>NC_069363.1:16875000-17500000 GCF_021730395.1 Mercenaria mercenaria
ATAGGATTGTTATTTTCCGTCCGTCAACCCGCCATTCCTTCTGTATTTTTTTCTCATTTGGTCCGTCCGTATGTTCGTGTCTTGTCCATAATTCTCAAACTCTAACAAATAATGTGACATGACACCAAGTTCAAAGGTCGATGTCACATAGGACTATTTCCTATTATGTCTGTATCACAACCATCCATCAAGGCATTTTGAATTACCTTGACACAAATGTGTTACAATGTTACAATACAATGTAGGCTCCTAGCTTATATGTAAATGTCACTCCTGGAGGTCAAAGTTTAACATGATATTAACTGGGTCTATTTCGTGCAAGATAAATAACTATGTAATCCTTTGAGAGATCACTTCTGTATACATAACTTGGTACAATTGTTCCCCAAAATGAGACGATGTGTCGTGCGTAACACAAAAACGCCTAGCTAAAAGGCCAAAGTCAACTTGGAGGTCAAAAATCCATACCTTTGTCATCCATCAAGGAATTTCAATATCCCTTGACACATATGTTTCCTATAATGAGGCCACTTGTCACGCGTAATATCCAGAGACCTAGTCCAGAGGTTAAGGTCACATTTAGGGGTAAAATATTTATAAGTCTTTCCGGTCCATAACTCTGCCATCCATCATGGGATGGGATTTTAATATTACTTGGCACAAAATTCCCATAAAGAGACATAACATGAACTCATTTTAAAAATATTACTTCCCTTTAACATGATGAAGTATTTTACTATATTTATTTCCTTTGATTTTCTCACCAGTTTAAAAAAAAGACGTTTTATTAAAAATATTTTATATCCATAAATGTTAAAAGCAGTTTACAATTAATATTGTAGACTTTATACATCTGCGGATGTCTCTAAATTGCTTTTTGTACTTTTAAGCATGTGTAAATGTTGAGTTCTGCTCAATCTGGGGCTAGGGGGCGTGGACGGTAGCATGCATTTCCACTACCGTCCATGAACAGGCTCAAATAAACCGAGCCTGCAACATTTTCGTTTTTGTCGTGTTGAGCGACCTGTGAAGTTTCCACTTTTCTCTATTTAAGTTTCCACTTTTAACTATTTTTTTATATATATATACAAAATTAAGTTCAAACATTTTGCATATACATTGTATAGCACAATAACGTATATACATGCGGTCTATACTCTGCGTGGCATTTATATGCTTCATTGTGTCTGAAAGGGCGGATGGACCGTAATTAAACTTAAAACTGACTGACTGACGTATATACATCATTGCAAATATCATCTGCTATACAGTTAATTAAGATAATAAAGGGGACTTTGTTTTGTATGACAATACTTCATTCATTAGTTTCACATATGGAAGCCGTGGAGGGCCACTTCTGAGTTATGAATTTGACTTTTGAAAGGAAAGATCTTGAATATGCGTGTTCTAGCCACTTGATTTTTGGTCACATAACGTTTGGTCCGAGCCATCCAGCAGATACACTTGAAACAAATTCGAGGTTTCCCCTTTGTATTGCCTGTTTGTCTCAATTTGCCAACAGTTCAACAAACCAACCCATGTAGTCTTGTTTGATGAATGTAAACCCAAATGCTCTGCAATTCTTAAACAGCAAATTAATTCTAGTGCTTCTCTTATTTCAATACGGTAATTTGTAACTGATACGAGTTCGAAATCAAAAGTAATATACTTTCGATTTCGAATATTCGACGTTTTTTGTCTAGAACTTTTCCGATTTTCAGTATAAAGATCCATTAATTGATCATAATGGATATAATACTTTCTATCTTCTGCTAAAGATAAAAAACGTTTTGTGTTGTCAGATGATATATCGAATGCAGACAAACTTCTTCCTTGGTTGCTGGATATTTTCAGCGCTTGAATATTGTAAGAGATTTCATAATTTCTTATATTTCTTGCATGATTTTCCGTCTCATATCTGCACCATGCCAAGAAGCTTGTAAATGTTGTGTAATATCCAGGTCTTGTTGGAAATCCTATAATATATTCGAGCTGAAACCTTGAGTTACTCTAAGTATTTATAATCGCATCATTTTGTTTAGAATCATACTTTTTCCCCCGTTTCGTCTTCATTACTTTTCTTTTTATCAATTCCCTCAGTCTTGCTGTTAGTAGCTGTCTTAGTTTTATTAAACAAAACTGTAACTTTGTTCCTGAAGTCTTGTTTACTCTCATAAACATTCGACCTCTTAATTGCATTGCTTTTCCTACTTGTCTTATTAACATTTTCTGTACATTCCTGTTTTTGTTCAAAGAAATTGTCCGATTTATTTATTGTTCCATTTTTCATTAACGTATTTTTACCATATCTGAAATTTGATCCAGTTGTTTTTAAGTCAATGTAAAAGCTGAACTTGCTTGACCTTTGACCTACTGATCTCAAAATAAATAAAGGTCATCTGCTGGTCATTATCAATCTCCCTATGAAGTTTCATGATCCTCGGCCCAAACGTTCTCAAGTTATTGTCCGGAAAAGGTTTAAATGTTCCAGGTCACTCTGACCTTTGACCTTTGGAACTCAAAATCAATACAGGTCATCTGCTGGTCATGACCTCATGACCAACCTCCCTATTAAGTTTCGTGATCCTAGTCCCAAGCGTTCTGAAGTTATTGTCCGAAAATCGTGTAAATGTTTCGGGTCACTGTGACCTTGACCTGTGATCTACTGACCTCAAAATCATTAGGGGTCATCTGCTGGTCATAACCAACCTTCATATCAATTTTCATGAATCTAGGCCCAAGCGTTCTCAAGTTATTATCCGGAAACCGTTTAACTGTTCCGAGTCACTGTGACCTTGACCACTGACCTAATGACCGCAAAGCCGAACTTGACCTGTATTTCATAATGTTACACCTGTGTACCAAAATTTATGATCCTAGGCCCAAGCGTTCTCAAGTTATAATCTCGAAACCGTTTAAATGTTCCGAGTCACTGTGACCTTGACCTTTGTCCCCTGTGTACCAAACTTTATGATCCTAGGCCAAAGCCTTCTCAAGTTATCATCCGGCCACCGATTAACTGTTCAGGGTCACTGTGACCTTGACCTTTGACCTACTGACCCCAAATTCGAACTTCACCTGTATTTTCTGGTTTTACAAGGGTGTACCAAAAATATTTAAATCATTCAAGTCTTTCATGAGTTATCATCCGGAAACCATGAAATCCAACGGACCGACCGACCGACCGCCAAGTTCACTCCTATATACACCCCCACCAACCCCAAACTTCGTATTGTTGGGGTTTAATAAAAAGATAAAAACTAAAAAAAATCCATTTGCAAATACAAGTGCTAGTGTAAAGAAATTTGCTGTGACGGGCGTGTATTGTGACATTCTGGCACTTAGAGTAGCGCAATAAAAACAGTAGTGTTATAAAAATGAATAGTACAATAAAATGAGTAGTGCATGCTAATGTCGAGGGAACGACATTTAGTAAATCGTGGAAAGTTTTGAAATAATATAAACAATTGACTAATAACAACAGATGGACGGAGTTCAGTAATTTCAAATGAACTATAAAATATTGAAAGAGGTCAATACAAAGATGCTACATGGAAATTTTGTGTACATCAATACAACAAATGCAGGTAATGTCGAAAACATATATACATAATCCCTACTGCAAAAAATATCACTTCAAATACTTTGTTTTTATTTCACGATGTCATGAACAAATAAATACCGGTATAACTGTAAATCACTGACAAATGTATAAAACAGATATCAATATAGCAATCAAACACATCTTATAACACGATGTACAAAATTCTTATAAAAGAGTTAAATGACCGCTTGCTTTAAAAAACAATCGGTAAAAATACAGATGTATTTCATTAGTATCACATGAACTTTTTCCGTTTTTACTAAGATTACCAGATTACTAAGAATAGAGTGTTAGAATAACTTTTGTTACTTGATTTGCACAACCTGCATTATTAAATTACAGTGAGTCTGCAAGTGTCGTCCATCGCTGTTACAGTTACAACAAAAGTTAACTAAATATGTGCGATGTACACGCATACAGCTTGCATCGAAATAACAGATGGCGGTGCCACAAACACTAATCTTACATGGTTTGAGGTAAATGCGTTTAGATATGTCGGTGTTAATTCAGTTTATGTCCACTTCACGTTTGGCATATGCAACTCTCATCTCTCCTGGTAACCTTCTTTTGAATTTCTTTATTCCAATGTATGCAAGTGCTGTAATTACGATTCCGACCACCAACATACCAATGGCCACGCCCACAACTCCACCTACATATAGATAACGGTTAATACTAACTTCTTATCTAGAATCAAATGCCCAGCAAAACAGTACTAACTAGAAGATGCTTTTATAGAAAAGTGCATGTCTCCCCAAATGCATAGTGGTATAGGCAAGAAGTCAAAGGTGACAGGAGCGAAAGTCAAAGACACTGATGGCTGGCTGCAATAGGGATCATCTATTTTGGCATGTCCAATCATCCCACTAAGTTTCAGCATTCTGGGCCTAGTGGTTCTAAAAATATGAATTGGAAACGGCTTTCCATGTTCAGGCCTCTGTGACATTGACCTTTGGTCAAGTGACCCCAAAATCAGTAGGGGTCATTTACTCATATCCAATCGTTTGATTTCATTAGTATACATGTTTTTAAATATGTTTTTTTCTCTCTACATCTACTGTATTACTTTTCATTCTGCAGTCATTTCTTAAACGTACGATACAGTTTATAAGCATGATTAAAATCTTACCTTATTAATGTGTTAATTTCCTAACAAAAACTGACTTAAGATTTATATGCAAAAGAAATTGCTTTTACAGTTTACCATTTGTCTGCCAGTGCTCGAACCCATGCTCATGGAGGCAAAGATCGGCACCATGTTTAACTCATCGCCGCCAGAATATATGTATAAAACTGCCTTTACCTGCTGATAAGCCTTTTTTACTTGATGGTGGTGAATTGGCATTCTTCAAGGGCTTCTTTGTATAAGGACTTTGACTGGAAATAATTTGTCCTAAAAATAGAAAAGGTTAATGGGTTTAATGAACGTTACAGGAAATATTTAGCAAATGCAGTTTACGACTATTTTCAGATGATATACATATCACCATACCAGAATGTGACTTAAGTATTTCTTGCATGTCGGGCAGGATTTCCCGTGCCTTCCCGGTGCTAGATATACTCATCTTACACCCAGGGGTGTAAGATGACTCACGTGCTATAATTTATGAATGAATGCGTAAATTCATACGCTTCTATACCAGAATAGCGCCTTGAAGAAAAACCTTCGTTTTTCTTTATATATTCTACAAATTGAAGAATAAGGCATGCAAGAAAAGATTCAATCCCTGGCAGCAGGTCGAGATGGGAATATCCGGCACTCGGGTAACTGTTAGGGCGGTAACTCGGCAGGAGCCTCGTTATCGCCTAAACAGTTAGCTTTGTGCCGGATATTCCCATCTTTACCCGCAACCAGTGAAAAATTCTTATAATCTTACACCTAGGGGTGTAAGATGACTCACGTGCTATAATTTATGAATGAATGCGTAAATTCATAAGCTACTATAACAAAATAGCGCCCTTCGTTTTTCTTTATATCTTCTACATATTGAAGAATAAGGCATGCAAGAAAAAGAATCAATCACTGGCAGCGGGTAAAGATGGGAATATCCGGCACTTGGGTAACTGTTTAGGCGGTAACGAGGCCTCTGTCCAGTTACCGCCTAAACAGTTACACTCGTGCCGGATATTCCCATCTTTACCCGCAACCAGTGAAAGATTCTTATAGTATACCGGAATACTTACCATTTGTTGTACCTTCCATAGTGGAAGATGAGAAACTGGACTGAGCCATAGATTTACTGGAACTTGAAGCAGTCATAGACTTGCTGGAACTTGAAGATGTCATGGTTTTGCTGGAACTTGACGCTGCCATAGATTTACTGGAACTTGAAGCTGGCATAGATTTGCTGGAACTTGAAGATGGCATAGATTTGCTGGTACTAGGCTCTGCGTTAGGCGTGGAATGTGCTGAAAAATCTGACAATAAGCATCTAGAGCCTGATATTCTCATATTCACATGAATATACATGATATGAAATCCCGATATTGATATGAATATATGTAATATGATAGAATGTGATACAGTATTTCTAGGCTAACATTAAAATATGTGGTAATTCCACGTTGATATGAATATATTCGAAATGATATACGTGATATGATGTTTCCGCCTCGACATGAATATACGAATATATGTGATATGACATTCCCAAGATGATTTAAATATACGTGGTATGACTTTCTCAAACAGACAATCTTATGCCATGTTAATAAGAATATATGTGACCTGATATTGTCATGTTGACATATATGTATTTGAAATTGAAGTTCATTTTGTGTTATCAATAATTATCTTTAGATATTAAATGCATTAAGGGACATCATAAAATGGTTTCTTCTATTATAGGTTATCCTAAAGTCAGTTTTATTTCATGATATCCTTAATTCCATGTAATGATATCTGTAATTTTATCTTCCATGTAATGATATCTGTAATTTTATTTTCTGGTATCCATAAATTTGTTTGGATATCACAAAATGATTTAAAGATATTATTACATAGAATTAAAGATGTCATAGAATGAACCGGCTTTGTGGTATCACCAATTATTAGGTTTAAGGATATCATTAAATGAATTATTGCTATCAAAAAGTAAACACTGTTTTGGATATATTAGAATCGATTTTATGATATTATCAAATAAGCTTAAATCTTATAATAATGATTTTGTTTAGGAATTATTGATATCCAGAGATCGAAATTAGGATCTCAAAAGATCAAACATATTTTGAGATATCCTGAATTCTTTTATTGATACCATTGAATGAATTTTGCGATATCCTTAAATGTATAAAGGAAATCATTAAATCGAATTAAGGATATTAGAAAATATATATCTAGAGACATCCAAAGTTCTATTTTGTCACTTTTTTGTGATATCCTTTAATCATTTTTGATCATTTTAGGATATCTCAAAACACTTTTAACGATATCATAAAATAAACTAGAGCTGCTTTTGAGAAAAGCGCATGCCTCCCATAACTGCCTATCGAGCTTGGCCGAGGACTTATTGAAAAACCCATTTTGTTCAAGTTTGGTGAAGATCGGATGTTTGACTTAGAGTGCGGACAAGATTTGTCACGCACACACGCACACACACACACACACACACACACACAAACACAGACAGATACACACAGAGACAGGAGTAAATCATTATGTCTCCCACACTACTATGTGGTAGGAGACATAATTGACCATATCATAAAATGAATTAAGGATATCACAAAATGGCATATGGATATCACAAAAAGTGAATAAATGGTAAAACGGCACTACATTATGATTCGGGATATGTTTCTGCAAACTATATTATAAGCTAAGCTGATGATGTTTCATTTGGTAACATTCAACAAACAAAACAAATTTCAATCATTTTTCATTATCAGTAACACTATTTTCATTGTGTACTGTTTGTCTTACTTGCTGTACCAGAGGCAAACTCCTACTAGAACGTATCGAGGACTGAGATTGTGTATATGTATTTTCTGAGTTATTAAATTGTCCTGGAAATATACATTTTAATTGTTTAATTGGTATCATAAACCTAAAATTAATTAAGAAATATTTTTGGTAGGCAGTTGCTGATTTGCATTAACAACAATGTATCTAAGATAGCGGTCTACCTAATAGTTTACAAGGTGTTCTAACGTCAGTAACAAGGGAAATCAAGGGTGGGGGGGGGGGGGGGGGGGGGGATGGGGGAGCATAGCGGCGCTAAATCGCTCACATGACCTTGATTATTTTTACCTTGAATATATCTATAACACTTTGAATCATGAATGGTAATTACGGTGTTTAGAATAAACTAAGGTCAAGCAACATCATCTGAACAAATGTTAGCACTAGGGACCGCGTGCTCCATTTGAATATATTTAGGAGAGGTCCTTATAGTTTGATGAAGATCCTCCAGTGGTACATAAGAAGAAGTTATTTAAAGGTATTTCTATTTTTTAATTCTAGAACCTTCTAAAAGGGACACATGCCACTATTAGAAACAATCGGGGAGGACATTATAATGATCCTACAGACCAAGTTTGACAAAAATACATCAAACGGTTTATGAGAAGTAGTCGTTTAATTTTTTTTTTGAACTAGCTGTCCCTTAAAGGGGCCTCATATTGGGTCAAATTTGAGACAGGATGTTGCAAAGATGCTTCTTACTAAACTTGGTATAATTCAAACCAGTAGTTTGAGAGGAAATGTTTACAATTATTTTCACCAGCTGTAGCAGCCTCTAACAGAGGCCGAGTGCCCAACTGTAACAAAATTGTGAGAAGAACATACGAAACGCTAGAGACAAGGTTGGGTGAAGATCTGTTAAGCGGTTCGTGAAAAGAAGTTGTTCTACTGTATTTCTATTCAACTTTAGCAACCCCAAAAAGGGACCGAGTGTCCCCACTTCAATGCATTTTCAATAGGACCTAATAATGATGCTTCAGACCAAGTTTGTTTCATGAAAATCTTTCAAGCGGGTGTTGAGAAATTGTTTAAAGGTATTTCTATTTGGAGCTCTACTGGGCCCTAAAAGGGACTGAGTGCCCCATTTTGAAAGGGACTTATAATGATGCTACAGACCAGGTTTGATAAAGATTCGTGAAGCGGTTCAAAATAAGTTTTTTATAGATATTTCTATTTTTAGCACTAACGGCCCATAAAAGGGACATATGTTGCCCTCATTTGAACAAAACTAGGGGGGCCTTATAATGAAGCTGCACGCCAAGTAAGATAGAGTTCCATGACTTGGATCATGACAAAAAAGTTGTTTCAAATTTTTATTTTTCTATTTTAACTGAACTGGCCTCTAAAAGAAGTCAAGCAAAACATTCAAATAAATTTGAGAGAGGACATTGCCAGAATACTACATAGCAAGTTTGGTATGACCGGTAGTTTCTGAGGAGAAGATGTTTATTTTAAATTGTGGATGATGGAAAATTGGGGATGGACGCAGGACCGTCTACCTATACTAATAGCTCACCATGAACCTTCGGTTTAAGTGAGCAAAGACGTAAGGAATGAATCGTGTTTGTGTAGTTGGAACATAATTGGTTGTGTACACTGGGTTAAGCGTGGATCATGATTGTGCTCTTTAAACACCTGATGTTACACTGGCAGTTGATGGTGGAGGACTAACGCACTTGGAGGATTTCGGCGTATACGGCGTTCCATCTGGAAATATTTGTCCTGAAAAACACATTAAAGTTATAAATGTATCATGTCGAAATTTCATAAATGAAAATATGAACAATTCCTACACACTTATTAGATATACTTCACGGTTATATGTATAAGCATTATTATGTATTAGGTTTATAATACTACTGAATACTGGCAACTAGAAATCGAAATAAATTTCTTTACTTACAGCGGTGAGGATTGCTATTTCGTTCTGGTGTGTTGACGCTTTTGAAAAAATCAAACACGAACGACAAATTAGCGTGCCAATACGGCAAATTAGACGTTCTGGCAGGGAGGCCAACACGCCAAGTCAAAAATTTGCTGTTCAGACTTGCTGGCGTGTTAACGCCCGCACCAGAACGTATTGTCATAGTTGCGGCTAAATTTGGCGTTGGCGCTTTACAAACGTGCCTATACGCCAAAACGACGTAACAAAAATCAGCCACCATAGTTACTAGACATGTGTCTCTACAAACTGAACACCACTGAACGATTAGCATTTATTATTGGCAATAAGCATTAGCTTTGACTTTTAACATTTGGCATTTGGTATGTAGCATTAAGCGTTAAATATTTGGTATTTAGCATACTGGTTTCCCAGTAGTTTCCGGACCCAAGTAGTTTTCCGGACCTTTTACATTTCGTGTTGTATAGACTTTATGCCGTCGTAAAGCATCTGGGTAACAATATCATATCATCTAGACCTTTGTTGCCTTTACATAGCAGCGAAAACCTAGCATTGCTAACTTATTTATTATTTGAATATCCCGGTTGTTTTAACTTACTTTGATGTAATTGTTTACACAAGCGATTGTCAACTGCAGGGGAATTCCAGTTGCAGTGCGCATGCGCAGAAATTGAGGCCCCTTGAAGGTATACATCAGTCAATTGATGCTCCCGTTTGAAGGCGATACAGTAAAAACATTCCGAGAGTAATAAAATAGAACAAAGAAAGTCAGAAAAATCGACCAATTCTCTATACTGCGGCTTTAAATTATCGATTAAAAATGGGAACCAAAATAGACGGGTATTTACCTACGATACCGTAGATCAATCAAATGTTTAGCAGCAGTGTCCATACCCGAGTGGTCAGGGCGTACGTTAGACTACCAATTTTGAGACCGTTCTTGTTTCTTTTATTTAAAAGTTGTAAATTATATTAAAAGTTCTTAATTTCTTTTTTTTTGTAATATTACCAGTTCTCTCAATACGTTCCGTCATTTTTAGCGTGACGTTGCAAACGTCATTCAAACGTGATTAAACGTAACTGTTAAATTCTTGAAATAGACTTTTCAAATCATCATCACGCCTTAGAATTATGTTTTAATTTTGAATATATATAACGAAATTGGAAATGTTTGCTTTTACAGAAAGGTTACAACTGTTACAATGAAAGGTCCGGAAAACTACTCGGAATAACTGAGATATTAATGGAATTAATTGCCCCTTTTGAGGCCTCACCTACATTTGTGTTAATGAACGCAAGTGTAATACGAATTCTGCATGGCGTTTATGAAGAACCTACCTTTCTTCTGTGAAAATTTTATGTTTCTACTATTTTTTGTTTGAAAGTTACTGGCAAAACATAGCGATTTCGGTCCGGAAACAGCTGGGAAACCAGTAGGTCTTCAATACCTTTTGCACGAATTACCATATTATGTTTTTCAGGAATAAGCTTCTGAAGCGGAGGTAGGAAAAGACATCTCTGCATTGGGAGATTGCAGAAAGTACTTACTATTGTACACATCGCACCAAAAACTTGGTTCTGAGCTGACCTGCCCTATATTTCGCATAGACGCCGTGCTTAGTCTGCATTCCGTTTTGTTAGCACAGTAACCAAAGCTGGCACAGTCATTCCTCTCTTCCTCCACACATAATTTCGCGCACTGACCAATGCTTACACCACTTATAATACGATCGTCTGCGTTAGTAAGATGCTGGCGCGTGGTAATTCTGAAGTCTGATAGATACTGCCCTGAAAATAAATAAAACAAAAATATTTATAATAACACAAAGATCTGATGTATCTTTGAGATTATATCAAAACAATAAAAGTTTGCATCAGATCTGTGTGTTATCTTAGTACTTACGCGATGGCGAACTTGAACCATGTAAATAGCACTAAATTACGTATACAATATACAATGAAGACAACAGAACGATTACACTTACTTGAAAAATGGCTGCAAATCGGTGAGTGAACTTTATCGGCTTTTGGCACATCATAGAAATGGGTTCGACCTAAGTAACATGTTGAAATCTCGTCACAATAGTCAAACGATTTGCAACTGAACTCATCATAGGCTGAACAAAGCTTTGCACACATGTCGGCGGAGTATACATTTTGATAGAAGACATCTGAGCTTGACAAAACAGTGGTTCCTGGCACCATCTCGTAATCAACCGTGTATTTTTCTGTTAATGACATTGACAATACGTGCAAAATGATAATAAAAAATGCAAGGTAGAAACATTGCATAAAAATGCAAGATAGAAACATTATATAAAGATACCTTTTATTTGCCTTAATTTCATAACAACTTCTAGCGCATATGTAAAATGATACGGTGCCCCTAAAGTGACATGTTACACACATTTTTTCCAATTAGGTAATGTGAGACTTTTTTTTATTTCGTTTAAACGAGATCATTTCGTTTAAACGAAATGATTTCGTTTAAACGAAATAACTTATTTCGTTTATATGAAATAAGTTATTTCGTTTATACGAAATGATTTCGTTTAAACGAAATAAGTTATTTCGTTTAAACGAAATAAGTTATTTCGTTTAAACGAAATCATTTCGTTTAAACGAAATAAAAAAATGTCTCACATTACCTAATTGGAAAAAATGTGTGTAACATGTCACTTTAGGGGCACCGTAAAATGACGCAGATAAGGTAATAAGATTTGCAAATACAGCAATATTTTAATAACGTATGAACAGCTTATATCATCTTGTTGGTCAAAGAGATGTGATTCAATACCAAAAAATCCGGTTATATTAAGAGATGTATATCTTTTTTAATTGTGTATTGAAATACACTTAACAACTTTAACCATTTTATTTTAACCTTTAGCCTGCTAAATTTCTATAATGGACTAGTCCTTTCTTGAATTTGGGCAGTACCATTTATTTTTCGAAGGGGTATTCAATGAAAGTTTACTGACTGAATACGGATGTGCAGGCTGATCTTGGTCAGCACTGGTCTCAAAGGCAGAATCACATGCCGCCAAAGCAGGCTAAAGGTTAATATGAAACATTGCAAAAATAATAGTCGACATTAAGCCCAAAAATCAAAAGCAACATAATCTGTAAATTACAATTAAAACGTGTGACACTGGTGTAATTCATGTTATGATAGTTCAAACATGACAAGTGAGGAATTAAAAAAAACCAAAAAAAAAACAAACAAACAAACGAGAAACAAAACAAAAAACAATTTATTTTCATATCATCACATCATACTTAATCACGATTCGGATTCACAGTTCCGGAGGTAGAGCAACTGCCAGAATGCAGTGACTGCTATTTGAGAACAAAACATGTACGAACCAAGTTAAGCTAAAGAAAAAATAAATAGCAAATTATGTTTCACTACTTTTTAATATAAATTTCGCACCTTTAACCTGTGATATAATCTAAATATTGTAGGTAAAATAATTTTCAAAAGTCCACTAATATCCAACATTGATATTTTAATCTTACATGGAAAGCAAATTAATATCCTACACATGATTCTAAGGTTATCCTTTTGAGACTGAAAACGATGTTGGAACTTTACTTACTGCTATACATGTCTGTAAATGCGTTGTTTACAACTAAATTCGGTCTTTCATCTGGATGGAGTCGGGAGAGCACGCAATAGCCAGTGGTAAAATCATACCAGAAAGAATTACAAACAAAACTCATCCTATTTAGACACGTTGAAGCACAGTCGTCAATTGACAACCCGGTTAAAATCATATCACTGTATCCTGGTATGTATTTGTTTGTTTGCACCGAAAACCTGTCCATCAAAGCCTCTGAAGAAATAAAGTTTCAAGTTTCAAGTTTATTAGCATAATAAGCAAACAATTTGCCTTTGGCCATTTACAAACACAAAATACTATGGCAAAGACACATATACATACACAAATGATAATGGATACTTAATATTTATATACACATTATTACAATATACAGTTAAGAAACAGTGAAATTTTCCAGGGCATTTTTTCTTAACATGCATTCTTTAATATATCTAGCTATTTTTGTTTGCAAACTTTTATTTTTTGTCGACATATGCGAGTTAAATTTCTGTATAAAAGGCCAAGATAAGTTTCTAAAGTATTTTATACGAACTGTTCTGAATTTGTCACATCATAACATAAAATGATATTCCGATTCAACTGCCTTTTGATTACACAATATACATAGTATATTTTCTCTTACTGTACCATTGTATCTGCCACTTTCTATACAAAGGTTATGAGATGACAATCTTAATCTAGAGAAATCTTTTCTCAAGTCATCATTTGTAATATTACAAACTCGGATAAAAAAAAAACAAAAAACAACAACATGAAATCAGAAATTAAAAGCGGCTTATACTGGCATAGGAGCACTCATGAACCTGAACAATTTCATATTGTCGTTGGGGATTACGGTATTCTTCAGTCGTAATATCGCTCAAAGCGCACCTGTCTTTCCGGTGAAAAAAACAAACTTTAAACTTACAAACAAGTAAACTGCCGACTGTCAATGGTGGTCTACTGCCTTAACTCTGGTGAAACATAAAAATGCACTGCTGGTTGTTGGTTTTTACTGTCTTATTTTAGATTAGGCAGATCTGAGCCATTACATAGCGTAAGATCCAAATTGAAAATGTATATTTTATTACTTTACGTTTTACGCCATCATTGTAATTACCTCCCTTTAATATGAAATACATAAAGAGATGACTAATACTTTTAATTTCAATATAATTTTCATGTTTTACATTTAAATTTGATAAATGTTTAGATATTTTAACTACCTGAAACAAAAAGCAAGTTTTAAACAGCGTGGAGCTTTCATTTCAATCTATCTTGGTTTCGCAACCGAGATAGACAAAGGGAGGCAATAATAATTTACAAGTGTTTTTAACTGATTTCTGCAAAAAATATACTTGTCAGTGCAAATCTTTGACAATATTTATACAGTAGTGTTTATATTAGTATTATTTCTAAAGCAAAATGTGTTTTTTTATATTATACTTTGCTAAAATAATGCAACCAAGACAGAAAAAAAATCAAATTTTAAAAATAATTTTATTGAAAATCTGACGTATGTTAAAACTTAGTGTACACAAAAGGTGTAAATGATCAGTTGATTAAGTTTTGAACAAGTATATAAGTTGACCAAAATCTGATTAACCACCTTTAATATTAGTGTTATTATCAAAATTCAGATCTCTGCTTTTCAATCAGTTCTAATTCCAGTCATGCGAATCTATTATTTCGATTTACACTTCATTTTATTCTATTTAACACTTACACCATTTTGTCTTTATATACCTTTTAAGGTAGTTCAGAGTTTGAATATATATATGACTGGTTATTTTCGTTTATCACATTCACTGAATGCTAGATATAGACATTTCATATTTACTAGATGTTTATTTCTCAACCTGCCGGACCAACTAAGATATCGCTTTTTGGCATAAGGGTCACCTGCATTGGACAGAGATTCATATAGGGATATAAAAATATATCAGATAACATTTTGTTACATTAATCAAACATTTACCTTATTCAATTATTGCCTTTAAGGGATCGCACACGAGTCAGTACGCCTCTTTATCAGTGTTTGTATCAGTACAAAGAACAGTAAAGATAGATATAGAACGCCGCAGCTGTCTTACGTCGAGACAATTCATGTTACCATGTCAGAATATGGTCTTAACTTGTCAAAACGGTGACTTATTATGTTAAAAATCTATGTTATCATGTCAAAATATGGTATTAACTTGTCAAAAATAAGGTCAAGGTCAATAAATAGCGGGTAGACCTATTGTTGATCAGCTTTCGAAAAAGTTAGATTTAAAGTAATTTATAGGTGGAATATAGTAACGATTTTTACATGTATGTGTTTGGAATATGATGCACTATGTGGATATAAATTGATATGGGAGTAAAAAGAACAGAAAAAGAAACTAGAGCTATCACTAAAGGTGATGAATGTACCCCCCGCATGCACTGACACAGTACATTGCAATTTGACACACACAAGACTGCATAATTATGTGGACTGTATGTATATAGACTGTTTGTATACAGTATAGTAACAAAAAACAAAGACCCATAACTATGCAGAATATTTATCTAAAAGAATGTAACATGCCCCATGCACAACTAGGGTTGGTACTGATCACTTGTGTGAAGTTTCATTAAATTGTGTGCAAGGGTTTGATAGATTAGGCATGCACAGGATTGCATATGCAGACTGTATGTACATAGTATGTTAACAAGAAACAAAGTCCCATAACTCTGCAATTTTTGTCGCTGAAAGAACCTAACATGTCCCATGCACAACTACTGTTGTTACTGATCAGTTGTGTGAAGTTTCATTAAATTGTGTCAAGGGGATGAGGAGAGATGGTGCCAACAAGATTGTGTCTATGTCTATAGTATAGTAACAAAAAAACAAAGTCCCATAACTCTGGAAAAAAAATTCTGAAAGAACCTAACATGCCCCATGCACAACTACTGTTGTTACTGATCACTTGTGTGAAGTTTCATTAAATTGTGTCAAGGGGATGAGGAGAGATGGTGCGCACAAGATTGTGTCTATGTATATAGTATAGTAACAAAAAACAAAGTCCCATAACTCTGCAAAATTATTTTCTAAAAGAACCTAACATGCCAATGCACAACTACTGTTGGTACTGATCTCTTGTGTGAAGTTTCATTAAATTGTGTCCAGGGAATGAGGAGAGATGGTGCGCACAAGATTGTGTCTATGTATATAGTATAGTAACAAAAAAAACAAAGTCCCATAACTCTGCAAATTTTTTTTCTAAAAGAACCTAACATGCCCCATGCACAACTACTGTTGGTACTGATCACTTGTGTGAAGTTTCATTAAATTCTGTCAAGGGGATAAGGAGAGATGGTGCGCACAAGATTGCGTCTACGGACAGACGGACAGACGACCAGACGGACAGACAGACAGACGGACAGACAGACAGACAGACAGACGGACAACCTGAAACCAGTATACCCCCCCCTTACAACTTTGTTGTCGGGGGGTACAAAAATAGTAGCAAAGGTGAAACGCCAAAAACAACAAAAGGGAACAAAGGAGCAAAATCCTGTGACATTAGTTCACCTCAGAGTGGTGCATTTGTGCAATTATTGGATTTGGATAGAAACTCTGTGTTCAGTAGTCCGGCATTTACTAATCAATCGAGCAGTACAATGATGTCTCAAATGCACAACAAGAGCTGTCTCCATAGGATGACACATGCCCCCGATGGCACTTTGAATGAATAGCTATGGCCGATGTTAGAGTTTAGAACCTTTGACCTACGGACCTGGGTCTTGCGCGCGACACGTCGTCTTACTGTGGTACACATTCATGCCCAATAATTTTAAAATCCATGCATGAATGACAAAGATATGGACCGGACACGCCCATCAATGCACTATCATGAAATATGACCTTTAACGTCGTCTAAGTGTGACCTTGACCTTTGAGCTACGGACCTGGGTCTTGCGCACGACACGTCGTCTTACTGTGGTTCACATTCATGCCAAGTTATTTGAAAATCCATCCATGGATGACAAAGATATGGACCGGACACGAATGCACTATCATGAAAAATGACCTTTAACGTCTAAGTGTGACCTTGACCCTTGAGCTACGGACCTGGGTCTTGCGCGCGACACGTCGTCTTACTGTGGTACCCATTCATGCCAAGTTATATGAAAATCCATCCATCGATGACAAAGATATGGACCGGACACGAAAATTGCGGACAGACTGACAGACTGACAGACCGACAGACGGTTCAAAAACTATATGCCTCCCTTCGGGGGCATAATAACAGTACTCCGATGTATCATGGTCAACAGCAATTATTGCAAATGCCAGTGATGGGTCAATGTCAATCATCTGGTGGTAGTGTATTGCCTCCGGGACAAGTAACAATGAATCAGAATGCATCACCCTCGAGTGTGTATCGTGTCCAGCAGAGTGTATCCGATGCCAGTCAAAGTACACTGCCCCCGAAGGTATCAAATGCTGATCTTATGCAATTCATTAGTGGAAATTTCGAGGAAATGAACTCTCGTTTAAGCAAATTAGAATCGGTAGAGAAATAAGTGACTGATCTAGATGGTAAATTGAACAAGCTTTGGAGTGACTTAGATAAACGGGTGGCAAAAAGTGAGGACAAACTGTCCACAATGGAAGAGGCTATTGCAGTCAATGGCTTTTCTATAGACAAGACAAAAGAACAAGCTGAGCAACTGCAGGCCGAGAACCAAAAGTTAAAGGAATCTGTTGCTGATTGCAAGCCGGGTCATTGATGTGCAATCTGATTATCGGCGGCATTGCTGAAACAAAGGATGAAACTAAAGAACAAACAATTCAAAAAGTCAAGCAATATTTCAAGGACGATTTGAAAATTCTAGAAGGTGATATCCCGAATATTCCAGTTGAAGACGCTAGGAGAATTGGATTACCAAAAACAGATAAGCCAAAAATGTGTAAGTATCGTTTAAAGATCTGAAAATGAAAAATTATGTCATTCAAAGGAAATGTGGACCCGAAAACCTCCGGAATATTCATGCATTATCAATTTCCCCCACATGTTGTTGCTAAGAGGAAACAGTTAACCCCGATTAAGAAAAAAGCTCGGAAAGACAAAAAAGACGTGTACATCAAATATGACAAGCTGTTTGTCGATGGCAAACTCTATACAAATGGTGTGTATGGAAACGTTCCGTAGGAAGAACAAGAAGGTGTAGTTGCAATCAGAGTTTGGACCTGTAACGGTTTATCGCGTATAAAACAAGATGACGATGATTTTTGTAATATTCTGTCGAAATATGACATATTTGTTTTGCTTGAAACTTGGACGTCAAAGGATAGTAAAATTTACTTGAGTGGATATAGAGTGCACAATTTCTATCGAAAATTCCAACACAGGAAAGCCCGTCGACAAAGTGGTGGTTTTGGGTCTGAAGGAATGTATCACTGACGGAATAAATGTTAGAAATCATTTTGATACAATAATTCGGATTAAACTTGACAGAAATTTCTTTGGAATGGAAAAGGATGTATTTGGGCTCACCAGCATTTAACGTGGTTAATCGGAACCTGTTTGAAATAATTGAAAGTGACACTAGGTACTTTCAACAGCATGGTATAGTTATGATTGCGGGATATATGAATAGCCGGACCGGACAAAGGGCGGATTACGTGGTCTATGATCGTATGGACTCAATTTTAGACGACGAGGATTAAGTACCAGATTTACCCCTTGATCGCACTTCAATGGCGAAAGCAGTTAATAACTACGGTACACAATTGTTGGATTTATGCAAGGCGACAAAGTTGCGGTAAGGTAACGGGAAACTAGAACCACGAGGGACATATACATATACATGTACTGACTACAGAACAAGTACAGTTATAGATTATTTGCCATGTGAACAGTGCAATTTCAAATATATCCAGTCATTGAAAATATCCGATTTTACTGTGTTTGCTATATTAGAATTTGATATTTGCACAAACTATAACAGATGCCCAGAAATTGAAAATTCCAAAGGATTTCAATACACGAAATGGTCGCATGAAAAGAAAGATGAATTCAGAAGGGAACTGATTAGTAGACTACCAGATTTAAATAACGCCGTAAACGGGTCGAACAATGTTGAGACTGATAAAAATACAGTAAAGGGCATTGTTAACAATTTTGTTGGAATCATTAACAACGAGGCAAAGCCGTTATTTCATAAAACAGTTCGTCCATTTCAAGAGAAAGTGAAATTCAGAAACAACTTTGTTTTGAAACCTGCCGATTAGTTTGGTGATTCATGTCGTCCTAAAAAGTTTGAATATCAAGACGCTTTGCGGGCATTTAACGCGGTGAAAACGGACGTCAATAGACGCATTCTATTTGAAAAGAAAAAGCAATATAAAATGTGCACTAAAAGTAAACGAAGACGGTATAAAATAGATAAAATGAAAGAGATTGAATCCCTGAAACATAAAAAGCCACGTGGTTTTTTGGAAATACGTTTCAAAGAAAAAAGAGCAATAAAGGTGATAATATTGCTTTAACAGAACTTTTCGAGTACTTTAAAAATTTGTCAAATGATATCGCAGTAGACGAAGAAAGTGAAAAAGAACTTTTGTGATGAGGATATGCAAATTAATGATCTTATTTTTTCAGAACTAGATGAGGCGTTTTCATTAGATGAAATACGACGAACAATAAAATGTTTAAAGAGAGGTAAGGCCAGTGGTAGTGACTCTCTCATTAACGAATATTTTATCGAAACTGGCGATACCATCGGCAAATACTTAAGACACATTCAACATGGTGTTATTATCTGGTCACTTTCCTTCTGCATGGGCGGAAAGGTTGAAAATTCCAGTTTACAAGAAAGGGGATGATACCGATGTACAGAATTACCGAAGAATTACCCTTGTTAGCGTGTTGGCAAAATTGTTCATGTCAGTTCTTAATAAGAGACTTACGGACTGGAGTAATAAGCATAACATTATATCTGACTCGCAGTTTGGTTTCAAATCAGGTCTTGGAACCATGGGCGCAATATTTTGTCTATATAGTGTTATCAATAATGTACTTAACAATGGAAAACGCTTATATTCGACATTTATGGATATGCGCAACTGTTTTGATAGCGTGTACAGAAATGCTCTGTGGCTGAAGATTTCTAAGTTAGGAATTAATGGTAAAATGCATAGGATTATGAGATCAATGTATGACCGTGTAATGTGTAGGGTGCGACATTTGAACAATTATTCTGATTATATAGAAATAGCTGTTGGATTAAAACAGGGAGAAAACTGTTCACCTTTTTATGGTCTATGTTTATTGAAGACTTGGAATTGTATCTTATGTCTAATTCTAATAGTGGCATTAATTTTAATGATCTGACACCGATATTATTTATGTATACAGATGACAAGATGTTGTTTTCTGATAGTGTTGAAGGTCTACAAAGAAGTATAAATGATCTGCACACTTATTGTGAGCGTTGGGGTCTCACTGTGAATACTGAAAAGACTAAAGTAATGATTTTCAGGAAATGTGGTCCTGTGCGTTATAACGAAAGGTGGACTTATAATGGAACTTTACTAGATGTTGTTGATAATTTCAATTATTATTATCTTGGTGTTGTTTTTTATTCAAATGCTTATAGGTAAAGCATGAAAAGCAATTAATTGTTTGTTAGCAAATACAAAGGAATTTAACTTTTCACCAAAAAACTATGTTAGGTTTGTTTGATTCTTTTGTTTCGTCCATTCTAAGTTATTCAGCTGAAATATTGGGTTATTCTAAGAATAGAGATATAGAAAAAATTCAATTGAAATTCTGTAAAAGAATTTTGAATGTAAAACTTCCAACGATTAATGTTGATATACCGGAATATTGCGAATTGTGCCGCTACCTATTGTATATAAACCGATATGTGAGAATATTGAAATACTGGTTTAAAGTTATTAAAGCTAATAATTGCATTATAAGCACTATGTATGAACAATTGAAAACCGATATGTGTAATAATAAAGTAAACTGGTGTTGTTATGTAAAGGACATGTTATATGTAAATGGTTTTGGTTATGTATGGGAAAAGCCTGCTGTAAACAGTTCATACCGTTGTTCAGGCAAAGGCTTATTGACAGTTTCATACAAACCTGGAGAAACAGTGTACAAAGTAATCAGGTGCTAATTGTATATAAGCATCTAAAACAAGACTATGAATATGCAAGTTACCTCAGTTGTAAGTGATAAAAGATACCGAACATTGTTAACCAAGTTCATAGTCTCTGCACGTTATTTAAAAGTTGAAACTGGGCGTTATGGTCAAAACAGAATTGACAGAAGTAAACGAACGTGTGACGTCTGTTGTTCTAAAGACATAGAAGATGAGTTTCATATGATATGTGAGCCGCGCCATGAGAAAACCAACATAGTGGCTTTGCGACCAGCATGGATCCAGACCAGCCTGCGCGGATGATCCATGCTATTCGCTTTCAAATCATATTGCAATTAGAGAAACTGTTAGCGAATAGCATGGATCCTGACCAGACTGCGCGGATGCGCAGGCTGGTCTGGATCCATGCTGGTCGCAAAGCCACTATGTTGGTTTTCTCATGGCACGGCTCATGTGTTTGTCCTCGTTATAAAATGTTGAGAAAGCGTTATATTGACAGATATTACTATGAACGACCAAATATGTGGAAATTTATTAAACTTTTGTCATGTACAAACGAAGCGACACTTAATAATTTAGCTTGTTTCATCAACTGTGCTTTGAAAGTGAGAAGAAATACGTTAGAAAATTAAATATGTATTTCAAATTGTATATATCAAGACCATATTATTCATCTTTACCTTCTACTGACGATACCTTTATCGTATAACTGGTAAATGTTTATTTTTTTGTATAATAACACATTAAATTGACACTTATAGTGATAACTAAGTTATAAATGTTTTGTAAATATGTTTTAGATTCGATGACTATGATTTATTATGTACATGTTGTAGTGATGAGGAGCTCATGGCTCAAATCTGAATAAAGCTTTCTGTATTCTGTATTTATTACCGATTCATTAGCATGATTTATTACCGATTTATTAGTGCCACTGATTTCCAAATTCGATCCTTTCATTTCAACTTCAGCACACCCGATTTGTTACCGATTCATTATTTAGCAAAACAAAAACCTGTTTTGTTACCGATTTATTAACCCGATTTGTTTACGATTTATCGCCGATTCATTAGCTCATTTGCATACCATTTGCATTGTGATTCACCATTTATTACACCGATTTATTCCAATCTTCTTTTTTTTGTTTTGGCGAAATCATGTATTTCCAATGAATGGGGGCGGGACTTTCTCTGCAAAACCCGATTTTATCAGATAATCAAATAATCGTAAAATGGGAAAATTCGGGTGAAATCAAAAGATATATTTAACTTTTTAAAAATCTCAAGGAGATGATTGAAATTTTACACATTAAAACCTATATTCCTGTCAGAGATCTAACTCAACGTAATGGGACTTATTATTCCTTGAATAAATCTCAAACAAGCTAATGACAACTGAAAAATGGAAAAATGTATTGATAACTGTATTATCTAAACTTGATCTTGTCGAAAACTAATGCTACTTACACGTGCAGAAAGTATAAAAAAACTTAAAAAGCAAGCAATGACAATCAGGACTGTCAACGATATTCCATTCTAATTTTGGGAAATGGCGGCGAGACCAATTATGCCGAAACCGTTATAAAATGATATTACTTACATAAAGAGTTCTAGGAAAATACAAAAGATAATAGGGGGCCTACTCATTGTAGTGACAGCCATTATGATAGTATCCACACACACAGTGGCGTCTGGGTAAATTCGGACATCGGCATAATCGTGCAGTTTTAAAGTAAAATCTATATGTTCTCCCAAACAATAAAGCTAATTAATGTCTCTTTTGTGAAATTGATATGTCTCCCATAATTAAAATACAACCAATTGTTCAAACATTGCAATGACGTAACAACCAAAGTAATGACGTGGTATTCATTCTTTTTGCAAACAACAACGATATCGTTGCAAGGCGGGATTTTTTTTTGACGAGGAATCAATTACTGTATCAGGAATTTATTATTTGTATTCAGAATGAAAGATGAATATTTTAAAAACTCAATGATATCATTTTTTTTCAAACAATCAAAGAATTGTCTAAAATAAGGCAAACGTTTAAGTGTCCCAGTTAAAATACCCTTTTCTAATAGTAGGGAAAACTCGCACATCCAGTTTTAAGAAATATTGAAGACCCCTTGTACCAAAATTGTTATAAAGTTCGTACATCATATCTTTACCTTGAACAAGAATTATTGAATGAATTTAATTTGACCGTTTTAAAAACAATTTAGGTGTCCGAATTATTCCTTCGTACATTTGTATTTTATTATGTCCGAATGATTCCTATAATGTGTCCAAATTTTCCTACCTCATCCGAGTTATGCTGACTGAGGGTAGGGCCAATGAAATCGATTTTGTGACCACATTTTTAGATAACAAGCCTTAATATGATTGGATATCGTATCTGTAGATATTTTTTTCCTAACTGTTTGGGTTTGTTAAGCAGCGGATCAAAATTTCCTTCACATCAACCTGTCAAATACGAACTGTCAAAAACGTCCGGATTCGCTCGGACGCCCCTAACAGTCATTCGGCATCTTACGTCTGAAACAATATCGAACGGATATTACACCAATTTTGTAAAACCGATGTCGGGTCAATATAGAAAACAATATCAAGCCGCATAATACTTGCTGAAATACACGTTTTGAAACGTACTTGTTGATAATTTGCGTTGAGGATTTCTAATTATGTTGTCGTCTATCGAGTCTGCTGTGACTGTTGTCACCTGAAATGGAAAAAGACGACCAGTCAATCCACATTATGTTCCACATAACCTGTAGTTGAAACACAAGATGGGTCACAACAGTCAGTTAGTGTGAGTATGTTGCGTATGAACAAATATCTTATACAGAAGTATGCAATGCAATCAAACGGTTAAGCAAACACAAAACGGCTGAAGAAGGTCAGTTTTTTTTATTAAACGAAGCATGTGATATTTTAGCTGGATATTTAACTTTATTGTTTAATAAGATTTTGAATACAGGTTGTTTCCCTGAAGCATGGACAAAATGTACCATTATCATGTAAAGGAGCTTGAAGAACATTAGTTTCCGAGACAAACAAGAGAAGAAAAAACACAGGTCACCGAACTCGTTTTAATTTTATAGGGAATTTTCTTCACCCACTATTTAAGCAATTCTAAAATTTTGTAAAATTTTAAAAATGGTGGTACTTTATAAAACATATAATATCCCACTTAATGTTATAGATATTTCAGGTCTTACAGGTTAATGTGGATACAAGGTGATGTCAGTATTATATAAGCATAAATGTCACTAACAAATCTCTTTCATTTTTACATGTTGACGGAAAGAAAAACGTATTTATATATGCAAAAATAATTCTGACGTTAAGATTTTCAAACTATTTTGCAGCTTAAATAACACACTAAAATTCTTCAAAATGGAAAGAAAAAGTTGGGGTTACCGTGCATCTAAATGGTTTATTTAGAAAAATCTGTTAAAAACTGGTGAATTTTGATATTTTTGTTATTTTTGTTTTGATTTATATTTTCTAGATAATATAATAATATATATGTAATCTTGAAAACTTTTATTTCAATTATAGCTTATTAATATATGTATCAATCAGGAAAATATCAAAACCAAACCTGATTTACTTTAATAGATATTTGAAATTACCTACCCCTACCACATTGTAAATCGTACGTCAATTTTAGGTAAATGCCAGCCAAAAATAAGGATGAAAAAATTTTTCGCAAAAAGTATAATCTTTTTGGTTAAATGATACGTTATTAGCAATATTTTAATTATTTAGCATTAATTTTTGGCAAAACTTTTGTTAGAAAGCATTATTCGAAGAAACATTTTTTCAAAATGGTGGATATTCTGAGAGAAAAAAACGCTCGTACATCCTTAATAGAAAAATATTACGCATTATAGGCATGTATCAATCAGTAAAGTCATGTGTCCGTGGTCACATTATTTCATTATCATTCGCTGACGATATGGTAATTTTAGCTACAAACCCAGTTGATATGCAAATATCACTTGTTAAATCGTGCGATTATTTTTAGGAAAAGAGGGAACGAGGAGGTTTACGCAATGTAGAAACCTGGTTTTATAAAAATGATTTATGTGCTTGAAACAGTCAATGATTTTTTAAAATTATTTTCACCTTTAATTATACTGGAAAGTATGCACTTAATAGACTTACGGAAAAGGCCTTAAAGCCATGAATACACTTGCTGAAAATCTAAAACTTCAACAAAGGTAGCTTTGCAGCTGTTTGATTCATTTGTTGTCTACATTAAACTACGGTTGCGAAATATGGGGATTTTCCAAATCCAAGCAATTAGAAAATTCACATGTTAAATCTTGTAAAACACTATAAGGGGTTAGACAGTCATCGTGCAATGTTGCTGTATATGGCGAAGATACCCGGTATACATCAATAGATATGTACATATTGTAAAATATTGGTTAAGACTGTGTCAAAGTGATAATGTTATTATGAACGCTAGAGTCAGCCCTATCAGATTGTTTGAATGGCAAATCCAGCTGGTTTATGTGAATAAAACCTTTAGTCGAGATATGCTTTTTGTAAAAATGGAATTAGGTTGTAAACAATAGAACTTTAGTTCATTATAATGATAAAAACTATTGTCAATATGTTTAAACAACGTTTGAAGGCAAATTTATACAAGAATGGTGAACTGGTATCAACAGTATGGAAGTTTTGACTTTGTACAAAAGTGCTAAACACTGGAAATAGAACCATATTTAAACAATATTAATTCTCACAACCCATGTATTGCAATAACGAGCGTTCGCATATCCGCAAGTCTTAGAAATACAAACTGACAGATTTGGAAGAGACACAGTAGACAGAAATTTGAAGGTTTGTCAGTTATGTGATAGTAATGAAACAGAGGACGAATTCCATTATGTATTAAAATGCCATCCCTATCAAGAAATTAGATTAAAGTATTGTAAGAATTATTACAGAAAGTAGCCAAGTATACTGTTGTCGTCTAGAAATAAGTCAGAACTTTATATATATGCTAAGTTTATCCAGGAAGCGCTAGACTCAGAATATCAACTTCAATATTTGAATTATTGTATTGTTCAAAGTTAATTTAGAATGTACCATTTGGAAATAGAATGGATGTGTCTAATAAGACAAATGCGTATTGATAATATGTTCGCAAGGTCGTATAGTAGTTGAGCAATAGTTAGATTACTGCTGGTAAACATAAAATGATAGATATTTAATTGTTTATGGAAACAGATCTTTCTTGGGTAGTTAGTATATATCTTTTTATATTTTTTCTCCCGTCTTCAAAAGTCAGTGATACAGTCAGTTGCCCAATTTACATACGACATGTAAAAGTTAAAACATAATGAGAGAGAGAAAGAGAAAGAGAGAGAGAGGGGGGTGGGGAGAGAGAGAGAGAGAGTACATTGTAAATTAAAATGCTGCGGTATCATTTTTTTTTTTCGCGTCGGCTAGCTTTCGAGGATTGTATGGAAAAGCATAGCACTTCCATGTTAGCACACCCATTATATTACCACATGAGCGAGGCTAGGATCGCGGTTTAAATGATACCACAGTAATTATTTTGTTTAAACTGATAAGAAATGATATATAACAAAAGTTATCATAATTGAGCCGTGCCATGAGAAAACCAACATAGTGGGTTTGCGACCAGCATGGATCCAGACCAGCCTGCGCATCCGCGCAGTCTGGTCGGGATCCATGCTGTTCGCTAACGGTTTCTCCAATCCCAATAGGCTTTAAAAGCGAACAGCATGGATCCTGACCAGACTGCGCGGATGCGCAGGCTGGTCTGGATCCATGCTGGTCGCAAACCCACTATGTTGGTTTTCTCATGGTGCGGTTCATATATGTATTGAGAAATGAATAAGGTCCATCCAAGTGACTCACACCCTTCTTATGGGTACATCTGTACTCTATTTGTCAGAATGTTATTGATGTATATATTATGCTTGTCACTAGAAGCTACGAGGTTCCTGCAAAAAGTTCTGTCACTAATGGGCTTCCGTAGTTTTATCCCAGGTATTTTTTTTAAAACGCTTCATCGAACTTGAATTATGTATCCAATAGCTAATGATATCCGTTTATTTCGTGCAAACTGCTTTTCAAATGACCAGAGTTATTTCAAATTGAAATACACTGACCAATTTACTTGTCACACTGTAAAATGAACGAAAGGACTGAAATTCGTAGCTATATTAAATACCGCATTAGGCTTGATATAGTTAGGACCTGAGAAATGTTTGCGCTAGGTGGGTACCTCATTTGCTCACTGAGGAGCAAAAATACCCCAACAAAACGCCTTAAATATGCCAAGGGACTTTTGAAAATATAGAACAGAACAGAACAGACTTTTATTAAGACTTATACATAAGTACATCGTCTAAACACATCTTTAAACATTTTCAACATGTCACGTGTGTATACATGGTAACAGTGTAAAATACAAATGAAACATTTAGTCATTTGACAGAGGAAATATGAACTGAACATGTACATACTTATGATAACAAGCAAATTCGATGAATTGGTATCCCCCGCCGAAAGGGTTTGTGGTGAGGAATGGCAAAAAGATAAATCCGGCAAAAAGTTAAGGATGTTAATAAGAAGCAAATAATTTCATTAGTCAAAATAAATTTAACAGAAAACAAATGTTTAATTAAAGAGTACACAATAAATGTATGATACTTTGATCCGGACTAAAGAATTCATTTTGAATGGGATATGCTTACTGTAATAAGCTTAGCTTTTAAAATTAAATGCAGTTAATTGAAATGTGAGCTTGAAGTTTAACTGGAATGAAATATTGTCTTTGAGTGGTTTGGCACCAGGTGTTGCTGTTTTACATGTACATTAAAAGATCAGATGTCCTTAAGAGAACACAGATAAGATATCTTGAACATGGCTGAGGGCAAGGTTTGTGCAGTCACAACTTAACATGTTGAAGGTTTGAACATTTAAAAAAAAAAAAAAAAGGATGGAAATATATATATCTATATATAGATATATGTATATATTTATTTTTTTAGGGGGTGGGGGTGCAGGGGAAAGGGAGAGGAAACAAAATTTCACATGCTGATTATAAATATTGATTGAAAATTAAAAATGAAAAAAAAAAAAGGTAAAAGGGTGAAGTTGGAGTGGGGGGGGGGGGGGGGGGGAGAGGATGCATGATCAATGGTGGGCATGACTGGGTGGAGAAGTGAGGTGGGGGAATAGTACAACTTGGAAGGTTTGAAAAAAATCTAAAATAAATGAAAAAAAAAAAAAAAATTTGGGAGGGGGGTGGGGGGGAGTGGGGTTGGGAGGGGGAGGGGGAGGGGGTGTGACCAAGGCAAGTGGGTGACCAGGTGTGGGTGCGCAACTTCACATGTTTATAATAAATGTTCACAGAAAAGAACGAAAGACATTTAATGAAATTCTGCCAAATGGTAAGTTTGTTATGTACAAATATGTGGATTTTTAGACAATTAAAGGGCAATAACTCTGAAGTTACAAAAAGAAATCCGTACAAAATTGTCTGTGCACAACCACATTATAGTGCTCTAAATTCTGTTAAAGTTTCATAGTTCTAGGTCAAATATATCAAAAGTTATGATGCAGAAATTGGCATATCTATAGATCTATAGTACCCTATATAGTTAACACTAGAAACTTCTAAGGGCCATAACCCTGGTGTTACTTGGGCAATCTGTCTGAAACTTGATGGGCCCCATAACCTCATAGTGGTGAACATGTATATGAAGTTTGTTTGAAAAAAATCTAAAATAAGGAATGAATTTTTTTTTTTTTTTGGTGGGGGGGGGGGTCGGGGGATAGGGGGGGGGGTGTGTGATCAAGGTAAGGGGGCGACCAGGTGTGGGTACACAACTTCACATGTTTACAATAAATGTTCATGGAAAAGAATGAAAGAAATTTAATGAAATTCTACAAAATGGTAAGTTTGTTATGTACAAATATGTGGATTTTTATACAATTAAAGGGCAATAACTCTTAATTTACAAATAAATCCAAATGAAATTGTGTGTACACAACCACATTATGGTGATCTAAATTCTGTTTAAGTTTCATAGTTCTAGGTCAAATATATCAAAAGTTATGATGCAGAAATTGCCATATTTATAGTACCCTATATAGTTAACACTAGAAACTTCTAAGGGCCATAACTCTGGTGTTACTTGGGCAATCTGACTGAAACTTGACGGGCCGCAAGAACTCATTGTGGTGAACATGTATATGAAGTTTTAAATAAATATTCCCAACCATTTCCTAGATATGGCTCCGGACGGACGGACGGACGGACGGACGGAAAGACGGAAGGACGGACGGACGGACGGACGGAAAGACGGACGGAAGGACGGACGGACGGACGGACGGACGGACAACGCCAAAACTATATCCCTCCGACTTTCGTCGGGGGATAATAATATGAAACTAGAAGTATATGATATGGTAACAGAGGATGAACATATTAAGCAGAATTATTTAAAATAGCATTACGAATACATAATGCTTCCTTGACATAATTGCACAGTTTTCTCAATTCAGAGTTTAAAAGTTGATGGTATTTGAACACGCATGGGTGATTAATGTATTTTTGTCTAATAAGAGTATAACATGGGCATATACAAACAAAATGATACTCGTCTTCAATATCAAGTTGGTTACAAAATATACAGTAACGTTCATTACGTTGTGTATTGTTTCTTGCATATCTGCCCGTTTTGATCCTTAAAGGATGGGCAGGCATACGCAGCTTACAAAAATATAAACGATTCTTCTTTGGTAACATGTTCAAATATTTTTCATACTGAAATTCATTTTTAAATGTTTTATACATATCAAGAACAGTACTATTGCTTAAGGATGCATACCAGTCCTGTTTAAATGTATCTATACTCTAATATACAAAGGCTGTGATAGTCGGATTATTTCTAACTTGCTAACAGAAACCTGGGTGCATATGTTTGAGCCAAAGAGAAGGGCTGATAATAAGCAGATCAATAACGCCCCGGTATTGCCAAGAGAACCATAAGTTCAAAAAGGATGTTATATGCAATTTTCTTCCATTATAGTGGGACAGTCGTCCAAGTGCCTTGTCCATCTGGTCATACAATCACTGGACGATTATTCAAGAACTCTTAACTGAAGGAAGTGGAAGAGTTTTACAATAAGAAACGTCCAAGCAAATGATGGCCAGGAGTCCATCTTATACACGACAATGCCTCCTCTCACAAGTGTGAGGTTGTAAAGTCTTCTTTTTTTCATTGCTTCTGAAAAGGTGATAATTGTAAACCATCCGCCTTATTCATCTGACCCGAGTCCCTGTGACTTTTTTTTATTTCTTTGAAACATCGCCGAAGCAAGAACGATTATTTTTCCCATTTTCCGTATTCTGCGCAATATATCAACGAAATTGACCATTAATTTTGTCCAAAATTAGACATCATTATTGACTTCAATGGAAAGCAATGCTAGTAATATAAACGGTTCAAAGGGTAAGCGAAATAATAAACTTACAATTTCAAAAATTATATCATCATTTAGAGGAAAGATTAAATCAACGTGCCGCCGAAGCAAATTCGTTATCTTAAACCATTTAAAAGATTTAACGAATAAATCGAATTTATCGTACACATTCTTTATTAAATGTGTAAAAAACGATAATGCCAATTATTTGAAAATTCGAAAATCGAAAGTTCAATATAAAGGCAAATGTACTTGTTGCATTTTTGAAGCAATCCGTCTAATGATACTTTTCCGTTACAGCTTCTTTTTGTTGCGGGCCTACTTTGCAAATACGTGGCTCTGAGGCTGTGTTTGTGGTGCTCTGTGCTGCTGAGAAATCTACACTTACCTATTTTTTTTTAAGAAAATGCTTTTACAAGTCCAAAAGTTCTCTTGGCAGCGCCATTTATCAGTGTCTCCAACAGATACCTAAAGAAGACTATTTATCTGCTTTTCGCGATTAGGTAAAATCGTTACAAAATTGTGTTTCGGTAAGGGGGGAATACTTAGAAGGTTTGTAACAAAAATAATTTTGATAAAACTTAGCACTTAAGACATCCGAACCCAATGACAGAACTTTTTGCAGGACCTCGTATAAAGTTTATGTGAAAATGAATTTGTTCTTTCGTTCGTTCGTCCGTTCGTTCGTATTATGCTGAACATAAAAATATATTATCGTCCACTGGAAGGACACCATGAATCACGATGTTTCAACATAGTTATAATTATATAAATAAATAGACTTGTTAATTTTACATAGAAAATAGTTGCAGAGGCATTTAATACCTTCTAACCTGGAGTATTTTTCTACACGTACACATTTTAAAATCCCAACATCTCTTGTAAAATTATTGTCAGATTGTCTACTTGATTTTGTTTCATGAAATTCAAAATCTTTATTTATCATTGGCCGGGATCGAAAGTCCTTCGTGAGTTTTGAGAGACAAACAAAAAAAATGTTTTCAGGATAAAGATATTTAAAGGATCTAAATGATTTCTTACACACGTGTTATCGATTATTTTTCGCGACACATCTCAGGTTTCTACTTTCTTTAATATCGCCCATAAACGAGATTTTAAAATGACATAATCGTTGGAAGTTGAAATATACGTAAAGTATACGTGTCGAAAACTGAGTTTAACAAGAAAATTCGATGAATTGGTATCCCCCGCCGAAAGGCTTTGTGGTGAGGAATGGCAAAAATATATCCGGCAAAAAGTTAAGGATGTTACTATGAAGCAAATAATTTCATTAGTCAAAATCAAGAGAATATGTTTTTTTTTGTTTTTTTTAGGGGGGGGGGGGGGGGGGTGGAGGGTGCAGTGTGCAGCGAGGGTGATCGGGTGAGGGTACAAAACTTCACATTTTTATTAGCTCACCTGTCACATAGTGACAAGGTGAGCTTTTGTGATTACCCTTCGTCCGTCGTCCGTCGTGTGTCCGTGTGTCCGTCAACAATTTCTTGTCTGCACGATAGTGGTTTCATTTATGATTTTATTTTCACCAAACTTCCATACAACTTGCATCACCATAAGATCTCGGTTCCTTTCTTGAACTGGCCAGATCCCGTAATGGGTTCCAGAGTTAAGGCCCCTGAAAGGGCCAGAATCAGCTATTTTGACCTTGTCTGCGCAATAGCAGCTTTATTTATGATTTGATTTTTACCAAACTGGCACACGACTTGTTTCACCATAAGATCTTGGTTCCTTTCTTGAACTGGCCAGATCCCATTATGGGTTCCAGAGTTATGGCCCCTGAAAGGGCCAAAATTAGCTATTTTGATCTTGTCTGCACAATAGCAGCTTCATTTATGATTTGATTTTAACCAAACTTGCACACAACTTGTATCACTATAAGATCTTGATTCCTGTCTTGAACTGGCTAGATTCCTTTATGGGTTCCAGAGTTATGGCCCCTGAAAGGGCCAGAATTAGCTATTTTGACCTTGTTTGCACAATAGCAGCTTCATTTATGATTTGAATTTAACCAAACTTGCACAAAACTTGTGTTGCCATAAGATCTCAGTTCCTTTCTTGAACCGACCAAATCCCGTAATGGGTTCCAGAGTTATGGCCCCTGAAAGGGCCAAAATTAGCTATTTTGACCTTGTCTGCACAATAGCAACTTCATTTATGATTTGATTTTAACTAAACTTGCACACAACTTGTATCACCACAAGATCTTGGTTCCTTTTTTGAACTGGCCAGATTCCATCATGGGTAATTTCTTTTTAATTACTTCCCTTTTACGTTAATATAAATAGCTTATTTTTAGTAACTTTTTTATTATTGGCCGTAGGGAAAAACCGAGACCACTTTTCTGTGGTACAACACGGATGGTACCTCCAATTTTTAGGTGTATTTTGATATATCTGTACCTTGTTAGAATTTTTTTTTCTTTTTGGTTAAATTTCTTTCCTTTGTTGTTCCTGTCCTTTGGACTTAGATATTTTTTCTGAGGACCTTCTTGTCCTCAAGTGCAATGATAACAGGTGAGCGATATAGGGCCATCATGGCCCTCTTGTTATAAATATTGATGGAAAATCAAAAATGAAAAAAATGGGATGGGGGATGTATGATCGGGGTGGTGGGCATGCATGATCGGGGTGGTGGGCATGACTGGGTGGAGGTGTGAGTTGGGGGAACGGTACAACTTTGCATGTTGATAAATATTCATGGAAGGTTTGAAAAAAAATTAAAACAAGAGGGCCAAGATGGCCCTAGGTCGCTCACCTGAGAAACACACCATAACACACCATAACAGTGTAAACATGTTTGACCTAGTGATTTCATGGGAAAAAAATATTCTGACTAATTATCATTAAAATTGGAGCAAAAACCTTGAGTATAAACAAGTATTTTCTTTGATTTGACCTAGTAATCTAGTATTCGAACTTGACCTAGATTTCATCAAGGCTATCATTCTGACCAAATTTCATGAAGATCAATTGGAAAATACAGCCTTTATCGCATACACAAGGTTTTTCTTTGATTTGACATAGTGACCTAGTTTTTGATCCTAGACAACCCATATTCGAACTTGACCTAGATTTCATCAAGGCAACCACTCTGACCAAATTTTATAAAAATCCAGTGTAAAATGCAGCCCCTATTGCATACACAATGTTTTGCCTTGATTTGACTTAGTGATCTAGTGACCTAGTTTTTGAATCCAGATGACCCATATTCAAACCTGACCTAGATTTCATCAAGGCTATCATTCTGACAAAATTTCATGAAGATCAGTTGAAAAATACAGCCTCTATCACATACACGAGGGTTTTTCTTTGATTTAACCTAGTGACCTAATTTTTGATCCCAGATGACCCATAATCAAACCCAAACTAGATTTTATCAAGGCAATCATTCTGACCAAATTTCATGAAGATCAATTGAAAAATACAGCCTCTATCACATACACAAGGTTTTCCTTTGATTTGACCTAGTGACCTACTTTTTGACCCAAGATGACCCATATTCAAACTTGATATAGATTTCATCAAGGCAATCATTCTAATTTAATTTCAGGAAGATCAGTTGAAAAATATAGCCTCTATTGCATACACGAGGTTTTTATTTTATTTGACCTAATGACCTACTTTTTGACCCCAGATAACCCATATTCAAACTTGACCTAGATTTCATCAAGGAATCATTCTGACCAAATTTCATGAAGATCAATTGAAAAATACAGCCTCTATCGCATACACAAGGTTTTTCTTTGATTTGACCTAGTGACCTAACTTTTAAACCCAGATGACCCATATTCAAACTTGACCTAGATTTCATTTATGTTATCATTTTGACCAAAATTCATGAAGATTAATTGAAAAATACAGTCTCTATCGCATACACAATATTTTTCTTTGATTTGACCTAGTGACCTAGTTTTTGAACCCAGATGACCCATTTTCAAACTTGGCCTAAATTTCATCAAGGTTATCATTCTGACAAAATTTCATGAAGATCAATTGAAAAATACAGCCTCTATCGCATACACAAGCTAAATGTTGACAGACAGACAGACAGACGACAGACGACGGACATCGAGCGATCACAAAAACTAACCTGAGCATTGCGGGGTGGGGGGGGGGGGGGGGGGGGGGACCAAGGCAAGGTGGTGATCAGGTGTGGGTACACAACTTCACATGTTTATAATAAATGTTCATGGAAAAGAATGAAAGAAGTTTAGCTAGTTACTGTTAAATGGCTGCGGACGTAGATTTTTCATTAAATCATGGGCAATCACTCTAAGAAAAATTGACCAATCCAAAAAAGAAATGGACGAGCATCATCGATGTATGTTGGTTCATTTTTATTTCAAGTTTCATAAAATTCTTCCAACTAGTTACTTAGAAATGGCTGCGGACGTGGAATTTTCATTAAATCAAGGGCAATAACTCTAAGGAAAATTGACCAATAAAAAAAAATGACGGGCATCATCGAAGTATGTTGGTTCATATTTATTTCAAGTTTCATGAAATTCTACCAGCTAGTTACTGAGAAATGGCTGCAGACTTGGATTTTTCATTAAACCAAGGGAAATAACTCTAAGGGAAATTGACCAATCAAAAAAAAATCGTGACGGGCATCATCGCAGTATGTTCGTTCAAGTTTATTTCAAGCTTTATGAAATTCTACCAGCTAGTTACTGAGAAATGGCTTCGGATGGACGCACGGACGGACGCACGGACCGACAACGCCATTTCAATACCCCCCTCCCGATTTCATCGGCGGGGGATAAAAAATGAAGAAATGCCTTTTACGAGGTGTTCGCGGAACTTGTGTGTAGCAGTATTCCATTAACTACGACGAACATGTGCTTATTTCAAGATACAGTTATTGTTTTCTGCTTAAATACTATTTCTGAAGATCCTATGCCTGTCACTTGGAAATAGCATACGATGTTGTAGAAGTTCAAAAGTAGTCCAAGAATGTATACGATTTTGTCATATGACAATTTAAATGCAAGCCTTTTGGTAGTAATTTTCGGCATAATTCACGAATTTTTCAGGACTGATCCAGATTTCAGATTTTTCCCTGCCAGTATTTCCCTAAATACAATGTAACTCATTTTAAGCTTATGAAGGTAGATTGTTAGGCTTGTGATTTCAATATAAGTCCCGGAAAAAGATTTTCCCCAAGATGTAATACGCGATTTTTGACGCCGGCCAATGATATGCTACCCAAGATGGAAAAAGTTCTACAAGCAGGCCTACCTGTCCACTAACGTTGACATTCAGCCGGAAATTTCCAGTTATGACAATATTTTTAAGAGCTCTCATGACGTCAGGCGAAGACATGTTCAAAACTTGTGACTGCGTTGTACCTGTATTATATTTGGATCGTGATTTAAAACTTTTAACTTTGAACTAATTGTCTTTTAAAGCATATCGCTGTTAACAAAGTATATAGTTTCAGTACAATAAGTCGACGATCATCTGTTTAAACAAGAACAATGCAAAACATACGGGTTAAAACAATAGAAAGACGACCGAGCTGTTGTTTTTGCCTCATTGTGATGGCATCAAGCTCACATTTTGTTACACCTATCACAGTAACCAGTTTTCGCCAAACTAGCATCAAGTATCTGCATTATTAAGGTAGTGGACTCGCAGTTAGACTCGGAAACCCGCGCACTTAATTATGTATTCTTTGTATGCTATCTGGTCTTTCGTAAAAAATCAAATGCAGAATGTCAGTTTATCTTACCTTGTCAAGAGAAGATCTCTTTACTTTAAAGTTTATGGAAAAATGTTCTTATGCCAGTGATAATGTAGAATATCAGGTAGTTGTCAAGTAGAGATATGTTAACTATACGTTTGTTAAGTAGTTATCCGTGCAGAGATCTGTTACTGTAGTGTTTTAGAAATAATAATATTAACTATATCAGGTAGATATCAAATTGAAATATTTTTATTAAAGAAATTTTGAATACATGAAAATGATTATATTGAAGGGTTAAAGAATACATTAGGTATATATCTAGTAAGTAACAGGTTATTATTCCTTTCAAGTGAAAATGACACGTTGAATGCTCACGTATCGGGTAAAGTGATCAAAAGAAAAAAGGCAGTATGTTTGGTAAAACTGATGAATATCTTTTGTCTCATAATTGCCAGAGTAGAAAAATACCTCTCAGGTTAAATATGATTATACATTTTTGAAAAGCGGAATTTCAAAATACACGCCGAGTGATACACCAATACTGTATTAGGCATTGTAACTGAAAATACAAACTTCAAGAAGGAGCTATCTATATTATATGTATGTGAAGTTAACTGCATCAGAAAACAAGGACTGAAAAACTTATTAAAATATCATTTCCTGAAAAAGAGTTATTTCAGCTGAAAAAAATGATCCCGGATGAAATATTTGGAAAAACTGGAGACAACTCCGCAAAGACTTTATGATAGGCTTAGGTGACAATTGACCTAGTACCTCATCCAAACTACCCACTGTTTATCTCTAACCATGAAAAAAAGCATGCACATTTGCCACATGGATTAGCAACCTCAATACAAAACCATGTAAAGATCAAATAATTGATTGCCCTGGGGGAAAGTAGGGCATTTTTGTGGTGAAATTTGTCAACAAACAGACGATCTTTTTTAAAAGAGTCAAAACCCACAGAATTTCACAAGGTGAAATATGTTGAAAAGGCTACTGCTGGAAAGAGAACAATCTCAACTATCCATACATATGCGTCAAGGTATGGGGAAAATATCTAGAAATATGAGAAAATCGAAAGAAATCAATATCAAGACTGTTAGATGCATAACTGTATAATTATACATGGCATTTATCATAGATAGGTTACTTTTGCACTGATATAACATGGGCAGGATTAGGTTTAAGAAACGGTGTTCACTCAAAAATTTCACTATATATTTAGATTGTTTCCCTTGCGTAAAAAAGGCTTAGGGTAAATCTCTACAATACTGGAAATTACCAAGGACATCATTCAAAAAAGTTAATTGTGAATATAAATCATATGTTTAACCCTACGGTTTTTTTAAATGTGCGAAAAAACCGATGGCGGAAAACGAAAGCTATTTGATTAATATTGAAGAACTTAGGATGCATCGATCTTGATATTGTTTAATGGGCATCAACGATTATAACAAGAGCACCGCCTTGCGGGTGCTGACGCTCATCTGATTTTTTTTGTGTAATAGAAATATTGTCCTACCCATGATTTTCTAAGTCTAAAAAGGGCCATCATTCTTGCAAAAAGCAGGATAGAGTTATGTTTCTTGATGTACAGTGTCCACTTATGATGGTGAAAAACTGTTGCAAGTTTTAAAGCAATAGCTTTGATAGTTTATGAGAAAAGTTGACTTAAACATAATACTCAACCAAGAAAATGATTTTCTAAGTCCAAAAGGGGCAATAATTATTGCAAAAATCAGGATGGAGTTACGCTGCTTGCTGTACAGGGTCAGCTTATGATGGTAAACAAGTGTTGCAAGTTTCAAAGCAATAGCTTTGATAGTTTAAGAGAAAAAGTTGACCTAAACATAAAACTTAACCAAGAAATCTGATATTTTCTAAGTCCAAAAGGGGCCATAAATCTTGCAAAAAGCAGGATGGAGTTATGTTTCTTGCTTTACAGGGTCAACTTATGATGGTGAACAAGTGTTGCAAGTTTTAATGCAATAGCTTTGATAGTTTAGGATAAAAGCTGACCTAAACATAAAACTTAACCAAGAAAACTGATTTTCTAAGTCCAAAAGGGGCAATAAATCTTGCAAAAAGCAAGATGGAGTTATGTTTCTTGCTGTACAGGGTCAGCTTATGATGGTGAACAAGTATTCCAAGTTTCAAAGCAATAGCTTTGACAGTTTGGGAGAAAAGTTGACCTAAACATAAAACTTAACCAAGAAATCTGATATTTTCTAAGTACAAAAGGGGCCATAAATCTTGCAAAAAGCAAGATGGAGTTATGTTTCTTGCTATACAGGGTCAGCTTATGATGGTGAACAAGTATTCCAAGTTTCAAAGCAATAGCTTTGATAGTTTAGGAGAAAAGCTGACCTAAACATAAAACTTAACCAGGCAACGCCGACGCCGACGCCGACGCCGACGCCGACAACCGCTCAAGTGATGACAATAACTCATCATTTTTTTTCAAAAAATCAGATGAGCTAAAAATGTTATTTTTACTGTAGTATTTTACTGACCTTCTCCATGTATCAAGGAAAAGTCAGTACCTTTACAATTTTTTATGACTTCAGTTTTCGTCATTGGTGCTTTTCTTACGTATACGCACGCATAATTATGCGTTTCTTCTTCATGAAATTTTACACAAATAAGATATATATATATAAGCCCTAAATATTTAATCAATCAAGACTCAGGTAATGACGGGTAGTAAACATCCTCATTTTTTTCCAGCTATATTTTGTGTAAGCCAGTTGATGTTGTCATATTATTTTGTAATTTCGATAGCAATTTTCAAATACATTTCTTTCCATTCTTGGAAATATAAACATTTGAGCCGATCCTCATTGTGAGTTCACTACATTAAATAATACTGTCAACAAATTTACCTAATGGAGGTGGCATGTCCAATAAAGTAGCGATGAAATAAAACACGTCGGAATCAATGACGAGCTGTCTATCCTGGACACGTATTGGAGACACGTGACCAACCTTCACAATTTCGTCTGTGATCTTTGAGATTAATAAATTGTGATACTGCATCAAGCTGATGTCCCAGTTACCTACAATATATCTGAATGTCAAACCAATGAATATTGCACATAACAAACGAATAGATAAAATATATACAATATGAAAAAAAAAAATGAAAAAAAACAAAACGAAATACAGTTTCTAAATTACATTTAAGGTGGTATAACGTTTTGAATTTCCAGTGAATGACAAAAAATGAATTTTAGTTCTTTCTTAATATCACGTTATGATTGAACCTAATGTTTTTCTTAATCCATTAAAAAGGAACAATTTTCATATCTTAAGCTCGAGTTTTGATACCTTTCTTACCAACTATAAACTAAATCAATAGAATTCCTTACGTGACTTCGGTGAGCTGAACAAAACAATTTCAAGCACAAATATTGATGTGAAATCTGTAGCAAGTTACACACTACAATGCCCTACCAAGATACTTACAAAAACAATAAAAGAGTATACTGTTAACATTCTGTCGTTCTGTCTATCTAAATCACAAGAATTCCTACTGTTTCAATCATCTGTCACTAATTAGAACAATTCAAAGGGTTGCAATGAGACATAATCACATTCCTTATCTTCGCATAAATATTGAGGCTTTATCTAATAAGCACATTTTACTAGAAACACAATGATACTTAAATATCTTCATCCGTGACGTGTCGTTTCTACTGTGACAGTCATAATCATTAACAGAATATATTTTGTTATCAGATATACCTGGGAATGCTATCCTAAATGCTGTCTTGGACGTTTCTGCATAGCAAGAAGCAATAGAAAATTTATCTGCTGAAGGAGCCCCAGGGGTAAAGTCATAAATATTGTATAAGGCTGTATAGCCAACCTATAATAGTAAATTAAATATTCAATAATATTTGAACAAAAACAATTATCGTAAATGAATGATATGTAATTTGTAAAATATTGGTAGACCTATTTCTGGTTGTTTCGACGTTCTTATATCAACAAATGAAATTGAATTTATTTGAATTTATTTGCGCATTATCACAACGCTGAAATCTCCTAAAAACAAGCACAGCCGATAATGTATAGGTTAAATGGACATACTGAATATTATTCGCCATATATTCTGAATAAAATGGACAATTTTCAAGGAGCTGTTAGACATTTCTAGTCGCACTTTAAAGAACAAATCAAGAATAATCCTAAAACTGAAATTATATGATAAGAACAGTAGGGGTTGTGTATCTTCTGGGAGGGATTTTTTTCTGTCACATTTGCTTTCTGCAAAGTCACATCAAAACCGCACTACTACGGCCTGGTACTACTTCTAGTACTAGAACTGAGTTTAACGTCATCAAATACAACTGTTAAAAGTACATCCACAGTGAAATTTTAACCAAAAAATGTTTTATTCAGACATCTGTGGCTACCCAAATAAAAATAGTGTTCAGTAGCATGTTAATCATTATGCGACAGACCAGATAGCTCCCGTACTGGTTCCTTCCGTACGGTCTATATCAAGTTCAATTGTAATTCATAATGTACAAATCGTCGCCTCAATTCAACATGTTCTCGCTAGCTAACATTTTGATGAAATTATTATAATTACAAAGGTATCATCCGGATCTTCATTATGACAACACTTAACAAATAATCTAATTTCAACATTAAATAAGTATTTCATCACAGAACAATCGAAATTCTAAATGAATTTTGGACCTAATATAAAGAATACTGTGAAATTTCGGCGACGAAATGCAGTTGTAATATTATACAGACGAAAAGAGGGAAATTACAAAATACTAATATCGAGAGGTGGGTGGAAAATGTAAGTGCCCATGTCTTCAAATTGATGATATGTGCATAAGATTTATTTGCACGCGAAATCTGACGCCATTTACAAAAAAAAGAAACCTGAACAAAATAAAATGGCGTCGTTCGAAAATATCTTTCAAAATTGGACACCAAAATTTCAAAAAGAACAGTAAATAATAGGTAAAACTATTTTTTCTCATGGTAAAAATCAAAATATCGAATTTGTTTATGTTTGGTGAATAGTAATTGGCACTGACCACTCCTGTAAGCCTACATAAGGTTTGAAGGAAATCCACCCAATTATGGAAGAGAAGTTGCAAAAATCGTCTTAAAATTTGATGAATCAAGGACCATAACTCGGCTGAAAATCATCGAACTGGAAAATCCCCGATACGTTTCAAAATGAGGCTTTGATCACTCCTGTAAGTTTTGGTGGAAAGCTGTCCAATGATGTAAGAGAATATGCCAAAACATCATAAAATTTGACGAATCAGGGACCATAACTCCATGAAAAATCATCAAACTGGAAAATGTCGATAATATGCACGATGAGACTTGGCTACAACCAGTCTTGTAATGTTTGATGGAAATCTGCACAATATTATAAGAGAAGTGGTCAAAACATCATTAAGCTCCGCTGAAAATCATCAAGCTGGAAAATGCCGACGACATCAGGAAGGTCTAATACGTATCAGTTGTTCCAGATGACATGCATAACTCAGCTTGGCAATAATCACTCTTGTGAGGTTTGGTGTATATCCGTCCAGTTGTGTCGGAACAAGTATAAAATTCTATGTATAGTCCCATTTAACATGTATACAAGAACATTTTCTAAATCATGTAGTAAATGACGTAATAAAATAGATGTGAAAAAAAAAATCAGCTTAACGTACCCAGTCCGGAGTGGATATTCGCAACTGAATAGGTACATCTGTACTGCCAGAACTGTAGTCGACCCATACTTTCTGCAGAATATTCAATGAATCAGTCACAATTTTATAGACATTATTTGAGCCGCACCATGAGAAAACCAACATAGTGGCTTTGCGACCAGCATGGATCTAGACCGCGCAGTCTGGTCAGGATCCATGCAGTCCGCTTTCAAAGCCTATTGCAATTAGAGAAACAGTTAGCGAACAACATGGATCCTGACCAGACTGAGCGGATGCGCAGGCTGGTCTAGATCCATGCTGGTCGCACACGCACTTTGTTGGTTTTCTCATTGTGCGGCTCATTTCGGTATGGATGCCGAGTGCTTCTATTATGGATTGCATGTGAACAATGCATTTCATCACCAATATCAAAATAACCTAACAACAGCAATTCATAGTGCAATCTACACTTCTCGTTTATAGGGTCTCAAGCGATCATTAACTTGTTCGGCACCAATCGGAACATCGTTAGTCGCAATACATGATTACCACATGGAATGTCTAGTGGAATGAAAAATCTTGTTATTTCTTTTTCATGTACTTTGTGCTGTTTTTCAACAGTACTGCGGTTTTGTAATGGCATGCAGAGTTTCTGGATGTTGTACCAATACCGTGTTCTCTGTAAGTGACTTCCATCTTCTCTACATGAATCAGAGATGGAAACTGACTTCAGATTTAATGCCTTCTATCAAATTCCAGAGAAAATACAGGGTCGTCTAAAGACCAGATCTACACTGTCCTTATTGAGCTAAGTGGGTCGGCTACTACGGTATTAACATTTTATATCATCAAACAGATGAACAATCATAATTATGTATTAATTAGTCACTATTATGTAGACACTGAAGGCCTAGGTCTGCATATATTGATTAAAAATGGTGTTTACTAAACATAATGTTTTTGTTATAGAGACACAAGAAAATGCTCCTTCTCGCATTCTAGACAAACACAGGGGAACGTTCCTCGAGACCCTATAGCAGGTCGGTCCTGCGCATATATATTCCGGTTTAGCTGCGCTCCTCTCTGTTAGAATTTTTACATCCGTTTTTTGTGATTAACCTTAAGCGTAATAATAAATTCAGAATTTCAAATAATAAAAGTCATTGAAGCCTCTCAATAACCATTAATTTTAATTTTCAGAAATAAATCACAAGTTTTTCATGAGATGTGACCCCACAACTCTACTTATTACCGGACGCCTATAACAGACACTCGTCCTGTTTTCATATTCCGAACTACAGTCACGAACGGTATAACGTAGTTAAACATTTAGGACTTACATTCAGGAAATAGATTTCAAATGTTGAAGAAAACTCTGGATAACCTGGCAATTTGAAATCTGTTCTGTTTGAAATAAACACGTCACATAATATGCCCCTCACAGTCCGCTGTAAAGAACATGTCACCCATTACATATATGTACAATATAAATTATATACTATTTTTGTCACATAAAGGTAATATATATCTCAACTCTCAAATGCTCGTTTCCTTTTAAAGTTTGGTTTGAGATTATCAAAATGCTGAAATGCAAAAGTAAAGTATATCTGACAAATATAGAATTTTTTATTGTCAAAATATTTTTTAAAAAGTTTGTTTTTTCCAGAAAGTCTTTAAATTTAAAATGTGAAAAACAATTCTATTTTCTGAAATCTCACATATTCGCCTTGGATGAAATCTTATAAAAACTAATTTTAAAACTGATCACAATGCATTTAGTTATGACTTTATAGACAGAGGATAATGCATTATTATGATGTTATCATAAAATAATATCATGAATTACCGTTCCTTCATAAGTATATGTTGTGTTGTCAAGGTAAAATAATTCATTCGGTGATTTCATACGGAGGGAGAATTGCGCCCGATTCGAACTTTCAACGGTGGTATAAATCGAAGTATTTGTTAGAGGGAATATAGTGCAGTTACCCCTAACATTGTCGATACCATAGGCGACTCCTGCAAAAGACATATCAAAAATAGCAAAATATTTCCTGCCCCCGTTTACCATGTTCGGCGTTAATTGCAGCTTAACGACCACACGGCTTTCCGACGGAGAATTCATTTTCTAACTGCCATTACGGATGTTAATGTTATACCTGTGGAGTAGTCGTGGATTTCGCTAACAGGGTTGGTCGCATAGTACGGGTACCTTGAGGAAAGCGGTCTGTAGTCGATTCTTACAACATTATTGGTATAATCGTAATAAATCTGGAAAATATGTGTATATAAAACCTAAATTGACACATAGAATCATTGGCAATACAACAAGAGCTGTCGGAGGACAGCAACGCTCGACTATTCAACAGCCTTGTCGATTGAATGAATACGAGTCGAAAAAGGGACATAATTTAGTAAAAAAGCAAAATAGGGTTATGGAACCTGCATAGTGCTTATCAGCTCAGGACAGTGGACAAGTGTGTGAAGTTTCAATCCATTCCCATTAGTGGGTACTAAGATATCAGCTTACATAATAGGAATTTAACCAAAAACTCCTAAGTCGAAAAAGGGGCATAATTTTGTAAAATGCGAAGTTGAGTTATTGACCCTTTGCATTGCATGTCATATCATGACAGTGAACAAGTGTGTGCAATTTCAATCCTTTCCTATTAGTGGATACTGAGATACCAGCTTACATACAAAAACTTAACCAAAAATTTCTATGTTGAAAAAGGGGCATAATTTTGAAAAAAAGCAAAATAAAGTTATGGGACCTGCTTTGTGCATGTCAGATCATGACAGTGAACAAGTGTGTGAAGTTTCAATCCATTCCAATTAGTGAAAACTGAGATACCAGCTTACATACAAAACCTTAACCAAAATTTTCTAAGTCGAAAAAGGGGCATAATTTTGTAAAAAAGCAAAATAGAGTTATGGAACCTGTGCAATGTAGGTCAGTTTATCACAGTGAATAAGTGTGTGAAGTTTCAATCCATTCCCACAAGTGGTTGCTGAGATACCAGCTTACATACAAAAACTTAACCAAATCGGGACGCGGACGCGGACGCCGACGCGGACGCGGACGCGGACGCCGACGCATGGGCGAGTCCAATAGCTCTACTATTCTATGAATAGTCGAGCTAAAAATGATGTTGTTGAGTTCAAATCATTAACTTATTTCCAGTTTCATAATAACACATTATGTCTAACAGATCATCGACGGAACATAGACGTATTCGTTTCTTTGGCAATATAAAAAAACTAAAATAATGCTAAATTACAGAAAATAAGGATCGGAGAAATGCACAGTCAAACCAAACATTGTGGTATCAAGCTGACAACACATGCCAGTTGCATTTTGTAGGTACATAAATGAAAAGTTTATGCATGGTATAAGTATACTAATGAAACTTTATAAAAAGTTTTAAACATATTTACATCCGCCTGCGATACACCAAGATTCATTGTGTCCACAATTTCTTCTCTGAAGGAATATTGTCCGGTGGATAGAACAGGCACTTTTCTCGTCTGCTTCCTGCCTGGACACACTTTACCTTGTGGAGTCTGAATCAAATTGGGGGAAACTAAATGTTTTAAGATATTTGTGAATGTCATTTATAATTATTATTAAATTATTTTAATCTAATGTTGCTATCTAGATAGAATGTATATAACATAATATAATGATAAATCAAAGCAATTAATTAAAGAAAAAGCAAAGAAGCAAAGAAAATCAAAAACAGAAAAGCTTATTTTGAGCAAATATCAACAATGGAAAACTCGATTCATTTCAAGCAATAATTCTGATGACACTTACATCGAAAACGGAATCACTGCCCCATATATGGTTTCTGTAGTCAAAATACTCGTAAGTATGGTGGAAAGGTGTAGCACCTAAGGTAACGCCCTGTATTTCTGCTAAGACGGGAACTTGATTGGATAAATCAGGCGCCGTCCAGTTATATGCTGAAAGATTTGTGAGAGCATTTAGTAATGTTACATTTTCATCAACCACCTTTGAAAAGAATATTCTGGGTAAACTTAGACGGTGAGTAATATATGTTAGAGGGGTAAAGTTTGATGAAGTGCAAAGTTTATACAGAAAACAAAATAGCAGTCCAAGATAAAACAAGGCAGTCTGAAGGACAGCTAAATCCCCCGCCACTGCTATGGATAGTGAATGGATAAACCTTTGATTTTAGCTGTGACCTTGACCTTGAACTGACATGGCTGACTCATGAATTCTGCACAACGTCTTGATGAGGTGATCATTTGACCCAAGTTTCATGAAAATTCTTCAAGGGGTTTAGGAGATACAGAGCTGAAACCTTTGACTTTCAGTTGTGACCTTGACCTTGAGTTGACATGGCTGACTCATGAGTTCTTGATGAGGTGATCCTTTGACCCAAGTTTGATGAAAATCCTTCAAGGGGTTTAGGAGATACAGAGTGGACACAAAATGGAAGGCTCAAACCTTCGACCCTTAGTTGTGACCTTGACCTTGAGCTGGCATGGTTGACTCATAATTTCTGCACATCGTTTTAATGAGGTAATCATTTTACCCAAGTTTTATAAAATTCCTTTAATGGGTTTATCGGACACGAAATGGAAGGCTCAAACCTTTGACCTTCAGTTGTGACCTTGACCTTGAGCCGACATGGCTGACTCATAAGTTCTGCACATCGCCTTGATGAGGTGATTGTTTGACCCAATTTTGATGAAAATCCTTCAAGGAGTTTAGGAGATATAGAGCAGACACAAAATGGAAGGCTCAAACATTTGACCCTAAGTTGTGACCTTGACCTTGAGCCGGCATGACTGACACATGGGTTCTGCACATCGTCTTGATGAGGTGATCATTTGACCCAAGTTTGATAAAATTCCTTCAAGGGGTTTAGGAGATATAGAGCGGACACAAAATGGAAGGCTCAAACCTTTAACCTTGAGTTGTGACCTTGATCTTGAGCCAACAAGGCTGACCCATGGGTTCTGCACATCGTCTTGATGAGGTGATCATTTGACCCAAGTTTTATAAAATTCCTTCAAGGGGTTTATGAGATATAGAGCGGACATAAAATGGCAGGCTCAAACCTTTGACCTCGAGTTGTGACCTTGACCTTGAACCGACAAGGCTGACTCAAGGGTTCTGCACATCGTCTTGATGAGTGATCATTTGACTCAAGTTTCATGAAAATCCTTCAAGGGGTTTAGGAGATATGGACCGGACACGATTTTGTTACGGACGGAAGGACAGACGGAAGGACGGACGCAGACCATTCCTATAATCCCTCCGCCACGGCGGGGGATTAATAAGACTCTAAATTAGGGTAATACATATTACTGAAATTGCAGTCCATTGTAAAATAGGACATGAAGTTATACCTATGCATATTATATAACTTTATTATGCATCAAGCCAATTCTAACATAATTACAGAAGAAATCACAGTGCAAATTTACAAGATGTGTAAGCAAGATGACAAAAAATATATCAATAAATGAACACTTCATACAAAGTGCATGTTACATCTTTGAGAGAGGGAGAGACTGTAGAGCATTATATAACATTATGACAAATATCAAGTGTTACAACATAGTAGAGACTTTTACTAACATTTATTAATGACTGCTACATTAAAGGTGGATAATCAGATTTTGGCCATGTAACGGATTTGTTCGAAACTTTAGCATCTGATCATTTACACTCATTTATGTTCACTTAACACTTAATACAAATTAGATTTTCACTGGAGGTATTTTTAAAATTTCATTTTCCTATCCTGGTTGCCCAACCGAGATAGAGTTATTTTATCATAAGTATAACTTTGATAAACATACTTTGCCTAAGGAAATGTATAAATATTAGACATATTGTAATATATTTGTAAAATATTTGCATTAAAAATTATGTATTTAGATGGAATTCATTAGAAACGCAAGTTTGAAAAATTATTATTACCTCCCTTTGCCTATCTTGGTTGCGCAACCAAGATAGATTGGAAATAAATGAATTCAGAAGCTACACACAGCTTTAAAACTTGCATTTTGGTTCAGATTGTTCAATAGTTGATATGTCTATCAAATGCAAATGTAAAACTAGACATTGTATCGAAATAAAAAGAAATACCCAGCTTTTTATATACTTTCATATTAAAGGGGAGTAGTTACAAAATTTTATAAAAATAATAAAATATACATTTCGAATAGGAATCTAACTCTATGTAATCGATCTTTTTGTTCCTTAAATAATTCTCTACCAGGATATACAAAAAGTAAAAAATGTCATTAAATGTTGATTAAATGTGATTGACCACCTTTAAATTCAAAAGCAAGTGTCGTTTTTCAAACGCCCTGTGTACATATTACAGGCAAGTGCAAACTAGCACACTTGTGAAAACTAGAGAGAAGTTCCAATAGCCTAGCAAAAACATGGAACTTATCAATGAGTAATGTTGGTATCATTTGTAAGTTATATTAGATACTGATATGTTGACGCATTAGTGCTACAGAAATTTAATTAATTTCAGTTTTTAAGGAAGAAAAAACAATTTATTCTGTACACTAAGTTCAGATATTTTCTGATTTTGAAAATAAATAAGAATGTCTTCTTTAACTGGTTCTAACATCGACAATTTATTCAGATTTTTAATTGTTATTTGTACAATATACATTCAACCACTATCATGTAAAACAATGAATAAATTGTGTGCTGTTATGCCATTCCATTCAGTGACCTACCTCCATAAAATTAAATGAAAATATTTTCTACGAAAAAATGTATGAATAAGTGTCATACATTCATCTTACCCAGTAGTAAAAACCAAACCATGATCATAAGAATAGAATAGACATTTCTTATTATCTTTTATATCTCAGTAAAATGGTATTATAGACTTTTGCCTGATGAGAAGGAACTTTCTTTACACCCTTTAGCTGCTAAGCAAATAGAAACCCAGGTTGAATAAGGGGAAAATATATTCAAGAAATGGCAATTAAGGATCAAGTCAGACGCCGAGGAAGACCAATATAGTCCAGACAAAACGGTAGCCTCGAGTAAAAATAAACGCTCATATAAAACAAAATACTCCATTCTAAAATTAAATGCTAAGTTAAGTAGCAGAGAAAAAAAGTTATCAAGTTAACAGTTTGATGTCAAATTCGTATTTGAGAAAAAGGAAACTGACGGCAATACATACCAGAAAAGTAGTAGTCCAGGGTAAAATTAGCCGCTAAGTTAGGCCAGTACATACATGACTGCCACCAGTCACAATTGATTCCTCGAACAATTTTTGGTCCTTTATACATCTGAAAGGGTGAAGAAACCTTTTGCAGTGTAATTCACTACGAAAATGACAGGAAGAGCAAGAATAATGTTACACAATTTGCACAATATATTTACTAATCTATCACAGAAATTCTATTTATGGCTTAAGTTTAAAGCCATTTTCAGCAGTATTCAGGTTTATATGTAAGTTATGTAATGTAAATCAGTTAAACTTACAGGTGTTTCTGAATTCTGTACCAGTACTTACATGTTTTCTAAAAGTTTCAGAACGCTTCGGCATAAAAATCAGAATGGCCTCCGGCATGTTGTTTGCTGTCAAATAACCCGGCTAGAAATTCCGAGAAAGGTACAGAAGGACTCAAATTTAAGTCATACAGCCAAGTATTTATTAGTTCTATGAAATAATCCAATAGCTAAAACTGTGTATATTTTCTTACCAAACCATTTGACTTAGCAAAATGAAGCGCTGAACTAGTGGTATATATATGGGGTATCCCACCGCCTCCTCCAGAACTTTTCATGCCGAAGATAATCTCATTACCATACGGATCTCTATTCAGAGTAGTGACAGAACAGTTGCCGTCTGCAAAAAAACATTTAATATAGTGTTGTTTCACATTCAATAAATTTTTAATTTATGGAAATCGATTAGTAGTGAACCAGTTATATAATGCAAACTTGGGAGAATAAGTTGTTAACGGTAGTGTACAGACAAAAAATCTGAACTCTGGATAAATCTATCCTTATATGGGAATTTATTGGATCATATGAACAAATTTTACAACTGTGAATGAAAGAAAATATACTGCTTCATTTGGAATATATGTGAATTTGATAAATGAAGTGTACAAAAAGTTATTAGCAGAAAATAAAACAAAAACAAAGGACTACTCTCAACGCAGGGGGAATTTGACATGTAACCTTTTAATATGAACCACTTAGGTAATACTCTATTCATATCTCCATCGAACGGACAAGGCTACTTATTCATGACCCCAGGGCATGGTAATTTCCTCCACAATCAACCTTATTTAATGCATACGGAAGACGAAAATTATTGCAATAGTGTGCTTAACAGTCAACATATTAACAAAGTAGAGAATGTCGCTACACATATTGGCAATTACACAGAGCAGTCACCCCCGCAGGCCCGCAAAATTGCAAATGGCGTGCAGGAAAACAAGGGGAGTAATAATTCCATAATCACAGATCAAAACAGAGTCAAACCAGACGAAACATTGGAAATACTATTGAATACATCGCACAACTGCGATGAAAGCTATCATCTTGACGCAATACAAGAACATGATGAATTTTATGAACTCGAAATCGGATCACAGGATGAAGAATATTCTGAATATTTGAAACAAATTAACACAAATGCAACACAAGCTACAAACTCAAACTTGTCAGACATGCTAAATGACACAGATAATCTTCAAAGCTACCAACCATGCCGACAGCTTGATACAGAGCTAGAGAATCAGCCCAAGTTAGTACACATTGAAAAATTACTGAAGTTGCCAAATGAAGAAAGTGAAAAACTAGAGAGCTACAGAAATGTACTTGCACAAAGACTAGCCCAAACCAATATATGCCCAGAAGGGAGACTTATTCACAGAAGGGGTTCTGAAAAATGCCCTCTCTCGTATAAACTAGCAAAAGACTGCTATTTATTATATATGCTATCGAAGGGAGAAAAATAACAGCCGATGTCGAAAAAATATTCAGGAAAACCGCCACCAACAAAGAACTCAACGAAAATATCAACCAACAAAAGCCAAACCCAATATCAGAAATTGAAATGGCAAAAATCATCCCGGACGAAGAGCCAATCACCGTAGCGAAAATAACCAGATAGACCTAAAAGACGCACATGAAAGCGCGGGAACATATGCCGATAGTGCTAAACGTATAACTAAGCAAACGCAAGACCAGCACATAAATGCAACGTCAAAAGCACAAGAAACAAACGCTTGATACAGGAACAATGATGCTGAATTAAATAAGACCGATACAAATGACGCAAACAAATGAACTGACAATAGATACGCTAACAACGTGCGAAACAATAAAAAAACCCACTAGATCAGCAAGAGATAAAGAGTACCAAAATGTGCAAATCAATCAACAAAATGGTACAACATACATTTGGAAAAAGACTTATCGCGGTAAAATTATGCATGATGACCAAAACTTACGAAATGACAACAAGTTTATAGGCGCCTTTCGCGGAAGAACAAAGACATTCTACATAGGAGGCATATGTCCCAGCTCCACAAAAGAAGGAATAATAGAATATCTACAAGAGCGTGAAGTAAATCCCACCAGTGTAAATCTTTTTAATTGATTTAATGGAAATTTATTAGCCAGAATTACGGTAACTGCACATCAAACTAACATTATTGAACAAAACTCATTTTGGCCACGATTTGTCCACTGCAGACCCTGATATGGTTATGATACATGGGATTCATTTCAGAATAAGTATACAAGCAACGAACACGACACATATGATGCTCGAAGTAGTAAACACGAACATTACAGAAAGTATTATCGCGAATCTTACGCAAGTGATGACCAGTCAAACCATGAACACCAATACTACAACCAAAGAAGCAAAACAAGATGCAATGACCAATTGGACACCGAACACAATCAAATGTAGATATGGAGCTCGAGGACAAACTTAACCTTATGACATGGAACGTGCGTGGCATAATGACATCTGCAGCCAGCCTCTGTCATATTCTTGACATAATTGCATTGATATAGCCTTCATTACAGAGCACAAATTGCTTCCACAATATAAAAACTTTATGGACAGTATACACATAGACTTCGAAACACATACAGTATGTAATGACACCTTAAACTTCTGGGGCAGTATTTCTTGTGGAAAAGGTGGTGTTAGTATTATGTACAAAAAGTCGTTGTCACTGAGAGTAGACAATATAGGAAACATTCAATCTAATCGAATCGCAGGCCTGGAACTAACTATTAAAAACAATTTGTCAATACTTGCATTCTTTGTGTACTTACCATCAGTGAACTATTCAAACGACGAGTTTGCAGAAACAATAGATACGTTAAATGCTTTGTATGAATCATATTCACAAATCGGCTCCGTTTTATTTCCTGGAGACATAAACGCAAACTATACTAGTAATCTCGTTACATTTAATGAGTCATTTCGAGATGAACGGTACCGTAACTTCATAGACGGCAACTCGCTTATATCTTCTTGCAATAAATGCAATCGAAGAGGCCCTAATTACACGTTTAGCCTAACTATAAAAGATTTAGATGATATTGTAATAGATAAATCATTAAAAATTGAAAATGATCAAATAACAGTTATAAACGACGAAGTTACATCTGTCTCAGACCATTTACCTGTAATGTGCACTCTTACTATGAATATCGGTAAAAGAGACACTAAAAGATGTTACGATCAAGGAGAATCATGGCACAAATGTACCGAGGAACAGATTGATAAATACAATAAGCTACTATCTGAGGTGCTCCCATCAATTGAAAATGAAGATACAGAAAGTTTCTATTCAAATATAGTTAAGGCAATTCAAACAGCATCAAAACAAACACTTCCGCAAGGGAAATACAATAAACATGCACAACCGTATCGAACACCGAAAGTAAAGGAAGCACACAAAAACAAGATACATGCACGGATACAATGGCTACAAGATGGACGATCTAGGGGAGACCATAATGATTCATACAGGAGGTATAAACAACTAAAACGTGCATTCATCAATACCCAGAAGGAGGCCATACACGACATAGAACACACATATTACACAGAACTCGACAATACAGCAAACTGTGACAGCCAATCATTCTGGAACCTTGTAAACAAAAATCGAAAATACAAAAAAAAAAAGGAAATATAGTGTCCTTAATACAGATGATATCAAATATGAAACATGTGATGAAATCGCTGGAGGCTTTAGAACATATTTCAATCAACAGAGCTCACTTACGATAATATGTTTAAATGTGATATTGAAAAGAACTATGATACAATATTAGAAAGCCAAGAATGTGAACATAATCCGAAATACGAATAAAAAAGGATTAACGAACGCATGCTAGTGCTAATCATAAAAAATCTGAAACTGAGAAGAGCACCAGGTCATGACAAAATAACTAACGAACACCTCATATATAGGATGAAGTCCCTTGTTACGCATCTATGTGTACTTTTAGAAAAAATAATAATAGCAAAATGCTATTCACCAACTGACAGTAAAAAAGGGCATTATTATTCCTATATACAAGTCAAATGGAAAACCAAGAGATGACCCGACTAATTATCGTCCGATAACTTTACTTCCGGTCACCTACAAACTATTTGAAGACACACTGCATAAGAGATTGAAAACGTTTGTAAATACAAATAATATAAGCTTTCCATCTACTCAACAAAATGCATTTCAAAAACAAAAAGGTTCTGTTACTGCCTCATTCAACCTGCAAGAAAGCGTTCGTCATCAATTTGAGAACGGCAGCAAAACTTATATTGCCCTCCTTGATACACAGAAAGCATTTTATACAGTTTGGTTAAAAGGTCTACTCATAAAATTTACAACATGGGCGTAAAAGGTCAGTTATGGAAAATCTTGAATTTACGTTCCGACATGATTAGTAAAATAGTCAATGGTGGAGCAGATTCAGATTCGCTACAAATTCAACAAGGAGTTCGACTAGGAGGGGTAGGCTCGATTTCGGTCTATTCTTTTTTTATTGACCAATTTCTCGTTGAACTTCAGAATAGCAAATTAGGAATCGCTATAAATCATATACAATGTGGAAATATAACTCTGGCAGATGACCTGACCCTAGCAGCGATATCACCAATTAATCTATAAAGCATGCTTATTTAAAAAAAAAAATTCCTTACACATTTTAAGACTGTATTCCTAGCCCCGTTATAGATTTTAGCTCGATATGCTCAGTTATATTTTGTCCGCTAAGGAGAAGAATTCTATAAGACTTGTCTTTCATTCTTATCCTTTCCTGTTTTGCTTTCATCACAGTATGACATTTGTATCATTATATGCACTTCATTTATGTTTAAACTAAGCATGCTTAATATCGTCGAAACATGCCGACTCAAATGGCGATACAACATTAACTCTGATAAAAGTGCGATCTTGATCTGTGACTCTAAGAAAAACTCTTCTACTAATTCGATGTCCTGGAAACTCGGTTTGTATTGGTTCAGAATCTAGGAACACTGGTTAGGATAACTGCCCGCCGTTACATGACTGAAATACTGTTAAAACCCAAAACAAATAAACAAATAAATAAATGGAAACTCGGTGAAAATGAACTACCTATAGTTACATATGCTACACACCTTGGAATAAATCTAAATAAAAGTTTGAGTAACAGTGACAATATCCATAAATCAATTATTAAGGCACAATCAGCTTTCTTTTCACTGATGTCTGTTGGAATCACACCAAAAGTGCTTAATCCACACATATCCGCAAGCTTAGTGCAAAAAACTGTTTTACCTACCCTCCTATACGGATGTGAGTTATGGAGTGATATCACATACGCTGAAATTATAAAACTAAGAACTGTACAAAACCTTTGGTCGAAAATCATCCAAGGTATAAGCAACAGATATGTGCTTAAGTATGCTAGGCTGGCTCAATATTGAACTAGAAATTGAAAAACGAAAATTAATATTTTTACAAAGGCTATGTACTCTATCAAGTGATAAACTTACCAAGAAAATATTTGACTTTTGTCTCCGACTCTGTCATTACATATGAAGAAATATGTGTAATCAAACTGGAGTTATTCCCGATTTGTATCGTATCTTGTGTAAATATGATCTTTGCAAATTATTTAAATGACTACTACCATGGCATGTCCTTCCCGTCTAAGAGTAAATGGAAGTCAATAGGTAATAAACGCATCGATAGTTATTTAGCACTATGGACAGCAAGAATGAATTTATCACCAGATTTCGATAGGTTTAAGCATATCCATGCAAGGGTTGACACTGCTGTTATTTACAAGAGTATTTGCAATGAATTTACACCTGCAATGGCCCAGTGTATTGCAAATGTTTGGGTACAAGTTCCGAATTCTGACGAAAAACTTCAGTGTCCTTACTGCTTGAATATCGTATATGACATTTATATGCATAAGGTAATAGTATGTTCAAATTTGCTTACACTAACATATGAATTATGTAAACTAGTGATAGAAACTTTTGATATAGTGATTATCCAAGAACTTCGACATATGAATGAAGAGACACTTTTTATCAAACTCTACTTGGAAAACTCATAATGAGTGCACATAATTGGGATATGCAAAAGAAGTTCCTTATTATGTCTTACAAGTATATTGTTATCAGTACTTGATATGCTGAAATTCTATCCGCAGACAGTGAGCTGCTAAATCAAGGGGTCGGGTTGCTTATATTTCGCTTTTGCGTAAGCATACCGAACTCCAGCCGAAACGAATTATTAAAGCACACACGTTCCTTGGTAGTCCTTCGAAAGAAAACTACACTTGGGAACCTGCATACCATAATCTCACTCGATGCCCAGTACCATCTTCAGCATATCAATTACTTTCTATATCACGCACGCACGCACGCACGCACGCACACACAAACACACACATATATATATAATGTTTGTACTGAAAATGTAGACTGTATAATTGCGACATTTCAAATCAATTTGTAACAAAGTGTACATGTCCTATAACCATTTATAATCTGTTTATATAATGTATGTTGTAATCTCTGAGTAAGAGGAAATAAAGAGAATATAGAAAATTCTTTTAAACAAGGAATCAACATTTAAATGCTTGTTTATTTTAGGTTTAGCGTCATTTATCAACAGTAATTCAGTTATGTAATGGCAGCCAATCAACCCTAAATAGTGGATTATTTACCTGTACCTAGTTGTACTCCACACTGACAAGGGACACTTGAACGTCCCCACATGAATAAAAAGTGTAGCACAAATGACTTTAGAGATACTGTCAAATAGTCGACGAAGCATGTGAGGGACTCTAGACACATAATCTAGACGTTGTCTAAATCTTCATTTGAAGGAAATACTGCATATTTTTGGACATCAAAGTCGCCCTTTTGTAAATTGACACTTCTCTGCTAAGGGCAATAAAGCCGTAGAGACAAAGACCACTAATTACTGTGCGTGTTTTTATCAGCAATGTAATTTTCAATACAAGTGTCATTTATACATTAATTAATTAAGGTATATTCCTAACAAAAAAAAAAAGACAAAAAATAGACTTTACAGGTACTTACTGACATCGTATATGATCTGATTGTTAGTGTAGTCGAATATCATGTAGTTCATAGAGTTATTTCTCAGAATTCTCAATGCCGCGCGATTATTGGTATCGTCAGAGTATTCCTCCGCGGACCATGTCGTTTGCTTGTCAATGATGTTGGCCTCTACACGCAGTTGGAACGTGTCTGGTATATAGGGCAACTGTGGCATCTTTGTGCCTGCCGGTACTAAAATGTAAACAGAACAGAACAGAACTGAGCATGGCAGTCAGAGGGTTCTAACGTTTGTGATTGACCCTATATTCTATCTAGTTTACTGACAAGATTCACAGTCAGAACTAAAGATGCGGATTACTGCTACTAGAGTTGAATTCTGGTTTTTACTATTACTAAAACTAATCCGACAAAAACGTATAAGGGAAGTTCCTTATTAACTGGAAGCGGTCAAAATTCTGAATTTTTGTTGATATTTTTTACTCTTTTTTTTTTTAAAAGGAATATTTTTTATCAAGTGCCAATACACGCACAATTTATATTGACTTTTAAGAAGGATGAAAAACTACTTACAGGTAGGATCGAGAATGGTTTGGTTCGGTGGTGCGCAGATTGATGGGTACCCGAATGGAGGCGGAGTCTGTCCGTGCACAGACACAACAACGCTCAGAAATAATACCACTGTACAAATGGACAACGCCTGCAAGTATAGACCGTACATAGCTGCCTGCTAAAAACAAAAATAACCGTCTTAGATGACATCGTGTTGGGAAAGACTAATGATTATCATTATTATCATTATTTATCTTTTTAAAATTTCAACCGTATGGCCCTTTTCTTACATGAAAACTCGCACATGCGTCTTCACGTGAGGAAGAAACATATATTAATTACAAAAAAAATGTTTTCATGAGAAACGACTTGTCGGACTTATTCAAACAATGGGAATACTTACCCGAAACTTCAGACATTAATGAGTTTATATATTTTAGACAATTCAATGAATGGTATTCGTTAACATTTTACAAAACTTAAATACGACATCTGGAATGGTGTCTTTAATCGTGAATACATACTTTTCTATCAAAAGGGGCAATGCTGAATTTTTGAATAGAGAATACATTTACCCAGCATTGTTCAAGCTAAAAATACATGGTATAAAACAAAATTTACTTTATAATCGACATACTTTAGTGCTTTAAAAAGATTAAATCCATTTTATTTTATATTCCGCTATAACTGATAGATACAAAAAAGAAAACGTACCATTTTTCTGCAATTTTACATAAGAATAAAATGGCGACTGACACGCTACATGAGTGATTCTGGACTCTGAACCGGGGATGGTTTCTGGTTTTTATCATATATATGATATACTTCAACAAACACTTCCATACATGTGAGGTATCGTAATCACTTGAATGAAAAGATATCATTGAAGTCGATAATTTGGATATTTGTATGTAAGGTCTAAATTCCAAGTACACAATATCATTATCTAAAGACAGGAAGGGATCGAGCCATGTAACAGTCTCATTGCAGATACCATTTTGTAGAACCCTTAATACTGTTCAACTTTGGAAAATATACGGGAGCGGGAATCCCAAAAGAAGCGCAATGCGCCGAATTGTAAAGGAAGAAGTACGGCAATGAATACAACCTTTTGTAGAAGTGGGAGGGGACATGGGAAACTCCTGGACAATTTAGAACTATTGGCATGGAAAGATGGCCTATGGTGCTTTTTAAATTTAAATTCGGAGTACCCAAATATCATTAATATGTACGCAGGTAGAGACCGAGACATATCACGTCCCTACTGCAGATATCATTTTAGTAGAATTCCTCGGATTTGAACCATTGGGTGTAGGTACGAGAGGAGATAAACCTTTCTGCAGAGGGGATCAGGAAATTATCTAAATATAGCTATGGAATGGCCTCTGGTGCATTTTTGTCTAAACTTTGACTAGTGTAGTTGACTTCTGAGCCGACTGCGCATGCCCCTCACGGACCAGAATAATCTACAGGCAAATTGACATTTGTACCACAACCTTTAGTATTCAATCTGCTTATTATATATTTTGCTGTAAGCAAATCGTCAAATTCTTTGTTTAAACCTTTGCGTCTCACAACGCTAGAATTAATGCAGGAAAAGAATTACGTTAAGTTTTTCTTTTTTATCTCACCTGAGCCATAGGTTCAAGGTGAGTTTTTTTTGTAAGCACTTGATGTCCGTCGTCCGTTGTCCGTCTTTTAACAATTTCTTGTATTACCATAAGATCTTGGTTCCTTTCTTAAGCAAATCATATTCCACCGTGGGTTCTAGAGTTACGGCACAAAAGGGGCAAAAAAAGGCTATTTTGGTCTTGTCTGCACGATAGCGGTTTCATTTATAATTTATGTTTAACCAAACTTGCACACAATTTGCATCACCATATGATCTCGGCTCCTTCCTTGAACCAGCCATATTTCACTATAGGATCTAGAGTTACGGAACCTGAAAGGGCCAGAAATTTGCCATTTTGGTATTGTCTGCACAAAAGCAGTTTCATTTATGACTGGATTTTAGCCAAACTTGCACTCAAGTTGTATCACCATAAGGTGTCGGTTCCTTTCTTGAAGCAGCCATATTCCACAATATGTTCCAGAGTAAGTGCCCCTGAGAGAGCCAGAATTGGTTATTTTGGTCTTGTGTGTACAAAATCATTTTTATTTATGATCGGTCGTGCGTCGTGCGTCCGTCAACGATTTCTAAAAAAATCTTCTTCAAAACTACTGGGCAGATTTACACCAAACTTCACAGGAATTAGGTCTCGATTCCTTTTTTTAACCAGCCATATTCCACAATGGGTTCCAGAACTTGTCCATCTTTCATTTTGGACAGTACCATTAACTGTTAAAAGGGGTGCTTAGCAAAAAAGATATTGACTGAATGGCGGACAGTGCAGGCTGATCATGATCTGTACTGGTCGCAAAGGCAGAATCAATCATGCTCAGCATGATGAGAGTTAAATGCAAAAATGTTGAAATTAACAAATAAATGAGCCGTGCCATGAGAAAACCAACATAGTGGGTTTGCGACCAGCATGGATCCAGACCAGCCTGCGCATCCGCGCAGTCTGGTCAGGATCCATGCTGTTCGCTTTCAAAGACTATTGTTATTAGAGAAACCATTAGCGAACAGCATGGAGCCTGACCAGACTGCGCGGATGCGCAGGCTGGTCTGGATCCATGCTGGTCGCAAACCCACTATGTTGGTTTTCTCACGGTATGGCTCAAATTAACATTTACATTTCGTGACAATTGTCAATGGTGTATGACTGTTCATTACTTTACAACAATAACATATTTACAAACACCGAATTTATAATTAATTTTACAGAGTTACATATTCCAACAGACACTGTGGTCTTAGTCCAGTATTGGCTAAACGGTATGTGATTGCGGTACCGATCCGATTGACATTCAGCCGACACCAGACGTCAACCTATATCTCTCGGAGACAGTATCGGACCTATAAAATGTCACTTTGGTACTGCCGATATCGAAGAAATGCTTTCCTTACATAATTAAGAACATACTTGCATGATATTGTTTCGAATAAAACTTGTTATATGTATCATAATGAGTAGTGTTTGTTTCTTAATTAACATAAAGAAATAAACTTACCATTTTTTCCTTTTTAGCTGGAAGTCAACATGTATAAAATATGTTTATAACAAATTCCTGTTGTATATTTAAAAGATATGGGAAAAAACTTTATTATTATGACTATAGAAAATTCAAATTAGAGTATTAAATAAAATATCATTTTTATTACAAATATAAATATTTGATATGATGGACTTTGGGCTGTTTACACTCCTTCAGTTGTCCAACCTAGGTTGTGATACTGTGGTTAAAATTAATGATAAAACAAAAGATAAAATTAATATCTAGGAGTACATATACAGGCTTAAACCTCCGATATAAGTCACTGTGGGGGGATAATCCTGTAACCTATTTCTGACATTTACGGATCTTAAACTGTGTTAACAGAATGTTGAACGTGTGCAGAACGCAATGTGATCAAGTGCAGTTTCCAAAATATATTAGGTGTTTTTAAAGATATTTATCTACCCTATCCAAACTGTGTTGTTACAAACTATAAATGCTCTAATGGACGCACAATGTTGAGGCCCTGCATGACAAGTTTTACTCAAAGGTATTTTTGATAAAATTTCACACTAGAAGTAACATGCACTTGAAGTAATAAAATTTAACTTGACAATACTGTTTTTTATTTACTGTAATATGTACAATGAATGTACGTAGTGGCAATTGACTTACAGTACATGTAAGACTCTCAGACTCAGCGTTCGAGCCCAATTCGTCTTTTCATATGACGGCGACACTGTTTTATCTTCCAGGAAGCGCACTAGAATGTTGTTAAAGTGAATTCAAAGATTTTATCACCATCAAGCTAAAGTGAACGAGTACAGACTGAACTATTTGAAATGGCCGCAAAAGTTCTGATGTACATTTACGGGACATAAATTGGATTAAAAACAAACTATACAACCTAAGATTATACATGTGTCTCTGGAATTCATACGCGTACTCATAAAACTTTACTTACGCCTCAAAATGCTTTTTTCTTCTTTCGCCGTGTCGTTGTTTAATATTAGCAGTTATTTCAATTGACCTTTAAAGATAGTCTTGTAATTAAAAAAAAAGAGGTCCGAAATGGGCATAAGTCGCCAACCTGGGTAGTGTCAAGGTACGAATGATATAACCCAGGGAAGTACCTACGCCTTTAAATAGAATCTTGAGCAATGAAATGGGTGACTATGTCTTAGACAAGCCGACAAACGATGTAGAACGTCCTTTTTAAAGCGTAGAGTTGATATCTCATATATATTTTTTTCTACTTTAGCCATAGCAGCCGCTAAAAGGGGCCAGGATTCAAGAGAACAAGTCATTTAAAGCGTTTTTTTCTAATTTTAGTTCTAGTGGTCCAATAAAGGGCTAATGCATAACAGTTTGAACAAACTTCAGACAGATCCATAAAATATTGTTGTTACAGACCAATCGTGGTGAAGATCCACCAAGCAGTTCATTGGAATGAGTCATTTTAAAGGTGGCTAGCAAGTGTCTGAAAGGAACAAAGCGAAACCACTTGAACAAATTTGAGCAGGATTGTACAAGAATGCTACAGGATATCTTTGATGTAAGATTCTTCATGGCTCTTTAAAAGTTACATAACCCGCGCCAGAAGAAAACCAACATAGTGCGTTTGCGTCCAGCATGGATCCAGACCTGCCTGCGTCCACGCAGTCTGGTCAGGATCCATGCTGTTCGCTAACCGTTTCTCTAATTGCAATAGGCTTTGAAAGCGAACAGCATGGATCCATACCAGACTGAGCGCGGATGAGCAGGCTGGTCTGGATCCATGCTGGTCGCAAACGCACTATGTTGGTTTTCTCATGGCGCGGCTCATATCGAGATTTTTCTATTTGTACCTCTGCCAGTATGTTTCATGTCAATTATGATAAAGATCCATCAAGTGGTTCATATGACATTGTTCAAAAACTGTTTTTTTGTTAGCTCTGACGGACCTAACCGTTCAAGCACATTAGTATGAACAGACTGAGAGGTCTAAACAAGGATGCTACAGTTCAAGTCTGGTGAAGTTCCATCACGTGGATCATGAGCTGAAGTCTTTTACAGAGAACAATTTTATAAACTTGAAAACTAAAATATGGATGCTACTGGCCAAGTTTTGAGAATCACGTAGTTCACGAGGCCAAGTCATTTGATTTATTTTCTTCTATTTTAGCTCTGGTAACCCCTAAAGTAACATCATTTAAACTTAGTAAGAAATATATAGTAGAAACTACTATGTTGCGCCAAATAACAATAGAAAGAGCTAACAATACCTCAAAACAATTAGGAAATTATGACGTCACTTTAACTGCGAATGTCAATTCTTGTTCTGCAAGGTTAGCGTGTCACTATAGTATCTTTATTTTGCAGCACGTTAAATCTCAACTAGTAAAACAAAATTTATACCTTGCACAGCAAACAGATTCAGTTCTTCAGATTCTTATTGGAAGTACCGGAACACATGCAATATACTATTAAAGATTACTGTTTCAGATCTTATTGGAATACGCGACACATGCAATAACTAATGAAGATGTTCACTGTTTTTCAGGATTTCTTTATTTGGAAGTACCGCGGACACATGCAGATTATACGTAATTGAAGATGTTCACTGTTTTTCAGGATTTCTTTATTTGGAAGTACCGCGGACACAGAATATATGTAATTGAAGACAGGTAATACAAGATGTTCACTGTTTTTTCAGGATTTCTTTATTTGGAAGTACCGCGGACACAGATTATATGTAATTGAAGACAGGTAATACAAGATGTTTACTGTTTTTCAGGATTTCTTTATTTGGAAGTACGGCTGACACAGATTATATGTAACTGAAGACAGGTAATACAAGATGTTCACTGTTTTTCAGGATTTCTTTATTTGGAAGTAGCGCGGACACAGATTATATGTAAGGACAGGTAATTACGTAAAAAAGGTAGACATAGTTTCTAAAGAATTAAAGAAGAAAATATTTTTACTGGGAAATTGTTACTATTGCCTAAATAACAGAGAAGTACAGCCGTCACATGAGTAATAAAGACATTGCAAACTTGTTGAGAAAATTTGGATACAATTAATGTAGCAAGTGAACAATATAAAATTGTCTGCAAATTATACCAATCCACATTCCAGTTATTTTATTTTTTTTAGATGTTTTCACATAAGAGTATATGCAGATAAAAATGTTTGACTCATTTTTGCATTGTTTGCTTTAATTTGCAGAGATAATGCTCTAGGATTTAAGGATTGCAGCCTGATGAGCTAATGATTTTAAAGTCCCAAACATAAAAACTCATTATATTCATTACTAAGTACTTCTAACACTATATGTCTTAGCTTTCATGGAGGCTATTACATTTTCGATTCGGACAACACCCATTTACATTTACCCCTGGTTTGCTCACTCTTTACCTACATTCTGAAGTTGAAATTTCCAAGTTCTAGATAAAAGTCACAGCAAGTTAGTGGCAATACCAACAAGAGCTGTCTGTTGACAGCACGTTCGACTGTTCGAAGAATTGATGGAAGTGTGGGGTCAAAATATTACCAGAGATTTTCAGACAAACAAAGAAAGTATGTAAGACAAACAATGTAGGCCTACCTGTATTTGCAGATTTGGATAAGTCTTGCACTATATGGCAAAGTGTGACCATGATGGTAAGCAAGTGTTCAAAGCCTCAAAGCCATTTATCAAACAGTGTAGACAAAATATAGAATGGTATGCCAAATTTCAATGTCAAAAAGGGTCATAACTGAGATAAAGTCCTTTTCCTAGTTGTGTAGTCTTTCCTGCGTATGTAGACTATGATGGTGAACAAGTGGTCAAAGTTTCAAAGTCATGACAAACAGGTTAGACAAAATATGGACTGGTATGAAAAATTTAACTGATTTCCAAGTCCAAAAAGGGCCATAATTCAGCCAAAATAGTTGAAGAGTTATGTACTCTTGCCTACAGATGGAGATCATGACGATAAACAAGTTTTCAAAGTTTCAAAGACACGTCGAATAGTTTTGACAAAACGCTGACTTGTAAGAAAACCAAGCCAATTTCCAAGTCCAAAAAAGGGCCATAATTCAGCAAAAATTGTTGACAAGAGTTGTGTACTTTTGCCTACAGATGGAAATTATGGTGATAAGCAAGTGTTCAAAGTTTGAAAGCCACATGTCAAATAGTTCTGACAAAACGAGGATTTGTATGAAAATTGTACCAATTTCCAAGTCCAAAAGGGTCATAATTCAGCCAAAATATTTGACAGAGTTATGTACTCTTGCCTATAGATAGAGATTGTTGTAATAAACAAGTGATAAAAGTTTCAAAGCCATATGTCAAACATTTTACACAAACTATGAACTGGTACGATAAACTTAACTCCTTTTTACAGACTGGGGTCATGATGGTAAACAAGTATGCAAAATATGAAAGCAATATCTCAATGGACTTTGAAAATATCTGGGGTGGTATGCAAACTTTAACATTCATTCTAAGTCGAAAAGGGGCCATAATTCAGTCAAAATGCTTGATAGAGTTGCCTTCTCCTTTTTACAGACTGGGGTCATGATGGTAAACAAGTATGCAAAATATGAAAGCAATATCTCAATGGACTTTGGAAGTATTTGGGGACCACTGGTACGCAAACTTTAACATTTGTGTGATGCTAACGCTCACGCCGACGCCGGGGCGAGTAGGATAACTCCCCTATTCTTCGAATAATCAAGCTAAAAATGTTATCCATTGCAAAGCTTATCCAATGATTTGAGTGACTCAGTCGTGTTGGATATTGAAAAAATATTAGTAATACTAAAACAGCTATGCATGAGGAAAAACCTGGACCACTTAGACCAAAATAAATCGAAAAAGAGAAGGAAAAAACATATTCTGTATAGTTTTATTTTGACTAAATTAAATGATTTACATTTTAGACAATCATGCAACATAATATTACACAGTAAACATAAAATATGGTGTTACGAAGCAGATACCTTACAAAATAATGAATATTGTTTAACAGTATGTTTAGATACTTTACTTACAATAAATCAATTTTTGTTGAAACTAATTCTTGTTCTAATAATACGGCTGCTTAAAACACTGCAGGGTGAAATTTATTTAACTTACATATATTCAACTGAAATGATACATTATTCAAATTATTTACAGCAACTTAGACCAAAACCACCTTTTTTGTAAATATTTGCTTCCTAGTAAAATCCATGTTTGTTAATCTGATTATATCACTTTTTAATCAGTCCACATATTACTTCACATCACAAGTGGAAAAACTGCATGAGATTTTCAAAAAATTCGATATTTTGAGAAATGACTTCTCAAACCAACAGAATATTTTTTTCTCACAAAGGATATCAATTTTATTGTTGCTAACAGTGATTTTTTTTAAAACGACAGTCACTTATACTTGTGAAATATTCAATGTTGTTCAATTACTAAACAATAGGCATGAAGGCCTGTTATCGACTGACCAAGTTGACCTAAACATCAAAACTTAACAATCTGACAAGTTTCATCAAGAATGTTCATAAATGTGCCTCTACAGTGGTAACTAGCTTTCTTTTGATTTGAGTGACACCGTGCAGTTTTGACCCAACATGACCAGATTTGAAACTGACCTAAAAAACATCAAGTTTAACATTCTAAGTTCATGAAGTCAGTCAAAATGTGGCCTCAGAGTTAACAAGCTTTCTTTGATTTGCCCCATGACCTAATCTTGCAATCTGACCAGTTAAATGACCTAAAGATCATCAAGTAATATTCGCAAGTTTCAGAAGAATAGTCATAAATGTGGCTCTAAGTGTAAAGCTTTCCTTGATTTAAAACCTATGACCAGTTGTTTTTAGTACGAAGTGACCAGTAAATTTGACCTAAAAGCATCAAGATAAACATTTGACCAAGTTTCTTTATAAATGGTCATTATGTGGCCTTACAGTGTTAACTTAGCTTTTCCTTTGATTTGACCAAGTGACCTAGTTAAATCCTAAACATGACCCAGATCAAACTGGACTAAGATGATCAATATAACTCTGACCAATTTTTTGAAGAAATATAAATGCGGCTTAATTAATACAGCTTCTTGATTAAACCTGGGCTAGTGGTGAAATATGAACTCAAATCAAGAATTTATGGAGGTAACATTATGACCAAATTCATTTAAGAATGGACCAAAAGACCTCTAGAGTGTAAAAAGCTTTCCTTATAATTACCTGTTGACTATTTTGACAATGACGAATATCGAATCGTCCAAGACTTTATGAGTAACATTCTGGCAAGTTTCATTAAGATTGGTCAAAATTGTGTCTAGAGGTTAAACTTTCCTTTGATTTTGGTGACCTAGTTTTGACAATACCCAATACGAATCGTCAAAGTTTTATGGGGGAACTTTGACCAAGTTCAAGATTGGGCCAAAAATGTGACCTCTAGATTTTACAGTCAAATTGTTGACGACGAACGACAGACGACGGACGACGACGGACGCGACAAGGATCATAAGTCACCTTTGAGAAACTTCGCTCAGTACTAAAAATGTCAATGAAAATCAATTTGCAGTTCTTTTATTAGCACTTAATCACTAAAAATTTATTATGCAAAATATTTCAGCACTGAATACATTCATATATGTATATGTGTATTTCAAACATAATGGCATATCTTCAATGATATCACATTTACCTCTATTTTATTAAAATCAACACCAACATGAATTAAGTCCAACAATTTCTTTAGCATTTAACAAAGTTTTTTCAATAATGCTTTAGGTACAAAAGCAAGTGTATTTACTTTTTCAAGACTTATAACAGATTTTTTTTTCTGTATCCCCACTTTTTGTTTGAAGTTTTTTATACTGAAAATTACTAGACTAGTAGTAACTTTTCAGTTATGTAACTGACAAAGTCCCCGCCAGAAACAAAGGAGTTGGATTTTTAGAAAATCTGTGAAGCCACTGAACAGAACTGAGACTTCCCATCGAATGAGCCAGTCCTCAAAGTTAAAACAGACTTTGGAGAAAAGTCCCAGACCTTGTAAGAAACAATCATACATTTCAATTAAAGTCATAACATAAAAAAACGTAATGTTACAATAAAGGACAATAGAAATTGCAATGTTTTAGGATGACATTAGCTGTGGTAATTAATAACCTACAAGACTCCTTAGCATACTGTGAACCTTCCGTACTTATCTTGAAAATCAGAGCAGATGCGTTTTTAACCCAAAATAAAATAACAAAATACTAAATAAATGAGTATTTTTTGCTAATAAACTGAATAACAAGAAATATTATGGACTCATTACTATAAATACTTAAAAACTATACAGAATTTTTCATAAAAATCTTTTACAACATTTTTTTATGATGTGAAATGTTAAGTACATGACAATCATATTTATCCAGTAACCAAGTTTCAAAGCACCAAGCACAAAAGGTATTGAGAGAAAATGATCCCATTCAACTATTACACTAGGACAAAATAAGCAGTTAAGAACTTAGCACATATCAACATTAAACATCAAAAATTTAATACGGTTTATATATTCAAGGCCCAAAACAGACTGTATATGTGTATACGTAACGGCAGGAACCTGTACCATTTATATGCATTTAAATAAACATCTTAATTCTGAGCAGTCAGAAAACTGCTGCTAACAGTCAAACCTGTGTTAAGGACCACCTGTGAACAGCCACTACCTGGCTATGAAAACCAGAAGTTTCATTTGTATTTTCGTAACAACTGTAATGTATTTCCAACTTGGAAATAAGGACAATTCTCATATGACTGGTACTGATATACAGGTGTGGTTATATATAAACATTTTGACACATAACATCAAATATACTGGCTTGTTTTACACAAAAGGTTTTATCAAGATAATTTCCATTCACAGATTGACACAAAATCTACTGTTTGATCGATCAAATCTGTAGCATGGGTTTCTCATGAATTACAGCTTTATTTGGCAAGATGCAGATATAGATAATACATCTTTCTAAAGGTGTCAGTGATTGGTTGGTCGTTCGTTTTTGAAATTTCAAGACATCCATAATAATCTCAATTTTATAGCAAATAATGAATTTTTCATTATATATCTTTACTAATTTTGAAATTTTACAAAAAAAAAATTACATGGAAATGTTGCTTTTATTGTTAATTAAGATATCCTAAAATTTTATAACAATGCATTTACACATAAGAATTGAATTTCAAAACTTTACTTCATCTCTAAAATGGCTGAAATTTACAATTAGGTTTTTTTTAATGAAAAATTAAAAACTAATCAAGATATTTGGACATTTAAAGACTCCCATCATCATGCTACATGTTCTTTTAAATGATGTAAAATATCAAGGGTACTGTCTTAAATAAGGTGGATGTAACAGAAAACTTGTATTCATGTACCTCATTGAAAGAAATCTTTGAAAAACTTTTTTATCCCAGTGAATATATTCAAATAGTCTGGTTATTTCAAAAACTGCCCCTTCTCTGAAGAAAACACTGATCACAAAAAACCAAAAAGGTACTATTCAAGCACAAGATATTATACTTTCATATTCAAATGTAACCATACGCCCCATAAGAAAGATTATCAAATCTACATAAATAGAAACATATTTTATAAACATGCAAGATCATTAAAATTATGTTGTAATCAACTTACAAATAATTATACCACAGAGAATTAGATCAATTTTCATTTTTGTTCATTAAAGATGACATGAAAAGTCACTAATTTTCATAATTGCTGTACATTTTTATTTTACTTATTGAGTAATTGAATGAAAAGATGGCATTTAAAGCAGTCTTACCATCAATCATCTACCATACAACAAACTTTCACGAAAATATATAATTTCTCACCAATTATGTGTAAGATGTAAGTGCCAAATAAACCTACTGTAAACTTAAGGGGAATTCATATGCACAGACAGGCAAAAAATATTCACAAGGCTGTAGGTTAAGGCAAGCTAAAACCACCCTGGCAAGCTTATAAACATGTGCTTTCACAGAGAAAAGGAACTTTGTTCAGAAACAATGCAAAATAGGAGAGGTTACAATGTCATACACATACATGCATACAGGTAGGATTTCATTCTTTATTCCAGCATACATCTGAGGTGCTTAAATACAGAATATTGCAAGTTATTTACAAAATGTAGCCATCCATACCTTTACATGTGATTTAATTATGAAATAATCAATACCTTCATGATGTTTATCACTTGATTTAACAAGGTTCCAAGTTCAGATACACAGGAACTGTTTAAATATACAAGCATCTGAATGATGAACCAAGGTAAATCAAACAATAAACCAACAGAAGGTATTGTTAATTTTCATTCTATCATGCTCATTACAAAAATTACTGGGATACTTCAATCATCAGAGCAGAAAGGAAGTGGGTGTCATGCTGCTATCTGACCCTAAAACGTTCCCTCAAAGGTGTGTGCATCAACAGTTGTTGATTGCAGAACATACAACATTTGACTTCCCTTTTTGTTAAACTGATAAAAAAATTCGTATTCATCAAAAAAGTTTTAGCATATGATTTAAATGTATTGAGATTTATTACACATACGCATATCAAATTGGAACCTCTCCATTCTCATGACTTTCATAAGCTTTTCCAATTTACTTTAAATCAACGAAAAAAGAAAACATACATATTTTCTTACAGAAACTTTCTTTCAAAAACTGAAATTAAAAAAAAAACAAAAACAAAAAAAACAAGATCGCCCATTTTTAAATGTGATGAACCACAAATGTAATAATTGGCTAATACAATATGAGGCAGGTATACAGAAAATAAGGATCCTTTGTCTGCATACACAATACTGGAGTAATCCCATAAATAATTCCCAATCTCCCAAATATTTCCCTAAAATTGATAATTCAACAACTAATCAGTGTGACAAGAGATTTTAACCTGAAAGAGAAATATTTTTGTCCATGGTTTTCACCTTGGAGCTAGCCTTGAATTGAAAATCATGTTATTTTTTATATAACAGACAATGCAAGTATGTTTTATTTCAGTAAATGTATTTGGAATATGGCATAAATGAAATAGAAGCAAGTTCCTTCAATTTTTCATCAAACTTCCCTGAATCATTAACAGTAGATCAACTAAATATATCATTTTGTTTTTACTCAAACTGAAGTATATTGCAAATTTTAAAAAATACGATGCAAGTCTGAAGATGTGCCCATTCAGTTATTGCCTGGAAATATTTTAACTCATCAAAGACACAAGCTTAAAAGTTTCATTATCATTTCTAAATTATCACTACAGATTCCCTTCTGACTGCCAAGTTAGGCTATTTGAAACAAAAGAATTTACAAAAATTTTGACTCAAAATGTGAACATAAATTCCACTAATAAGTCCCAAGCTAGTTAAGTAATAAAACACTTCTTACCCTAAAACCTTTAAAGAAACTTCCAAATATGACTCATAAAAAAAACTGTAGACTGTAGACTAAGTTTTTAAAACAAATTTGCGCTGCTACAGGAAACTTAACCAGTGAAATGAAATTTGGTCAAATACAAGCCCTATTACAAGCATTCAGGACAATTTTTAAGTTAACTGCAAAGAGGTACAGAAAGTTATACCTGTTTTGCATCAAATGATTTTTCCAAACATTCTGTACATCAGTATACAGACAGTTAATGCAATAAAGCCATACAGACTTCTCACTATTAACATATAGGCAGGACACAGAAAATCACATAAAGCAACTGTGAAAATTTATTTACACCATGAAAAGTCTATGACCATACTGACAATGCTGCAAGAAAATAATCCTGTTCTGCTATTTAAACAAGGCAACTGCATGTTACATATATATACAAGACATGTGATGATGTAATTTAAAAACTTTTCCCAATCAGCCATGAAAATTAAAGAAATATCATATTCTAAATATTGTATTTCTCTTGAAAGGGACTCAGATTTAGATTTCTTACATCTGCAGTACGTAGGCTCAGAGTTCATAGAATTTTCATGAGGTAAATTGCAAAGACATACAATATAGGCTTAGTAGTAGTCACATAAGATACCTCTCAACAACTATACTTTCTTAACATATGTTATATATATATAATAATATATTTTTCAATGGAAAAACTATAGACAGATTTATCAATATTATGAGTGTTACAATCTGAACTTTACACTCAAGATGTAAGTATTACAATGTTAACTGTAATGTTGACACTCAAAGAGAAACAAGTGTTTCAGTATTAATGTTAAGATTTATAAGGAGTTCATTATTAGCACTCAGGATACTCAATGTTACTCAAAATACGAGTGTTTCAATGAAAACTTAACACTCAGGATGTTTGATGGCTTAAAAAATATCTGCCATCCAGCAGCCGATCACAAGAATCGAGACAAATTAATTCTGATTGCACTTTCAGTAATGGATGTTATAGTCTTGTTATTCTTAAACAGAGTCGTATGAGATATTACCTTTGACCTAAAGGCTAATGATACACCATAGCATAAATTTCTCCCAATTATAAACTCATGGATTTGTCTAAGGGCCACTCATAATTTAATAAATCTGATATAGATAAAATCTTTCCAAATTCAAACAATGTTTAGCTGAAACACAATGTGTTTAGTTAACTAACATTATGTGGTGTTTTTATAACCAGACACCTTACAAAAATATCAACCAAAAATTCATTACTATAACAATAGTGTTATTTGCCTTTAGGAATATAATTAAATGAAGCATAAAATCAAAACTGACAACATGTTTTTCAGTGATTTATTGAAATATAACAGTAAAATATATATCTTACTTAAAATTGAAAGAAATATTTAATACTTTTCAGTAGTACGGAGCTATACAATGGGTAAAATAACTGGAGAAACAAGAAATAAAAGAAAATTGCTTGTTTTACATGTAAAGATCAAAATATTTTTTCATTCATGGCCACCATACATATTACATTTCCTGGGCCACTGGTGAAGATAATACCCAGTGGTCACTTAGTAAAAGATATTTCAATCTGACACTGAAACAACAAGAGCTGTCTCCATAGGATGACACATGCCCCCGATGGCACTTTGAATGAATAGTTATGGCCGATGTTAGAGTTTAGGACCTTTGACCTACGGAGCTGGGTCTTGCGCGCGACACGTCGACTTACTGAGTCACACATTCATGCGTAGTTATTTTAAAATCCATGCATGAATGACAAAGATATGGACCGGACACGCCCATCAATGCACTATCATGAAAAATGACCTTTAACGTCTAAGTGTGACCTTGACCTTTGAGCTACGGACCTGGGTCTTGCGCATGACATGTCGTCTTACTGTGGTACACATTCATGCCAAGTTATTTAAAAATCCATCCATCGATGACAAAGATATGGACCGGACACGCCCATCAATGCACTATCCTTTAATGTCTAAGTGTGACCTTGACCTTTGAGCTACGGACCTGGGTCTTGCGCGCGACACGTCGTCTTACTGTGGTACACATTCATGCCAAGTTATTTGAAAATCCATCCATCGATGACAAAGATATGGACGGGACACGCCCATCAATGCACTATCCTTTAATGTCTAAGTGTGACCTTGACCTTTGAGCTACGGACCTGGGTCTTGCGCGCGACACGTCGTCTTACTGTGGTACACATTCATGCCAAGTTATTTGAAAATCCATCCATCGATGACAAAGATATGGACCGGACACGAAAATTGCGGACAGACTGACAGACCGACGGACCGACAGACCGACGGACCGACAGACGGTTCAAAAACTATATGCCTCCCTTCGGGGGCATAAAAACCATCCTCTATATCTGGCATGTGTAAAGTGGCATGAAAGTATGAAATCTGGTGTTCCATTAGTGGAAGTGTTTGCTCTAACATGTAAAAACAAGACACATTTCATTTTGTGTCTCCTATGTGGTATTTACCAATACTTCATTAAAAGTCATTTAACATTCATGTATGGAAAAATAAAACATTTTAATGAAAATGACTTCGTTTACATACAATTATATATTCTTCTAAGAATGTCTCAGAGCTTCTTTTGCTCAGACAGAAAATGCCAAATTACATTATCGGCGTTCATACCTTATAATCTTCTTGAAAAACAACGAGTTCATCAGGATGTAATGTTATATCATACGAGAGTTGATCCGAATGTAATGTCACTGTGTACATTTTGCCATTATTCATTTTTGTATCATTACTAAAATTATATTGGAATGTATATTCAGTTCTAGTAACATGAGTAAATAGTACTGACTAGGTTTGTTTCATGTAAAATATATGGAAATTCAAAATCGTCTACGCCATTTTGCTGTATGTGAGAATAAGGTTTGTTTCGTCATTAATTAACATCAAAAGAACGCTCAAAATCATGATATTATAATGTTGTGAAGTAAAGTAGTGCTGCTGTCTTTAGATAAAACTTTAATAACATCATTCATGTTTCAGATCACAAAGTAGTGCTAACTCTTGTGACTGCTTAGAAACAATGCTGACTTCTGACATCAGTGCATGGGACATTTGCCATTATCACGCCTTTAAACAAAAGTCGACATCCAGATTATTTTTATGACGTTTTCGGAAAGTACTGTAAAAATTGGTTATAAATTTCTGTCGCCTTTTTTTTTTTTTTTACAAAGGTTTACATGGTCCAAGTGACATTACTTTCGGATCAACCCTTATATTTCAATCAACCTCTGAAAAACACGAAATAAATTTAACAATTCTGCAAAATTAAACCAAAATTTAATTATTTATTATGTGTAAATGGTTCTGATTGCTTCTGAACATGACAACTAACATGTATTAACATTGCACACTGTAGATATCCTATGTGACACCACTAGGCCTGTGAGTTTATTAAAAACTAGAAGTGACAGTATTTAATATTAATTAGCAGCATTTCTTTGTTCCTGTGTCTTGACTTCTGTGAACATCTATACCACTACTTTGTTGTGCATCTCTACCTGGAGTCTGAAAACAATGAATTAAATTAAAGGAAGGTTAGAACTTGCTCTCGCAAATGTCTGCGAGTACAAAAAATTTCAACTCGCAAAATATCAATTTTACTCGCAGTTTTGTTTAATTATTTTGGGCAGAAACTTTATATACAAAAATATGAAAATCATAAAAATGTACATGATCTTTCTTATGTGCTTTTTTCTAGGCCAGATCATGGTCAAATCACTTCAGTGAGGTCATGAATTATGCAGTAATATATTCCAGTGTATAAACGATATCAAAATACAAACATTTAAGGTAGAACAAAAGAGACTGCATGACGGGTCAAATTATCATATATACGCCTATTTGTTAGGGATGAACGTTCAGTGTAAAAACGTTTAAACCTCTTAAATACACCGCACACCTCAATTTCCACATGTGTGGTAAATACAATAAACAAATAAACTTGCAGCTTACAACGAATACCAGGTGGGCTTATGGAAAGTACATATTTTCTATGTTTAATTTTCTTAACACAGCTCTGCCCTCAATAACACTACCAGTGGGTGTAAGCAGTACAAAATGCAGTTTTTCCGTCAAATATCGTGCGCGAGCATATCGGTAATGTAACAAGAGCTGTCACAGGAGACAGCGTGCTCGACTATTTCGATGCTGGATAGTGAAACTGGGCACATCTGAGGAAACTAGAGCTGCCACTGGAGTGTTTAATGACTCCAATTGTGGATGAAGATACTGCACAATAGCCTGAGTCTATGTCAAAAATATCAACTTAAAGTAATAAGAGAGGTAAAGATAAAATGTATCAAAACACTATATAAGTATATCCTAGGCAAAAAGGGGCATAATTCATTAAATATTGGTGCCAGAGTTATGCAGCTTGTGTCATATAGTGTGGGTGATGATGTTGAACAACTATTTTAAGTTTGAATCAAATCCATTCAGTAATAACAGAGACAGAGTGAAAGTGCATCAAAACTTTAACCTAAAATTCTAAGTAAAAAGGGGGAATAAATAATAAAAAATTGGTGCCAGAGTTATGCACCTTGCGTCATTTGATAAGGGTAATGATGTTGAACAATTGTTTAAGTTTGAATCAGATCCATTCAGTAATAACAGAGATAGAGTGAAAGTGCACCAAAACTTTAACATGAAATTCTAAGTAAAAAGGGGAAAAATTCATGAAAAATTGTGCCAGAGTAATGCATCTTGTGTCAAATGATGTGGGTGATGATGCTGTACAACTATTTTAAGTTTGAATCAAATCCATTCAGTAATAACAGAGGTAGAGTGAAAGTGCACCAAAACTTTAACCTGAAATTCTAAGTAAAAAGGGGGAATAATTCATGAAAAAATGGTGCCAGAGTTATGCATCTTGTGTCATATGATGTGGGTGATGATGCTGAACAACTATTTTAAGTTTGAATCAAATCCATTCAGTAATAACAGAGGTAGAGTGAAAGTGCACCAAAACTTTAACCTGAAATTCTAGGTAAAAAGGGGGGATAATTCATGAAATATTGGCGCCAGAGTTATGGCCCTGATGTCAGATGATGTGGATGATGATGAGGAATAAGTATTTCAAGTTTGAATAAAATCCATCAAGGAATTACAGAGATAAGTTGAAAAAAGAGAAAGTGCACCAAAACTTTAACCAAGGTGGGGACGCGGAAAGACGCCGACGCCGACGCCAGGGCGAGTAGGATAGCTCTCCTTATACTTTGTATAGTCGAGCTAAAAATTCTGAACCATATAAATGAAATATCACTGCATAACGAAAATCTGCAAACCATGTAAAACGTCATTATTTTTTTTTTTTAGAAATCTGTTTAGTTTGTTTTGCTGGGTCAGAAGCACAAGAATCAGGCGATCCACCCTAGGTGCCATCCTAAGTGCACTTCTGGCATTAACTCAGGCATGGGCTGCACTTGGTTATAACTACTAACTTCCTGCAAGCTAAGTGGATTGCTCCTCACACATAAACAAAAGCAAAACTTAAACCTGCAGAAGTGAGGGGGCAAGTGATTCAAAGTCAGCAACCGTAACCACTTCACAGGAGCCCGTCATCACACGGGTAGCTCATTTTTAGTATTCACTGTGATGTAAAAAATACCAAAACATGCTTACACTATTAGAATTTTCATACCTTATTCAATATAGCTTGTGCTAAATCCATAAAAGCTTTTTCTACATTAATATTTGCTTTTGCACTGGTTTCTAAAAATGGAATTCCATGTTCCCTTGCAATCTGAAAACAAACAATGGTTTTCATATATTAGCAGTAGTAACTTTCAAAATCAACAGAACTTTGTCATAATAAACTGGAGTGTCAAATACCTTAGTAATGATACAGTTCAGGTAATATGAAGACTTTCTAACTTTAGACAGTACAGTACGACTGTACGACTATCTTGGTGGCTACCTCACATGATGACCACAACATATACATAATATGTGAGAACACACAAGAGCCTTAGGTGAGAAGCAGATGACAGTAACAGACGCCACATTGAGACTGAAAATGGAGGTGGGTATGGGGTAGGGGAGGGGATCATAATGACTTTCTATTACATTTTATAAGACAGACTGATATCATCATCTGGGATTGATTTGCCAAGGATTTTTTCCACACAAGTATTACAAATACTGCAAGCTGTTACTAAGCATAACTTTACTACCGGTATTGGTTTTAATATATAAGTATCGGACATTTATAAAACAAGAACAAATAACTGACAGGGCAGCTTTCCTATTATTTTTGGGGCAACCCACTGGCTCATCAGCCTACAGACCATAGTGGTCTGGACATCTGACCTAATGATCCCCAAAACATTACGGGTCATCTACTGACTATAGGCAATCAACCTATAAAGTTTGACAACTGCAGGCCATAACTTTAGTTACTGAGCGGTTTTCAGTCTCAAGATCACTCTGACCTTGGCATTTGATCTAGTTATCCTCAAAACAATACTGAATAGGGGCCATCTACTGTTCACAGGCAATCAATCTGTGAAGTTTGATGACTGTTAAGGCTCCCGCGTTTACAGATTTTTGTGAACGTTTACACGATCTTTCAAACACAGAACGATACCGTTTAAACGGCAATCCATTATCCCAGGATATTGTCTTAAGCCATGACTCTGGCTAGTTTTTTCCCTTCTATAACGGTGGCCCATAATCATAAATGCATTATTTTCTTATACTAAACAGGAAAAAATATCAATTCATGGAAATTTTTGGTAACATTTTCGCAAGTTCAAGCTGCTTTGACATTTCCACGCTATGTTGGTACTGTTTGATGTGATTTCAATGCGAAATGGAACAATTTATTTTAATCGAATCAAATTTAGCATTGTATACAGCCTTCTACCACGGTATGGTTCCATCCCAAAAAAACGGAATTTATCACTTAATATCAAACAGGTGCGCAAAATGGCGGCTACTTGTTTACCAAACAAGAAACATATCGCCCCCTTAATGCAAAAAGGTACCAAGTGCCGTCTTTATTCATATGCTCATGGTACCTTTTTGCATTAAGGGGACAATATAATATCGTTAACAGGCAGTGAAAACTTGTTTCATTCAGTTTTAGATAGACTTTAATGGTTGGAAGGGTGATTCGTTTAACCAGGTAGAAATTTTGTAAACGTTTACCAGTCAAACACGACACAGACTCGTTTAAACGTGTAAACGACTGTAGGCCAAAGCCTTCTTTAGTTATTGAGTGGAAACAGTTTTAAGTCTAAAGGTCACTGCAATCTTGTACTTAGAACAACTGATCCTCAAAACAATAAAGGACATCTACTGACCACAGCCAATCATCCAAATGGTCTACAGACAGAGAGACTGACTGAGAGTTCAGACAAACAATGATCAAATCACTTCACCCCTTATTTGAAAGGTATCATAATTAAGTCAGCACATTATAAAAACATTTATAACATACTGCATCTCCTCTGTCCTTGGACACCTGTCTCTTGTCTTCCATATCACATTTGTTCCCTAGGATCATCTTCTCTACATCCTCATTGGCATGCTGAAATAAAAGGCATGTCAACACAGTATGACACACGAGCCCCCAAACCCCTATCCTAAACATGTTTGACAAAATAAAATAATGAAGTCCAATAAAGGTATATAGGTCAAAATATTTTATCCAATATGAAATTCCATACAATGTATGCATTGTCCACTTGGTATGAAAACTAAGGAATGGACAGTTCAAACAGCATCGTTCCACGTGTGTCTTTGTTAGTTTGAACCAAGGTCATAAAGAAAAGTTGTAGACTTCATGCTCCTAAATGTGATCACTAATTTTCTTAAGGTGGTGACAATTCTTTATAAAGTTTCAGTCGATAAATTCTTCAAAAGTTTGCGTCTTCTTTACTACAGTTAGAAAGTATATGAGCCGCACCATGAGAAAACCAACACAGTGCGTTTGCTACCAGCATGGATCCGCGCAGTCTGGTCAGGATCCATGCTGTTCACTTTCAAAGTCTATTGCAATTAGAGAAATAGTTAGCATCAGCGCAGTCTGGTCAGTATCCATGCTGTTTGCTTTCAAAGTCTATTGCAACTAGAAAATGCTTTTGTAAAAAAGCGCATGTCTCCCCCAATGCAAAGTCCTATAGGCAAGAAGTAAATAGGGGTCAGGAGCAAAAGTCAAAGAGACACTGATGGTTTGCTGCAGTAGGGATCATCTACTTGGCATGTCCAATCATCCCGCTAAATTTCAACACTCTTGGCCTAGTGGTTCTCAAGTCACTGTTCAGGCTTCTGTGACCTTGACCTTTGATCAAGTGACCTCAAAATAAATAGGGGTCATCTACTCTGCAAGTCCAATCATCCTATTAAGTTTCAACATTGTAGGTCAAGTGGTTCTCAAGTTATTTCCAAAAAATGATTTTACATGAACAGGGCACTGTGGCCTTGACCTTTAATAGACTGACCCCAAAATCAATAGGGGTCATCTACTCTGCATGTTCAATCATCCTATGAAGTTTCAACATTCTGGGTCGTGGTTCTCAAGTTATTGATCGGAACTGGTTATCAATGTTCAGGCCCCTGTGACCTTGACCTTTAACCGAGTGACCCCAAAAACAATAGCGGTCATTTACTGTGCATGAACAATTATCATATGAAGTTTCAACATTCTGGGTCGAGAGGTTCTCAAGTTATTGATTGGAAATGGTTTTGCATGTTCAGGCCCCTGTGGCCTTGACCTTTAACAGAGTGACCCTAAAATCATTAGGGGTCATCTACTCTGTATGACCAATCATCCTATGAAATTTCATCATTCTGGGTCAAGTGGTTCTAAAGTTACTGACCGGAAATGGTTTTCAATGTTCAGGCCCCTGTGACCTTGACCTTTCACAGAGTGACCCCAAAATCGTTAGGGGTCATCTACTCTGCATGACTAATCATCCTATTAAGTTTCAACATTCTGGGTCAAGTGGTTCTCAAGTTACTGACTGGAAATGGTTTTCAATGTTCAGGCCTCTGTGACCTTGACCTTTAATGGAGTGACCCCAAAATCGATAGGGGTCATCTACTTTGCATGTACAATCCTCCTATGAAGTTTCAACGTTCTGGGTCAAGTGGTTCTCTAGTTATTGATCGGAAATGGTTTTCCATGTTCAGGCCCCTGTGACCTTGACCTTTGACAGAGTGACCCCAAAATCAATAGGGGTCATCTACTCTACAAGACCAATCATCCTATGAAGTTTCAACATTCTGGGTCAAGTGGTTCTCAAGTTACTGACCGGAAATGGTTTTCAATGTTCAGGCCCCTGTGACCTTGACCTTTAATGGAGTGACCCCAAAATCGATAGGGGTCATCTACTCTGCATGTACAATCATCCTATGAAGTTTCAACATTCTGGGTCAAGTGGTTCTCAAGTTATTGATCGGAAATGGTTTTCCATGTTCAGGCCCCTGTGACCTTGACCTTTGACAGAGTGACCCCAAAATCAATAGGGGTCATCTACTCTTCATGACCAATCATCCTATGAAGTTTCAACATTCTGGGTCAAGCGGTTCTCAAGTTACTGACCGGAAATGGTTTTCAATGTTCGGGCCCCTGTGACCTTGACCTTTAATGGAGTGACCCCAAAATCGATAGGGGTCATCTATTTTGCATGTACAATCATCCTATATAGTTTCAACATTCTGGATCAAGTGCTTCTCTAGTTATTGATCGGAAATGGTTTTCCATGTTCAGGCCCCTGTGACCTTGACCTTTGACAGAGTGACCCCAAAATCAAAAGGGGTCATCTACTCTTCATGATCAATCATCCTATGAAGTTTCAACATTCTGGGTCAAGTGGTTCTCAAGTTACTGACCGGAAATGGTTTTCAATGTTGGGGCCCCTGTGACCTTGACCTTTAATGGAGTGACCCCAAAATCGATAGGGGTCATCTACTTTGCATGTACAATCATCCTATGAAGTTTCAACATTCTGGGTCAAGTGGTTCTCTAGTTATTGATCGGAAATGGTTTTCAATGTTCGGGCCCCTGTGACCTTGACCTTTGACGGAGTGACCCCAAAAACAATAGGGGTCGTCTACTCCAGCAGCCCTATAACCCTATGAAGTTTGAAGGTTCTAGGTCAAATGGTTCTCCAGTTATTGCTCGGAAATGAAGTAGACCGAAGGACGGACGGACGGAAGGACGGACGGACGGACAGGGCAAAAACAATATGTCTCCTGGGGGAGACATAATTAGAGAAACAGTAAGCGAACAGCAAGGATCCTGACCAGACTGCGTGGTTGCGCAGGCTGGTCTGGATCCATGTTGGTCGCAAATGCACTATGTTTGTTTTCTCATGGCGCGGCTCAATTATAAACCTTTATAATTTTTGAAAGTTCTTCTAAATCTCTGAAGTAGGCGACCATAACACTTGTTCACAGAAGTTCCTTCTTAACTTGATCAGACAATTTATACAATATAACACAAAAGGGTCCGGCACATGAGTGGATTAAGTTTAATGGCTTATTTCTGAAGGTTTTTCTATTTTTAGATCTACTGACCTAGTTTTTGACCGCACATGACCCAGTTACAAACCTGACCTAGATATCATCAAACTGAACATTCTCAACAATTTTCATGAAGATCCATTGAGAAATATGGCCTCTAGAGAGGTCACAAGGTTTTTCTATTTTTTGACCTACTGACCTAGTTTTTGACCCCACGTGACCCAGTTTCGAACCTGACCTAGATATCATCAAGGTGAACATTCTGACCAATATTCATGAAGATCTCATGAAAAATATGGCCTCTAGAGAGGCACAAGGTTTTTCTATTTTTAGATCTACTGACCTAGTTGTTTTTAACACCGCACGTGAATCCCAAGTTTCGAAGACTTGAAAGCCTAAGAATCATAGATCACATCCAAGTGTTGTAATATATCAGTGAAATAATTTTCATGAAGATCCATTGAGAAATATGGCCTCTAAGAGAGGTCACAAGGTTTTTCTATTTTTAGACCTACTGACCTAGTTTTTGACCCCACATGACCCAGTTTCAAACTTGACCTAGATATCATCAAGGTGAACATTCTGACCAATATTCATGAAGATCACATGAAAAATATGGCTTCTAGAGAGGTCACAAGGTTTTTCTATTTTTAGACCTACTGACCTAGTTTTTGACCCCACGTGACCCAGTTTCGAACTTGACCTAGATATCATCAAGGTGAACATTCTGACCAATATTCATGAAGATCTCATGAAAAATATGGCCTCTAGAGAGGTCACAAGGTTTTTCTATTTTTAGATCTACTGACCTAGTTTTTAACCACACGTGACCCAGTTTCGAACTTGACCTCGATATCATCGAGATGAACATTCTGAACAATTTTTATGAAGATCCATTGAGAAATATGGCCTCTAGAGAGGTCACAAAGTTTTACTATTTTTAGACCTAATGACCTAGTTTTTGACCCCACGTGACCCACTTTCGAACTTGACCTAGATATCATCAAGGTGAACATTCTGACCAATATTCATGAAGATCTCATGAAAAATTTGGCCTCTAGAGAGGTCACAAGGTTTTTCTATTTTTAGACCTACTGACCTAGTTTTTGACCCCACGTGACCCAGTTTCGAACCTGACCTAGATATTTTCAAGGTGAACATTCTGACCAATTTTCATGAAGATCTTGTGATATATATGGCCTCTAGAGAGGTCACAAGGTTTTTCTATTTTTAGACCTACTGACCTAGTTTTTGAAGGCACGTGACCCAGTTTCGAACTTGACCTAGATATCATCAAGATGAACATTCTGACCAACTTTCATAAAGATCCCATGAAAAATGTGACCTCTAGAGTGGTCACAAGCAAAAGTTTACGGACGCACGGACGGACGACGGACGACGGACACCGCGCGATCACAAAAGCTCACCTTGTCACTTTGTGACAGGTGAGCTAAAAAATCATACTAATATAACTACTCCATAGACAAGGGTTTTTACCCCGCAGAAGCTATGTTTTCAACTACTTTCTTTACATGGCCAGGAAAAAAATATTATCAGCTATTTTCCCATTCAAACATTGCATTCAGTTACTCAAATGAATCAACTTTTAAAATTACCTCAACATATTTTCATATATTTATCTGTTTTTCGACAATTCGACATCATACCGAACGAAAATAAGCCATTAAACTTAATCCACTCATGTGCCGGACCCCTTTGATATAACAGCTACATACATGTATCTTGTATATAAGAATGCAGTAAGACAGAATTTAGCTAAATTCCAATCACAGTTTTATCAAAAAAGGGAGATAATTCAGTAAATGTTCTTGATAATTCAGTAAATGTTCTTGACAAAATCATGGTTTTTGCGTCTTCTTTACTACATTTCATGTATACTATATTATAATATACAGTGTAACTTCTGAAAACCGAACGACCTCCGGACCAGCTTAAAAGTTCGGTTTTTAGAAGTTTCCGGAATTCAGAAGTTTTAAAGTTTGTAGGCAAAGTGGACGTGGTGCACAAGAGTTATGTTTTCTTACACGTAGGATGAAGGAGATTTTTATCCTTTTTAATTTTACAATTTCATATTAATTAATTAATTAATTAATTAGATAATTAATTAATTATTTACAAACATTAAGGATAATAAATACATAAATAACAAATATAAAAAGAAACAACAGAACTTTAATAATAGCATTTACGCAAACATTTTCCATTTACATTTTACCATCTTTGGAGTCCCGAGTCCATCAACATTAAATTTTAATTAATGTTGATAATGCATAGTTTAATCGATGTAACTGATCATTTATAAGTTAAAACATCTATCTTTCTTTCGTTCAAACATTAAGAAAGGTTTTAACACATAAGATATTTACCGGTAATTCATCAAGTTTTCATAAATTAAATACAAATGAAAATAATCGCTAATTACTTCCTTACTTTTGCATCAAATGATTATTGTGATTATATAGCGTGTTAAAATAAACGCGCACCGCTAATGAATAAACAAAAGAACATGTTGATAGCGTTTCTGGATTATCAGGTGACAATTTAAATCCAGGACATAATTTGCTGTTCGGTTTTCAGAAGTCAATTTTAGTGTTAAAATATAAATGGTGCTTCCAAAATCGTCCGGTTTTCAGAATTCGGAAGTTCCGGGTTTTAGAGGTTAAAAATATTTAGAAATAAGAACAGAAAAAAGCGGGACCTTGAGTTTCGTACGGTTTTCAAAGGTTTCCGGTTTTCAGAAGGTCCGGTTTTCGGAAGTTACACTGTATATGTAAAATTATATCCAAGTTACCTCATCTATATTTCTTAACCACTTTGAAATATTTTCGAAAGTTTTGGCATTTGTAATATCATACACAAGCATGATTCCCATTGCGCCTCTGTAGTAGGAGGTGGTGATTGTGTGGAATCTCTCCTGTCCTGCTGTATCCCTGAAGTTACAAAAAACTGGTGGTTAGAGAACTCAGATACCTTACATTCTGAATAAATGCCCACTGGTGGAGAAGGGAATTATACTATAACTCTTACTTTTAACAAGAGCACCGCCTTGCGGGTGCTGACGCTCATCTGATTTTTTTTGTGTAATAGAAATATTGTCCTACCCATGAAAACAAGAGCTGTCGGAGGACAGCAACGCTCGACTATTCAACAGCCTTGTCAATTGAATGAATACAAAAGTTGAAAAAGGGGCATAATTTTGTAAAATGCAAAGTAGAGGTATTGAACCTCTGTACTGCATGTCATATCATGACAGTGAACAAGTGTGTGAAGTTTCAATCCTTTCCAATTTGTGGATACTGAGATACCAGCTTACATACAAAAACTTAACAAAAAAACTGCTAAGTCAAAGGGGCATAATTTTGTAAAAATGCCAAGTAGAGTTATGGGACCTTCACAGTGCATGTTAGATCATGACAGTGAACAAGTGTGTGAAGTTTCAATCCATTCTAATTAGTGGATACTGAGATATCAGATTACATACAAAAATTTAACCAAAAACTGCTAAGTCGAAAAAGGGGCATAATTTTGAAAAAAAAAGAGAGTAGAGTTATGGGACTTGCTTAGTGCATGTCAGATCATGATAGTGAACAAGTATGTGAAGTTTCAATCCATTCCCATTAGTAAGTACTGAGATACCAGCTTACATACAAAACCTTAACCAAAAATTTTTAAGTCGAAAAAGGGGCATAATTTTGTAAAAAAGCAAAATAGAGTTATGGAACCTGTGCAATGTAGATCAGTTCATCACAGTGAATAAGTGTGTGAAGTTTCAATCCATTCCCATAAGTGGTTACTGAGTTACCAGCTTACATACAAAACCTTAACCAAAAATTTCTAAGTCGAAAAAGGGGCATAATTTTGTAAAAAAGCAAAATAGAGTTATGGAACCTGTGCAATGTAAGTCAGTTTGTCACAGTGAATAAGTGTGTGAAGTTTCAATCCATTCCCACAAGTGGTTACTGAGATACCAGCTTACATACAAAACCTTAACCAAAATCGGGACACGGACGCGGACGCAGACGCCGACGCCGACGCATGGGCGAGTGCAATAGCTCACTATTCTATGAATAGTCGAGCTAAAAAGGCCATCATTCTTGCAAAAAGCAGGATAGAGTTATGTTTCTTGATGTTCAGTGTCCACTTATGATGGTGAAAAACTGTTGCAAGTTTTAAAGCAATAGCTTTGATAGTTTATGAGAAAAGTTGACTTAAACATAATACTCAACCAAGAAAATGATTTTCTAAGTCCAAAAGAGGCAAAAATTATTGCAAAAAGCAGGATGGAGTTATGTTGCTTGCTGTACAGGGTCAGCTTATGATGGTCAACAAGTGTTGCAAGTTTCAAAGCAATAGCTTTGATAGTTTAAGAGAAAAAGTTGACCTAAACATTAAACTTAACCAAGAAATCTGATATTTTCTAAGTCCAAAAGGGGCCATAAATCTTGCAAAAAGCAGGATGGAGTTATGTTTCTTGCTGTACAGGGTCAACTTATGATGGTGAACAAGTGTTGCAAGTTTTAAAGCAATAGCTTTTATAGTTTAGGATAAAAGCTGACCTAAACATAAAACTTAACCAAGAAAACTGATTTTCTAAGTCCAAAAGGGGCAATAAATCTTGCAAAAAGCAAGATTGAGTTATGTTTCTTGATGTACAGGGTCAGCTTATGATGGTAAACAAGTATTCCAAGTTTCAAAGCAATAGCTTTGATAGTTTAGGAGAAAAGTTGACCTAAACATAAAACTTAACCAAGAAATCTGATATTTTCTAAGTACAAAAGGGGCCATAAATCTTGCAAAAAGCAAGATGGAGTTATGTTTCTTGCTATACAGGGTCAGCTTATGAGGGTGAACAAGTATTCCAAGTTTCAAAGCAATAGCTTTGATAGTTTAGGAGAAAAGCTGACCTAAACATAAAACTTAACCAGGCAACGCCGACGCAGACACCGACGCCGATGCCGACAACCGCTCAAGTGATGACAATAACTCATCATTTTTTTTTTCAAAAAATCAGATGAGCTAATAAATGAATCTTAAACATTTTTTATTACAATAGCTGTACTATTTACTTCTGGCTTTAAAAAGTAAACAAGAGGACCATGATGGTCCTGAATTGCTCACCTCTTCCCACATGACCCAGTTTTGAGTATGACGTCATTATTTGACAAAGTGACCTAGTTTCTGAGCTCATGTGACCCAGTTTTGAACTTGACCTAGATATTATCAAGATAAAAATTCTGACCAATTTTCATAAAGATCCATTGAAAAATATGGTCTCTAGAGAGGTCACAAGGATTTTCTATTATTTGACCTATTGACCTAGTTTTCGAAGGTACGTGACCCTGTTTTTAAGTTAACCTAGATATCATCAAGGTAAACATTCTCACTAATTTTCATGAAGATCTCATGAAAAATATGGCCTCTAAGAGAGGTCACAAGGTTTTTCTATTTTTATACCTACTGGCCTAGTTTTCGACCGCAAATAAATGAATCTTAAACATTTTTTATTACAATAGCTGTACTATTTACTTCTGGTTTAAAAGTAAACAAGAGGACATGATGGTCTGAATCGCTCACTTTCCACATGACCAGTTTGGGGTAGAGTCATTTTTTTGACAAAGTGACCTGTTTTTGAGCTCATGTGCCCAGTTTCGAAACTGACCTAGATTTCATCAAGGTGAAATTAGATTATTTTCATGAAGATCCATTGAAAAATATGGCCTCTTGAGAGGTCAAAAGTTTTAATAATTTTAAAGACCTACTGACTAGGTGTTGACCGCAGGTTGACCCAGTTTTCAAACTGACCTGATATTTTCAGATGACATTCAGACCAAATTTCTTTTAATCATGAAAGTATGGCTCGAAGAGTAACAGGTTTTTTTATTATTTGACCTCTGCCTAGTTTTAAGGCAGGTGACCCAGTTTCAAAACTTGACTGGATATCATCAGGTGAACATTCTGCCCAAATTTTTGGAGTTCATTCACAAGATGGCCAAAGAGAGGTCACAAGGTTTTTCTATTTTAGCTGTGACCTGTTTTTGTTGCACATGACCTGTTTCGAACTTTGCCCTGATATCATCAAGTGAACATTAGACCAACTTTATACAGATCCCATGAAAATGGCCTCTAGAGAGGTCAAAAGTTTTTTATTATTTGACTACTGACTAGTTTTTGAAGGCACCTGACCACTTTCGAACTGATCTAAAATTCTAGTGAAATCGACCATTTTTCGTACGTCCCTGAAAAATATGGCCTTTAGGAGGTCACAAGGTTTTTCTATATACCTATGACCTAGTTTTGAGGGCCCGTGATCCATTTTCGAACTTGACCTAGATACATAAAGCTGACCTTTCAGACCAATTTAATATAGATCCATGAAATATGGCCTCTAGGAGGTCACAAGGTTTTTTCTTTATTTGACCTACTGACTAGTTTTTAAAGGCATTGGGGACCCAGTTTCAAAACTGGCCCTTTAATATCATCAAGGTGAACGTTCTGACCAATTTTCATGAAGAGTCTGTGAAATATATGGCCTCTAGAGAGGTCACAAGGTTTTTCTATTTTTAGACGTACTGACCTAGTTGTTGACCGCAGTTGACCCAGTTTCGAACTTGACCTAGATATCATCAAGATGAACATTCAGACCAACTTTCATACAGATCCCATGAAAAATATGGCCTTTAGAGAGGTCACAAGGTTTTTCTATTTATGACCTACTGACCTAGTTTTTGATCGCATGTGACCCAGTTTCGAACCTGACCTAGATATCATCAAGGTAAACGTTCTGACCAATTTTCATGAAGATCTTGTGAAATATAGGGCCTCTAGAGAGGTCACAAGGTTTTTCTATTTTTAGACCTACTGACCTGTTTTGAAGGCACATGACCAGTTTCGAACTTGATCTAGATATCATCAACATTCTGCCCCAATTTTCATGAAGATTTGTGAAATATATGGCCTCTAGAGAGGTCACAAGGTTTTTCTATTTTTAGACCTACTGACCTAGTTTTTGAAGGCACGTGACCCAGTTTCGAACTTGACCTAGATATCATCAAGATGAACATTCTGACCAACTTTCATAAAGATCCAATGAAAAATGTGACCTCTAGAGTGGTCACAAGCAAAAGTTTACGGACGCATGCACGCACGCACGCATGGACGGACGGACGCAAGGACGACGGACACCGTGCGATCACAAAAGCTCACCTTGTCACTTTGTGACAGGTGAGCTAAAAAATCTTTGTATAAAATATGACGCTTGTGGCATATGGAGCTGAGGTGCATTTATACCATGGTATTTCAAAAATACATGATACAGTCAGCAGGTTTTTGTTCTATGTCTCTTTTATAGATGACTGAAAGACAACTTTAAAAATCATGTTCTTTTTTAATCTCCCTACAGTAGAATAAATATTCAACAGGTGTTTATAAGTAGAACAAGACTGTAAATTAACACATATCTTTAATTAACCATGACATTCAACACAGACTTTCTAACTTATTTAATTTCAAAAGGTAAACTTCTCTGACTTAATCATAAATATTGTTCTATTTCCTGGTCTATATGTTATAACACTATTGTCTTTTTTGCTTATGTGACTGAAAAAATTATCACAATCATATGACTGGATGAGTCACCTCCTAAAATATGTGACCTTGTTTTGAATACCTATTAGGATACAGTTGTATCAATTCCATACTTCATCAACAAGTCTAGTTATTATTTGTGATAAAATACATTATTATAGCTCCATCTTTCTCCAATATGATATAATTCATGTATTTTACAGAAAGACGACCATATACACATTTTTTCTAATCTGCTAAAAATTCTCAGAGAAACGGAAAAACACTGGTAGTAGTGTAAGCCAAAATTTTAAAATATCATTTTTTGTCGAATAGTACTTTGTTTTAACTAGTATAAATGTCAAGTCGTAAAAACTACTTTTTGCCAAAAAATATCTTGTACACCCTATATTTCAATTTGTTTTCCCTCCCACCAGATTCTAGCCCTTTCATTGGTTGAGTAGTGTCACGTAGTTGCCCTCTATATTTTTATAGAGGGTCAGTGGGTTACCCTACATTAGAATTGTAATTCAAAATGGCGGAAATTTGCATTTTCGATATAATGACGATAAAGTAAAAGTAATTACAAGAAATTTTGTAAATTTCATATAGATTTTTGCCTTTTGTTGTTCATTAATAATTTTTGTTGTTGAATTAAAGCAAAATATTTCTTCTTTAATGATGATTTAACGTTTCATTTTTTTATGTTGACTATTCAATGAATGAGGGAGCTATCCTACATGCCCAGGAGAAGTAATGAAGTGGTCGATAAAACAGATAAATTATTGGGTTTGTTACTGACCCTCTACGGAAATATGTAGGGTCAGTATGCTTTATAGAGGGCGAGGCGAACCTCTATGGAAATATGTAGGGTCAGTATGCTTTATAGAGAGCTCGGCTTCGCCTCGCCCTCTATAAAGCATACTGACCCTACATATTTCCGTTGAGGGTCAGTAACAAACCCAATAATTAATAATCTCCTGTAAGTGCCAATCATGAGCTAATTAACTGAGCAATAAGTAGGCTCGAAATATTTGGTCTGGAATAATTTCTGACGAAATGTGACAAAAGGCACTGACCGTTGCTACCGGAATCTAACTCATCTTAACCATGTTGGTGACTTATAATGAAAAATTAGTATTGTACAACCCCAAATGCTGTTGCTATATCCCATATATGCTATGCTTAAGTGCATGAAAAAAGTTCTGCATACCATATCTGCAACTTAATCTTCTTTCCTCCAAGTTCCACAGTTTTAATCTTGAAATCAATTCCTGAAAGAATCAAAGAGAATGAAATAGAATTATTAGGTAATAATTTTGGTCAATCCTAGTACAAATGAAATGAATAACACATATCAGTATCGTAGCTGATGTTGTTTTTTTTTCTCCAAAATACAACACTGTCTAAATATTGTCCAAAAATTTATTAGTACAACAAGTATCAGGATTTTCCCTTGGCCCTTTCAATCAGCTGATAATACATCTTAACACTGACTGATATTTCTATGAAATAAATTTTAAAATAGAGACTTTGCTCCACTTCCATAAAACATTTTTTGTCTTAGTTGAATTTGCTACTAAAACTTCAAGATCAAATTGAATAGTCATTAACAACTTTAGACATAAGTAAAAAATCAAGTTTCATTATCAGACTCAGCTGACATTGAAAACATTTTTATGTTACCTTGAGCTTAGCACTCTGTTTTTTTTTCTTAATTAAAGAAAACCTGTTAATTTTTTAAGGAACACCCTAGTGATAACCCTTCTTCCAACATTACAGGCTCAGCTATGAATTTTAATGTTGAACTTGTTATACAGAAATGGCAATGAATATTTTGTATTGTTATTATCAGTAAACATGTCTATACATATTTATAAACAGGGAGTTCATATTACATTGTAAGCATAAATTCCTCACATCAGCTTAGGATCTTGAGATCTGACTCCAAGGTCATAACAAGAGTTGTCGGAGGACAGCAACGCTTGACTATTCAACAGCCTTGTCAATTGAATAAATTAAATATAAAAGTCGAAAAAAGGGGCATAGTTTGTAAAATTGCAAAACAGGGTTATGGATCCTGTACAATGCATATCAGCTCATGACAGTGGACAAGTGTGTGGAGTTTCAATCAATTCCCATTAGTTGGTGCTGAGATAGCAGCTTACATACAAAACCTTAACCCAAAATTTCCAAGTTGAAAAAGGGGCATAATTTTGTAAAAAAGCAAAACAGAGTTATGGAACCTGTGCAATGTAAGTCAGTTTATCACTGTGAATAAGTGTGTGAAATTTCAATCCATTCCCACCAGTGGTTACTGAGATACCAGCTTACATACAAAAGCTTAACCAAATCGGGACGCAGACGACGACGCATGGGTGAGTCTAATAGCTCTACCTATTCTTTGAATAGTTGAGCTAAAAACCATCCAATCTCAAAATATCAACTCTGACTGGTTGTATCTGAGCATTAAAACAGCAAGTTGGCATTTTAAGACTTGCATCCAAACTCAGTTTATAAGTTTCATATATTAAAACAACCTTGGTGTTCGATAAATATTTTGTGTCATTTCAAATCTGTCCAACACTGAGAGACTGAAGCAAACAAGAGGGCCATAGTAGCCCTAAGTCACTCACTGAACTTAACAGTTTGACCTTGAATATATGTACGACACAATGAATCATGAATGGTAACAACTGTGTTTAGTAAAATCTAATGGCCCCTGAAAGGGGCAAAGTACCCCCAGTTGGAAAAACTTGGGGAGACATCTTACAATGATGCTACAGACCAAGTTTCATGAAGATCCACTAAGCAGTTCATGAGAAGAAGTCATTTAAAGGTTTTTCTATTTTAAGCCCTAGCTGCCCCAAAAAAGGTCATGGGCCCCATTTGAATAGATTTGGGACAGGACCTTATAAAGGTGTTACAGTCCAAGTTTGAGTAAGATTCATCAAGCTGATCACGAAAAAATATTTCTATTTTAAGCTCTAGAGGCCGAACTCCAACAACTGAAACAAGGAATCGGTAAAACTGAATGATGATCCCTGACGCACGCGCTTGTCCCAATATGGGGAATAATGTATTTTACCGTCAATGGCCTCTATCATTTTGTGAAGTTTCAATGAAATGCCATTAATACTTTTCAAGTAATGCTCCGGACAAGCCTGATTTTGTATAATAAAGGGAGATAATTCAAAAATTAGGTAAAGCAGAGTTATGGTTCTTTGACAATGCACTTCCTGTCAATGGCCTCTATCATTTTATGAAATTTCAATGAAATGCCATTAATACTTTTTCAAGTAATAATCCGGACAAGCCTTATTTTGTATAATAAAGGGAGATTATTCAAAAACTAGGTAAGGTAGAGTTATGATTCTTTGACACTGCACTTTGTCTCAATGGCCTCTATGATTATGTGAAGTTTCAATCAAAAGCCATAAATACTTTTCAAGTTATACACCGGGCGAATGTGTGATGGACGGACTGACTGAAGGACAGACAAAGCGGCAACTATAATATATATGCTTGCCCTTCAGGGAGCATAAAAATCTGCCAGACCAAAAAAAATATGCTGGACCAAAAAAAATGTCAGTGCACTGCATATGTTGCTTTTCTCCATCATATTGAGCCATGTGTGATTTTTAGTCCATTTCTCGTTAAAATGTTTGGTCAACCCTCTTATTTTCGTACACTGTTTTCTTTTCACTATGATTGTCGGGCGTTAATTTCGTTTCTTTCCCGGTTCTGCCCCGGCATAATATGTTAGAGACGCCATTTTGATGTGTTGTGCGAGATGTTGCGGTTCTCTCTCGGGGTACAATAAATGCCGGTCAGTTGGACCGCATCCGGATTAAGAAATGGCAGACCGCATCAAAATTTTCCGATCATGTCAGTCGGACGGACGACTTTCTGGAAGTCTGTCATTTTATGGTTTAAACATAACAGTTTAATAAAGTGTAAACACTATATGTTTCATTTGGCTACCTCGCTGTATTTAAATGTCACCCATTACACTCTTATTGCTGACAGTGCGGTTATTGATCATCTGACATGTAAAATGTGTGTAAACTTTATGGTGTGTTTTTTATATCAGTGACAAACTCATGTTTTGACATTTATTCACATAAACATCAATTGTATTGAATGGAAGGAAAAAATGCATATTCTTTCCAGGTATCTTAAAATTTCACTAATATTTTTGTTTGTGCGATTTAAAAATCGCCGCATAGAATCATCATGGAAGGTTCATCACAGAAAAGGTCCTTCCTATGTTGTACATGGAGGAGAGATATTGACCAGTGCAAAAAATTATCACAATATAGTGACTCACATAAAGGTAAAAGGTAAAGTTACATTTTATTTAACGTTGCTTTATGAAACAATGAACATAAAGTGCCTTGCTCAAGGACACACCGCAATGGGAGTAGCCACGAATCAAACCCGGGGCCTTCACCTCCGTAGGAAAAGTAAAAATAAGTTGCATTTATATCAGAATTTTAAATTTGATTTTGATAGTGAAAGATATGTTAACATGGTTTTACCATATTGTCAGAGGGCAGCTTTAGCTAAATTTAGAATGGGTGTCGAGACTGTCAATTCACACTGAAACCAGAAGATATGAGAGACTTGATATCAGTGATAGGGTTTGCCCAATATGTAAGATAGAAGTAGAAGATGAGAAACATGTTCTCTTACATTGTTATTTGTATAATGATGTACGCCAGGTGTTGTTTGAAAAAGCTACTAGTATATGTCCATGTTTCAACAGGTATTCTAAGACTAATACTGAACAAGAGCTGTCGGAGGACAGCAACGCTCGACTATTCAACAGCCTTGTCAACTGAATGAATACAAAAGTCGATAAAAGGGGCATAATTTTGTAAAAATGGGGAAAAGGGTTATGGAACCTTCACAGAGCTTATCAGCTCATAAAGTGAACAAGTGCGTGAAGTTTCAATCCTTTCCCATAAGTGGATACTGAAATACCAGCTTGCATACAAAAACTTAACCAAAAACTGCTAAGTAAAAAAGAGGCATAATTTTGAAAAAATTGCAAGTAGAGTTATGGGACCTACACAGTGCATGTCAGATCATGACAGTGAACAAGTGTGTGAAGTTTCAATCCATTCCCATTAGTGGGTACTGAGATACCAGCTTACACACAAAACCTTAACCAAGAATTTCTAAATCGAAAAAGGGGCATAATTTGACAAAAATGCAAGTACAGTTATGGGACCTAACACAGGGCAGTCAGATCATGGGCAGTGGGAAAAAGTGTGTGAAGTTTCAATCCATTTCCATTAGTGGGTACTGAGATACCGCTTACTACAAACCTTAACCAAGAATTTCTAAGTCGAAAAGGGACATAATTTGTAAAAATGCAAAATAGAGTTATGGAACCCGTTTCAATGTAGGTCAGTTTTATCACAGTGAATAAGTGTGTTAAGTTTCAATCCCTTCCCACAAGTGGTTACTGAGATACCAGCTTACATACAAAACCTTAACCAAGAATTTCTAAGCCGAAAAAGGGGCATAATTTTGTAAAAATGCAAAATAGAGTTATGGAACCTGTGCAATGTAGGTCAGTTTATCATAGTGAATAAGTGTATGAAGTTTCAATCCATTCCCACAAGTGGTTACTGAGATACCAGCTTACATACAAAACCTTAACCAAATCTGGACGCCGACGTGGACGCCAACACAGAGGCATGGGTGAGTCCAATAGCTCTACTATTCTTTGAATAGTCGAGCTAAAAACTATGCTTCCGTCAAATAAGAATATTGTTAAATACACTGCCAAATCCTGTTCAGAAATTTTAAAACTTAGAAACCACTGTTTATACCACTAATATAGTTTGTTTTTATATTTTATTGTAAATAGAGATGATGTTAAATTCTTTTAAAAAAGGAAAAGAAAAATACTAGTATGCGGTAAACATGGAAAGTATGCTCTACTGCTCTGAAAAATGTTGAATATATTGATGGAAATTTACTAAACTGTTTCAATTGTATTTGTTTTTCATAGACTTTGGTCAAAGAAGTGCTATATAAATGACGTTTAATAAAGGGTTCCCTTCGAAAATGTCAATATGTTGTATCTTAGTTTCTGATAACCATTGGAATTTTCAAAATTAGTCTTACCGATACTTTTATTCTGTGATTAAATTGTAAGGTCATTAAGCTATTGTTAGCTTGACTTTTCGAAGAAAAAGTAGAGCTATTGCACTCTCCCCAGCGTCGGCGTCGGTGTTGTCGTTGGTTTCGCTGTTGGTTATAGTTTTTGATAGTCTGATGTCTCTGTTGCTATCTAAGCTAAAGACTTGAAACTTAAAATAGTTATTTACTATCGAAGTCCACACCAGGAGAAACAATCCGCATAACTCTGATTTGATTTTTGATAGAGTTATGCCCCTTTTTGACTTAGAATTTTTAGTTAAAGTTTTTGATAAAGTCCAATATCTCTGTTGGTAGCGAAGCTTTTGACTTGGAACTTAAAATAGTTATTTACTATCAGGATTAACCAGAAAAAAATCCCCATAACACTGATTTGAATTTTGACAGAGTTATGCCCCTTATAACTGGGATTTTTTTAGTTAAAAGTTTTTTGATATTGTGGGGATATTGCCCATATGAAAAATTATCTCAATATTTCCTAGGATCGCGTCAAATTAGTTGGACTACCCTCTCGACCAATGCGTCCACACATACTGGTTGGGAACCATTTTCCGGACACATTTTCATATTTTGGCTCCATTATTCCCTAAAAAAAATATTTGACATAAATGAAGCCCACACTGCACTAACTTCAGCTCCTTCCGCATCCGATGTTGTAATCAGCATCGCCTTGTGAAGTAAAACATGGGTTCTATGGGGCCTCAAATTGATCACTAAAAGACGTTATTTTCCTCTAAGGTAAACCAGTTCCGGACAAATATTTTGACGTTTTTTTGCGTTAAATTTGATATCGAAATAAGTAATTAACAATTTTTACACATTTTCTTTATAATTAACTTTAAAAAAGGCAAAAGAAAAAAACCTGGTTAAAAAAGCATAAAAAAATAAAATCACATTAAATCTAATTTTCCCCAACCGCGTTTTTGAAAATTCCAAGGGGGGGTTAGAAAAAATTTGAAAAACAAATTTTTAAAATTTTAAAAGAATTTAAACCTAAAAAAAAAGTAGAACAGTTAAAAGGGAAAACAAAGAATTTAATTTATTTTTCCCCAAAGAACCCCAAAGTAGGGAAGGGACTGGGGTTTAAGTTTTTAAAACCCCCCTTTTGGGGGGCGAAATTTGGTTTGGTCCGGGGAAATTTAATTTAAAAAAAAAAATTAAACGGGGTTGTAATTTAGGGGTTTTTTTGGGAAAAGAAAAAGGCAACCCCCTTTGGGTTGATTTTTTTAAAAAATTAAAATGAAAAAAGGAATTTAAAGGGGATGTACCATTTTTTTCCGGGAAAACTAGGTTAAAAAACCCATACGTTAGGGGGATTTTGGAAATTTTCATTTGCAAGTGATTTTTTAAAAGGGATCCAAACCCGGAAAAAAAACCAAATTGGGGGGAAAAAGGTGATTGGCCCTTTCCAAACATTTTTTGTAAATAAATTAATTGTTTTAAATTTTTAAATTTTGGAAATTTTGGGTGGGGAAATTTTCCCTGACCCTTTTTCCAAATGGGGGAAATATGTAGGGGTAGAACGGATTTTTTTTCAAAAAATTCTAAAACCCACGTTTTTTGAACCCAAATCCCCAATGCCTTTATTTAAAACTAATAAAGGTCTTTTTAGATTCAAATCTAAATGGAAAAAAGGGGCCCAAAATTTCGGGGCCCATTTTAGGTTTCGGGTTTCTTCCCAAAATTCCGGAAGAAATGGCCCAAAAAAACCAGGGAATAAAACAGTACGCAAATTTCAAAAAACTTAAAACATTTCCTGGGCAAAAAATTTAATTTTAAATTTTGTTGGTTTCCAAGCATTGATTTAGTTAAACAAACCGAAAAAACCCTTTAAAGGAGGTTTTGACTTAAAAGGGTTACCCCGCAGGGGTTATTTTAAAGTCCTAAGGAAATTAAACAAGATACAAGTCCCTTTTTTAAAACCGTCGGAACTTTTAATAGTTATTTTAAAAAAAAAATTGGGTTAAAGTTTTTTGGAAAAAACAAATGTTTAAAAGGGTTAAAAAATGGCTTTTAAAAAGGGGAAATTTACTTGGTTTTTAAAGGCCTTTTTTAAAAAAAAATAAGCATATTATTTTGGTTTAAATGAAAAGAAAAAATAAAGTTTATGGGCTTAAAAAAGGAATTAGTAGTTGACAGTGGGTATGTGACAATTTGTGAGGAAAAAACCCCAAATTTCCCCCCAATTAAATTTACTTACCCCAAACCCTTTCCCCGAAAGAAAGATGTGGGGAAAAGGGAAAAGGGGGCCCTGAGAGGGTCATCCCGTGCCACCCCGCCTCTGTCATTACAATGTTATCACAAAAAAAAACAGTTGGCATCAGCAAAAAGAAAAGAGAAAAAAGATATTTAAAAAAAAAATAATTTTAAAGAATTACTAAATTTTTGCTTTTTTATTTTTAAAAATGAAAGTACTTGAAAAAATGAAAAAACTATTGTTAAGTTTAATGAGTAAATGGATAGATAAAATTTGTAAAAAAAAAAGGGTTTAGATATGCTTCCCCTTGGTTTTTGCCGGGTATGGCCAGTCCACACGCGTTTGAAACTCCCCCAGGCGACAGCACAAAAAAGAATAAAAAAAAAAACATGGAAGCGGGCAAAAAAAATTTAAATTACCCCCCAAAAAAAGTTTTTTGCTGGGCCCGAAACAAAGAAGCCAAAAATAAATAAAGAACCAAAAAAGCCCCCCAAACCCCCCAAAAAATTAAAAGCAACAAAAAGGGAAAAGGGCCCACATTTCTTTGGGGGACCAGCCCAGGTGCGGATCGCCGGGCCCAAATTTCCTTGTTTTCCCGGGCCCGTCCTTTTTTTTTGGCAGATGTTCCACACCCGAACGGCCTAAAAACAAAAAGAGTTCTTGCCATACCTAAAAGTTTTTACTGTGGGTTTTTTAAGGGTTTTTTCCCTATCTGAAATTTAAGAAAAAGTTTTAATTTACAAAGGGGATTAAAAAATTTGGTGAGATTTTGGGTTTATCATTTTAAAGTTTAAATACCCAATTTTTTTCTTTAAATTAGTTTTCTTTTTTTAAGGGAAATGATTCATATCATTTTTAAAAAATTCCCTTAACCCACGATACTGTTTTTTTCCCAAGCTTTTCAGTATTTGTTTTTACTACAGAAATGCAAACGAGGGCCATTTGTTAAAAGTTGGTTTGGGAAATGAAGGATTTAAAAATGCCCAATCTTGTTTAAAAATTTAGGAATTTACTTAGCCGTTGTAAAAATTTTTAACTGTTTTGCTGCTTGCAAATATCTTAGGCCTGGTGCCCCAAAATCAATTTGGGGGTTCTAGTGAAAACACCTATATTTTGCCCTCGTCTTCACCCGTGATTTCATTGTTTTTTAAAATTGAAAGTTTTGACCGCGTTATTTGTTTTTTGGGCCCTTGATTTTGCTTAAAATTTTTTTTCGGGGTTTTTCCCTGCTTTTTTATTTGATTTAAACCCAAGAAATTAATTCTTTCCCTTCAGATTCGAGTGTTTTTTTGGGAAGGTGGTTAGGTTCGGGTTGACTGAAAGACAAGGTTTTGGGTTTCCCTTGGCATATTTTTATAGGGTTGATTTCTTAATAAAGTAGGAAAATATGTTTATAAAGATGTTGAATATAAGACCCCAATATGACCCTTGGGGGAAATCCTTTATGTTTTAAGCCTTTCGTTTTTTGAAAAAAAATTGGTTTTTGCCCATTGGCCCATTTTTTTTGAAAACTTTTGAGTCCCGCACCCCTTTTTGAGGACCATTCCCTTGATTTTAAAAGGGAGTATTAAGTTATAAAGGTAGACAGTAAACGCCTTGGTTAGATCCATGGGAATGGCGCCGACATATTTATTTTCATCTAGGGTTTTTTTCCAGTCTTAAAACCAGACGAAAAAGGGTTTTTGGACCCCAAATGATGGTCTAATTTTGGGATGGAGGGGGGGGAAGTTTATTACTAAAGTGGGTTTTAAACTGGTTGGATTTCTTTTCATAAATTTTTGCATAGGGGAAAAGGTTTACTCACTGGCTGTAGTTCTTTGGAAAAAGGGGACTCTTTTTATTTTAATAGGCGTCCCCCTGTGTGTTTTAATTTTGAGGGGAATTGCCTTTGATTGGATTAAAATTAGCCATAGAAAGTGATAGGAGGGGTAAGATTTTGGGGGGACCGGTTGATTTTTTTTTGTGGTTTTACCGAAAAACCCTGGGGTTTTTTTACTTCCATTTTTTTTTATATTTTTAAAGTGATGTTTGATCAGGAATTGGGGGAAAAAATCAAAGGGTTCTAGGGGTGTTATCATAAATTTTTTGGGGCCCCTTTGGGGTGATCGGGGTTTTATTTGGCTTTTGGGGAAATTTAAAATCCCAATGTTTTTAGCAATTTTAAAACAAAAAAATTTCATTCATTTGTTTAACTACAGTGTTCTGGTTTGATTTTTGGGGGTGGGGTTTTGGGGGTCCTTAAGAAAAATTTTGGGGACTGTTGGATTTTTTAACCTGTTTTGTGAAAAGAAAGGTTTGATGGTTTGGGAAAAAATTTCCCTTTGACTTTGGTCCCCCCATCGCATCTTTCTTTGAAGTGACCAATTTTTACTTCAACTTTGAAAATTTGTTTTGGGGTTACGGGGTTTGTGTAGTGCCTCCAGTTTGCATCGTTTTATTTCTATTTAAAAGTGGTTTTTTAGCTTGTTTGGGTTTTTAAAATTGGGGCTTTCTATATGTGGAGTTTATTATGGGGGGGATGTTTTTTGGGGGTTTTTTCTTTTTCGGGCATGTTTTATTTCAATTTTTTTTTCAGGAGGTTTTCAGGGCCCAGTTTTACATCATCTTTGTCATCAAAGATGTGTGCTACATGGAAGGGAATTTAGATAAATCTTATTGAAATTTTGTTTATCAAAAAATTTTATAACTGCGGAAATTTTCCCTTTTCTTGGGAATTTGGGGTTTACCAATGTTTCTTTAGGGTTGTTTTCAATAAAGGGGTGGCGTCACTTAGTCCCCAGTTTTAAAATTTTCCCGTGTGGCATAGGAGGGATTTTGAAAAAATTTTTAAGTATTAGGTCAAGAAGGGGGGTGGGTATTTTTTGGGAAACATGTGGGGGCTTTGATAATGTTTTCAAGATTGAAATTTTCACAGAATTTTTTTTAAGGTTTTACTTTTTCTTTTCGGAGCAAAATCAAAGTTTAAGTCTCCCCAAACAAAGGTTTTTTGTCAAAGGATTAAAAAAAACTTGTCCAGACATGAAGTTTATCACAGTTTAAAAGGGATCACCAAAAAGGTGGTGTTTGTATACACTTAGGATTGCCCATTTCCCCTTTTTTCATAAAACAGTTTTAAAACACAAACATTTTTAATTTTCATGCTCAGGGTTTTTTCCTTTCGCTTGAAGGGTTTAAATTGATCTAACAAAAAAAACATCAAACCCCCCCCATGGGTTTCTGTCTTTACGTTCCATTTTGTATCCATAGCAAAAAGGGAAAAGGGGTTTTCTGTTGAAAATATCATCAATTTTAGGGTTTTAGCAATTTTTAATAAGGGGTACGAGTTTGTCATCAAGTACCCGCTTTAAATCGTCAAATTTATTCGTTACTGTTTATGTACTCGCAGATTCTGGAAGATTTGGGGGATGGGCACACTAAATACAACTGCCCTTTATTTCTGGAAGTTTCCAAATATTCCCCAAATGACTTTAAAAAATATAATAATTTTTTTAAAAAAATTTTAAAAAAAAAAATCGAATTTCTATCGCCTTTTAGCGTTCACTTCAAAAACCCAATTAAAAAACACTCGGGAAAACTAGTGAAAACCCCTGGATTTCAGACCGTGCCTGGTGATAACCCATATGGATATTAAAAAACCCCCTATTTTCTTTCTGTAAAACCCAGGGAAAAAACTATAAAATTTTAAAAAACAAATGGGAAAAATATTAAAAGTGAATGTTGTTTTGGGTATAGAGAATCTGTCTTGGTCTTCGGTTAAGATCAGAAAATCCCCAAACCCTCGGGGGCCCCAACCGCTCAAGTCTTAAAAGGGCCCGTGCCGAGTTTAAGACTTGAGCGGTGTGCGCCGGGGTTGGGATTTCGATTTCACCGAACACCAATGATGGATTCTATTTCTCAAATTACCCAACAGAAACAATTAAAAACAAGTTGAAAAAAATGAAACATTTTTTTTTTTAAAAAAGCGGGAAAAGGGCGTCCGTAAGGGAGAAATGACGGGGTGACATTTCAGTGAGCACAATAAAAAAGTTCCCCTTTTGTTTTATGTTTGTGCGGGAACGGTCGGGTTTTTTCATAAAATAAATCTAATGAAATTTTTAATCGAGAAAAACACTATAAGGGCGGGGAAAAGAAAAAATAAAGGTACCTGATTTTTTTAAATTTTTTTTCATAAAAAATATTTTATATTTAGTGCATGAAGTAGTCTTTAAGGAGTGTGGGATAACCATGAGATAAGGGTTTTCCAGCTTTCTAAAAAATAGAGATTTTTCTGTCCCATAAGTGGAAATTGTGAAAAAATTTTGGCTTTTAAGTCTTTGGAAAAAAAGGGATATTGAAAAAAAATTTTGGGAAAATTTTACGTCGAGAATACTTTCATCAGTAGGTTTAAAAATGTACCCCCGAAATTTTACCGTTTTAAAAACTTTAGTACCTTGAAATTATTCTTTTTCTCCCTTCCTTTTAGTTATTTTCCCCTTCCCAAAAACGAAATTTTTATGATAAGAACGTCCCGTTACGCTAACCCAAAAGATTTAAAATAAAAACGGAACTTTTTTATTGTTTCGTCACTGAAAAAGTTTACATGTCACTTTTGCTTACGGGCGTCCATTTCCCCCGGTTTTTTTAAAAAGTTTATTTTTTCAAAGTTGTTTTTGTTGTTTTCTGTTGTGGGAAGGGAGAAATAGAATCCATCATTTGGGGTTCGGGGAAAGATTTGAACCAATGGGCAGAAATTTTCTATTTCCCTTTCATACCGACGGGGATTTTTCCCTATTTTTTTCCGGGCTGGAAAAATCCGTGTAAGAGATCTTCCCTGCTTTAAAAGGGCATAATTTTTTTTCGAAAAACGGGAAAAAAAATCCAAACCTTGACAGTTCCTCTTTGTTCCCCGATAGTTTTATTTTTTCGATTTAGAACACGGGTTTTTTAATAAAAAAATTAAACGTTTTGTGGAAGTTTTTAAAAAAAAACCGGGAAAAAAAATTTTTTTCACATGTTTTCGTCGCGGGGGTGTAATAAAGGCCCTTAAAAATAAATGATAATTTCACTAGTGTAATTTAAAACATTTTTCGTCGAGTCATTTAAAAGTATAGGGGACGCCCGGGCAAAATTGTCTTGTTTTATATAGTACATGAAAAATCGGATTTTTGGGTTTGGGCAAAAAAAAGGCTTTAAATGTGATAAAAAGGAAAAAATTACATTTTTTGGGTTTCCAATTGAATTTTATTTAAAACTCGTTGAATTTAAAAAAAATAAAATGCTCGGCAGAGCCTGATTTTTTATTTTTTATTCAACTCGTTTAATAAATTTTAATTGAAAAGCACCCCATGTAATTCCTTATTTATTTTGGGCCTTTTTAAAAAGTCATGGTCTTTTTTTTTTTTACGGACGTTGATTTCCCGCGCTTTGTTTAAATACGCTGCTATAAGAAATAGTTCTAAAAAGAAAGCCGTTCGACTGATTTTATTTTTATTATTATATCTTTATACTGGCATGCAAGAAAAAGATTCTGTCACTGGTTATGGGTTCAGATGGGAATATCCGGCTCTCGGGTAACTGTTTAGGCGGTAACTCGGTAGGAACCTCGTTACCGCCTAAACAGTTATCATCGAGGCCGGAAATTCCCATCTGTACCTACAACCAATGAAAGAATCTTATAAGAAACATCTTAAAAGGAAATGTATAGACTCTACACTAAAGCCAAAAAAATCAGGCAAATGGAATAAATACAGACAATTCTCAAAACATCTGAAAAGAGAAATGCGTCATGCAGAGTGGAACCATATAAACAATGTTATTAAAGATGGGTTTGAAAAAAACTACTCTAAACCTTTCGGGAGTTATATCAAGTCGAAGAAACAAGACAATGTAGGAGTCGCGCCACTTAAAAGATAAGGGAACCTATTTACAGACTCAAAATCAAAAGCAGACATATTGACAGATCAGTTCAAATCAGTTTTCACTGTGGAATCTGAAAAGGATACACTCATCCAAGAAAAGATTTAAAAAATCCCCGACATCTCTCAGTTGAAAATAGAACAGACAGGGGTTCAAAAATTATTAAGTAAAATTGACCAAAAGAAAGCCATTGGACCAGATGGTATACCAAACATTGTGCTAAAAAACTGTGCAAAAGAATTAGCACCAGCTCTTAGCGGAATTTTTCAATTATCAGTGGCTACAGGACCATAAACACAGGATTGGCGAAACGCAAATATGTCGGCAGTCTTTAAAAAAGGTGGCCGTCATCAAGCAGAAAACTACCGTCCGGTAAGCTTAATATCAGTGTCGTGTAAATTACTCGAACAAATACTTTGTAAATTCATCCTGAGTCATCTAGAAAGGAATAACATCTTGGCAAATCTAAATCATGGGTTTCGTTCTGGGTATTCCATAGAAACATTACTCTTAGTCACTATGCAGGACCTAATGAAAAGTTTCGATTGTAACATATGTGCGTGAAATTAGCCAGAGCAGCCAGAGTAGCCAGAGTTCAGCCAGAGTTTAGCCAGAGTAGCCAGAGTTCAGCCAGAGTTCAGCCAGAGTTTAGCCAGAGTAGCCAGAGAAGTCAGAACTCTGGTTACTCTGGCTAGCCAGAGTAGCCAGAGTTCAGCCAGAGAAGTCATAACTCTGGTTACTCTGGCTGGCCAGAGTAGCCAGAGTTCAGCCAGAGAAGTCAAAACTCTGGTTACTCTGGCTGGCCAGAGTAGCCCGAGTTCAGCCAGAGAAGACATAGCTCTCGTTACTCGGGTGTACCCGAGTTCAGCAAGAGTAGTCAGATCTCTGGTTAGTTACTCTGGCGGGCCCAGAGTAGTCAGAGTTTAGCAAGAGCAGCCAGAGCTCATCCAGTATCTAGAACTCTGGTTACTCTGGAATTTAACCAGGGTAGGTTCTAGATTTTTAACATGTTCTGGCTACTTTGGTCAGGCTGCTCTGGTTGAACTGTGGCTACTCTGGCCAGCCAGCCAGAGTAACAAGAGTTCTGGCTACTCTGGCTACTCTAAATAGCCACTTGAAAATATTAATTAACTTGAAATTCAGTTTAAGCATGCTTTTGAGATAGAAATAACATATTAAGTTTCATAATCAAATTCAACAAAAGACGGAAAAGGGTTTGTGAACTAGGTTACTCGGCTATTTAAAATCCTAGAAACTCTGGCTACTCTGGCCAGCCAGAGTACCAAAGCAAATAAAATCAGGAGATCGGGCTATTTGGATTCTATGGGGGAAACCAGAGTAGCCAGAACATTTTAACTCCTAGAAACTCTGGTTTTTTCTTGCTGAACTCTGCCAGCCAGAGTAACCAGAGTTATGACTCCTCTTGCTGAATCTGGCTGAACTCTGGGTACTCTGGCCAGCCGGAGTAACCAGAGTTATGATTTCTCTGGCTGAACTCTGTATACTCTGACCAGCCAGTGTTCATCCAGAGTAGCCAGAGTTATGACTTCTCTGGCTGAACTCTGGCTACTCTGGATGAACTCTGGCTACTCTGGCTAGCCAGAGTAACCAGAGTTCTGACTTCTCTGGCTACTCTGGCTAAACTCTGGCTGAACTCTGGCTACTCTGGCTGAACTCTGGCTGAACTCTGGCTACTCTGGCTGCTCTGGCCAATTTCACGCACATTTGTAACATACAAATGGACATAGCCATATTAGATTTCTCGAAGGCGTTTGACACAGTCCCACATAACAAACTTTTACACAAAATTGAATCATATGGAATCACTGGAAACATCCACAGATGGTTGGGATCATTCTTGAAGGAAAGAAAAATGAAGGTACCTGTAGAAGGAGAACATTCCAAATAAGTAGATGTCTTATCCGGTGTTCCTCAAGGCACTGTGCTGGGACCCTTAATGTTCTTATGTCACATTAATGACCTACCAGATGAAGTAAAATCACAAGTTCATTTATTTGCAGACGATACCAATAAGAAACCAAAGTGATCATCAAATCCTACAGAACGATCTATTCAACCTTGAGAACTGGGAAAAAGATTGGGGAATGCGTTTTAATGCTAAAAAGTGGTATATACTAAGTGTAAAGTCACGCTCTTCATTCTTCTATCAGCTTGACAATAAAATCCTGAAAGAGGTTGAAACAAACCCATACCTAGGAATTACCATCTCAAATGATTTACAGTGGTGCACACATATAAGAAACATCTCTAAGAAAGCAAACTCAACCCTTGGGTTCTTAAAAAGAAACTCGAAGCATGCTCCTATGGATAGTAAAAGATTAGCATATATTGCATTAATTAGGTCAACGCTCGAATATGCGGCTATTGTATGGGACCCTTATAAACAAAGTGATATTACAAATCTTGCAAAAATTCAACGACATGCAGCTAGGTTTATTACAAATGATTATAAATTTCGATACGATGGTTGTGTAACTGAAATGCTTAAAGAACTTGGTTTACCACCTCTTCAAGATAAAAGGAAAGAGAAACGACTTATAATGCTATTCAAGATCGCTAGGGGTATGGTACCAGCAATCAATGCTGACGAGTTCCTTACAAAAAATCCAGCTACAAGGCAAATCAAAGTGAAAACATTTGACGATTTTAAAACAAGCAATATAGTGAGCAAATTCCAAACAAATAACTCTCAGTGCTATAAAGTGGAACGTGCCAATAGTGAAGTATATAAAAAATAGTTTCTTTTTAAAAACAATACCTGACTGGAACACCCTTAATGACAATCAGATACGTGCAGAGACACTAAACGGCTTTAAATGTGCCGTACAGAAAAGGGACTAAATTCCCTAAGCGCAAGCCCGTAGTTAATGTGCCAGAATAGGACTTTTACTACGTACACATACAGATACAGATAAAAAACAAAACAAAAAAAAAAACTCGCTGAATGAAAGCTCAAAAGTAGCCTACAAGTTATCTCATTTTTTTCCGAGGGGGTTCATTGTATTATTTCTCATTCTTCAATGTACTAGAATGTTCTATAAATTATTGAAATAAAAATGTTAGGCTATGTGTTCACGATGGATTTTTTTGGTATAAAAACTTTTAACTATTAACTTTTTCCGTCAACAAAAACACGACATCTGGTGGAATCTGGACCGCTACTGGTGTTTTCTATCAAAGAGCTATGTATTTTATACTTCTTTGTTTCAATCCGGCGTTTAAGACTTATTCCTGCAGATACACACTGCCGTTTGACTACTTTTCAGCAAATAATTAAGATTGGTTTCCATGTAAACATCATCTCAGATCTCGGCAAGAGGCGACTAAAATTTTGCTATAAAAATAATCTCCCATACATTACAGTCGTTTTGGGGGTTTGAATTAAGCGTTTTAGCCCCTGCTAAGAAAAATAGTCTACTTTCCGTTTTGTCAACAACATGCTATAGACACCTAGCAACGGTTTGGATGGTACGGTTCTGAAGTTTGCGGATTTGAAAAATATGATATTGTTGAATCATTATTTGTCAAATTCTATAAATATATAATATAAGCTTCATTTTAAGAAAACCACACCAACCTTTATACTGTAGGGCCTACAGGGAGTGGGTATATCACACTAAAATTCTTATCAAAGCTAGAATTATTTTTTTGGAAAAGAATTGAAAGTGGTAAACAAGATGGCACATCTGCTATATTTGAATAAATTATTGTTGCAGTTAATTGATTTTCTGCACTCAAAGTTGAAGAAAACATGAATCATTATGATTGAATCAGGCTCTTTCCAGTTACCAGCTGGTAAAATCTAATCCTTGAACATTTTTTTTTTTAATTTAAGTAACCTTGTTACGGAAATTGTTAGAGATAACTTTTACAAGAATATTTTGTAGAACGGAATTTTACTATTCATCGAGACCAAGGTGTTCATGAACGGCGGGAATAAATGGAGAATATATCTATATCTAAAACAGCTTACGATGCTCCAGGCTACTACGATTCTTCCCTTGAATAATCCTGCAGCTTTTAGCAAGTTCAGGTGTAGCTCCGCCTAGGACTGAAACTGGGCGCTATGAAAATCTAATATGGATAATGAAAGCGTCATCGCAACAGATGACCGTATTTGTGAGCTGTGTAGTATCAATGGATTTGGCGACAAGTAACACCATATGTTTGAATGCTGTTATTATAGAAAAGAAAGAAAGAGATACATTCAGAGATACGATATCATCGAAATTCACAACACTGTTTTAGAATTGTTGTTTAACTCTAAAATGTTAGTAAATGTACATTAAGTCATTAGGAAACGTCTGTAAAATTGAACTATCAAAATTCAGTATTGTATTTGAGCCGCGCCATGAGAAAACCAACGGATGCGCAGGCTGGGCTGGATCCATGCTGGTCTCAAATGCACTATGTTGGTTTTCTCATGGCGCGGCTCATTTCTTTTTATTCAACAAATACTAGTATACATACTTATAATTGGAAATTAGATGATTTTACATCTATATCACAAAAGATTTACGAAGTCTTTTGTAGAGATTTAACATTTCACATTCCATTTCTCTTTGTCAATTAACAAATTCTCTTTTCGTGTGACTTTTATATTGTATAGAATCGCCATTATATCGTGTTTCGTTGGGCATGGTTCTGCGATTTGTAGTGATGTGCAATTTATATCTAGTCATCATTTCAAAGTAATTCCCTGTAATTTCCCTGTGCTGGGGCTAGTGAACGGGACAAGTTGCTAGCATCTTGTCCCCAAGTAACCTATGATGATGTGGAGTACAATCTGTCTTATTGTCTTGTGCTCATTCAAGATTTAGAGCGCCATATTGTTAGGCTGCACTTTTTGAGCTCTGATTTGGTTTAATTTTGTTGTCGTTAATAGTGGGAGTAGAGACGTGATTTTTGGAGTGTAGTTTTGTGAATGTGTGATTGCTGTGTTTGTGTCATTACATTTTGGATTGCTGCATGTGTTGATCCGGAATCAGCATCAACAACAATCACATATATAAACTTGAAATATTTATTATTGATAAACACTTTGTGAACTCAGTTCGTTCACCATTGTGGTTTTCATTCATGGATTTTATTATGTATGACAGCAATTTCTTACACAAAATTGGACAATCAACTAGGTGTAGTATACCCTAAGAAAAATGGAAATAAATTGAATGGACAAAATGAACAGCTTACATGTTTGACGCTAAATTGTCACTCGGCAGTAAACAAGGATGTTCTTATTGGTCAATTATTACGCGAGGAAAAGATAGATTTTGCTCTTCTTACAAAGATTTGGGTTTTTCGGACGACAAACAACACCAATATAAAAACGTCTGATCTAAATCAAAATGGCTACAAAATAAGTGTAACAAACAGGCAAAATAGGGGGTGGGTGGTGGTGTTTGCACTGACGTGTAGATCTGCTGTAAACATGCGCCCCCACTTTCGCAGGAAATTCTTACAGTTTTGAATATGGTATTTGGCAGTTGTTTTTTCAAGAACATTACTATGCATGTAGTTGGGATTTACAGACCTCCGTCTTTATCCACTTGTTCCCAGTTCGTCACAGACTTCTTTCAATATATGGAGGGAGTACTATAACATTTACTAAAATGTAATGGTCATGGGTGACTTTAATCTTCACATCCACGATGAAAACAAAGCAGTAACAGAATTCAATAATTCTTTGTACGCCATGGGTTTACAAAACATGTACAATTTTAGTACACACATTGGTGGTAACATTCTTGATTTGGTCCTACCGAAGTCGTAATGGTGTTGAAGTAGTTTCTTGTGAACAGGGTCCATATATTTCTGATTACTGTGCAGTAAAAATTTTGTGACAAATGTTAGAAAGGAAAATTAACAAGTGAGGTGGTGTCTTTAGAAATTTCAAGACATGGATACGAACCCCATTTTCAAGCGATCTGAGAAAAATGACAGTCGAAAGTGATAATGTCGACCTTTTTGCTGAAAAATTTTCAGACAGCAGTAGAAAAGATTATGAACTCACAAGCACCATTTATAGAAAAAACAATCACCCAAATCGCGCCCCAAAAACCCTGGTTCACAGAAAAATTTCCTTCACCTTAAAAGGTGGCTCGCAAATCTGAACATTTGTGGAAAAAAACGTAGACAATCACATCTGCATAAAGCCTTCAAAACAGCACGTAAAAACTACGAAAAAAGAACTAAAACATGAGAAAAAAAAATCATCTCTGAGTGAAAAAATTCTTAATGCAAAAGGTGACTCGAAAAGCTTTATAGATTTGTACTGAGACAACAGGCACTAGGTCTGAGAACCCTATGCCAACTGGACTGACATTTACACTGGCTGAAAAATTTGCAGATCATTTCATGAATAAAATCGAAAAATTGGGAAAATCGTGAAACATTTCGATAAGTTTAAACCCATGCAAAAAAGATATTCCTTGTTTTGACAGTTTTAAAGATCTGAGCGAGGAAGAAGTTAGAAAACTTATTAACCAACCACAGACAAAATCATGTGAACTTGATATTCTCCCAACAAAAGTGCTAAAATCATACTTGGATGAGCTGTTGCCTGTTATTCCCAAAATTTGGTTAATTTGTCGTTGCCGCGACGGCATCTTTCCAACAAAATGGAAACAGGCAATTGTAAGACCTTTGTTGAAGAAAATTGGGACTGGAACTTGAATTCGCAAAACTACAGGCCTGTTTAGTAATCTATCGTTTCTGTCAAAATTAATTGAAAAAGCAGCTCTGTTCAGACTCAATGATCATGTAAATAAAACATAATCTTTACCAAAAACCAATCTGCTTACAGGAAAAACCATTCTTGCGAATCAGCACTGTTACGTCTTGTAAATGATTTACTGGATGCTATGGGAGAAAAAAGAAGTTACGGCGCTAATTGCCATCGATCTCAGTGCCGTTTTTTTGATACTGTAGTTTCATGACATTTTGTTGAGTGTGTTAAACAGGGCAGTATGGCGTTCTTTGGAACGCACTGAGCTGGGTTGATTTCCTATCGCGCCCTAGAAGTTGTCGTGTAAGTGTCAATTCAGCCATGTCATTTCCACGCCAATTAAATTGTAGCATTCCACAAGGGAGCTGCTTGGGGACCTTGGCTATATTTGACATATGCGGGGACACGTTTGATGTTATTCCGCCGTCGATTTCAGTTTACGGCTTTGCGGATGACCACACTGCTAATAAAACGCTTTAACCATCATCTCCAACAGTAGAATCCCAGGCAATACGAGAACTGAACAATGTGCTAAAACAATCAACAACTGGATGAATGAAAATAAGCTTAAAATGAACACTTCCAAAACCGAGTTCATCATGTTTGGTATAGGCAACAGCTCTCTAAGTGTTCAACTGACAAAGTATGCATGTAGGTGATGAAGTGAAATCAGTGAGCTTTATTCGATATCTAGTGCATTCCTGGATGAAAACTTAAATTTCTAAAAGAGCATGTAAAACGAAAGTGTAGAACAGCAATGCGCAACTACTTAAAAATAAAATGTATCCGGAAATACTTACCAAGAGGCTACCAAAAACCCTTGTCCTGCCCTTGGTGAATCCCATTTAGATTATTGTAATTTTCATTCTGTATGGTATTGCTCAAAGCGAAGTAAACAAAATGCAACGAATTCAGACCATGTGTGAAAAAATTGCCCTAAACGAAGAAAATATGACAGTTCAAAGCAAGCGCTGTATGACCTTCACTGGCTACCAATCAAAGTCAGAATCACATTCAAAATGCTCACCTACATGTTTAATTGTTCAGTTGGAAACTCCCAGAATATCTTTCTGAACTTCTCATAAACAAACACAGACAAAAAAACTTGCGTTCTTCAATTCCGTTACTGGGTGTTTCGTTGTTCCTTTCAACAAGCGCAAAACGTTCAGCGACAGAATTTTTGGTACTGTTGGACCTAAACTCTGGAATGAATTCCCTCTCAAAAAAAGGGAAAACTCTGACACAATAGATGTTTTCAAAAAGAAGTTGAAAACTCATTATTTTGGAAATTGCTTTGCACTCTTTTAGAGACTGTGACTGTAATTTTAAGAAAACTGAAGTAACGTGAACTGGATGATTTTATTGTGTAAATACATTCGAATATGAACAATATTAAAAACAAATAAAAAAAAACAGTTGTTTGTAATATTTTTTGCACAGTCGCAATAAACCCACTTACTCGTACTTAATAACAAACAGCTGTCTTACTGTATCTTAATATTCTAATATTTTATTAATCTTATCTGATGTCTGATCTTTTTTTTAATGCTTACTAAATAGTTTATTCACAATGCTCATTTATGTTATATGTCATTAAATATCTTATTTTTTTGTCGTATTTTTATGTATTTGTAAAACGCCATTGAATATGTTTTGCGTAAAAATAGGCGTTTAATCAAATGAAACAGTTTCAGTTTCAGTTTTTTCATTCATAGAATTATTATGTTCATTTATGCATATTTTATTGTTTGTACATTGTATTTACATATTCCGTTTGGGGATCAAGTTCTTGATATGAGTAAACTTAAAAACTAAATCGACTATGCGTTCAGTATTAATCACAAGAAGTCTATGTACTTCCAAGTTATTCCACAGGACGTGTTATCCCCCGTATTTTCTACTTTTACAACTATCATAAATGCGTTGACGTCACCTCGACCTACTGAATTTACGCCATACATGCGACGTAAAAGTTTCCCTACTTCATGTCCTATTTATTAGAATCGAAGTTAAGACCATGTTTTGATATATCTAAACATACGTAATCGGTTGTACGCCGCGTATATTTCACTTGGGCTACGCTGTCGTGAAATTATTCCATAGGCGTGTAACCTCTTCATACTGTTTAGATATAAGACTGTATATATGGTCCTGCTGTACATTATTTCTTAAATGTTTGATTATAAGTAAAGATGATACTTTTGAAGCAACGTTTGGATGGACTGCTTCGATTCCTGGCTACTACCACTGCGGCATGCCATTGGGCAAGCAAGGCACTTGATCATTATTGCCTCAGTCGAGCCAGCTTTAAATGGATAATTGGTTTTAACTGTTATTGAAAAAGAGTCGCTCAAAAGCTCTACAGAGCCTATGTTTATTGTTCCACAAAGCGACGGTTAATAAAATTTACCTTTAGCTTTACCGTTCTACCTAAGGGAGCTTAATGCGGATGGGAGGTACGCATACCGCTCCACGGGGAGCGCTACATGGTATTTCACTTCTTATATATGCAACAACCATGTTGATACAGTGATCGGCACCACATACACCTAGAAAATAAACTCCGTACAGCAGCTTATCCGAACAACTACCATGAAGATGCAGCCATTGGCGCATCTACAAATGTGCTCCCCTTTACAACTTGGCGAAAAACATGTAAACGTAGTGATGGCCATGCAGGCCTACTTGTCTAAGGCTATGTTAGACGCAGTGATCGGTGCCGAACTTGTCAGGACGTAGATGTTCTTAAATGACACTTAACCATAAAACCAGCCCGCCCGCGGGGTCGTCAGTTCAATCCTCTGGCGAGGCGTATGATCTCTGTGGCGTTTTGATATGACATTGTGTCTGAAATCATTCGTCCTCCACCTCTGATTCATGTGGGGAAGTTGGCAGTTACTTGCGAAGACAGGTTTGTACCATACGGCACACCTACAAAGGATACTCGTGTTTCCCTATGCAACTTGCTGACTCGACCAAGATCGATCTCACCTTTGTCATGAACGAAAATGTTCACTTGTATACAATCTGTCGAACCGGCAAGTAAATACAGTAACCGGCTCCACACTAGCCACTGACAAGGTTATTTTTCCATATACAACTTATAGATACAACAATCTTGTTAATGGAGTGACGGACCACACAGTTCCGTTAAAGCCACCCGTGCCTAGTATGTGCTGCATCCGACCCTTTCATAGTACTGGGCCGGTCAGTATAATTATATACACCAGATGTGATTGACTTCTTTTTTTTTAAGTTTTTTATTTCATTTTTCCCCATTGAATGATGATAACAAAAACTTTCAAACAGCAACTCTGGATCACAGACAGCGCTCACATTTCCCCAGTTAAAATGGCATTTTTTTTAAAAATTTATGTTAGTCAGATGCTGTTTTTAACTCATTGTATTTGCATTGAACTCTTGCATTGTTGCAGGATAAGCTCCATTTATCGGTTCGAACAAAACAAAACTTAAAATACGCATAGCTTTATTCTACGAATCCTATAATAAAGTATGTGAAAAAAAATCAATTGGGTCCTTTACAGGGGCTTTTCAATATTTTTGTATATGTGCATTTATTTCAAGTGTCTTTGTCACTCTTTAAACAAACTTTCTACCTTATTTTACAATATCACAATAAAGCATTATTTGAAAATCTTGAAATTCCTATTCACTATTTAGTAATGAAAAGTACAATTTTTGACACTTGAAAACAAATTTATGATTTATTTACTGAATAAAAGATCAAAGGAACATATTGCACTTCTGATATCAAACAACAGATATGTCCTTTAATTCATGCCTCAGTTTGAGCAATCAACATACCTCCTCTCAAAATATCAATGGGGCCTTTATGTATGTGTGTACATTTCTTGGAAAACACTTGAATCATTATTACTGCTTCCTAAACAACTTTGATGACCAGTTTCGAAAACTGTGCATATTTATGGTGCAAGATTAATGTATACTGAACCGCTTTAATAACGCAAAACTTTCGAAGGTTTGAGTAACTTCTATGTTAGGCATATGTTTAGAATATTTTTTTTTGTTCTTTTCATTATTGACCTCATATATTTCGAATTTATCCAGACCCTGAAATATTTACACCGTTTCCACGCATGAATGATTTCAAATCTGAATATCAGATATTATATGTAACAGTTATATGTTTGTAATAAAAAATATTGCATCAAATATTTTCACAATATTTTTGGAAGAAACTTTCAAAAAGTGTTGCATTTTTAAAGCTGTGGAGTGTATATTTACGTCACGACTTTTAAATGTATTTTTTTTATATAACGGTCTGTAATTGAAAGTATCATTAACTTTCTAAAAATACTTTTTCCATTAAAGTCACGGAAGCTTAAGCTCTGTGGAAATTGTTGATCCAGCTTACCTGTGCTCGAACCTCTGTGTGTGTGCGTGTGTGTCTTTTCTTTATCCTCACCGCCGGTAAACGATATGGGCGAGCGTATTCTAAGTTGATTGTGCCGTCTAAGTTGTTGTATGTATATTACAGTGCACTCCATGGTGTTCCGGCTTTTGATGATATTTCTAAGCTTATTCTCTTCTAACTTAATGTGTGAATCCCTGTTTTTTAGTGTTGTGCTATGTTTCTGGTACTAAAGCAAAACGGTTTGGTCTGAAGGTCCATCTCGTCACTGAACCCGGCGTTGTTTGTCCCTCCCGGCAAACTGCATGGCCGGCATGATGATCCATAGAAGGCTTCCACCGCCAGACGTCCAAATAGCCTGTCATCTTATGTCCCAGTCCTGAGTGCCCTCGAGTGCTTATATCAGATGTCCTCTTCCATCCTCGACAAACCAACTGAAGTAAACATATTCCAGAAAAAAAATCCCTCCAAGATGGTAATCTGGCATCGAATTAGGAGGGTGTCATGAGATTCTATCCCACCAAACCCTCGGGGCATGGTGCGATTCCAGCACATGACTGCTCGACGAGAATCGCCAACCAATCCCACCACATTGGCTCCTTGAGGAAGGTCAAACACCTAAAACCATGATGAGATGTGCCCTCAGATAATTATCACTAACTCGGACAGCGCGACATATAGCTAGCGATGTATGTGCCTCTGACGCGACGTGCATGCGGCGGTGGCTTGGTCAGAGTGTTCGAACCTGTTTGTTTGTTTGTATGTATGTAAGCTTATTTATAGTCGCCACCGGTAACCTATATGGGCGACTCCTCCAGAAGATTGTTAGTAATGTTAGTGGGAGGATAGTGCAAGATACAGAAGACGCTCTAGATCCAGAAGCTTCCCAGGTTCTTTAGCGTGTCAGGTGTAAAACACCAATACACGGGACTCTTATCCCAATGTTATTTTATTTGGAGGAGCGGGGGCTTGAACTCACGACCCCTGATTTCGTAGTCAGACACTGGACCACTGCGTCCGCTCTAGTGTCCGAACCTGTTAGTTTGTATTACTAGAGATCGATATATTCAGTGATACGATGTACTAATTATATATACGTTTCGATCAAACCTTTATTTTTCTATCTGCATGGTTAAATACCGAGTGATATGTCACTTAATTATCAAAGTTTAAAAAGTTTTATTATTGTCAGGCAATGAGCTCATCTGCATCAGAGACGCAAAGAAAGTTCATACTCTGAAGAATATGTCATTATGTTTCAGTTTTAGATGGTAAATTAATTTGTTTTCTCATTTATTATCTCCCTTTGACCAGATGCATAAAGCTTGGACAAGAATTGCCTTTGTTATCTCAATAACGCATTGATTAACATAAAAAAAAATCTTGAATAATTATACGTTTTTAAGAATATTCCTTAATTTTTTATCGTTTTTCTGAAAAATCTCTATAATATGCAAAAATAGAAAACATACCATACATGTGTTCGATATTTACTGATTAATTAATTAACAGTTTAATCCAGTAGATGATCAACAACTCGTTATTAAATAGGCTACACTAAGACGTATTTCTCTTCTACACAAATTAATCAAACTTGAACTAACAGAAGACCTTTTCTTTGAAATTAGAACTCTTATCACACTTCCAACATCTGCATAATCCGGATTGAATTGTCATCTGATTTGATTGGGATGAGATCAATCAAAGACTGATTGATAAAAAATAAGATTTCTTATTAGAAACGAATATTTAAACAAAAGACGCGTGTCATTTGACATATTGTTTTGTTGCAAGTTTTCCAGATAGCACCGCCTGGTGTCAAACGGGCAATATTTATTGGTAACTGCAATGAATATTAAATAGGATTAGATGCGAGGAAGTGAACAGAGAGGTTGTTTCAATGAATAGGAGCGTGGATCACCTAACCGCTTTAACATCAAAAGTCTGTTAAAAAGTTGTTTTTTTTTTGTTAAACCTCAAGGAACTCTCCCATTATCCCCACGTACTTTAATTAAATAAGTTATGATACATTTAGACTTACAAAGTCTGTTGAGATCAAATAATCTGTAATAATATTAATTTCTTCATACTGACTGATATTTTCTCAGAAAAATATTTTTCTGTCTAGGCTCATCTCAACAGAGACAGAGACAAAAGATATTGTAAATTTTTTCAGAAAGTGGTATCAGAGAGGATTGATTTTATAGCCAAGTGCTTTACATTTAATGACTCTAACGACTGATGACAGTCTATGATACATTGTGTGTTCTAGTTTAGAAAAAAAACTAGTAAAATGCAGAATCCGGCTTAATATGTTGAAGAATCGCCGTTTATTGTGGCTTCCATTCAGGAATGAAATAATGCATGGGCGTGTTTAAATTGTGCGGAGCCAGAACGCATACTTTAAGGACAGCCATATGTATTTCATATATAAATGGAAACTACTATCTAGATTGCGATTTATTCCTGAATCAAAAAGCTTTGCAGTGCCCTACGAAATATAGCCCTAAATTTACCGGTTACTAATATAAAAGTTATATTTGAACTGGAAAATTCATTCTATCACTGAATACTTTTTAGAATGGTGTAGGCAAGCCGAAATTCACTAAACCCTGTTACAGATTTTGCGGATCAAACTGTGAGCACACTTGAATAAGTTCATACTTATCAAAAATGTTCACGCTCAAGACAAAATAAGACTATTTCAGAATGTGGTTTATTTGCTAATATGCGTTTGCAATAAGCAGCTTATTTACTGTAAAAATAAATAACAATTTGTGCAAAGAGGTATACATAACCATGGTGGTGAATATCAAATAACGTTGCTAAAGTGAATCATTAATTAATATTTTTGGTACAAAGACTTAAACTGCATAAATAAGTAAAGAAATTCTCCCCACCGAGAACAATGTTCGGCGAAAGAAAACAAATGTTGATACATGTTGTATATGATCACAAGCCGTCAACACAATCTTTGGAAAAGAATACTATTTATATATAACACATTACTTCTTTAGCTAATCCGTCCATCCGAAAATGCAGATCACTATCGGCAAAATGCAAAGAATATACTAGACGATAACTGCTTTTGTATAATAGCCAATGCGAAAGAGACGGGTGTGTAATCTTCAGTCTTCGTCGCCGAAGCTTTCTCCGTAACATTCCGGCGAAGAACTCATGTCCGATGACATATTAGACCTAATCCTTACATTTTCCATTCGCATAATATCATGTCCACGATTTCTATAGCAAGTGTCATCGTTTTGAACTTTTTCTGTCTCACATCCGTCAGAAATGCAGTCTTTTTCTTGAAATGCCACAACGTTTGAAAGAAGTCTAATGTATCTTATGGCAAAACGTAAAATTTCACTTTTGCTTAATTTCTTATCCGGCGGGTGCGTTGGAAGCAGACGTCTTAATTCCGTAAATGCCGTGTTGACATTCTGTTGGCGCCATCTTTCCCTTGTGTTTGTGTAATTTCTTCGGTTGCTGACTCTACGGTGAGTGCCAGGGTCCACTCGTCTACAAATCTTGTTTCGCAAATCGAGCGGTAAATCAGTATGTGCATCAGACGACACTGACGTCACCGTGGCACGTGGTGACGGAAACACGTGATTTGGTATTCTGTCCAAACAAATAAAATTTGCTTGATTATATTCAGAGTCAAGAAAGACGTTGTCATCATTTTCGTCCCTGTTTTCACAATTTTCATTGTCATCGTCTGTTAAACTGAACGAATCGACTGACATATCGCTCTGATATCGATATTTTTCACGTTGTGTTTCTTCGGAGGATCTCGGTCTTTCGATTATCAAACAAGATTCATTAAGGCTGCCGGCAACCGATAAATCTGACGCAGAAACGATGCTGGAAGCTCGTCGGCGATGAATAGCAGACGACATCTTTGAAACTGTAAAAATTAAGAAATAGGAATATTAGTTTCATATGGTATACGTTTTTTCATCATTAGTTAACATTCAAACAACATAGAAGAGAAGTTTCATTTTTTAAATAACATTTTGTTTTTTATTGTTTATTGTTTTAAAATTTCATATTTACCCCGATATTGATAAAGTCACTGTTGCAATCACACATCATTAACAAGCAACTTATCTATAAGTAAATCAACACGGCACTAAACAATATCACTTATCGTAAAACCTTATTTTACAGTTATCAATTATGCCGTTTTTTATATTAAATATTATTTCACTCGGGGTGCGTGTGATTTTATTTCAGTCTCAAAACGCTCAAACACTCGTCCGTTGTATTCGATTGCATTTCCCACGAAAATCATGCATTCTGAATACATTCCAAGACCCATGTTTATTAGTTATCTAAATGAAGTTTTTTAATCAAAAGTTTAATATTCCGATGACGTATATATGATCTTAACAGATCTGATATTTTGATGTTTCAAGGCAGTGTTTAGACACATTGCAAGGTACTTGTTTATAATTTCAATTTATTTACAGTTTGAAAAATGACAGTTGTGACCCTTAAGAAGTCTGTTATTTTAATTGCTCCCATTCCACGGAGAAAGAAATGCGCAGGCGTATTTAAAATGTATCATTTCAAACGGTTAATTTGCGCTTAAATATTTCTATTTTGACAGGAATGTCTCGAAAGAAATTTAGATGTATGAATCTTATCATAAACGAGTGTCGCACAATTATCTTTGACTCCAATGAAATTAAATATTTTCATGAATTATACATACTGATAGGTTACGTGAAATTTTATCAGTGAGATTTCAACGGCGGTGTTACTGCAAAATGATGTTGTTTACAAAGTTTTTTTTCCTCCAATTATATTATAGTGCATGTATTATCATTTGGATTCTTTTATTACAATAGGTCAAAATTCTCGTTTTGCATTGTATAATTAATGTACTCACAGGAAATGCGGCATTCTATAATAAACCACTGTCTTTCTCAATTCTCAAAAATAATACAGTGATATAATATTTATAATACAACAAGCTATAAAGCACATTTTTAACATTTTTATTTCCGGTAAAACGTACATGAACGCTTTCAAATATCCGTTACTACAAAAATCCCAAACTAAGAGCCATAGTCGCGACAACGTTGTTCTAACGTGCATTCTGTCTGCTAGGCCTTTTTAAATCGTTATAGGCAGTGAAAGAATTCGCAAAATCAGTATAAACATGAGGAAGTTATGCACATTTTAATATTTTATAAAACAATAAGCAGTCATTTTGTTTTCAAGGAATCGCAGAAAATGGCGAATTTCATTTACTTTTATAGAGTCTATAGTTATTAACTGTGTTTCCTCAGTTCTGAACATTCGTTTCTCTACTTTTACCTACTAGAAAGAGAGAAATAAATATTATTTACATTTAAACTCAAGGAACAGAGGAAAATTAATTTATTTAAAATGGTATTTGCTAAATAATTAATTCAGCAGTGTGTAAATGACGTCGTAAAGACTTTGAGATGATTATATCAATGGTTAACCATTTCTTGAACTTCAAACTCCATTTCCTATACATGTATTAGTGTTATGAATGGCTTAACAACGATTTCCATTCGGTAAAGCATGTTCAAATTCTTTTCATTGCAAACTTAACGAATGTACTTTTTTCAAAAATGACACTAGCCTGAAAATTCAGTTGCTCTTATTTCATGTAGAAATATAAAGTTTACATATTTCTTGTTTGACTGGAATATTTCAAAGTACTTTCACATGTATGTATTTCACCAAAATGTCTTACAATTATCCTTGGCTCCAATGAAATTAAATATTTTCGAAGAATCAGCACATAAATCGGTTTCTTGGAATTTTATTTTAGTGTCCTTTTCATTCTATAACTCAAAATAATTTAATAGTGTTTTATTACATGACATCAGAAATAAATGTTCTTTTCATTTTTTTTTTGTCTTATTAGGACAGTTAACATGTATAAAAATAGACCGGTCATTTATCACAAATTATGGTTCCTTTTTTGGTTTACTCTTTCCAAGGATCTTTCACATATTTAATTGACTATAGTTACCGGTACGATATATTTTTAGTTCGACTGAACATTAAAATCGAACATAGAAAAGACGCGCCGGTGAAAATACTGTATCGATTTTTTTGATTTTTTTTTGTAAAACTATAGAAAATAAAAATTGAAGGGTTTGATCGTACTAACTGGTTTAGTTCATGATTTGCACATATCTCGGGAAGCCGGATGGAAGCAGCTTTGCCCACACTCTTTAGAATGAAATCGGGTAAACTGCACTATCGTTTTTGCACCTAAAGACCACAAGTAAAAAATGAAAAATGATATCTATGAAATGTTCATGTTCTATAATTATCAAGAAATGATATGTCAAAATGTATCAGGCATGTTGCAATCCAGGTGTCCTAGAGAAAATTCGTTCTCCCAATGATGGAAATCATACTGGCTTCAGAATGGAAAGCATATGATGAAGTATGACGTATTGGCCCCCGCATCTTCCGTCAATTTTAGAAATCTGACCAGATCATTTCCGGTACATTTCACACATGGGACAAATAAACTGTATCGTGAACAGTCCATATCTGACAGACATACAGACAGACAGATGTGCACACGAACACACACGCACGCACACACGCACGCACACTCACATACATAAAAACAGTGTTTTTTTTTCACAATTACTAGTATATGCTATTTTTGTCTATAAATGGGTTTTGTCATAGTTACTAAATTCAAAAGATGGGTTTTGGGATGACACTCACTGTTTATGTGGCTGGTTAACCTAATCAAGGAAATGGTGTTTTCCAGCTCAGGGTTTGAAAATAACTAATCATGACTAAAATAGACAAAAATAACTCTTCCGACACTTTGCCTTTGAGGCCCATTTTTATGGTTTGAGGCTCCGTAACTGGTATAATACCACCTATTAACCGTATGTAATATTATTATATAATACATTCGATCTGCGTAAAAGTAAAAAAACTGCACTCAAACACCCTGATTAATACATGAAAAAATGAGGACGAAGAAATCGCTTATGTTCGATAAGTATCAAAGACTGGTATGTCAAAATTCATCAGACATGTGGAAAACCAGGTGTCCCAGAGAAAATTACCCATAACATGCAAAATTGTTTAAGGTTCTAGAATGATTGAATTCATACTGGCTTCCGAATGAAAACACAGGATGAAATATGAATCTGATCATTATAACAGATAACACTGTTTCACTGCTATAAATTTGACACAAAGATGATGAAAGAAAGAAGCCAGTTGCTTGAACCTATTCAACCGGCTGTGGAGAGAAATTTTGAAGTCAAACGACGACAATCGAATTATTCTTTGAATATACACTAAAGCCGGAGTTATCAGACACCTGGGTTAACAGAATCCTGGCTTATCCGGCATAGAAGATACATGTAATTCGTTTCAATTTTATACACAAGTCTATCGGTTTTTTTTTTTTTTTTTGGTTTTTTTTTTTTTTTTTAAATTTTGATGCAACTACGTCTGGTTTCACTTACATTACAAAATATGAAAAGATACTAGCACTTAATTCATGTCATGACAGTTTTTCATTAAGTTGTTACTTAATTTAGTGAGTCATGATAATTTTCTATTAAACTGTTACCATTAAGTTTACCTTGCATTACTCAACATTACTCAACTTGAGTTAAGAAGACATGGCAGTTCTCAAGTAAGCTGTTTCTTAAGTTAAGTGATCTATTTTTTTTTAACTCAAAGTGATAAATTAATGGAAACCTTTTCATTAATTTGCCACTTAAGTTGAAAGGGTCAAGACATTTTTCCATTATGTTGATACTTACGTTTAGTAAAGTCACAACTTTTTACCAAGTGTATTAATTGAGGACAGTTTTCCATTAAGTAGCTACTTAAACAATGTACCACAAAGTTGTTACTTAAGTTAATGGGGTCACGAGAATCACTACAGTTTTCCATTAAGTTTTTAACTAAAGTTCAGTGAGTCGTAACTGGTTTATGTTAAGTTGTTACTTAAGTGAGTTGCGAAACTTCCATTGAGTCGCTTCTTAAGTTTAGAGAGTATTAAGATAATATTTGAGCCGCACCTTGAGAAAAGCCAGCATAACGCATTTGCGGCCAGCATGGATCCAGACCAGCCTGCGCATCCGTCAGGATCCATGCTGTTCGCTTTCAAAGCCTATTGCAATTAGAGAAACGCGGATGCGAAGGCTGGTCTTGATCCATGCTGGTCGCAAATGCACTATGTTGGTTTTCTCATTGTGCGGCTCATTTAAATTAAATACGTCACGGAAGTTCTTCTTTTGAGCTGATACTTAAGTTAAGGGAGTTATGACAGTTCTTCAGTAAGTTGATACACTGACATGAACATTCTTCATTATGTTGTTACTTAAGTTTAGTAAGTTATAAAAGTTTACCAGTCAATTGTAACTTTACTTTAGGGAACGTTAACGAGTTTCATAAGTTAAATGAGCCATGGCAGTATTTTACTGAGTTGCTATTTTAGTTAAAGAAATTACAAAAATTCTTCATCATTCTGTTACTTAGGTTAATGAAATCACGACAATTTTTCATAAAGTTGTTACTGGTACAACAGTTACGTAAGTCCTGGCTGATGTCCACTAAGCTATACATCGATTAGATTTTCGTTTTTAACTTTTCTAAGTTCCGTTCATAAAGTCATTTCAAGTTCATTTTTTGTTTATTCCAGCGTATGAGTCTATTTTTTTTTTTTTAAAAAAACATTAATAGAAGTATCGTATAAATACATGACAAACAAAAATGGCTGAATTTATTCAGTAAAATATTTTTGAAAAGGAAATTGTTTTTAACTGTTTTCAGTGGTTTTATCAGATTACAAGTAAAACAGTAACTGTTGAAAAAAATGAAATGTATCGTACACTGGTTTTGCAGGTCAAATGGGTTTAACCTGGTTAAAACTATTTTTTTTTAAAACATGAAATATAAAGAAAATGTGTTTGTTTCATTAAAATACCGTTTACCCGTTAAGAACAGACTATAAACTGAAACAAACAAATAGCATCTATATAATTTATTTTACGAGCCATTAGACGAAGTTAGTTTTATATTTTATAACAATGTTTATATCAGCTCTGTTTCTTTTTATAACAGACTGTAGCCGTGCTCCACATGTGGACATAGCACATGTGTATAGTATAACAATCAACCCTGAAGAGCTCATTTAAGGAATCCAATTCTTTAGAAACGGCATGCTTACTGGAAACTGACACCAGATTTTATGAAACCATAGCTTACCAATTAAGCGTTATATCAATCATTTTTCAACACCATTTATATGAGTGTTTATTTCTCTTCAGCACATACAAACAATTAACAACGCACCTGTAGTCAAAACAGATTTTTGTCATCGTATCATGATATCGCGGCACGAGAAAGAACATTAGTTCACATATATGAATTGATAAGACCGTGCAAATTAATTTCTAATGATTCCCGTACATGAAACAGCAGTCAATGGAATCATCTGTAGACTTGATCACTCCAGATAGGACAAAATAGAACAGAACTGCAGAATCTACCTTGTTCTTCTATGTCACCTTTTTATAGCAATCAAAATTCAATATTCTATTATTTCTTAAAAAACCTAATTAATACTGTCGTGACTGTTACTAGTAATTTTGTTAACGTTGATTCTATTACTACAGAATTCAACGCTCGCCGTCTCTCCTATTTTCCCGCGGAACTTATTCTTAAGTCCATTTTTCCCGCGGAACTTATTCTTCAAGTCCATTTTTTTCCCGCGGAACTTATTTTTCAAGTCCATTTTTCTCAGCGGAACTTATTTCTCAAGTGTAATGAAATTGCTAGGTAGTCCCGCTGTACACATGGTAGACAGGACTTTGTTCAAAACCATTCTCCAACTTTATAACTCGTAAATAATTTTTAAAGTGTGTTTACGCATGAATGACGTGCTGAACACAGCTGAAAAAGCGACAGTTGGACAATCAAGCAAATCTCCTAAACCGCTTAATTTTTTTTCTCACGGAACTGACGCAGATTTCTGTTTGATATATTTTGTGTTGTTTTTCTTTACTATTGTTAACTTAATCAAAAAATAAAAATAAATAAATATCTTCGCTAATGACGTGTTATTCTTTAAATCAAAATAAGTTGTTTACATGGTTATTGAAATACAAAAATGTAGTTACAATCTTGTTTGAAAAGTTTAACAGTCGTCACTTAGCAACGAAATATCAAGTTTAAAAATGGAAAAAAATCACTAATTGTATATACACAGATACATGTATATATTGTCAAGAATGGAAAAAAAGTGTTCAACATCATAGCTGTCACGAATATTTTTATTTTAGGGGCAAAGAAAAATATTTATACATAAAAAAATCAACTGATGAAATAATTCCCTGTATTGTTCAAATAACCACGTCTAAAAACTAATACTCACAATTTTCCTTTCCATGCGACCAATAAAATAGTTTTTCAAAAAAAAACTGTCTTTGTTTCCTATTGTTTACACAGATAAAAGCATCAAACCAGGATGTGACTGAAAATTAAACACCAACTTTTCAAAGTGTCTTACTTTTTTATCAAAAATGAGATGTTTACACGAATACTGACGTGGTTACGAAAGTGTGTTTGAAAAAAGTGAGATCGTGCATCATGCATCAGATCTCGTTCACAATCATACCTTTGTCAAAACATTTATCTTGCACGGAATCTCTTTTCCCTGGAAATTGAAATGGTTTTCTTAAACATAAAATAAAATAATCTCTAAATTATGCTTTAAATTAAATAAAACGTCAGTTAATGCCAGTACAGATTTAAATTTTGTAATCTTGCGAAAATTTACGGACGTGAATACGTAAATAGTAGATATGGATTCGGCTAGGTGAAGATGCGGTGTCGATGTTGGTTCGATTCTCGACATGTATACTCAAATCTATGAAAAGCCGCTTGTTTTGCAAGTGACATCAAAATACTAAAATATTTGTCGATGCGGTATATGACCAAAAATCTTCATTACAATAACAAATGATAGAAAATATATTTGCGTAAGGTCTCGATGTGTCATATCCTGAATCCTAAGCAAAATGTTGGGTTCAAATTATTTTGGATGGTCGCATTTCACAGCGATGCACGTGTTGTACAATGTACGCTATTTTTTTTTATTTCACACCAAGTTTTATTAAAACGATGAAACAAGTTTATGTTGCACCTTTTTGAAGAACATTTAAAGTAAACATTAATGAAATATTTTCCATCTTAAAAACTAAACCTCGCAATGACAAAAACTGTCTAGGTACAATAATTTGCCATTTTTGCTTGTTCAAAAGGAAACCGTAAATACTTACATAGATCTACATATATTTAATTAAGGGAAACAAATCATACAGATCCCACTAAATGCGCGTATACAATGTATATACACATAACGTGTCTAGCACATATAGAGTATAATGAGAGTAGAAATGGTCCGCTAACAATCTACAGACTATAAAGACATTTCAATGACGAATATATCAGACAAAACACACTACAAATGCGTAGCTTTAATCTTGTGAGCACCCAAACAACAAAAAGGCTTTAAAAATAAATGTCAATTGATGACAAAAAGAACTGATGCAAAGATAAAGAAAAACACAAAACGAACTTCTTGTGATTTAAGACGCAGACCAAATTATTTCAGTTAAACAAAGAAGCGGTAGAGTGCGACAACTTGAAAGTATTCAAGACTGAAGTACGCCTAATTCCTTATCAGATAGCAATCGTATAATGTCTGTATAATTTGCAGATGAAACCTTATACAGTACTACTTCAGTTCTTTAATAAAGCAGCTATTCATAAATCTTGCGCATTATGTTTTTAAATAAATATTTCTTTTTTTTTCTTTCACGTATTCGTTCTTACAAAAAGATTAGTTTTGACTCGCATCCAGATTAACGTCAAAGTGTCACGTATATTTCCTAAATCAGATTAAAACGTTCGTGGATCATAAATTTTATAAAGCTAAATGGATATGATTTAAGTTAATATTGTCCATGTACATTACAAAGAACATCTTAAATGATAATTATTTGTCATGTAGTTTTCATCACAAATTTATTGTCTCGCATGTTTATGCATATAACAATTTCACATCGAATATGAAAATCGTATGTATAGTTTCTGAAATGCCATGAATCATATGTGACATATACCGACAAAAAATGTTTTCTAGATATAAATCTGAAGGCAAATTTCTTCAAAAACGTATTTTGCATTTCATACGTTTTATACGTACACGGCAAGCATAGTAATTGTTTTAAAAAAAACGGTTTCATTCCCTTTCTTACTTTAGTAATGAGTAGAATATGAAAGCTAGAAAAGCAAAGAAACCTAGCTAAATAATTTAAAAAAAAAACATCTTAAGTGTTCAAAAATTATTTCTCTAAATTCATATATTGAAAAAAGTGCCATTCATTAGTTTATATGATTTTGAATAAATATATGCATAAACTGAAACCTCAATACTTCTTGAAAAAGATAAATAAAACTGAAAAAACTGAACAATACTTACTTTTTATAAGAAAACTATCATTACAGAAAATAGCGTATACTCCGGTGCTTTAGATTTCTACACCATATTAATTTTACATCCATCGTCCAAGCTCCGCAGCAGAATCTGATCACGTGACCAACAACCGCAGCCAATCGCAAGAGAATATTACAATAATAGCATTCATTTCATTCTGTCTGTTGAGAAAAAATATCAAACAAAATAACCATTCATATCTTCGAAGCACATATCAAATCTTTCATCTTTCTACGTATTTTGGCAAAGAATAAGGATAAAATTGAGTTTTATCCACATGTTTAATTCCCTCGAAAAAAATGTTTTTATTTCAACAAGTTAAAATAAATATAATGCTACATATTTAAAATTATGTGTACCATTCTATGTCGAAGGAAATAGAATAAAAAAAAAGTATTGAAATGATTGAAAACTTCATCTACATTTGTTAAAGAGTTAAGAAAATTACTCTCAGCAAAAGAAAAAAAATGCAGATTTAAAATTTCAAGTGCATAGAAGTCCTATTTTGAAGGATTTCATAGAAGTCTTCTCCTTTCAAAATATTTGCACAGCTTCAAATTGTTTTTCTTTTTTTCAAATATTTGAGCCTTTTCATTGGTTGGATCCTTCAGCAAGCCGGATGGTTCAAGTGTTATAGTAAAGGGCGACATCCTAAAATGGTTCTTGTTTACGTACTTCACTGTTGATTTTAATGAATACCGGAAATAAAGATGCTCGTCTTATTATCATTTTGTAAGTGGATTTTGAGTGAAGGGTCAATAGGCCGATGAAAGTTGTAACAAGTGATTTAATACATTTAACTTCCGAATTTCGACCCATTTTAAACGATCTGAAACGAACTTCTTCACATCTTAAGATGATATTTGTTCAAGATAGCAAGTGAAAAGTGAATGAATGCCTTTTCGATTCACATCAAACCATACAGGTCCAACTTCACTTATTGCTATTTACTCAATATATATATTCTGTATAAAATAGACATAGTTCGACCTGCTGTCACATACTGCTGGACCCATGCCACAGCACAAGTGCGGGTACCGGATTTTGATAATAATTATGACCCGATAAATAAAAACAGGTTTTCAACCCAAACCAAGTCCAAATGAAAAATATGCATTGAAATTTGAGCCGGGCGTCAGCACACTTTGACGTAGCCACTGAACTCTGACGCGGGCGTCGCACCTTTTCAATATAATCACAACAAATGTCGACTTATGATCTACTTTTGGAAAGTGTCATTGTACCATTGTCCATTCGATGAGCCACTTACTTCTCTCTTTGTGCTACCAATGTGATGTCCACGAAGGATCGCTTTAATCTCAGGAAATACGCGGAATTCCATCGGCGCAAGGTCGGACGGGTAGAGTGGACGATCAAGCAGTTTCAGATAATAATAATTTTGTAAAATGGTTATAACACATAGCGCTATGTTTTAACCAAATTTCACAAATTTTGGATAAGTCATTATACTTATGATTTTACAATGAAATTCCACGAAATTTCCGAACAACATTCTTAGAATTACATGGCAATTAAAATGATGTGACCTGGTTCTACTATTAAATTGAGAATACAACCTTCTCTTTCATCTTTGTTACATAAGATGTCATAATACAGCCACAGTTAAATTCAAATGAAAACCTCTCTTACGCATACCTCTGTGATCATCTGAAGGGGAAAATAGTGTCTTATAAACCGGCAGATGGTCCCCGTGCCGGTTCCCTTATTTCCTTTATGCCTTTACATTTTGAGGAAGCAGTATTTCCATAGAGCGGACGAACTTGTCAGTCGGTAAGACTGTCTAGCTATGAAACTATAGGGATCGTGTGTTCAAGCCGCCGTACACCAATTAAAGAATTAATAATATTGGGATAAGAGTCCCGCTCATGAGTATTTTACAACAAAGAAGCTGTTTTCTGTATCTGTCACTAGACTCCCAGTAACATTACTAACAGTGTTCTGGAGGAGAAGTTCATATGGAATACCCGTGGCGATAAATAAGCTTACAGACAATATGATTTTCGTTTGATTCTCAGAGTCTGAGAATTTCAGTCCCATGTAGGCACCTTTACCTTTGATAAGAATTGCGCATAGCATTCATGTTGTCTTTTAGTTTTTACATTTTGTTTAAAAAGGATCTAAATGTCGCTTTTATAAAATTGTTTTAAGAATAAAGTTTTACAAAAATATTTCATTTTCCTCCTTGTTCTCTATTTCTTGATCAAAGATTGCGATAGCGATGTCCTGAAACAACCTCACTACTTAGAAGCCTTTAAATGTGTATCAACAGATCTGGTACGCTGAACGTAAAATCAAACGCTTCGAAAAATACGCCGAGTTAAATATTGATATTTATCCTACCCTTATACAAGATATAGCACAATATCACCCTGCCTAATAAACTTTGCTTTATTCAGTCAGTGTCAAAATATCACTTTTGCGGGAAATTTTGAAATCATATATTTTATCAAAATTTTAAACTGAAACCGATACTATTGTATTGGAAATGTTTGAATTTAGAAAATGAGTGGTCAAATTATAGGTTGTTTTTCAGAAACAAAAAAGTTATTGCTATTTTTCACTTTTACGGCACTTCAGCCGGAAATTTTGAAAACATATTTTTTCCGAATTTTTCAATGAAACCGTTATCATTGTATTGGAAATGTTCTAACTAAGAAAATAAGTGGTAATATCAAAAGTTTTTATCCAGAAACAAAAAAGTTATTGCATTTTTTCTATTTTATCCGCAAATTTTATTGCACTTGCAAACGTTATATATGACGTCAAGTCTGCACGCTGTCGGTCTTTCCAACGACTTTTGCCCCAATATTCTTAGCACGTAGGATAAATAGAATATTAGATTACTGTCTGAAAAATTTAAATTTATTAGGCTCGTCTACGAAAATATATAAGGCTCGGCAGCAGCCTCGCCTAATATATTTTCTTCAACTCGCCTAATAAATTTAAATTTATCCGACAGTAACCTTATATTCTCTATTTTTACAACTGCCAAAATATGTAAATATAAATGCAAGGTTGGCTACTAAGAATAAACTATCCTGGTTGTTGCCACTGGTACCAGCGAGATAAAATGATAATACGAAAATCAAGCAAAGGCTGAATTTGAAAGCGGTGACACTTTGGAACCGACTAGGCCAAACTTGACCAAATCGGGACGCCGATACCGACGCCGACACAGACGAGTGGGTGAGTGCAAAAGCTCCACTATCTGAAAAAGAAATCGAAAAGTCGAGCTAAAAGTGATTTCCAATATAAATTCTGAAGCAAATAGACCTTTGTTGCGTTCAGTGCTGGAAGTTCTGATTATATTCATTTTTCCGGAAAAAAAACTTGGAGGTAATACACATTGTCTGGATATACACACACAGCAGCTACTGATTAAAGACAATATAAAGCATATATTACAGTTTTCATTTTGCTGCGCGATCATTCACTTAACGTGATAGTAATAATTCAGAGAATTTGTTCTTTTCAAAATACTGTAGGAATGAAATATTAATGTAGGAATATGTAGATATTTTTTGCGTCTTTGTTGTAAGTTTTGTTTAAAATGACATAAAATCTTATAATGCAATTCATGTGTTGCATGTAGATGTTTTTGTTTTGGCATGTAGAACGCAGTCATGTAATAAAATTGTTCACAATTGTTACATGGAGGTCAGAACATGAGAATCTCTATGGATCAATATTTTTTCTTCATTATTTATTATTGTTATTATCATTATTTTGCATACATGTGAAGTTAGACATGCTGACAAAAGAACTGGAGTTGTCAACCCTTTTTCTTTTATCATGCATATACGAAATCCCGTTAAATTTCGTTCGCCATTTGTATGCATGATGCCATATATGGTCATATGAAAAAAAAAATGCGAATGATGATCGACAAAAATGCGTGCAAGACATGCCTGCTTTGTTTATCATTTCACATCGTTTACATGAAATACTCAGTGCACCGGAACAAAATAAGTATTCTATGTATGCGATGCTTGTTTCGGAAAGTTACTTTATGTCCGTAGATTGCCGAATCAGTGCATTAAAACCAGATTACGTTTTCAGTCATTACTGGTCTATTACGTTAAAAGTACGTTAACAATATGTCTATAACACTTTTATATTTCAAAGTAAGTTGAACATTTTCTAAGAGCGATAACATCAAAGCGACAATTTTGTTTTTTAGTTTCTTGCCTTTTAGCATCTTGTCACCACTACTGCACACACCCTGCCTCCCCCACCCACTTTAATTTTGCTTTTTCTTTGTTTCCTTTAGATCATTGCATCCGTCCTCCTCTGATATAACCGTTTGGGCGTATATTGCCGAGCTCTTGTTCCTAAAATAATGCTAATATATACATAGGCACTTGTTATCTCGTTATGAAAACATATAACAAATGAGGCATTATGTTTGTTTGTGATAACGCGAAATAAAAATAATATCCAACTGTATGCATGTTTATTTCATTAATTGCAACGTTTCATGCTGCTACATAGTTGTGTATATATAGATATCTAGGACAAAAATGCAATTTAGGCTACTTCTGACTGCATCATTCTCTTCTTCTTCTTCTTCTTCTGTCTTTATCTTCCCGTATGGAATAAATGTGAATACACGTATTTATAAACTGTCCACATAAAGATACTCTAATATCGATTAATCCAAAACCAAAACCATGAATAACACATCCACTAAATTTGTACATATATAATCACTTGTTTCGATTCTCAGATAAAAAAAATATGGCGGTTTCTCGCCGGAAGCTCGGATGTCAGAGTACTTTCTTTTAGGTTTCTTAATAGCTGCATACTATGAAGGCCACAAAACAAATCTCTTGCAATGGAATTCTAGACTTTTCAACTCTTTCCAATTTCACACCGCGAAACAGATGTGTACAGTCAATAATAACTTGCAACTTTTCTTCAATGTCCAGATTGCACCATTGTTGATTAAGTTGCCGTGAGTCAAATTCAAATTCAATGTCACTGATAATAGGCTGACGAATGGATTGTAAGTAACCACAGTGAAGTATAAAATGTTCAAAAGTCTCGGCCTCTTCGTTACACATGAGGCAGAGTGGATTAAGCCTAATCTGATTTTGGCTGAACACACTCCTATTGCTTTGTAATATGTATGTTCCGGATGCTATTTTCAATTTTACAGGAAATCTTGTGATATCGTGAGATGATCTTAAAGGAATTCTAATCAGAGGATGTGGTTTTCCAGGTTGAAATAAATCACAGTTTACGAACTTCAAACTTTTACTGTAACTAGCAAGGGCGAGTATTTCGACTTTCCAGTTGTCATTAACAACCTTATTAACACCATGATAACTTCTGAATTGGAGGATCAAGTTATTCATCGTGAATATTTTCTTAATCTCAATGAACCAGCCATTACGTTTCATGGATTAAACACAAAATTGTCTTCTAGCAACGGCCTTTTCAACTGACTGGTCATTTTGTAAACAAATGTTATTAAACAGAACCAATGCATTCTAATGTATTTGTGACTCGACCGGAAGAAATCCTGACAGAATATAGACAGCTGAATCAGCAGTATTGGTCGGTACAGATAAAACGTGTTTCAGAAGCCTCTTTTGATAAATTACAACCGTTCAAAGTATATTCCCTTTGGAAGTATCACCTCAATACCCTAGGTTAATACTGGCACAACATATAACTGTATCAGATGTAACATCAAGTAAAGGTCCATGCCATTATGACCGTGTAATCCTGACGGCATAAAACTACATCGTTCTATTAGCCTTTGAAATGTTTTTATCAACAAATCTCACTACTGGTTGCACTAATTGTTATTGACCTCTTGATCCCAAAATGCGTAGAAGACGTTATATGCTTAATCTCATTATCATAAACAGTGTAAGTTCCAGTTAAAAGATTGTTCAAGAACTCAGATTTACGGGGGTGTACCCTTAAGGCTTCAGTTTTCTTTGATTGAAGAGTGTACTTTTCCATTTTTGAAAATTCTTTAGCTATGCTGATTAAAACTTGTGTATGAGCAGTTAAACTTGAATTCAAGTGATGTCATCAGCGCATACGCTGGCGTTACATCTCACAGTTCCAATGTTAGATCTAATTTCTGTAGCTGCTAAAGATTTCAACAAATTAAGGGGTTTACATAAACTTTATATAAATCTGCACTTCAGATTCCACCTTGTTTAACACTGAAGACATCAGTTAATTTATTATTCCATTTGACCACACTGGAAGTTCTTTCATGAAGACTCTTCAAAAGTGTCCAATGATTGTCTTGTATACCGATTTGATACATTCGACGTGGAAGATGATCATGGCATACAACATCAAATGCTAACTTTGCGTACAGAAAGGTAATATCAATAGCAGTATTGTCGTCTTTGGAGTTTCTGGGAATTTCCTCAACAATAATGGTTGCATGAAGTATTCTTTGTAAATCCACGCTGATAAGGACTATGACAAATCTTAATCAGTACGGCTATACGCTGCTTCATTATAGATTCTATGATTTTCACGAGTTATACCTCTATGGTTAGTCAAATCATTGCATGATCCTTTATTCTTGAATACAGAAGATAAAACACCAATTTTCAGGACAGATGAAATTTCAACCTTATCGAAAATATAGTTAATAATCTGTAGTAGCATCACATGAAGATCTTCCCCACCAAACTGACAGATCGTAAAAGGCTGTAGCTTAACCAACATTTATGGAGCTAATTGCATATTTCATCCATGCTAACTTGATTGACTTTATTGCTAGAAACAATCTGTTGTATTTGGATAATTTCACTGTCATAGGTTTGAGTTTCACATTCAACAGCCAGGGCTTGATAATGTTCATAAAAACCATCAATCACGGAAGCAGCACCATTGTATACAGTACCATTTACATGTAGCATATCCATATCATCAGAGGATTTACATTTTTGTTTATTTACCAGATTGTTAAATAACTTTGGATTTTTGAACCGCGTATTTAGAATTTCTTCATGTTCATTTTTTTTACGTCTTGCCTTCTCAATTCTACATGTAGATCTAAATATTTTTTCTGCGATTTCATAGTACAATACCGTGAATCATTTAGCTCCCGTGGTCTGCCTTCCGCGTTCCGTGCTTTATACGATTTCCGTAACAGTTTTAGTGCTTTAGCTATAATATCCTGGTTCCAGACTCTCAATTTCGGGTTAGAATTCAGTCTTTTTGATTTAACTTTGAAATTCTTCATTGTTTTTGTAATGATTGCCAAGAAAGATAGGACAAACTTAGAAACACTTTCAGGATCCTTAAAATCCATGAATTTAAGATAATTTAGGTTTTGTGTAATCATGGCTGCATATTCTTCCTTATCTACCTTATCCCATCTAATTCTCGGGGTGTAGTATTTCACTTCTTTTTTTTAGTTTCAGTTTTCATAAATGAACTTTTTTTACAGATATTGTTATTGAGTAGTGATCAGAACAGTTACTAATTATATCTTTCAACACTATTTTTGTACCAAAAGAGTCATTTGCTAGAGGCTTAAAAAATAGTCTATTTCAGTGCATTCATCACCTCTTGGGCTCAAGTATGTTTTTCCACTAATATCAAATTCCAGTAATAGAGCATGTATTTTTAGCGTTTATCTTTACAATAACTGTACATCTTTGATAAATCTACATTCAAGTCTCCACCAATCAATATACTGTGACTGTTCCTATATTTCAGACAAATAACACGCAGTAATTCTAAATTATCTTCAAAATTTAACTCAAGAGTGGGAGGTTCCTCTTGATGGCATATAAACAGATGATCAACAAATTATACAAGTCGGACTTAAATTCAATGCAAATAATCCTCTCATTTCCATCAGGAAGCACTGTTACTAAATTGTCAATGTCTATACTCCACATGGGCGTAGGAGCGAGTTTAACTTTGGGGGGCCAAACCTTTTCGACCGGCGGTTTGTGGGGGGTGGGGGGTGGGGGTTAGCGGCAAAGTATCCTCAGTGCATTATTCGTGACAAAGCCTCAAAGCCTTGTACAGGGATTAATTGGGCCATAGGCCCCTCAAACCTTTATGTTTTAGCAATCATTGAGTTATTCTGATGATACACATACGACTAGGCACTGGACTGTCTTAATCAATCATATTATGTATTGTTCTAATTAAGTGTGCCATTTTTTACATTCTTCTGTTGAAGCCCTGGACATACAATCAGTTAGCACTGCATTTGTCTAATTGTGGTATAAAGTTATGGAAATATTATTTCCCTTGAATGGACAATGAAAAACAAAAAAAATACATAACGTTTACATGCGTAAACAGGCTTAATAGTTAGGCCTACATTGATTTTGCAGACGCTCAAACCGGAACTGTAGTGATTGCGCTCAGTGATATATTATCTTTATAAAATGTAAACGATTCTTGGCGTGGCGCGTACAGATTTCAGTACTCACACTACGGAAAGAGACATTTTTAGTCAGAATACAAGGGAAGGCCAAATGCAAATCAGAAATCAGGTTGAAAAGAATTATATGATGCTAAGTAAATGTTAGACTGCAATTTATATCTCTTTTCCAAAATATTCGGGGGGCCAAACTATACTTAGGCCCCACCCTCTCCTAGCTTTGGGGGGGCCTGGCCCCCGCTGCCCCCCCCCCCCCCCGTTCCTACGCCTATGCTCCATAGAATGGCAATTCCACCATAACCGCGAGGCATTTATACAGGAGGAATTGGGTCGAAATAATCACGGCCTCTATTAATACTGTTATTATGTTCTTTTTTTGTTTTATCAGTGCCACGAGTAATGATAGCACCTGTATCACTAAAATAATTCAAAATGGTTTTTTTTAGAAGTTCAAATGTGGTTGCTCCGATCCTGACGCTTTTTACCTTGAAAAACAAGGCCTATATAATTCATAATGTACAGGTGCTGGTGAAGGCTATAGTGGAGGGGAAAAAATGGGACGTGGAATTTTTTATAAAGAATAGTTTTTTAGAATAGTGTTTTTCGGTGGGTCGGGTAACACTAAACACCGTCACCTGCATTTTCTCTAGTCTTACCATATGATTTTGGATTTTGAGCTTGAATTGTCTTGGGGTCGAAATATCTTGGGACCGAAGTGACTGACATTCTTCAAAAGAAGGCGAGAAACGGTGTCAACTTCCTGTACACGAAGTCTGCAGTTTTTCTGACATAAATTCTTCAATTTTGGTGTTGTACAAACTGGAAATCGAATAGTTGTCTTATAAATGCCAAAAGTTGTCTTTTTGCACCCAGATCTGGGTATTGGTGGAGCTGAAAAGGCCGTTGTAGATGCGGCGCTTGCATTAAAGTCTCGGGGTCATGAAGTTGAGTTTGTGACAGCTCATCACGACCCTAGCCACTGCTTCAAAGAAACTCGCGATGGCAGTTTTAAAGTTACTGTTGCGGGTGACTGGTTACCAAGAAGTATTTTAGGACGTTTTTATGCTGTTTGTACATATGTACGCATGGTGTATGCAGCAGTATATCTGGTTTTCTTCAGTGACATTGCTTTTGATATTGTTTTCTGTGACCAAATATCAGCATGTGTGCCAATACTGAAATGTTCAAAAGGAAAAGTGTTATTTTACTGCCATTTTCCTGACATGTTACTTGCCAAGAGGGACACTCTTTTGAAAAGAATCTACAGAGCGCCTATAGACTTGTTAGAGGAATGGACAACTGGGATGGCACACGTTATTCTTGTGAACAGTAAATTTACTGGTGGGTATTTATAAAAAGAATGAATCACTTTACCAATGAAGTTTTAATTTGTAAAATAAAATCAGTTTGGTGACTTTTTTTTACCTAGTGGTAATAAACACAGTCTTGAAAGCATGAATGTAAATTAGAAAGTATCAAAAAAGCAAGGGCGTAGGAGCTGGGGCGGCACCTGCCGCCCCAATATTTCGAGAAGCGGCAAAATGCCGAACTCGTAAATTTTTGAAAAGGCTAGAAAATATAATTGAAAATAAATACAGCGGTCTTCCATTTATCGTTAAGTGCATAGGAGACTGAGATGTACACAGAATCTTGTCATATCGCTGACACCATGCTAGACCACCTTGATGACATGGTATTGTACAAGTCGATAATCCGCAATGACCAAGGTCGCTGTATTTTCACGCACCACAGACTCAGATTATAGGCAATACATTAATTTAATTAATGAAAGTTAATCGTATTTAATTGCTTACATCCAAAATTGCAATTAATGTTGTGTCTCAAATTCTGCCGACAAAGGACGGTATCTTGAGTAAAACACAAACGCAAGTCGGGATCTTTAGATGTCTTTACATAAAATATATTAAATATTTTTGACACTTAAACATATTGTTTGAAAGTCAAAGGCACCAATCATAATGATTAAATTCAACGCATAAAATGTAGAAAAATCCTCATAGACTTTACAGATCTAGTTAAATTAACAAGTATTACAGCTTCTGCATAAAAATATAAAAGGCCATTCAGCCTCGCAATTTTGCATTTCCAAATCGATCATTTGGTAAAAGAAACCTGAACTCCGTTCATTCAGCCTTAAACAGTGAACCGCGTTTTACCTTTATAATGCCATTTAATGACTAAAATGCCACAAGGATTGGATTACCCCTTTAAGTCACGGTCTTGTGCTAGATCCCCTACTTAGGACATTACTGGTTTTACCCTGGCAAGACATTGTCCTATCTAACATCGCACTGCCATTACAGTGTTTCAACATAGTAAACTGTAAATAGGGTTGAAAACTAAAAAAAAAAACGAGGTTCAACAAATACTGAGCAGTCTAACAAGTCGCTAGATTGCACCATTTACTCTTGCTATATGCAAAATTTTCCCCGGGCCACCCCGGACCCCGTTCATAGGAGGGGGACCCCAACTCCCACCCCACCCCCCTCTCCGCCGCCCCAATGTTCAAATCGTCCCTACGCCCCTAAAAAGTTGTGGTAAATAGGATTCAGGGGGATAGAAAGTCACTGGAACAGGATATCTTTTACTTAAATGGATTTTAAATCTTGTAAAACTTCTCTGTCCTGTGTTGGTATGTTTGTAATTCTTGACGCAATTACGGCACAGATACACACAAAATGTTGTATAAGCTTCTCAGTGAGGCTAGACTTGTTCAAATATATTGTGACCCAAGATTGCTTTTTACAAATAAATGGTCTAAGCATCTGGCCAGTTCAGGGGTTAAAAAAAAATTTCACACCACTCGCCCTGCAGGACTAGTAGCCAGTAATATCTACTCGCCCTTAGTGAACAGCCACTCGCCTTAATAATTGACACTTTTAATACTGTCACTTTTATGAAAGGTGTATTATGTACAATAGTATTATTTCCCGAAAAATATTTATTTTGAAAAGTGTCTAAAAAATTTGGACACAATAATCATCGTCCATCCACCCGTGTTGAAAGAGATGAAAAAAAAAACGTTAAAGATTATCGGTAATTATTCAGTTGATAAACTAAGTAATTGACCTTGTTTTCATGATCAATTTACACCCCCTCAAAGAGCTAAAAGAAGTGTGTCAGTATCTTGACATCTGAAGTGGAGATCAAAGCGGTATTTTTGCTCAAGATTGTCATGGCATTACGTCATGTTTTCGCGCCATGTGACACATCACTGTCTGATCGTACCGCATCGGCTCTTAAAATTGCTGGGAAATAGAAATCAATAAAAAGTTTCTTCTTTAATTTATCAAAAGCAAATGTGCTATATCCCGTATAAAAGGTAAATGTCTCAAACGATAGTTACTATAGTGGATATCCTACCTCTGTGACCTATTTGCCCTCAAGGAATTTTACATTATTGTTTGACAAAAAAAACTTTTAAATTGTTGGTCAAAAAATACATGTACAAAGATTCATTTAAAACTTATTAAAAACCGCAATGACATCACATTCCTTTATTTTAAAATCGCATTTCTATTTACGTTCACGAGGTCACGTAACCTATTCTGCCGCACTAACAAAAATCTGTTTGCCAAAAATCGTTTTACTCCATGTATTGTAATTGCTGGCTATTTTTCATTATTTTTTATTCTGTCTTTTGTTCTTTCTGGTCAAAAGTCTGAATTTTATGCCCAGAGTATTCATCATTTATTTACTTTTAGAAAGAAATAAGTAACTAAGATCGCGCTGTTTGAATTTTTACAAATGATTATATGAAAAATCGACCTTTTTTATAGAATTTTGCCTACATTTCTGTCGATATCTTATTAAAATCATTATAGAATTCAAATAGTATTATTTCTCAAGAGGTGTTGAAAACTTGAAGGGAAAATGTTAAAAAATGAATGCACTACGCACAGTTTTTGTGTACGTGTCGATGTAAATTAGATATTTAATATACGATAGGTCGCACGTGCCTGTGGAATGGAAAATTACTGGCATGACGTTTTGATATCTTTACGATTCGCGGGTAAATTCCAGTCAATCCAGGTAGCGACTGAACCATCTCAAAGTTTGTTGATGTTTTGGAGTTGTAATTTCTGAATTTTGGTAAAGTAAGGACGTAAAAAACCACTCGCCCGATTGGTCGAGTATACAGCAAGGTCCACTCTTCCTACTCAGACTTTAACTCGCCAATGCCAGCTGGCGAGTGGAATTTTACACCCCTGCAGTTATTTAGGGAACAGACATTAAAAGTATTGCAGTTTTGGTGTTTTGAATAATTATGAAGTATGGGCCTACATTGTATACAAAGGTTATAAATCATACATATTCCAGTGTTTTTGAGTGTTGAGTATGCAGCTTATCCATAACACTGATGCTAGGTGTAAAGTCCTGATTCAGGTGTTAAGTCCTGATTCAGGTGTAAAGTCCTGATTCAGGTGTTAAGTCCTGATTCACACAAAGTCTTTTTCCAGAGTAAAACAAACCCTGAATATGTAGAGGCATTCATACATACTTTGAACACAACCAATGTTACCAGTTCATACCTAAACGAATATTAGTAAAATCAGTTAATTTCTTATATGAATTTACACCATTCTTAAGTGATTTTCAAAATAAGCAAACCCATTTAATTAATCATTAAAAGCTACACCCCTACCAAACTTACAGAACTTCATAGATCATAAAATTAATTAATTACATAATGTTTTGATAAGAAGCACTGATCAAAGACACTTTCAATAAAATTTGTTGATCCACATCATAAATAATGATGCAAACAACACCCTAATTGCTTTGTTTTGACAGCTGTGCACAATAAACACACTTCCAAGGGGCCCAGGTCAATTAGCATAAATTCCATAATGTTGACAAGTGATCTATGGATTTTAATGGTTGTAATGGTAACCACACCTTTTATTACACCAATCTGTTGTCTCACTTTTACATAATTTGCCATAGTTGAATGATAGAATGCAAATAATAACTTGTTTTTGGGTCATCTATGTACTTTTCCATCCATCAATAGCTATTGTAATATATATAAAGTCTAGTGTGATTTTCAGAAAATGCCACCTGAATTAAAAGTGATAATTATCAATAAATTCCAATTATAACCACAAGTTTTTCTGAAACTGATCTTTTATTAACAGTTTAAACTTCACAAATATGCTTTTGTGGGCTTCATTGCCAATACATTTAATTGGTATTTTTCATTTAAACTGTCAGTGTAGTAGAATGCGTTAAAAGGAGTATCTATGGAGTAATGCATAGATGCGTTAAAAGGAGTATCTATGGAGTAATGCATAGATGCGTTAAAAGGAGTATCTATGGAGTAAAGGGTTAATTAAGGTAGTGGGCCCATAATGTAATTGACAGCACCACTTGCCTGTATGACTTTGTATCCTGTTTGCTGTTTCGGCATTCTTTGGCTGTGAAAGAAGCTCAAAGCATATCATATGGCTTGCCATCAAAATCTGAGAATGACAAAGTTGCTTACTGTATGTAACGGAACGAAAATTGCCGATTGTCCTTATGGGTACACTACCTTAATTTATCCAGTGTTGCATATACTTATGATGAAATGAAACTATTAAGACCATACTCCTGTTTGTTACTTGGTTTATTCACTAGCAACACATTTCTCCTCAGCTAAATCTAGTAGAATGTGAACATCTTGTATGAACACATATTTAAAAAAATTTGATATACCCCAGGAAATGCTCTGCCCTTGAAGTGTGGTACTTCATCAGGAATTAATATGATTTAACCTTCACCATGCTAAATTTCTAAAATGGACTGGTCCAGTCATTCAATTTGGGCAGCATCACTAAGTGACTTATTATTCAAAGAGGTGTTTACTGAAAATTTACTGACTTAATAGTGAACAGTGCAGACCATGATCAGTCTGCACAGACGTGCAGGCAGATACTGGTCTGCACTGACCGCAAATTCAAAACCACATGCTGCCAGCAGGCTAAAGGTTAAGTACCACCAATATTCATTAAAGGGAACACATTTAGACTAAAAATATTCTCAGGAAGTCATATTTTTAAGTCTGACACAGATTCTGTTATTAATAAATAAAGTGTTTATTTTCAGGTGTGTTTGTAATTTGATCATTAAAAAATACAGATAGGACAGGGTTGAATGATTGTGTACTGGTAACAAACACTTGAATATTAATATGTAAACCATTATCGTTTTTCAGCATCTGTCTTCCAAAACACATTTATGTCACTGGGCAAATGTAAACCATCAGTCCTGTATCCTATACCGGACTTCACAGCATTCAATAAGCCAGTGGATGAACCTGTCGATGATCTTCTACCCAGCAATAAAAAACTTGTATTCCTGTCTATCAACAGATATGAACGCAAGAAAAATTTATCACTGGCAATACAAGCGTTTGGTAAGATCCTAAAGTTGGAAATACGTGGCATTGATTTGATTTTACATTTTTATCAGTTTTAGAATGTTACAGCAGTCTGTCATATAATTTGTATACTTCTAAATACACCAGAATCCCTACTTTAATATTCATTTCATGTGAAAAAAGGTTATTTTTATAAAGCAATTAATATATTATTTTAATAATGACTAAAATTAATGGTAATTTATACTCTGCAGAAATATGCTATGCTCATTTGATTAGTGGAGATTGCTGCATGCCTGTGTCAGCAAAACCTGTCTGATGTATTCAATGGTCCACATGTATTCTCTGAAACAGCCTTGCATTATATTTATATATTGATATGATTTATAAGCTTATGTTGAGGTCCTAGTCAGTATATAGTTCTGTTGATCTCCTTGAAAGTAATATTGACTGCGGAGTAGGTCGTTAATACATGTTACCTACAGGTCAGCAATACTACAAGTTGACCTCAACTTGGTCTTAGAGTTTGTACTTGATTGTGAAAGTAATTGAACATTATTTTCTGATAGTATTTAGAGTAAAGGTAGTTCTGCATGTTCATATCATTTTTTTCTACAGTAAAGAATTTGATTTAACCAGGATTTTTCAAAAACATTAGGGTATACTAAGAAAGTTTGGCCGATAAAAAGATAGGGTTGTATGCTTGAGGTCTTGCTAGACTTCTTTGAAAAATATGGACCTAAATCAAGTTTTCATAATGAGATCCTGTTGTAAAAATTTTGATGACATTTTTATATACAGAAAATATTCTGTGAAGTAGAATTCAATGAAACTTCTCACTGTAAAAAATTGGTCTGTTTGCTTATTATTTTTGAGATATTTTTGAAAGAGTAAAGTGATCTGGTCCTCAAATTATGACAACTTTTGGATTTATTTTCTGTGTCCACATTTTTAATCGTGATAGATAGTAATTCTCAGTCTTATCAATTAACACAAAAGTTGCCATTTAATCTTGATCTGATTTATCTAGGCTTTAGCCTACGTTTCATGGTTAAATGATGGTTATGTTATCATTTCCAGTTTTCCAAATGTGCAAAACTAAAAATAGGTCATTTATTTTGTTGTATTTATTAAACTAAAGCAGGCAAGCTTCCAGTTCTGTTTGAGCCCCCGCTCGCTTAGCTCAGTAGGGAGAGCGTTATGTATACGGATCGCATATGTTCTCCGTGACGATTTGATAGAAGACATTGTGTCTGAAATCATTCGTCCTCCACCTGTGGTAATTCATGTGGGGAAGTTGGCAGTTACTTGCGGAGAACAGGTTTGTACTGGTACAGAATCCAGGAAGACTGGTTAGGTTAACTGCCCACCGTTACATGACTGAAATACTGTTGAAAAACGGTGTTAAACCCAAAACAAACAAACACAGTTCTATTTGTTTGAAACTGAGGCACTTTAAAATGATGGTGACTGTAAATAAAAACTAAGTTTTTGGCAGTATTTATGATAATCCAAAAGTTGGAGCAAGCTGCTTTGAAACTATTTATTGTTTTATCTTTAACCTGTGAAGTTTTCGATAACTAAATACTGTGCTGTTACAAAATATACCTAAAAGCTTTGCAATAAACACCAAGGTATGTTGGCGCCAGTTTTAAACAGATAATATAAAGTTACATCATTATGATTGATCTTGGAATAGAAAGCAAGTTTAAAACTAAGAGAAGAATATTATCAATATTTGAGTTATTGAATGTATAAAATATTATCATTTCATTTGATTTTCAGGACAACTGAAGGATAAGATCTCAAAATCTGAAGGCGACAGGATTCATTTGATAATGGCGGGTGGTTACGATGAAAGAGTTACTGAAAACAAGGAGCATTATCTAGAGCTTAGACGTCTGTGTGATAAATTAGGTATCAATGAAGATGTGACATTCCTACGTTCCATTAGTGACATGCAGAAACGAGTACTGCTCGAAAACTGTGATTGTTTAATATACACGCCAGATAAGGAACATTTTGGCATAGTGCCAATAGAAGCTATGTATATGAAATGTCCAGTTATTGCTTGCAGTAGTGGTGGTCCACTAGAAACAGTTGTTGATGGAAAAACAGGATACCTTCGGGAAGGACTTCCTGACCAATTTGCAGAAGCAATGGAAAGAATAGTGTGTGATCCAAAATCTGCCGAAAAACTAGGCGAGGCAGGAAAGAAACATGTTGAGGAGAAATTTTCATTCAGGGCATTTACAGACCAACTAAATACAGTTATTACTGATTTAGTTAAATAAGCAATTTTTTCATTCATTTTCATGTAGTAATACATAAGAAAAATAAATACAGAAATAATTTGTTGAAAATGTCTAAAATGTATAAGTGCTATTTCTTATATTTCTGAATTTTTGATGCAGTGTCACAAATATATTTCTTAATAATATATGACACTTGAGTTGTCTCATACATTACTGCATATTGTAGGACGATTGTATTTATTGTTCAAACTAAGGTTGATACGGTATGTAGGCAGTAAATATATATGTGGTCATGTTTTTTTTATATTCTTTTCTGTATATGTATATAAGGCTGAATTAGCATGCTTTTTTCCAATCAGTGTGATTTGTGAGGGAAAATGTAAGAACACTGACAAATGGAGGGAATGGTTTGCATGTTGCTTTCAAAATGAATTATCAAAACTAATGCCATTGTGTCAGTTTAAAATCTTGCATGAGGTTTTTGTAAATATTTGCCTCCAAGCACGATTACAGCAGGTAGCTGTCAGCTGATACGAGCAATGCATTGTAATTTTACTTGATAAACTTTGAGGTTATCAGCAGTTTCAAAGTGAATTTGGCTTTTATTGAAGACTAGATTAATGATTTCCAGACTTCCAAGGTAGTTGATTGGTTTGCTCTGAAAAAATCCATAGTTTCATTTATATTATTTCATCATTGGCAAAGAAAAACTACTTTTCAGAACACAACTGAACTTCAGTCAAATGCCAGAAAAAAATACTATCAAAAATATCTGTTTTGGTGATGTGCTACAATTTGTCTTTTCCCAGAAACCATAAAATCTCATTTTGTTTGGTTACTAGCAAACTGTGTATATTTTGATTTTTGGATCAATTTTAAGATGCATGGTAATAATCAACTGGCTTCATTCAATATTAAAGGTAAATCAAGTAGAGTCCAGTAAGAGCAGATGAAACCAGGAGTCACAAATTCAGTCCTTGCTCCTCTAAATTAAAACAACCAGTTTTCTTCGAAAACCTGGTTAACTACTAACATCTGAATACATTTGTACAGGTCGTGTATATTGGTGCTATACATCTTGTGCAGGGAAGCTTCTGGAATTTTAGCTTCTGTATCTTGCACTTTCCTTCCACGAAATACACAAACATTCCTCTGGATGAGTTGCCCATATTGGTTATTGGTCAGTCAGGGGTGTAACTGTTTTAAGTTATGGAGCCTACTTCAGTTACTTTTTCAACATAATTCAAGCATTTTTAACTCGACTATTCAAAGAATAGTCTAGCTATTCTACTCACCCTGGCGTCGGCGTCACACCTTGGTTAAGCTTTTGCATGCAAGTACATACAGCTATCATTTAAAGGCATATAGCTTTGAAACTTATTTATTCTTTTTCTAGGTCAATTACCAACCTCACTGGGTCAAGTTCCATAACTCTAACATGTATTTTGAGCAAATTATGCCCCATTTTGGACTTAGAAAATTCTGGTTAAAGTTTTACATGCAAGTAAATGTCTCCAAAACTATTACAGATATTAAATTGAAACTTCACATGTGTCTTCTGGGTTATAAAACTAGTTGATAGCACCAAGTCCCATAACTCTGACATGTATTTTGGGCAAATTATGCCCCCTTTTGGACTTAGAAAATCCTGGTTAAAGTTTTGCGTGCAAGTACATACAGCTATTACCATAAGGCATATAGCTTTAAAACTTATTTATTCTTTTTCTGGGTCAATTACCAGCCTCACTGGGTCAAGTTCCATAATTCTAAACATGTATTTTGAGCAAATTATGCCCCCTTTTGGACTTAGAAAATTCTGGTTAAAGTTTTACATGTATGCAAGTTACTATCCCCAAAACTAATGCAGATATTGAATTGAAACTTAACATGTTTCTTCGGGGTTATAAAACTAGTTGATAGCATCAAGTCCCATAACTGTGATATGTATTTTGGTCAAATTATGTCCCGTTTCGAACTTAAAACTCTTTTGATATTTAACATTTTGGGTAATAATTTCCTGCTTCTGTGACAATATTTCGAATAGTCGAGCTTGGCTGTCTTACGGACAGCTCTTGTATAACCTGTAGTAGTTATAAAATATAGTTACTTTAGGTAAGTTATTCAAAAAAAGTCTTTTTGCTGTTTTCACAAAGTTGACCTTTAAAGTGAAATTAGTAGCAAACTGTGGTTAATCCAATTTTCTTTTAGTCTGATCATGACCTGATAAGCATAATGGGATGTTAAGAGTTTTATAACTTTAAAACTTTTGCATAAAACTTCATCAGCCTTGCGTAAAAAAATTTACTGCATAGCTGGAAAGATAGAAGTTCAGGGATTCAGGAAATAATTGCATTAGTCTCATTCAAAATGGGGAATTGGCACAGGAGGGCTTTGTAATATTTAAGAAATAATAAGTTACCAAATGTGGTTTATCGTAGAATAACCTGAGTTTTGAGTTCTTATGCGTAAGAATATATCACAAAGGCCGTAGGCCTGAATGGTATATTGTTACGCATAAGAACGAAAAACTCGGGTTATTCTACGATAAATCACATTTGGGAACTTACTATTTCGATTCTAACACGACATATTAGTATCAGCAGTGTTAGAAAAAATAGTGACTACTTTTTACAACTGTGCTACGCCCCTGGATCGGATGACGTCATTGCACGTGAAAGTTTATTGCAGAATAACCCTAGATAGATTTTGCTCTACATGTATGTAGGTTATTCGCTGGTCGTGTTAGAATTTATGATAACTGAAACAAGTTATGAAAATATAAGCAATAACTCAAATGGGTTATAAACTGCGATAACCTGAAACAGTTACACCCCTGACTGTTGGTGGTGACTAATAAATAAGTTTATCAAATGGATTTTAACTTTTAAATGCACCAGTATAATTATGTACTTCTAATTTTTCCAAAATAAATATCTATCAATTGTTGGACTGTGTATCTTTTTGATTGACCCAACTTAAAATTGTATATTAACTGTTTATATGGTAATTGGGTTTGTCAAGAGTTTTGTTGGGAAATAAAAAAAATGAAACCGAGTAAATCTTCTTGTCTTGCTTATTCTCGCGATTTGATTTTTTTATGAAATAATCAAGGCTTTCGTGGTTTATAGTCCGATTTACCAGGATTCCATTTTTAAGTGTGAAAAAATTAACCACTTGGGCATCTGTCCAAGAAGATGAATGACTAACTGTAGTAATGCTAACAATTAAGCCGAACCTTATCCATTCAAGAAGTAGTGAACAGAACATCATGTGACAATTTGACGGCCTAATCAACATCGTAGTGTTCTTTTAACAGTCTGAACGTCACCTGATGTTAATCGCAGGATTTGCAACTCCTGACTTCCTTCCTTGTTTTATTGCCAAATCGTACAAATTGAATACTTTGTGATAGCAAACCTATACATGTCAAATCAGCGGTGAAAATGTGTGTGAAGTTTCAAACCATTCCCACTTAAGTTTACTGTTAATCAGGTGTTCCAGGGTTCCTACTTTTTTAAATGCCTCCTACTTTTTGATGAAAACCTACTCCTACCTTTTTGCTTGACATAACAAGAGCTGTCCGTAAGACAGCGCGCTCCTCTGTTCGGCAATTTGACAGTAAAATGAATACATGTAGAGATGGTACCTACCCAAATAAATCAAAGGGGGACAACTCTGAATTGACCTATAAACTGAAGCCAACATTAAACATTGGTCAAAAGTGAAAGGAGAATCAGATACTATAGTAGGTCCTTTTTCAAACAACTTATTAGAAAGACAAAATATGACCTATATTTGTTTAAATCCTTTGTATTCAACATACAATATGCACGCTTTTCTCATGACTTACACCGACAGTTATTTTGTAAGTTGTAGTGAGGCCCTGATAGAAAGTTTAGTAATGCATGAAGATGATATAGAATAATGCATAAATTCCTTTGAAGAAAATTAACGACTTTAAGGAACGTTAAATATTAAGTTTTGATCTTTTAGTCGAAGTTATTTATTTATTGTTCTCTATGGTGATACATTGGTTTACACAACATTTATATATCAAAATGTAAAATGTATATATCCAACAATGAGAAATAACAAAAAAAGTTAAATTGGTAACACAAAAATTCATTGTCATCAAATATAATTACAATGTTTTAAGGTAGTGGTTGTAATTACTACATTTTAAGGTAGCTGATAGGTAAAGACTCCATGTAATGTATTCACACCCGTTAACCGGTTGCGAGCAAAACAGTTCGTGGCGGACAAAACAGTTCTCCGATATTTTTGCCGACATCTATATTGGGGTAAGTATTTTCGATCTAAGAATTGGTTGGTGCAAAATATGTTAAAAATCTTTATTTCTATAAAAAGTAGCATGAACAAAGAACATGCCATGTGTTTCCCGTTTAAAGGTAATGTATATTAAGTAAGTTATGGCGGGTTAAAAGTGTGATTTTGTTGAAAAAAAAAATGCGAAAACGAAAGTTTATCGTGATATATTTAATTCACTTTTCAACGTACGGCTATTCTATTAACGTCAACCTTTAAAATAATGTTTGCTCTGAATATTGTCCAACTTTTAACCGACAAAACGCAATATTCAACGAGTTATAGGCATCCAAATATGACATGCTCGAAAAAATGTGTGGCGGCATTGCACAGTTCAAAATTATTTGTGTGGCGAGACTAAGCGGTTCTGTGTCTTTTGTGATTTTAGATTAACAAGAGCTCATCGAACACGAAATGCCCCCCTTGATGCATTCAGTAATTGCACAAGGAACAGAAATTATATGCTCACTGTAAACAAAAGTTCTACCATTCTGGTTTAATCTGACCTTGACCTTTAACCTATTAACCTAACAAGAGATTACAGAGTGTTCTTGGCACCATCCACTGAGCCATTTTTGAATGTTCCAAATTTCAAGACTAGCTCAAGGTCAATATCAATGTCAAATTTCATTTCAGTATAAACCAATGTGTATGTGGTCCAAATTTGAAAGCTGTGGCTTTAAAAATGTGAAAGCAGGTCACTAGATCAATTTCAAGGTAAAAGTTCATTTCGGTAGACAGAACTATGCATGTGCTTCAAATTTGAAGGCTTAGCTTGAGAAATGTGAAAGTAGGTAATAGGTAAAAATCAATGTCAAATTTCAATTTAGAACACAAAGATACGCAGGCAATTCAAATTTGAAGCCTGTAGCTTCAGAAATGTGAAAGTAGGTCACTAGGTCAATCTCAAGATCAAAGTTCATTTCGGTACACAAAACTATGCATGTGGTTCAAATTTGAAGGCTGTAGCTTGAGAAATGTGAAAGTAGGTCACCAGGTCAATCTCAAGATGAATGTTCATTTCAGTACAAAAAACTATGCTTGTGGTTCAAATTTGAAGGCTGTAGCTTGAGAAAAGTGAAAGTAGGTCACTAGGTCAAAATCAAGGTCAAATTTTATTTTGGAACAAAACACTATGCATGTGGTCCAAATTTAAAGCCTGTACCTTCAAAAATGTGAAAGTAGGTCACTAGGTCAATAACAAGGTCAAAGTTTTTTTCGGTACACAAACCTATGCAAGTGGTCCAAATTTGAAGGCTGTAGCTACAGAAATGTGAAAGTAGGTCACTAGGTCAAGATCAAGGTCAACTCATGTCAAGGGTCATCTTGCCACTCAAAACTATACATGTGGTCCAAATTTGAATGATGTAAGTTATGGACATGAAGGTTCTAAGTTTTTCCCTATATAAGTCTATATGAACCATATGACCCCTGGGCGGGGCCATATTTGACCCTAGAGGGATCATTTGAACAAACTTGGTAGAGAACCACTAAATGATGCTACATTACAAAATATCAAAGCCACAGTCTTTGTGGTTTGGACAAGAAGATTTTCACAGTTTTTCCCTATATAAGTCTATGTAAACCATGTGACCCCCAGGGCGGAGCCATATATTAGACCCTAGGGGAATCATTTGAACAATCTTAGTAGAGGACCACTAGATGATGTCATATACAAAATATCAAAGCCCTAGGCCATGTGGTTTTGGACAAGAGGTTTTTCAAAGTTTTTCCTATATAAGTCTATATAAACCACGTGACCCCGGGGGTGGAGCCATATTTGACCCCAGGGAAATAATCTGAACAATCTTGGTAGAGGACCACTAGATTTTGCTACGTAACAAATATCAAAGCCCTAGGCCCTATGGTTTTGGACAAGAAGATCTGAAACCGTTTTAACTGTTCCTGGCCAATGTGACCTTGACCTTTGACCTAATGACCTCAAAATCAATAGGGGTCATCTGCTGGTCATGGCCAACCTATTAATTTTCCTGACACTAGGCCCAAATGTTCTAGAGTTATTGCCTGGAAACCATTTTACTGTTCCTGGTCACTGTGACCTTGACCTTTGACATACTGATCTCAAAATCAATAGGGGTCATGTGCTGATAATGAGCAACCTCCCTATCAACTTTCGTGACCCTAGGCCTAAGCGTTCTTGAGTTATCACCCGGAAACCGTTTTACTGTTCAGGGTCACTGTGACCTTGACCTTTAACATACTGACCTCAAAATCAATAGGGGTCATCTGCTGGTCATTACCAGCCTCCCTATCAATTTTCATGATCCTAGGCCCAAGTGTTCTTGACTTATCATCCGGAAACCGTTTTACTATTCAGGGTCACTGTGACCTTGACCTTTGACATACAGAACTCAAAATCAATAGGGGTCATCTGCTGGTGATGACCAACCTCCCTATCAACTTTCATGATCCTAGGCCCAAGCGTTCTTGAGTTATCATCCGGAAACGGATTGGTCTACATTCCGACTGACCGACCTACCGACCGACCGACAGACATCTGCAAAACAATATACCCTCCTTCTTTGAAGAGGGGCATAATAAATAGTGCCTAAATAGTGATATCGAGCTCGTAACTCATAAAAAGTAATGTTTATATTCTGACAACAGCAGATCATTTATTGAACATCTAATAAATTTATGTTTTGCAGTAACGGACGCACCAAAATGCAAGCAATAGCTTAATCAGTAAGGAAATCAATAAGTGTCTTTGCTGACTCACTGGTAGGAACTCTGTCACCCGGCATATTAATCCAATAAGTGAGTACAAATGGAAATATCTGGCAGCTGATTGGATATTTAGAATAATTAAACTATAATAATCCTTATATAAATAGCCAGTCCATAGTCCGAACAAAGGCCAGTCGCTTAGATCATTAGAGAGAGCTATACATAATGAGGCTGTGAGTTCGAGTTCAAGTCCCCGGGCGAAACTTACGTCCTCTGTGACTATTTGAAAGAAGACAATGTTTCTAAAACCATTCGTCCTCCAAAAGGTTTTTTCACGGTGAACAGGGTAGTACCACAAGTTAGACTCACCGTTATATAACTGAAATACTATCAAGAAACGACGCTAAACTCTGAACCAACAAATAAACAAGCAGTGTTCCGTATTTAACAAAGCTTGAAAATCTAATTCAGATCTCATGTAATAAACTATTTATAGATTGGTTGCATTCAGACCTCGGGCAAATAGTAATGATAATTAACTAACAAACCCAGTTATTCAGCAAATGTATGTTACTGAAAATACAAAAAATATGTTCTTTATTCAAGTTTTCATTTCAAAATATACTTGAAAAATAGTACCAACTATGGACTGGCGATGTATATAATCAATATACGCGTATTTTACACCAGTGTACGCATAAGAAATGCATAATGTCATCTCAGCAGTACTAAATAATAAGTCCTTAAAGGCTGAACACCACTAAATGCATCCCTTATAAAATTCTATATAAACCACACTTCAAAACCAGCTCTGCAAATCTATTTTCTAATATATCAGATTTGGCAGCCTGCCATCTTTCAAAAGCTGAATGTTAGTGCAACAAAATAATTAAAAGAAAATGGGGTGTTAACTTTTATATAAGAAAACTGTGACCAGCGTCTAAAATACAGCAACTTTTACACCGGTTCCGGCTTGTTGACAGTGGTATCCTTGCACCACTTCTGTTTTCATAATTGCCTATTAAACTTACCCAAAGTGACTTCTGTTATCTATACAACCTATATTACTTGTAACAATCAACATAGTGGCATCAAGCAATGTCCTGTGAAAAAAAATAAGGGGAAAAAATGCACTATATTTTAATTGGGTCTACTTGTGACTAGACCCCGGAGGCTTACACTATATTTGGTAGTGATCAGCCCAAACAGACACAATACACGTTGCTTTACCGTTACCGTGGCTATTAAAACTACGCAAATGTCTATAGATAAAGGTACTAAATCCAAGGCTTACGTTTGTCTAAATTTTCACTCACTGAGACATTGCTTAGCTAGTATTGCTTTTGTCAGTTTACAATGAGTAACGAGCTTGATACCTCTATTTATACCATTTATTAAACTAAAATCACAAAAGACGCAGAACTGCTCTGTCTCGCCACACAAATAATTTTGAACTGTGCAATGCCACCACATATTTTTTCGACCATGTCATGTTTGAATGTCTATAACTCGTTGAATATTGCGTTTCGTCGGTTAAAAGTTGGACAATATTCAGAGTAAACATTATTTTAAAGGTTGACGTTAACAGGATAGCCGTAAGTTGAAAAGTGAATTAAATATATCATGATAAACTTTGGTTTTCGCATTTTTTTTAACAGAATCGCACTTTTAACTCTGCATAACTTACTCAATAAAAATTACTTTTAAATGGGAATCACATGGCATGTTCTTTGTTCATGCTACTTCTTACAGAAATAAATATCTTTAGCATATTTTGCACCAACCGATTGTTGGATCGAAAATACTTACCCTAATATAGATGCCTGCAAAAATATCGGAGAACTGTTTTGTCCGCCACGAACTGTTTAGCACGCAACCGGTTAACGGGTGTGGTATTTTAAGCAATTCTCAATTTAAACATTCTCTGGAGGGAACTAGCATGATCACTTGCTTTCCTTGAAAAACGAATAAATGCTGAAAAAGCATATGGAGATTACTCTATCTGATGATTTTCGTTACAGGTCAACTACCCTTAACAAACTAAAAGGTGTTTTAAGGAATTGGGTAACTTCAGGATATCAACATTAATTTACAATTTAAACTGTCTACACAACTTGAAAAAAGGTTTTTGTTGGGGCCTTTCATTTACAAATATATCAACAATTATCACCTGAATTGAGTGCATTCAAGAGTGGAAAATATTGATGGTAAAATGGTGTAGGGGTTTGTTTACAATATAAAATCTTTAATAACTTCTTTAAGGTACATTTTTGATATGGTTTTGGTAAGCTTATAATAAAGAGCATGTCATTCTCTTTCACTCAGAATTTTTTTCAAGTGTTTTCGACTCTTGGCTAGTCTTGGAACTTGACTTTATTAAAAGACAAAAGGAAATTCAGTATAGGCTCTTTCAAAATGTTGAAAGTAGAGTAAACTTACTTTATACTTTATTGAATTTATTTAGCTGTGGGGGCTTTTGATATAGACTATAATTGGGGAAGTCCTAAGATCTTTGAAAAATGGTCAGTACAAGAGTTGTCCATTTTGCTTCAGATATTTTGAGAAAGTCATTCTTTAGATATTAAATATTGCTATTTTTGACATGGAGAAGAGGAAAACCATAAATATATTTAGAAAATTGGTGCACTTAGCTATCATTTCACTCTGAAAAAAACATGTAAAGATGAATTTGAATTTTTTAGGTACCATCTCTAATACATGTCTCAATAAGAGACCTCTACTTTAAAAAGAAGATACACCAAGGAGCATAATTCTGTCAAGAACAAAAACTAGAGTTACTGGGATTGTTACCACACATGCAGATGATGATGGTAAAAATATATTTTGAGTTTCAAGTCATTATCTTATAATAGTACCAAAGTTATGTCCAGGAAAACGAAGTTTGTCAAAATATTTAAGTATGAAAGGGGCATAATTTGGTCAAAAATACAAATCAGAGTTATGGGGATTGTTACCACGTATGCAGATGATGATGATAAAGATACATTTTAAGTTTCAAGACTTTATCTTATATTGTACTCAAGTTACATCCAGAAAGCGAAGATTGCCAAAAAACTTCAAGTATAAAAGGGGCATAATTCTGTCAAAAATACAATTAGAGTTATGGGGATTGTAATCACACATGCAGATGATGATTATAAAGAATTATGTTTAATTTCAAGTCATTTTCTTTTAAAGTACCAAAGATATGTCTATAAACGAAGCTTTCAAAAAATTTAACACGAAAAATATAAAAAGTATAACAACTTTGTGACCTTGACCTTAGGTATAATGGGCCCAGCCCCTGCACATACTTTGTGCTATGCTGGACAATGTTTATGTGAACTTACAGTTAGATAAAAGCAATAGTAACAAAGATATGACAGAAAAACAAAGGTTGCCGAAAAAATTTAACCTTAATAATAACCAAAGTATAACACCTTGATAACCTTGACCTTGGGTATATGGGCCCAGCCCCTGCACATATTTTGTTTGTATGCTGGACAATGTTTATGTGAACTTACAGTAAGATATAAGCAATAGTAACAAAGATATGACAGAAAAACAAAGGTTGCCGAAAAACTTTAACCTTAACAATAACCTAAGTATAACACCCTGGTGACCTTGACCTTGGCTACAATGGGCCCAGTCCTTGCATATACTTTGTCTGTATGCTGGACAATGTTTATGTGAAGTTACAGTAAGATATAAGCAATAATAAAGATATGACAGAAAAACAAAGGTTGCTAAAGAACTTTAACCAAGAAAGCTCACGCCAACGCAGACGCTAAAACAAAGTGGAGTTAAAAAAGGAAAAAAATAAACAGCCTTTTCAGTAGTTATATTTGCAGATGATGGACCCTTAATGTGTTGCTGGAAGTTTCTGGAGCAATTTGGTGCCTCCTGCAGTACATTGCCTCATATCAAGATACCTATAATCCTACCAAACCATATCTTAACTTTTGGAAACTTCATAAGCAAGCCAGTCAAGACATCTGGGGTCATCATTTGGTTGCCAGTGTAGGTGTAGTATTAACAGCTATTAAGGTAAGAATTGCAAATTTTATGTTGATAACCTCCTACTTTTCCTACTTTTTTTGTAGAGACCTCCTACTTTTTTGCAAGGCCATGCTGGAAGGCCTGGTTAATGTTTAATTGTTACTGAGTAAACAGCTTGCATACATATACTTAAAAGAGAAACAGTTATGGAACCTGTGCATTACATGCTAGACTATCAAACTGATTAGGTTTATGAAATTTCCATCAGTTGCAACTAGTGGTTACCGAGATACCAGTATACATACAAAAACTTTACCAATTAGCCTACAGTTGGGGTGAAATTTCAAACATGTTCAATTCTGCCAAGTTTAGCTTAGAATGCATATATGGCGCTGAAAAATGATACAGCGAGTGAAAATAAGTGTTAGATGTTAGTAAATGGGACCATGACAGTCCTAGATTGCCCACCTGAGTCAAGTTGCTTGCATGAACAGTTTTGGTAGATTGTTATGCAAGGAAAATGTGAAATTATATTGAAATAGTGCCAGTGTTTTCTGACAAGAAGATTTAAAAGTTTCTACTAAATAAATATGGACAGGTAATGTGTGTGTGGGTAGGTGGGGTAAAAACAATGTAATATGACAATATCAATCAAGAAGGTTTTACCACTGTATATCAAACAAGATTTTTATGCTCCCCAAAGGGCCAGCATATAGTTGCCGATTTGTCTGTCCTTCCATCGGTCTGTCTGTCCATCAGTCCATCACACTTTTGTCTGGAGTATAACTTGAAAAGTATTAATGGCATTTGATTGAAACTTCACATAATCATAGAGGCCATTGAGACAAAATGCAGTGTCAAAGAATCACAACTCTTACCTAGTTTTTGAATTATCTCCCTTTATTACACAAAATAAGGCTTGTCTGGAGCAATACTTGAAAAGTATTAATGACATTTCATTAAAACATCACAAAATGATAGTGGCCATTGACGGGAAGTGCAGTGTAAAAGAACCATAACTCTTACTTACCTAGTTCTTCAATTATCTCCCTTTATTATACAAAATAAGGCTTGTCTGGAGCATTACTTGAAAAATATAAATGGCATTACATTGAAACTTCACGAAATGATAGAGGCCATTGACGGGAAGTGTAGTGTCAAAAAACCATAACTCTACTTTACCTAGTTTTTCAATTATCTCCCTTTATTATACAAAATAAGGCTTGTCCGGGGCATTACTTGAAAAGTATGAATGGCATTTTATTGAAACTTCACAAAATGATAGAGGCAAAATTACACTTAATGATATGTCCCTTGCTTTAATTATCTCCCTTTATTCAATTTTCTTTTTTTTTATTATCTCCATTTTTTTTTTTTGGTTTCTTATATGTTATTCCCCATACTGGGACAAGCACATGCATCGGGGAGCATCATTTGGTTTTACCGATTCCTTGTTTCCACTACATACATATAGGGAAAAGTGACAACACACCCCAGTTGCCGTCTTTTGATGTAACAGAATAATTTGTACAATCTTCTTAACAGGTGCCCAAGAAATATTTTTAAAAATTGGACCTGCTGTTTCTGACAAGAACATTTTTTAAGTTTCCAATATATACATATAAGAAAAAGTGACAACTCCCCCTGGCGGCCATGTTTTATGACAAATCAAAATAATTTGAACGATCTTGGTAGACCATCTGTGTGAAATTATTTAAAATCGGGCAAGCAGTTTCATACAAGAAACTTTTTTAAGTTTCCAGTATATAAATATAGGGAAAAGTGACCATGCCCTCTGGCGGCCATGTTTTTTTTGACGAATCAGAATAATTTGAATAGTCCTTGTAGGTCACACAAGGACCATTTGTGTGAAATTATTTTAAAATCAGGCCAGCAGTTTCACAAAAAAAGATTTTTAAAGTTTCCACTACAAATGTATATACATATAGGGAAGAGAGACCATGCCCAGTAGAAGCCATGTTTTTTCACAAATTGGAATCATTAGAACACTTGGTAGAAAGTTACATAAGGACCATTTGTGTAAAATTATTTTTAAATCGGAGTTGCGGTTTAGGAGAAGACGGATGCACAACAGACACAACCTGATCTCAATAGCTCATCATAAGCACTTCGTTCTCAAGTGAACTAAAAATTCAGTTTATTACTCTGGTGTTTGTTGTGTGTTCCACTTTACCATCTTCTACTTTAAGTATTTTTTTACATTCTTTGTTTATCTTGGGGTTTAGTCTAGCTTAAGGTAAAACCTGCAAGTGTGATTCCAGGGTTCATTGTTATATAAAGCAAGGTAACTGATCCCTATGACATCAATGTATTATTCTGGAAAAAGAAGACAGTACATCTGAACTCATTTGTCATTCACTTCTCAATTCACTAGGAAAACACAAGTAGGCATACATCTAGACATCTTCAAGCTTTAGTTGATTTATACATACAGTAACTTATACCAGTATATACAATTTTTACATTTTTATTAATTAGCTCACCTGTCACATAGTGACAAGGTGAGCTTTTCATGATCACCCTTCGTCCGTCCGTGCGTCAACAATTTCTTGTCTGCACGATAGAAGTTTCATTTATGATTTTATTTTAATCAAACTTGCACACAACTTGTATCACCATAAGATCTTGGTTCTTTTCTTGAATTGGACAGATTCCATTATGGGTTCCAGAGTTATGGCCCCTGAAAGGGCAAAATTAACTATTTTGACCTTGTCTGCACAATAGCAGCTTTATTTATGATTTGAGTTTTACCAAACTTGCATACAACTTGTATCACCAAAAGATCTTGGTTCCTTTCTTGAACTGGCCAGATTCCGTTATGGGTTCCAGAGTGATGGCCCCTGAAAGGGCCAGAATTAGCTATTTTGACCTTGTCTGCATAGTAGCAGCTTCATTTATGATTTGAATTTAATCAAACTTGCACACAACTTGTGTCACCATAAGATCTCCGTTCCTTTCTTGAACTTGCCAGATCCCATTATGGGTTCCAGAGTTATGGCCCCTGAATGGGCCAAAATTAGCTATTTTGACCTTGTCTGCACAATAGCAGCTTCATTTATGATTTGATTTTAACCGAACTTGCACACAACTTGTATAACCACAAGATCTTGGTTCCTTTCTTGAACTGGCCAGATTCCATCATGGGTTCAAGAGTAATGGCTACTTAAAGGTCCAAAAATAGAGACTTCATTTATGGTTTGATTTGATACAAACTTCCAAAATATCTTCAACAACAATAAATCTTGGATTCCATGATGAATCTGTCAGATCCAATTGTAGGTTCCAGAGTTATTTTATATCTGATTACCTCCCCTGATTATAATCAAAATGGATTTATATCAGTAAGTACTTATAGGACTTATTTGAAATTTCATTATTGTTGACTGAGACAATCAGGGTAGATAACTATTGACTGATTTTGTGTCAAATTACCTCCCTTTATTTCAAATTAAAATGGGTATATCTCCGTAACTAATGAAGATACTGATCTGAAATTTCATTTATGTCAACAGATGGACTTGGACAATCAGTGAAGATACATATTGACTGAATTTATGACAAATTACCTCCCTTTATTTTTTATCTAAATGAATACACCTTAGCAGCTTCTAATGAGATTGGTTTGAAAGGTTATTTACATGTATGTCTTCCATGGTAAGAAATAGTCATATTAGATAACTCTTGATTGAACATTTATGGGTATGAATACTTTACTAATATATTGTTGTATAGGCTTGTACTCTGTATCTTCTACATGCATACAATGCATGATTACCTCTTCTGGATTTATCTCAGTAAATATTTATAGAACTCATTTGAAATTTCATTATTGTCTTTAGTTGGACTGAGACAATCAGGGTAAATAGCTATTGACTGATCTTATGTCGAATTACTTCCCTTTGTTTCAAATTAAAATGGGTGTATCTCAGTAACCTATAAAGATACTGATTTGAAATGTTATTTGTGCCATCAGATGAACTCGGACAATCAGGGTAGATAACTTTTGACTGTATTTATGACAAATTACCTCCCTTTATTTTATGTAAACGAATATATATCAGCAGCATCCGATCTTTAAATGTTATTTAAGTCTTCCAGGGTAACAAATAGTCATGTTAGTACAAAAATGCCGCATTTGAACCTTGGAATCTCAAACTTGGTATGGAAATTGGCCCTGACTAAGTCAAAAGGGACTGTTACAAGAAAATATTTATCCTGATGATATTTAATGTGTATGCCTATGTGCTCAATGGCAAAACTTGATCATATCATTTTCAGCAATGGTAGTCAGGTGAGCGATACAGGGCCATCATGGCCCTCTTGTATTTAGTAAGCCTTTAGTCTTATAGTTTTACAGAATGGTTTGTTTGGTTTTACGTCTCACCTGCACAATGACAGGTCATATGGCGGCTTTGATGGTGGAGAAAGACCCTAGATGCCCCTCCAAGCATTATTTTATCACGGGCAAACCTGGGTAGAACCACCGACCTGCCGTAAGCCGGCTGGACGGCTTCCTCACACGAAATATTCAATACCCTAAATGAGGCTTGAACCAACATGGGTGAGGGGCAAGTGATTTGAAGTGAGTGACCTTAACCAGTCAGCCACAGAGGCACCTTTACAGAATGTATTTCTATTACTGCTTAGGAAAACATAAACAATTTTATCAAACTATTGTTTTAGAAATTATCAAAAACATTCTAAAATTTCGTAGAATAATTAACAGTTTATTCAATTAACTTCTGTATGTTACAACACAATGTCATATTTTGGAAAGGGCCTTGAAGAGCATGTTTCCCCTTTACATATCATTCAAAGACTTGAAAATTTTATGACTGTTATTTAATAGTGAGATTTCATGTTTTCTGACTTGGTCCAATGCAACTTTTTTTCTTCTTTTTTAGTTTAATAGTCATCTGCAGTTACAGTATTTTTCACATAACATGATCCCTTAAAGACTTTGTTTTTAATGTTCATATCCACATAGCAATTTTGCCATCAACATGTTTATACTTGATTATATACTTTGATCCAAAATTTAGCAAATCATCTATATTGCACAATGTTATGAGTGCAACAAAATCACCAGACCAGTCTATTTTGTATCCAAGCTACATTTGGAACACCTTTCCCAGCAAGGTGTTTATAACTTGATATGACTGATACATGTAGATATCCATTGCTGAGCTGTTCTCTGCAAACCACAGCAAACCCCATCCAGAAAGGTCTTGTTTTTGTTGTCTTCTTATCTCAGACAGTTTTATTACAACATTACAAACTGGTTCCAAAGAATTAATCAATTTCAATCGAACCAGTCTATTTTGAATGCTGCATTTGGAACACCTCATCCAGCGAGGTGCTGATAAATGAAAATTTTTGCTATAACTGTTCAAAAATTTGCTATGACTTTTTAATTTTCTTCCACGGTGGTTGAATATCTTCTTCCTCCTCTTCTTTCTCCTCTCCTTGGAATATCGGCACTGGCTGTGTTCTGTTCAAACAATAATAAACATATGTAGCTTTCATTATTTATGGATTTTATGTCCAATCAATTTCAAATGTTTACACCCATTTTGTTTTTGATTTGAGCATTAGTAGTTGAGGTCAAAGGACACATTTCCAGATTAAGACCAAATTTCACAGTAAGCCGAGTGTACTGTTGGTGCCAATATTCCAAAGTCAACAATGTTAAAACACTTGGTCAATATATATTTTCTTAATGACAAGATAATGTTATACCCTTCATAAGTTACAAACTGATAAAAAGTCACAACTATTCTGAACATTGTTATGCTGACATTGAGAATATCATATGAATTCATGCAATAAAACTCTGATTTCTTAGGCTAGGCAAGAATTTTCATGTAAAGAGAAGTCAATGCCCTTGTGTAAACCAGACAGAAAAGAAGGTTAAATTTTGTGCATGCAATTTTGCATGTTTATTACCTAAACAGGAACTTGAGTTTAATATCACAGAAACGGACTTACTTTTTGTATGCTGGCGCAACATAGAGTGGATTCTCTTCAGCAACTTTAGCATGTCTAAGAATGGCCTCTCTAGGGTTATCTTCATACGGGTCTTCTTTCTGTACCACCAGAGTTTGCACCACATACTGGGATAATGTTCCTCCTTTATTGGCCAAACGACCACCAGACCCTGAAATAAAATATTTTATCACATTAGATAAAATTGCTAGCAGTTTTCACAGTCAATTTTTTGTTGTTGGGTTTCAAGTCACACTGACACAACTGCTGAGTTTTCCAGCTTTTGACGATGGAGGGAAGATCCAAGCATTGTTTCACACATGGGCACGTATCTGTGTAGCACCTCCGACATTCTGTCAGCCAGTTAGCTGGCTTCCTCGCATGAAGAATTCTACAACCCAAGCAGGTTTTGAACCTACAATGATGAGGCACAAGTGAACCCAAGTCAGTGACTGTAACTACTTAGTCACATAGCCAATAAGTATTACACAAAAATCATTCTTTAGCTGCTGACCTGAGAATGGAAACTTTGGGCTATTTCATAATTAGAAAATATCTGAGATGGTTTTAGTTTTCCCAACACTGAGAAAGTGAGACTTGTGAATTTAAAACAAGCATGAACTTAAATATATAAGCATACTGTCTAACAGTATTATATAAACAAGAAGTGTGTAAATAAAATCAACATCAAAAAGTAAAACTGATGCAAAAAAAACCCTAATCTTGTCTGCATATTAAGACATTTCAACTCAAAGTATCTTGGCTACACAATTTAATACAGACTCTCTTTCATTTCATTTCCCCCTACACATAAGTGCACAGTGTCTATGTCAAAACCATACCTGGTCCATAAATAGGTAGGTCAGGTCTGTGGGACTTTGTTGGATCTCTTCGTGCTCTTTCCTCTTGTTTCTTGGTACTGGATTCCCTTTGTTGTCTAAACATTGGCAGTGCATATGCTGAAACATTTTTATAGTTTTTACTTTAGCAACTATTATAATAATTATAAAATATCACAGGAAAATAAAGTAACAGCAACATTATATAAAACTGAAGTTGGTTTTAATAACTCCAACAGATGAAATTTAACTACCTAATTTCCACATGTGCAAGTCAAGTCAATAAATATTTATTAACAAATTATGAATTTAAAGTAAATCAGTGCCAAATACATTTTGTATGTATCTCCTTTCAGTCTTGTGTATTAGTTTATATGTTTACTTACGTGTAATGATTTGTCTATGTGCAACAATTTCCATTTGTTTAACTTTGGATGGTTTCTTGGCCACACAGAGTTTTGCTCCTCTGTAAAAGAAATGATTCAAACAACATTAACTGGAGATGTTAGCCTTCTCAGTTTCTATAACTTCTCTTGTTTACCCCTGTGTGTGAGTGTGCACACATATGCCCAAGTCCCTGCATGCATGCTGTATCCTGCCCTGAACTTTGTCATTTTTTATAAGATTTCAAAGTAACTTGGCACATATGATCATCATAATAAGATGATGTGTCACATGTGAGACCAAGATCTCTAACTCAAATGCCAAGATTTATGGTAATTTTCTGTCTGGTCTGAAACTTTTTTTATTCATGGACAGATACTCAAATAACCTGGCAAAAACATTCATCATTATTAGACAACGTGTCACATTCAAAACCCAGACCTTTAGCTAAAAGATCACATTTCCTGTCACTGTACATGGTTTCTTGACTCTAGGTGAAATGTTTTTTAAGAAATATTAAATGAAAAAGTTTAAGCACTTTATGCATATTTTTCACTAAGTCAAGGACCATAACTCTGGTCTTGCCGAGTGAAATTGCAAACAGAACACCAAGCACACAACTTCACATGATATATAACAATCCTTTAACGTTTGATGACACTAGGTCTAATACTTTTTTAGATACATGGGACACAAAGATTTATGTCTTAATACATGTTTTTGACTAAGTCAAGGGCCATAACTAGTCTGGCTGTGTGAACTCCCAATTAAAACACAAGGTGCACAACTTCACATTCTAAATGACAATCCAGTGAGGTGATAACTGAGTCAAACAGTTTTTGAGAAATGCACAACACAAATTTGGATGGACGGATGGACAAGGGCAAATCTTAGTGACCCCCCCCCCCCCCACCAAATGTTTTTTGTGGGGGGGGGGAGGCAAAATTTTTTTAGTAGAGATAGGAAGGGAGACAATTTTGTATAAAGCAGTCAGAGTTAAAGGACATTGATCAGAATTTGTCATTTTTTGCACCTTCATATACAGTCATGTACTCACAGTGACTATCACAGCATGATTTAATTCCACAAAACAGTTTCTTTCTGTTTCTTTTAATTAGCTAATTAATTTTTCACAGATAAATCGTGGATCTATGCCTTGACAAAATACCCGAGTTTCCCTGTAAAAACAAATCTCTTATTTTCTATACATGAAAAATACTGGTAGTTCATCTCTGAATATGTGTTGGTGCGACAGAGTTTTCGGCAGAAATTTTTCTAATCTTGATTTTGCTTCAATGTTTACTTTTTAGTGTGTATTTCTGTAAAATCATCAATCCAGTTGTTCTTCATCTATCTGATATTTCCAAAGGATCATTTTTGAACAGTATTTAGCAATGAAAACTTTACCTGTGGCTTTTCTGTTCATCATAGTATAGCTGAGCCTTGCCATCACCACATCCTACCACAAACTGATTGAGCCGAGGATGCCAGATACATCTTACTACACTCTAATAAAAAAATAAAATAGGATAGATCATTAAAATTGTGCAAAGAACACTTTTTCATTTTGCACCTGAATTTCTTAAAGGTTAGATAAATGAAAAACAGAAATTACTCCTGGATTTTGAACTAGCAACTAGTTGATGAAAGTGCAAATTTTATCCTGACAGATTGCAAATGAATCTGGAGCAACAGCTATGTAGCATAACTTACCAATCTTATATAAACACCATCGCAATATTGATCATCATAGGACAGAAATGTCAAGAAATTGACTTTAAGGCATTTATTCTTGGCAGGCAAGCTTTAATTCCCAAAATGTTAGAGAAAATACTGTATTATGTGTAAGAACAACCCACCCAAGTCAGTCCTAACAACTGACATACTCTTTTCAGATGTGAGTTTTTTGAAAATAGGAACTAAAATATAGGTTTTGGTAAAAACACTTGTAAAAGAAATGCTGCAAGACAAAATAATCACTTACTGTATCAGAGACTTCTAACTGAGTCATTGTCTCCAGAGACTCTCTGTCCAGGAAGAGTAGTTTCCCTTTACCCTCATTCTTCTTTACAGAGATACCAGTTAGAACTAACTTATCATCTGGACTGAACAAACAGTCAGTTCTGAAAATAGAAAATATTTTTCATAAATTTCACTTTCATAAACAAATTAGCTTTGGCAGTGTGGGGGTATGTTTAATATGTTGGTATGTATTGGGAGCAAGGGGTGGGGGGAGGCTGGGGAGTGGGAATAGGGAAAATAATGTGGGTTATTGCACTCCAGCAACATTTCATTACCACGTACCTATATTCCAAGTTTTATGTCAATACCTTTGAACAGTCTAATGTTCCAGACAGAACATATGATAGACAGATTGTGACCTTCACCTTGACCAACTCTGTGTGTGTGTGTTCGGGTTTAACGTCTTTTTCAATAATTTTTCAGTCAAATAAACGACAGTGTCTACTTGACCATCGGCACATCATCTGATCATGATCTACCTATATGCCAAATTTAAAGTCAATTATAATTATCTTGAATGTTTTCTGTCTCTTGAGTTATGCTCTGGAAAAGGAAATCTGACATCAGATTTGAACAATTAGCTCAATTTGTGACCTCCATCCCTGACACAATGATCTTAACTTAGTGCTCTGCATGGCATCTCATGGCCATCTACCTATTTGCCAAGTTTAACATCAAAACCGTGAATGTTTTATAAGTTATATTCAGGATATCTGTGACCTTACCTTTGACCTTCAGGCCTGATTTACATGTATGCATGCAGTACATCATCACCTACTGTATGCCAAGTTTAAAGTCAATATCATGAATGACTTTTAACTTATGTTCTTGGCATAATAGATAGACTGACAGAGAAAAAGACATATGAACAGATTGACAAGCTATCACATTTATTTATTTATTTATTTGGGTTTTACGGCGCACCAACACAGTATAGGTTATATGGCGCCAAACAGGACTACAAATTTTGGTTCCACATCTCATTTACATCGAAATAAAAAAATGAGGTATGGAATCAAAATTTGCATGTCTGCTGGAATTACAGAGTTATTGCAAAACCAAGTGTTAAGACCCTATTAGTCGCCTCTTACAGCTATCACATATTCAGTCCCATTTTTCTAAAACAGGCACATAAAGATCAAGAGTGCTATAAAGGTTCTGTATTGCTCACCATGCACCTAACTTAGATCTTATCTCTGATGACCTGATGTCTAATAAGACCCAGATTACATTAAAACAAACATTCTGACCACAGCAAATCCCTTTTGAAACATGTCTTAGTTGTATACTGCTACTTAGGTGTTCACTGGACAATATGTGCATGTGTGTGTTTGTGTATGTGAGTGTCTAAGCTCGTTTATAGTCACTGCTGATATGGGCAACTCCTCCAGAAGACTGTTAGTAACTTGGTGGAAGGAAAATGCTATATGTCCCCCGCATAAATGTGTGGAGGCATAAAAAACAGCTATTAAATACATGCATAAACATACGGCATTTAACACACTGTTCAGTTATGCTCGACTTGTCCACAGAAGGTTATCTGGCATTCATAAAAGAACAGGCATATGCAAATTATAAGATATGCAGCTAGATCTCTCTACAAAAATAGATTCTGTATTCAACTGCACTTGTTTTTTAAACAAGAGGGTCATGATGACCCTGGATCGCTCACCAGAGAAATATGAGCTACATGTTTCAAATGTCAAACTGATGATTTTTAGAAATTTTTTGGAAGATTTTCCGATGTACAATCAAGTAACCGCTGGGGCGGGGCCAATTTTACCCCTGGGGTCATGATTTCAACAAATTTTGTAGAAGTCTACAAGGCAATGTTACATATCAAATATCTAAGATCTAGGCCTTCTGTTTTTTTTTTAGCAAATTTATAAAGTTTTCCCTATGTAGAATCAAGTAACCCCTGGGGCTGGGTCAATTTGACCGTGGGGGGTCAAGATTTGAACAAATTTTGTAGAGGTCCACTAGGCAATGCTACATGTCAAATATCTAAGCTCTAGGGCTTCTGGTTTATTTTTAGAAAATTTTGAAGATTTTTCTATGTACAATCAAGTAACCCCATGGGGCGGGGTCAATTTGACCCCGTGGGTCATGATTCGAACAAATTTTGTAGAAGTCTACTAGGCAATGCTACATGTCAAATATCTAAGATCTTGGCCGTCTGGTTTATTTTAAGAAAATTTTTGAAGATTTTCCTATGTAAAATCAAGTGACCCCTGGGGCAGGGTCAATTTTTACCCCAGGGGTCATGATTTGAACAAATTTTGTAGAGGTCCACTAGGCAATGCTACATGTCAAATATCTAAGCTCTAGGCCTTCTGGTTTATTTTTTTGAAAATTTTGAAGATTTTCCTATAGAAATCTATGTAAAATCAAGTGACCCCTGGGGCGGGGTCAATTTTGACCCCAGGGTCATGATTTTAACAACTTTAGTAGAGGTCCATTAGGCAATGCTACATGTCAAATATCTAAGCTCTAGGGCTTCTGGTTTTTGGGAAGACGATTTTTTAAGACTTTCCTATGTAAGATCAAGTGACCCCTGGGGCGGGGTCAATTTTGACCCCGGGGTCATGATTTGAACAAATTTGGTAGAGGTCCACTAGGCAATGCTTCACACCAAATATCTAAGCTCTAGGGCTTCTGGTTTTTGAGAAGAAGATTTTTAAAGTTTTTCCTTTCGGTTGCCATGGCAACCAGAGTTCTGCATGGAATTCAATTCTTTGAATAATTCTTGTAGAGCTTCACCCAAGGAACATTCCTGTGAAGTTTGGATGAAATTGGCCTAGCGGTTTATGAGGAGATGTCGTTTAAAGTAAAAGTTTACGGACGACGGACAAAGGACAACGGACGACGGACGGTGAGTGATCCTAATAGCTCACCCTGAGCCTTTGGCTCTGGTGAGCTAAAAATTACAACTGCAATTGCATTAATGCACTTTAAATTTGCCAGACACGCCATGCTTTCCAATAACAGCTATCAGATGCAGGTATGTATCGCTGAATGAAATGGGCCGACAGTGAGGTAACAAGGCTGTGATGTCATCAATGGCTAAAAAACAAGTCGATGATGTAGCTATTTTATATGTAGCAACTTTCTCCAGGTACTACGCAATGCTCATGATGTGATCGACATATCATGTGTTGCACAAAATCATGCTTAAGAGAAATTTTGCTATCCGGAAATATTTTTCTTTCTGTCATTAAAACATCATCATGTTAACAATCATGTCTTGATGAGTTATATGATCCTTGTTTCCTATAATGTGGATAATGATAAGGAATATCTATTTAAAGTTAGAAGCAAATCCACCAAGCAATAATAGAGATAAAATGAAAGTGTATTAAATTTTTAACTCAGAAGGTAGTCCTGCAGAAAATCGGATGAGAAAACGGTTTTTTCGCCATATCTGAGTTACTATTCCGAGTTATATTTGTAATTACTATGAGTTATGAAAAAGACTAAACTTACACTGGAAAGAAATTGGGTAGATCTTTCTTTACTTTAAGAGGTTCTTTAAAGTTTCTGATGTCCCAAAGTTTCACTGTATCATCACCTGGAACAAAGAGAAGAATTTAACTAAAGGTACATATTTCTTCTTTTCTTGTAACTTACTGGGAACTTGCCCAGAGTATCATTCCCTCTCACCTGAAAAATGTCTTTTCTTTTGCATCGCTCTGAAGGCCTCTTTATGATATGGTAAGATATCCCTTATCTTGATATGCTGAGACATACTTTTTCTTTCAATGAATGAAGATGTAACATTTTTTCTATCTTAAATTAAGAGATCTAATTTCTTTGTAATGCATGCCATAAGATTAAGATCTGTCTGGTTTATCATCCCACTGACACAATTTTGGTCATATGTATTTGACATGAGCTCTACACCCAAGCAGCGTTTAGAACCCACATCGGTGAGGGACAAGAACAATGTCTCGATCATGGAGGCACCACTTGAAATAAATGAAGGTAATGCATTTTTTTTGGTAAAAAATTAAGGCATCCATTTTCTTTGTAATAAACAATTTTTTTTTTTTGTAAAAAAACAAGGTATCCATTTTCTGTTGAATAAAAGAAAATATTGTTCTTTGTAACAAATTTAGAGGTCATTTTTCTTTTAAATAAAGGTAGATATCCACTATTTAGTAACAAAAAACTTTTAATAAAGACATCCAACAATATCAAGAGAGTGCTTTTCTTGTATCCCTTTCCTAGTAACAAATAAAAAGTCACAAATAGACATTCCACTAATATGTAAATAATTACTTTCTGATATACATGTAACCCTTTATGCAAAAAATATTTTGACTAAGTCAGAGGTCATAACTCTTGCCTTGCTAAGTAGAGCCCAAACAAATCCCCCAGGTACACAACTTCACATGCTGAATAATATTCCTTTATGGTTTCAGGAGTCTGGGTCAAACACTGTGTCACACAAACATTTAGGCAAATAGATTACTATTTCGGCATCCTTTGGCCAGAACTAGAAATTGCTTTTACTAAAAGTTGGAAAATGCTTCAATTGCCTGTGGATAATACTCAGTTAGACAGAAATTTCTGATTGTCACTATGGGTCAATTACCTGAAGCAACCATTCTGGCTGTTTCACTTGAATGGCTGCTTAAAACAGGTTGTAATATAAAATCAAAAGGTATGATTTGTCAAAAGTAACTGCTAGAAAATCTGTGTGTAACTACATGGATTATAATATTACCTCCCCTTGAAGCAAGCACCCTGCCATCATATGAGAAACACAGGGATGATGTGTCACTGCCATTCATGTGGGCTGTCCTTAACAATTTTGCTACATTAACCTGAAGAAAGAAATTCATATATAAATAAACATACTGACCGAGTATACTAAATGAGTTGAACTTGACAGGTATGTAATAAACTATACTCCTATCCTCCCAATCCTGAAGGTGTATTATCCTTAACCTAAAGAAAGGACTCATTTATGTCTGTCAAGCAAAACACATTAGGTTTGTTTTGTCTGGTTTAATGTCACACGGACACAACCATAGGTCATATGGCAACTTTCCAGCTATCTGAGGCAGAGGAAGACCCCCAAGTGCCCCCTTTAGGCATTGGCGGGCACATGAACAGAACCACTGACCTTATGAAAGCCAGGTGGATTCCTCTGGTAGAGCCTCAGGCATATATTTGGTCAATAATTTTATGTTTGTTACGAAAACAGGTAAAGTATCATAAAAAATCAGTTGAGTTCCAAGACATTATTTTGTTTTCTGGCAGTAAAAATGTTCTTCTAGAAGCGGGAAAGTTCTTTCCAAATAAACATTCATGATGAAAATCATTAAGTTGTCAACTTTCAGATAAATGGAGTTAACCTTCATTAATTCATAAAACATTCAACAGTCGTAATTAATTCTATGTTCTGAATTTTGGTACCCCATACACTTATACTGCAAAATCCTTTAAATAAGTATGCACTGAATTTCTTGGTTTTGCTCAAAACGAAAATTTTGTAGGAGACTAAAATTTGTGGATTTCAGATTTTACAGATAAAGTAAATGAGAATTTGATTTGTCCATTCAGTTTTGTAAATTGACACAACCAAAAAATCCATAAAAGTTAGTTCCCCGTGAATATTTATGAATTTACAGTATAGAGTAAAACCTTAAAAGAACTAATTGTAGTTGTATATGTAATAAACATCATCCAGTCATTTATCAAAAGTAACAAGAACCTTACAAAAGGTCTGTTATGATCCCAGATCTGTATAGAGCCATCCTGGCATGCTGCAACAACCCATCTTCCATCATGGCTGTACGTACATGCTGTAGGTATCACACGACGACCCTGCTGAGAACGTGGTTTGATCACATGACGCTGTTTCTTACCCTCATCATTAACATCCCACAGTCTTACAGTACTGCAAAAATTAAAACAAAAATGATGTCAATATTGCCAATTTATGTATTCCAAGTTTCATTTCAGTTGGATAAACACTGTATAAGATTTAATTACACAAAGCAGACATGTAGTTTTAACAGTTGAAAGTCCAAAAATGGGGCATTAACCTATTAGTAAGAAAAAATATCTGTCAAGAAAGTCCCAAAAATATGGAAATGTCCGTTCCATGCCATGTAGAGAAAGTATACCAAGTTCCATTTGAACTGGATGAAAAAAAACGTAGGAGTAAGGTATACAAAGGGTCTGAAAGTTGTGCATGAAACATCATCCTATTATGGGGAATATTTTGCCAAGTAATAAAAAAAATCCCTACACTGACAGTTCAGTAACAGACCAGACAGGAAAAAAGCACTACCGATCTTTAACCTCCAAGTCTGACCTTGACCTTTGTGCTAGGGATCAGAGGTCATCCCATAATGGGGAACATTTGTGCCATGTAATTTTAGAACCCCTTGATCAAGGAAAGAGTTATGGACTAGACATGAAAGTATGGATTGACAGAACAACGGACGGACAAACGGAAAAGCCCAATCCTATATTCTATAACCATAACTCAGGTCTGACTGAGAAAAAAATCTCAAACAGAACATCAAGTACACAACTTCACATACTAAACAACAATCCTCTAATGTTTTATGACTAAGTCAAATACTTTTTGAGATATTATATGCAACAAAAATTTGTATGTCCTTGATACATACTTTTGACAAGGGCAATAACTCTGGTCTGACCAAAAGAAATCCCTAACTAAACCCCAGGTGCACAACTTCACATGCTAAACAATATTCCTTTATGTTACATAATCATTGGACAAATAAGTTCTGAGATACATGCAACACAAACTTTCATGCACACTTTAGACTAAGTCATGGGCCATTATTCTAGTCTGGCCCAATGACATCTCAAACAAAACCCATGCACAATTTGCACATGCTGAATAACATTCCTATAATGTTTCATAATCCTAGGTCATATACTTTTTGAGTATATGCAACATAAACTTTTAGGCCCTTTTCATGCATATTTTTGACTATTCCAAGGGCCATAACTCTCTTCTGGCTGTGCAAAATCCCAATTATATCACCAGGTTCACAACTTCACATGCTGAATAACAATCCTGTGAAGTTTGATGACTCTAGGTCAAATAATTTTTGCGATATGCATGACACAAACTCTGATGGATGAATGGACTGATGGACAAGGGCAGATCCCCCCCGCACCGCCCCCTCAGCCCCGCCCCCCTCCCTGTTACAAACCGACATACGGGCCTCAAAGTATCTGTAGTATAAAGACAGGTATTGCATCATCTTTTTATATATTTTTGAGTTACTGAGGTAAATGCCAGAATTTTCGCATAAAATACCTCTAATGTTTTTCTGTATTTGATAACTTAGATTTCCATGTAAATTTTATTAAATTCGGTTCAGTAATAAAGAAGTTAGTATTTTTTTAACTTCAGCAATTTATGTTTTTATCTCCAAACCCACTATAACGGGCCTTAAATTGTCCAATACAATTTCCCGCGATAATAGTCAGAGTTCATGGCTATGTCGTTGATGCCCATGCAAAATTCAATATTTGGCAGGACATAACCAAACAAATCAGACCAGATATGCTTAGCGCGCACCACATTACCGACTGATGACACTATGTTATTCTGTTCTATTCTTTGTAGAAATAAAATTTGCTTGATTGAGGTAAGAAGTTTATTTGTTAGATTTTTGTCTTATTTTTGAATTATGATTTTATTTAGTAAATTTTTGTTCATTCTAAAGCATTTTGTAAAAGGTTTATTTTTCGGCAAGCTCTTAGCTAGTTTCGAGATGTCAGGCTAATTTATTAAATTTTTCTAACTTTTGTAAATTATTTATTTTGAAAGAGGAATCTAAAAATGTTTCATTTGTATTAGTTGTAAAATTTATATTGAAAGTTGTGTAACGTAAGATTTAGCAAGTAATTTTCTCATAAATCGTATCAGTCAAGTTTTCGTTGTAAATTATGGAACCCCGGTACTGCATTGTATTATATTGTATGTTATATTATAAATGTATGGTTTGACAAGTATAGTATTGTATATTTAATATTTAATTGCAATTTAATGATATTGTGTGCCAGTGTTTTGCATAACTATAAAGTGTCTGTTTTGTTACATGATAGAGTTATCATTCATACCTGCTATTGTATTATGTTTAATTTGTAGTGCATTATATTAATTTGTGGCTGTAAATAACAGCTGCAGTTAATTATCCTCTTATCTATCATTTTTCACCATAATCTGCACATATCTTTATCATACTTTAACTTTAGTTAGTCTAGCAAGTAATTAACTTGAAAATTGATAGAAGTACTAAGTGACGTATTGTATTCAAGTGACGTATGAACTTAATAGCACGTATATTTTGTATAACTAGCACGTATTATTTATGGGAGCCTGCGGAGGTATGGTGTACGCAATGGAGCAGTTTGTGCTTTTATTTGTATTTGCTATGACGCTTACCACATGTTATATATTTTAGCTTCTTCCACCAGACGACATTTTCCTGGTGAAGTCACGACCCGGAAGTTAAATACTCATGATTTTCTTAACTTGCCTGGATGTGAATTCCCAGCACAGAGGGTCTATGTCCCATGGTTGTGCCTAACCCCCGAGCTGTTAATCTTTGTAAACAAATGAGATAGTTCAGGGATACAAACACCGGATATGGGGAGCCAGGATCGGGTCAACTTCTTAAAGATTAGATGTGACAGTATCTTAAATCGTCCTAAATCTTTATCGTGCTACTCAAGTTTTAAGTGGAACTGAAACATCTGTAAAACGTCACTATGAAACTATATTAGAAATCTTGGACTCAAACATCTTTAAAAAAAAAAAAATATTGACATTGACATTATCAACACTTCCTTTTCTTCTATTTAGTAATTATAGTTTTTTCTATTCATTGTAAAATATTCATTTTCTGTAAATAAACTTGTAAATATTGTAATGAGTGTGTTGTTGTTCGTATAGTTTCTGTCTCTGGTTCGACCATGTGTCACACTCCCCACTGAAATATTTAGGAAATGAGTGGAGCAGAATTTGTTCATGGCAAGTGAGGAAATCTGGCTTGGTGTCATTTTCATGTGAACAACTGAACATGAATAAGTAGGAGCCAAATAAGGAAGTAAGGAAAAGTTGGAAACACAGGAAATGTAGTGCCACCGCCCACTTTACAGCCAAACAATTGTCAGGATAATGCCACCGCACACTTTACAGCCAAAAACCTGTCAGGATAGTGCCACCGCCCACTTTACAGCCAGAAAACTGTCAGGATATATAGATTTTAAACTCAGACAATTCTGAAATGATATAAAATCACTTACCATCATTTGAGCAAGTCTTGAATTAATATTTTTATTTTGTTGGGTTTACTGTCGCACCGACACAATTATAGGTCATATGGCGACTTTCCAGCTGTTATGATGGAGGAAGACCCCTGGTGCCCCTCTGCATTATTTCATCATGAGCGGGAACCTGGGTAGAACCACCAACCTTCCATAAGCCAGCTGGATGGCTTCCTCACATGAAGAATTCAACGCCCAGACTGAAGCTCAAACCCACATTGATGAGGGGCAAGTGATTTGAAGTCAGCGACCTTAACCATTCAGCCATGGAGACCCCACAGTCTTGAATTAAGCAATCATTTGAGGATTGAAACACCCTGAATTTAACTACAAAGCCACTTGCCTCTCATTTGAACAGGTCATAAATTCAGCTGTTACTTTTAAATTAAAGTAACCTGAATTTAACTATAAATCCACTTACCTGCCATTGAAGCAGTCAGAATTCAGCTGTTAAGTTAGGACTGAATATCCCTGAAAACCACTTACCCATCATTTGAGCTGGTCATGAATTCAGCTGTTAATTTAGGACTGAATATCCCTGAAAACCACTTACCCATCATTTGAGCAGGTCATGAATTCAGCTTTTATTTTAGGATTGAAGCACCCTGAATTTAACATTGCTGCATGCCCCTGTAAAAATGCAATCAGGATTAAAAGCATTTCATCTGTATATTTAACATACATTACATAACATAATTTGATTATAAGGTATGTGAATTAAACTCGAATCATCAATGAGGCTGGGATTTAACACCCAAAATTCATATTATATACTTTTTGACAAACAAGAGCGTCTTAAGACGCCAAGCTCGACTTTAGAATATTGTCACCGAACAGAACATTATTACCAAATGTGAAATATCAAAAGAGTTTTAAGTCAGAAAGGGGACATAATTTGACCAAAATACATATCAGAGTTATGGGACTTGATGTTATCAACAAGTTTTATAACCCCGAAGAAACATGTTAAGTTTCAATTCAATATCTGCATTAGTTTTGGGGATAGTAACTTGCATGTAAAACTTTAACCAGAATTTTCTAAGTCCAAAAGGGGGAATAATTTGCTCAAAATACATGTTAAGAGTTATGGAACTTGACCCAGTGAGGTTGGTAATTGACCTAGAAAAAGAATAAATATGTTTCAAAGCTATATGCCTTTTGGTAATAGCTGTATGTACTTGCACGCAAAACTTTAACCAGGATTTTCTAAGTCCAAAAGGGGGCATAATTTGCCCAAAATACATGTCAGAGTTATGGGACTTGGTGCTATCAACTAGTTTTATAACCCCAGGACACGTGTGAAGTTTCAATTTAATATCTGTAGTAGTTTTGGAGATAGTTACTTGCATGTAAAACTTTAACCAGGATTTTCTAAGTCCAAAAGGGGGCATAATTTGCCCAAAATACATGTCAGAGTTATGGGACTTGACCCAGTGAGGTAGGTAATTGATCTAGAAAAAGAAAAAATAAGTTTCAAATCTATATGCCTTTTAGTAATAGCTGTATGTACTTGCACGCAAAACTTTTACCAGAATTTTCTAAGTCCAAAAGGGGACATAATTTGGCCAAAATACATGTCAGAGTTATGGGACTTGACCCAGTGAGGTAGGTAATTGATCTAGAAAAAGAAAAAATAAGTTTCAAATCTATATGCCTTTTAGTAATAGCTGTATGTACTTGCACGCAAAACTTTAACCAGAATTTTCTAAGTCCAAAAGGGGACATAATTTGGCCAAAATACATGTCAGAGTTATGGGACTTGACCCAGTGAGGTAGGTAATTGATCTAGAAAAAGAAAAAATAAGTTTCAAATCTATATGCCTTTTAGTAATAGCTGTATGTACTTGCACGCAAAACTTTAACCAGAATTTTCTAAGTCCAAAAGGGGGCATAATTTGGCCAAAATGAAGGTCAGAGTTATGGGACTTGGTGCTATCAACTAGTTTTATAACCCCGAAGGCACATGTGAAGTTTCAATTCAATATCTACATTAGTTTTGGAGATAGTAACTTGCAAGTAAAACTTTAACCAGAATTTTCTAAGTCCAAAAGGGGGCATAATTTGCTCAAAATACATGTTAGAGTTATGGAACTTGACCCAGTGAGGTTGGTAATTGACCTAGAAAAAGAATAAATAAGTTTCAAAGCTATATGCCTTTAAATGATAGCTGTATGTACTTGCATGCAAAAACTTAACCAAGGTGTGACGCCGACGCCAGGGTGAGTAGAATAGCTAGACTATTCTTCGAATAGACGAGCTAAAAATACCGTATTTAAAATATTCTGACACAAGTCTAATTTTAATTTTTTTTACCAAATATGACACGATTTTATTTTGACTACAGTAAAATTTGCAATTTATTGTTTTTCAGAAGTAACTATTTTTCTATTGTAATTTTTGTACACAATTTCTGCTTTTCAGCTGGACCTTGAGGAATCAGGCCAACTATCAACAATGTCTAAATCATCCCAAAGAATGGTAATATTCAAATCTGGTAGAAATTCAAACTATTTAACCAATAACTTAAAGCTATATAATGCCAAACCTTCATTTTTTACACAAAATCTAAGTAAACATAAAATGAACATAACCATGCATGTAAACGTGTTGCACACACTTAATAAATGTATAACTAACCAAAATATGAATTTGCAAATCCACTGAAAATTGGTTTTTATCAAGTGTTACTACACGACATTAAATTATAAATGCAGCTCTACATATACAGTTAGTTTTCATACTTAGCCAAGTTATATACACTGAAGAGTGTTTTCCACATGTAAAGAAAACATCTATCAATAAAATACTTAAGAGAAATATGTGCACAGGTTATCTTTAGTAATCACAAAACATATTTACACACAAAAATTACTTGTAAATAGACAATGTAAATCACCTTTGTCTGAGCCATGTCTGCTAAATACTGGTCTCCCTTCTTACACTCAAACTTTTCATTGCCATCCCTATCTAGCACCTTGGCCTGTGAATTGCCCGCTACAACAAGGATCACATCACCTGTACTACTGTAATGTAACTGCTTGATCGGATGGCTAGAATTTAAAAATAAAGTTGCTTTGCTAACAATTATAATCATTCTAGTCAAAAATATTTTCAATGAAATGCTGGACAAAACAAATGAAATATCCATTTCTCAAGTGTAACAGGCAAAAAATAGAAAAAGAGTAATTAAAGCCCTAGCACCTCTTACTTGACTCTAAGTCTGCTTTTGTGCAGAGTTCCTACCACCACTCCCAACCTTTTCTTCAGATACACTGAAGTCATTTACCCATAGCAGTTTGGGTACATCACTTTTATTTTCTTATTTCATAATAAACAGAGGTATTATAATAGTTTTGCTATGAATTTGCATTTTATAGCTAGTAATAAGTTTGTAGATAATGCTTCTATATATTCATGACTGTTTTGAATTTGTCCATACATGTATTTGTGTTAAAATAAAACCATTTTAACCAAGATTCTAAGATTCTAACCAGTAACATCCTGTCTAGTATTGTACACAGTGTCTATAAACATCTTAACCTTAAACTTAAGATTGACAAATATTTACTTTCCCGCAATTTTTTAGTAGCATATTTACCCTAAAGAAATTTTTGGGGGAATGTCCGTACCTGCCAATTCTATGTTCATGCAAAGTTTCATCATGTAATGTACAAATGTATTACTGACAAAGCAAAATGAAAATTTAGCATTTGAATGTCTAAGTCTAAATTTATGTTTATGTTCATAACTGTTTTGCACAATCTCGTACAGCATAGCTGCCTGAGGGAGAAGTAGGGATTGTAATTTTAATCTATTCATCAAACAAAATAATCGAATAACACTGGTCAAGCTCCAAACCATTTAATTTGTAGTCTACTTGGTAAGCCAGTTGCACAAGCAGTGAAATTCTATGATTTCCACAAAGTATATATAAATTCAATGTTTGGCACAAGCTTAGTAATTTTCACTAACATTTTAAACTGATTTTCTCACATTAAATTATGTTTTTATAAGATGCAATTTTGGAAGAATCAAATTTTCTAAATTATGGTAAAATTCACGACCCACAAAATTTTACATCATAATCATAACCTTCAGTATCCTTGTTTACCTGCAGAATTTCATACCTCTCACATGGCCTCAGTGTCCTGAATGGCTTCAGAGTTGAATCCATTCCCGCAAAATCAAACAATTTCACATCATAATCATAACCACCTGTAACCAGCCGAGCACCGGATGGGTCCAAAGCCAGTGCAGAAACCTGCAAAGGAAACATGTAGAAGATAGACAGTTATGTGCCTAAATGAGTTCTGTCTTTCGTTAGACAACTAAAGAAAAGTTGTAAAGCCTTCGACTTTCAGACAGAATATCAGAAATTCATCAAAGAATAGATTTTTTCTCTGTATATGATTTGTTTAAACTGCACATTTGTCCAAGTTATTACAAAATATATGTTTTGTAATCTGCATCATGAAATATTCTTTTTTGTACTGACAGTGTTTACAAACTTCTTTGTACAATTTTACTAAGTACAGTGGCTCCCTAGAGTATCTATGGTTTGGGCACCAGGGACGACTGGAGCAATTCATGTGGTAACAAGATGCTTTTCTTATACTGTGAAACCAATGAATTTTATGGGGGAGAGGGCTAATTTTCATCGATTTTGTGGTTGAGTCAATCCATGAAATTAAATCCCAACAAAAAGCAAAATTCCCATTTATTTAATCTTCAAAATCTGAAATCCAAAAAAATCATTTCCCCATGAAATAGCTATTTTGTCCAGAACAACAAAATCTTGTGCCCACAAAATTGAATTATCTAATGGTATTCTCTATGTTTTGATCTTTAGAATTTCTGGGTAACATAAGCATTTTGCTTATCCCTTTGCAACTTCAAGCAATCACTGTTCTACTGTAAAATGATAAGAACAATATTTCTGTAACACCTCATTTTCTGATTTCACTGCTCTTTAATCAAAAGAAAATATACATACTATCCATTTATTTTCTAAGGGCTTGAATGTTAAATGCCATTAAAAAGGTTAGATTTTTAAAATCCTTTTATGTTTTTACCCAATATAAAAAAACAATTATCTGTTAATCATGAATACAAGTCTATTTTCAAATATCATTAAAACTATTGAACAAGCTCCTCTATTTCACCAGCAGACACTCTTACTTATCGGATGTCTAACATGGAGCCGAGGTAGAACCTTTGGCACATTTTGCCAGTACTTATAGTTTTCTTTACATTACTGGTTAAAGGCCTCAACCAATCAGCCGGGTTTCATAATAATTTTCATCATCCAACCAAAATCATCTGTGAAAAGTCTGGTCAGGCTCACTTCATTATCAATGCCAAATTACAAGAAATATCTTTATTTCTCAAAGTAAATTTCTCAACATCTGATAAAAGGATTCTGATTATAAATTAGTGAATATTTTCCTAAGACGCTGCTTGAATTTTCAGCAGGCTGAATATAGGAAAATATTCATCGGCTGAAACCACAGGCTGTCTAGCATACCCTGACAAAAAATTAGGGCTAATTTTAGGGCAATTTGTACAAAAAAATAGGGCTAAAATTAGGAATTTGGTACAATTTTAAGGAAATTTTAGGGCTAAATTTAGGAATTTTCAAATTAAAATATGGACTTTAAAGACAATGTAATGTGCTTACTTTTATGTGATTGACATAAAAGTAACTTACAAATAGTGCTTTATTTACAGAAAAGACGTCTACCACTGGTAAACTGCTTTGAACTGTGCTAAACTGTTTTTTTCTGAATTAGAAGAACTTTCAAACAGCATTTAAAACATTTTCTCTTTTTGATCATTGCAAAAAAGTTAAAAAATTAGGAATTTTTGTGAAAAAATAGGGCCTTTTTAGGAATTTCCTTTGATTTTTAAAAAAAAATAGGAATTTTAGCCAAATTGAAAAAAAATAGGAAAAAGTAGGAATTTTAGGGACGCTAGACAGCCTGAAACCACTATAACAAACTCTGACGGATGAAGATGGGAACAAAATGAAATACAACTGTATACTAATTTGGCAGTATTTTATTTTGTATAATAAGACTTGCATTATAAATGTTAATTTATTATTTCACTTACTGTTTTCTTCCCATGATCTATAGTTATTTGCAAGCTGGATGGAATTTTCTTCAAAGGTGACTGAAATGGAAGTGTTGTCACTAAAATTAGGGATCCACTTGACTGACCTATTCAACATCACTATTTTCAAATCAAATTGCTGAAATTTCAAGAGCTCCCTCTTCAAGGCGAAGCAAATCTGATATGTTCTTGAAATGTTAAAAAAACTACATGGTAAAAGATATATTCAGCATTTTCAATGTTTTATTACACTCATAAAGCTGGTAAAGAAGGCCATGATGGCCCTGTATTGCTCATCTGAGTTTAGTTGCTTGCTTGAACAGTTAAAAGTTTCTACTAATTAAATAAAGGCAGGTAATGTGTATGTTTTTTTTTGTGGTGGTGGTGGGGGTGAGGGAGAGGGGGAGGTGTGTCGTTGATAGACACTGGGGAAATGATGTGATGTGATAATATCAAACATGATGATTTTTAAAGTTTCTACTACATAAACAAGAGCTGTCCGTAAGACAGCGTGCTCGACTTCTCTCAGTGCCTGACTCTGAGTTAGAGCTTTGCCAGTAAAAACTTTAACCAAACAATTCTAAATTAAAAAGGGGCATAACTCTGTCAAAATTCAAACAGGGTTATGGGGATTGTTTCTCCTGGTGTAGACTTTGTAGTAAATAACTATTTTAAGTTTCAAGTCAAAAACTTTGACAGTAACAGAGATATTGGACTTTATCAAAAACTTTTACCATAACTTCTAAGTTAAAAAGGGGCATAACTCTGTCAAAATGTAAATCACTGTTATGGGGATTATTTCTCCTGATGTAGACTTTGATAGTAAAAAAACTATTTTAAGTTTCAAGTCAATAGCTTTGATAGTAACAGAGATATTTGACTTTATAATAAACTTGAACCAAAAATTCTAAGTCAAAAAGGGGCATAACTCCATCAAAATTCAAACCAGAGTTATGGGGATTGTTTCTCCTGGTGTAAACTTTGATAGTAAATAATTATTTTAAGTTTCAAGTCAATGGCTTTCATAGTAACAGAGATATTCGACTTTATCAAAAACTTTAACCAACGATGATGCCGACGCTGGGGCGAGTGCAACAGCTCTACTTTTAATCGAAAAGTCGAGCTGATAAGTGACCACACCTCTTGGTGGCAATGCTTTTTGATGAAACAAAATAATTTCTACAATCTTCGTAAAGGGTCACCCAAGAAACATTTGTGTAATATTATTTTAAAATTGGGCCTGCTGTTTCAGACAAGAATATTTTTAAAGTTTCCAATAAATACATACAAGGAAAAAGTAGCCACATCCCCTGGTGGCCATATTTTTGACAAAAACAAAATAATTTTGAAATAACAGCTTACTTAAGATTTTTTGTGAAATTAGGACCAGGATGTTTCCTTTCCTTTTTCCCCACGTCTGCAATTTATGGCATAGTTTCTCCCATTTTCACAGAATCAGCACCATCCCAAAATTCTGTGACTTGCTTTTTTTTTCTTTTTTTTTTTTTTTTTTGCTTTCATTTAGAAAAACAGTACATAGTTTTAGATATACATATAGGCATAATCCTTTAAAAAAATATACTTACATCATCATCATTATCATCATCATCACTATCTTCATCCTCCTCCTCATCTTTAGACTGTCCTGGCTTGGTTCTCTTCCTTTTGTCTAAACTCCCCAAACCTGGAGGTAGAGGAGGTCCTATCATTTTATCATTTTCATCCTCTTTGTTACCACTCTTCATGGACGAAGGCATAGGTGGTCCTATCATTTCTTCATCTGAAAAAAAAAAAGAAAAGAAAATTTAATATATATATAGCACATAACAAGCCGATGTCACCCACCTCTACCCCATGATGGCTTGTCCTGTTCCTAAGATCACTATGACCAAATTGTAAAAATGACTTGTCACTTGCAACACTCATACCCCTAGCTGAATAATCAAGCTCACAAAGAATTTTATAGGAAAATGTTTGACTATTCTGGTCTTAAAAATAAATTGACTGTTGAAATCTATCATACTGGATAGGGTGACAGGTATAGATGTTGTCTTAGCTATATATCAGTATATACATTTCTATCAGAAGGACATACCATGCAGCTTTACTTTTTTCTGTACATAATTTGTATTCTTGTATGTGTCTATGTACTCATATTTTAACTTTAAAACTATATAATGTTATTGATATGATTTTGACTTTAATAACTAAACTATATTACTTTTCTTTTCTGGTCTAATCTTTTCTTGTAATTGTCACATATCTGTTAATGATGTGGTATCTGTGTTGTACATAATGTGTATTATCTGGTAGTTGTCACTAACTTGTTGATAATGTCATTACTTATTAATTTACTTTTCCTTTTTGGTTGTAAATAATGTATGTAATTATGAAGAGGCTCCCTTGGAAGATTTATTTACCTGACTGCAACGCCTCTTCAAATAGTCTTTACTTAATCATTATTCGAGAAACATTTGTGCAAAGTAACATTAAAATCCCTTGACGGCAGGCTGAGCTATGGAGCAGACAGATTAAAAAAAAGACATTCTGACTGTGACCTTGACATTTAAGTTAGGGAACAGGGTTTCGTACATGACACATTGTCTCATTATGGGAGCATTGGTGCCAAGTAATTTTACAATCCTTTTATGTATGGCAGCATTATGGACAGGACACAAAACCAAACCTGTTATTACCATGATAACTTTGACATTAGTGGTACTTCTATCTTTGAAATTTGTGCAAAAAAAACCCCACTCATTATGGAGAACATTTGCAGCAAATATTAAAATCCTCTGATGGATGGCTGAACAACAGAGTTGACTGGAGAAAAGTCTGGCTAATCACTGACCTACAAGTGGATTGAATAACAATCAAATGAAAGATGGAAAATTGCAAACCTATAATTCCTGAAACTGGTAATCATATAGACAGATACAACATACAACAACAGTAATTTACAGGTTGTTTTTTTATTTTTACAGGGCTCCAGATAAGACGCGTATTAGCATAAATTACGCTTTGAAATAATGCATATACTCATGTGTGATAATTTTTAAGTGTATAAAAACGTATATGAAATTATAGAAACACATGCAATGACTTTTTACTAGCGTAAACAAAATCTGAATCGTCTGGATGCTTTATGTAACAGAGCACTGTAGGCATTAATTCTCCCACATTGAACGTACACATGCATTGAATGGTACACAATAAGCCTAGGTTAAATTGAGCCTCACCATGAGAAAACCAACATATTGCATTTGCTGCCAGCTTGGATCCAGACCAGACTGCGTGGATGTGCAGGCTGGTCTGGATCTCGCCAATGCTGTGTTTCCAAGTGCGCTCAACTGTTATTTACATACTGTGATGAAATGTTTTAAGTAGGAACAAAATCTAGATTTACATGTCCTTCTAAAGTGTTATTTAAAATGATGTGAACCAGGCAAAGTAAACAAAAGCTGTTATGATGAATGCCCATGCATTTGAAGAATGTATGCCGATAGTTAGGTATTTATATGGAGCGGTCTGCCGAAAGTCGTCTTACATGTGTCAACATTCATGATAGTTATTTAAAATCCATGCTGTAATGACAAAGACAATGATCCTGACATTCATAATGTTCAACTAGTCGAAAAAGCACCTTAACGTCTAAGTATGTACTTCTGAACCAATTTGTAGAAAGCAGATTGGTGTCTTGCCAATGACAGTACTCACTATTGTTACACATTCATGCAATTATTTTGAAGAATCCATATCGTACAATCAGATATGCCGGGTAAAGCACATGCAAATACTTTAGAGTCATAGGGTAGACAACTTGTACCATATTCTGATCTACATTTTGACCTGGGTGGCGTTGTTGTCAACGACAAAAGTATTTTTGTGTAACATAATTAACATGGTGAATTTCCAGCTTCTGATGGCGGATGAAGACCCAGGTGCCCCTTCAGGCATTACTTCATCATAGGCAGTCACCTGGGTAGAACCACCGACCTTCCATTAGCCAGCTTCCTAACATCTGAATAACTCTACACACCAAGCAAGGTTTCAAGCACACATCAGTGAGAGCAAGAGATTTGATGTCAACAACCTTCACCAACCTGACATGGAGTCCCCTATATTCAAAGTACAGCCAAATCAAAAACAATACTGTGAAATCATTAATATTTGCGGGGGACTAATTTTCGTGGATTTCGTGATTGAGTCAATCTAAGAAATTTAATCCAAACAAACAAGTAAAATTCCCATTCGTTTTATATTCAAAAGTTTAAATCAACAAATTCATATCCCCATGAAATTAACGTTTTTACCAAAACCACAAAATTAAATGATTATACAGTATTCTGATAAGAACATGAAAATGTCCAAGATGCTTTTGAAATAATTAACTAATTCAACATTCCACATGAAATTTTACTTTATATTTCATTTTTGATTAAAACTCATTTCTTTTCTAACTTCTCAGTCCATACAATTACATCATAGTTTCATACAGCAAACTGTTTTTTAATCTTTCACTCAAATCATGAATCAATCACTGCAAGGAAAACAATGTTTTACCAGAAGAGGAATCACTATCTGAGTCACTTCCACTACTTGAGCTCTCTTCTTTCCTTTGTTTGTCTTTCTTTGCTTCATTCTGTCTGTTAATTCTGTCAACTGTTGTTTCTGTATCCTCATCTGTCAAGTAACAACAACTTTTTGAAAAAAAAAAAAAAAAACTGCTGTGACTCACTGAATCGAAAGGAAAGCTTGACAGTTTGCCTTCAACTTTCAACAAAGCCATTATTGGAGGTAAATGATTATGAAATTTTCGATCTGAAGTTCTACTACTGATCTGAGATAAGTCACCTACTTATCCTCCAACCTCAATATAATACGAGTCACTGACCACAAGTAATCGTTCTCTAAAGTTTGAACATGATAGGCAAAAGTTTTCTTGATCAGAAATCATTTTATCTATATGGATGAAAACACAGGAAACCAGGCAATGTCAGCCACATAAAGTTTTCTTGAAAGAAGGGAATAATAAATGGCACTTACATGATGATTTAAAATATATTTAAAATATCAATGTAGAAATCTCTGACTGACCATGCTCTTAATTTTATGTTCTAATGTAATTTATAACTTCAAGCACATATTTTTGATGGAGAGGTCAGTCAAAATGTATGTAGCGCAATAATATGTAATTTTATTTTTTTTTTTTTTTAAACAAACAAAAGTTGCAAATTGTCACAATGCCTGTCACAGCAAATTACTTTTGATTTTAAAATACTCTACTACTTATTGAGCAGACCAGTTGTCAATTTCCTACATTTTGTCCAATCAAGGGCCATAACTTGAGAGCAAAAAGGCTATCCAACTGGTAATCCAACTTGACCAAAATAATATGACCATATTGTTTTTGACTTGGTATGGTGAACACTGGATAAGAATAAAACAAGAGGGCCATGATGGCCCTATATCGCTCACCTGAGTTTAGTTGCTTGCTTGAACAAATTTCTTTGCTATAGCTTCAAAAACAAACAAGAGCTGTCCGTAAGACAGCACGCCCGACTATTCTCAGTGCTTGACTCTGAATTAGAGCTTTGCCAGTAAAAAAAATTCCAAGATAAAAAGGGACATAATTCTGTCAAAATTATGGGAATTGTGTCTCCTGGTGTAGACTCTGATAGAAAATAACTATTTTGAGTTTCAAGTCAAAATCTTTAATAGCAACAGAGATATTTGACTTTATCAAAAAATTTTTTTAAAAATTCTAAGTTGAAAAGGGGCATAATTCTGTCAAAATTAAAATCAGAGTTATGGGAATTGTGTCTCCTGGTGTAGACTTTGATAGTAAATAACTATTTTGAGTTTCAAGTCAAAAGCTTTAATAGTAACAGAGATATTTGACTTTATCAAAAATTTTAACAAAATATTCTAAGTTAAAAACGGGCATAATTCTGTCAAAATTCAAATCAGAGTTATGGGGATTGTTTCTCCTGGTGTAGACTTTGATGGTAAATACGTATTTTAAGTGTCAAGCCAATAGCTTTGACAGTAACAGAGACATTTGACTTTATCAAGAACTTTAACCAAAAATATTAAGTTAAAAAGGGGCATAATTCTGTCAAAATTCAAATCAGAGTTATGGGGATTGTTTCTCCTGGTGTAGACTTTGATAGTAAATATCTATTTCAAGTTTCAGGTCAATAGCTTTGACAGTAACAGAGATATTTGACTTTATCAAAAACTTTAACCAACGGCGATGCCGACGCCGACACCAGGGCGAGTGCAATAGCTCTACATTTTCTTCGTAAAGTCGAGCTAAAAAACTAAGTGAGTAGGTCATGGTAAAATATATTCAAGATAACTTCGGAAATCTGTTAAAAAACTATACAGGTGGTCAAAATCTCTTTGCTGTAGCTTCAAAAGCAAGAAAGTAGGCCAGTATGTCAGGGTTAAAAATATTAAATATGAGTATTGAAATCTGTATCAAAAGTTATACAATATACATGTGGTCCATCTATGTTGTACCTTCAATATCAAGAAAGTAGGTCAGTAGGTCAAGATTAAGACTTTTCAAGATGAGTATTGTAATCTGTATCAAAAATTATACAAGTGATCCAAATTTCTATGCTGTAAATTTAGAAACAAGAAAGTAGGTCAGTACATGTAGGGCACAATTAATACTATTCAATATGAGTATTGAAATCTGAATCAAATATTATACATGGGGTCCAAATTTTTTTTGCTGTATGAGCTACATGTTTCAAATGTCAAACTGATGCTAAAATATAAGAAATTAGATCAGTAGGTCACATTCATGGTCACTGAAAGTCAGTTTTAAGATCGGTGTAAAAAATGTACATGTCATCCAAATTTCAAGGCTGTATCTTAAAAAACAAGAAAGTAGGTCAGTAGGTCAATTTGAACAATTTTGGTAGAGGACCACTAGGCAATGTAACACACCAAATATCAAAAGCCTAGGCCTTGCAGTTTCAGGCAAGAAGATTTTTAAAGATTTTTTCCTATATAAGTCTATGTAAAACTTGGGACCCCTGGGGCAGGGCCTCTTTTCACCCCAGGGTTATAATTTGAACAATCTTGGTAGAGGACCACAAGGCAATGCTACATACTAAATATCAAAGGCCTATGTCTTGTGTTTTCAGACAAAAAGATTTTTAAAGTTTTTTTCCTATATAAGTCTTTGTAAAATTTGGGACCCCCCCCCCACGGGGCCTCTTTTCACCCCAGGGGCATAATTTGAACAAACTTCATAGAGGACCATTAAATGATGACAAATACCTAGGCTCTATGCCTTGCGGTTTAGGACAAGAAGATCTTTTAAGTTTTTCCTTTTGGTTGCCATGGCAACCAGAGTTCTGTGTGGAATTCAATTGTTTGAACAATTTTGAAATTTTCCAAGGATCATTCCTGTGAAGTTTCATCAAAATTGAACTGGTGGTTTAGTAGGAGATGTTGTTTAAAGGAAAGTAGGGACGGCCGGACGCCGGACAGACGGATGCCGGACGGTGAGTGATCACAATGGCTCAGGTGAGCTAATCAAATGGAAAAACAAAAAAAAATTAAAAATGATGTCACATAATGAAATTTGACATTGCCATGCATCTGTGTTACTAAGGTAACAAAAACAAGGGCTGCCCTAAGACAGCCAGTGCTCGAATATTATCCTAAATGTTAAACAAGAGCTCGTCGAACAAGAAATGCCCCCCTTGATGCATTCAGTAATTGCACAAGGAACTGAGATTATTTGCTCACTGTAAACAAAAGTTCTACTGTTCTGGTTCAATGTGACATTGACCTTTGACCTACTGACCTCAAAATCAACAGGGGTCATCTGCTGGTCATGATCAACCTCCCTATTAAGTTTAGTGATCCTAGGCCCAAGCGTTCTCATGGTATCATCCGGAAAGGGTTTAACTGTTCTTGGTCAATGTGACCTTGACCTTTAGCCTACAGACCTCAAAATCTATAGGGGTCATCTACAGGTCATGACCAACCTCCCTATCAAGTTCCATGATCCTAGGTCCAAGCATTCTGAAGTTATTGTCTGGAAATGGTTTAAACGTTCCGGGTCACTGTAACCTTGACCTTTGACCTACTGACCTTAAGATCAATAGGGGTCATCTGCTGGTCATGATGAACCTCTCTATCATCTTTCATGACCCTTGGCCGAAGAGTTCTCAAGTTATTGTCCAGAAACCGTTTAACTGTTCCTGGCCAATCTGACCTTGAACTTTGACCAAATGACCTCAAAATCAATAGGGGTCATCTGTTGGTCATGATCAATTTTCCTGATCCTAGGCCCAAGCATTCTTGAGTTATCGCCCGGAAACCGTTTTACTGTTCCTGGTCACTGTGACCTTGACCTTTGACCAACTGACCTAAAAATCAATAGGGGTCATCTGCTGGTCATGACCAACCCCCCTATCAACTTTCATGATCCTAGGCCCAAGCTTTCTTGAGTTATCATCCAGAAACCGTTTAACTGTTCAGGGTCACTGTGACCTTGACCTTTGACATACACATCTCAAAATCAATAGGGGTCATCTGCAGGTGATGATCAACCTTCCTATCAACTTTCATGAGCCTAGGCCCAAGCGTTCTTGAGTTATCATCCGGAAATGGATTGGTCTACATACAGACCGACCAACCGACCGACCGACCGACCGACCGACCGACCGACATCGGCAAAACAATATACCCCTCTTTCTTCGAAGGGGGGCATAAATATGTATAGAGTTTCAATTCAGTATCTGCAATAGTTCTGGAGACAGTAACTTGCATGCAAAACATTAACCAGAAGTTTTAAAATCAAAAGGGGAAATAAGTTGGCCAAAATGCATGTCAGAGTTATGGGACTTGATGCAATTAACTAGTTTCATGACCCTGAAGGCACATGTGAAGTTTCGATTTAATATCTGCATTTGTTTTGCAGATAGTAACTTGCATGCAAAACATTAACCAGAATTTTCTAAGGCCAAAAGGGGGCATAATTTTCCCATAATACTTATCAGAGTTATGGGACTTGACCCAGTGAGGTTGGTAATTGATATAGAAAAAGAAAAAGTAAGTTTCAAAGCTATATGCCTTTAAGTAATAGCTATATGTATTTGCACGCAAAACTTTAACCAGGATTTTCGAAGTCCAAAAGGGGGCATAATTTGGCCAAAATAGCCAGAGTTATGGGACTTGACCCAGTGAAGTTGGTAATTGACCTAGAAAAAGAAAAAATAAGTTTCAAAGCTATATGCCTTTAAATAACAGCCATATGTACTTGCATGCAAAACTTTAACCAAGGTGTGACACCGACGCCAGGATGAGTAGAATTGCTAGACTATTCTTTGAATAGTCGAGCTAATAACAGCCTAGCCTTCCTACCTAGCCTACCTCCCAGCCCTGCCCTGCATGCCTATATTTCATTACATTACAATGTATATTTTTAACACAAATCTGGACACCTGTTCCTTCAATACAGATACCTTCTTTTCCAGTAGTTGTCCTTTCTATGGCAGTTTTTCTAGCCTCTTCAAACATCGCCATAAAATCAAATTGACGTGCTTTCTTTGATAGACCTTTTTCTAAAAATAAAAGCATAATTTATGACCTGTTGTTTAAATTAAGGTAGTTCTGCATTTTTAAAACAAGAGCACTGCCTGAAGGTGCCATACCTCGTCTGCAAGTGCTGGATAATATGTAAGAAAAGAGAAATGGTTCTTGGCCTTCTTACTCATCTTAACTGATGACAAAGATAATGTATGAAGTTTCAAAGCTATATGTATATAGTATACAAGAAAAGCGAACTTAAACAAAAACAACCAAGAAATACTGATTTTCTAAGTTAAAAAGGCCCATTATTCTGACAAAATGCAAGAGAGAGTTATGGTTCTTGACCTACATACTAATCTAATGATATTAGAATGTTGTACAAAGTTTCAAAGTTATCGCTCTTATAGAATTCAAGAAAAGTGGACCTAAATAAAAAGAAATTCTAACTAACTACTCATCTAATAATGATAAACAAGTCTGCAAAGATTCAAAGCTAGTGTTCTTATAGTATTCAAGTAAAGTGGACCTAAACAAAAAATTTAATCAAGAAATTCAAATGTTTTAAGTATAATAAGGGCCATAATTCTGACAAAATGCAGATTAAGAGTTATGGCTCTTGGCCCACTTACACATCTAATGATGATAAACAAGTGTACAAAAGTTTAAAAGCTGTAGCTTTTATAGGTTTTGCGAAAAAGTGGACCTAAACAAAAATTTTAACCAAGAAAATCAAATTTTCTAAATACAAAAAGAACCATAATTTTGACAAAATGCATATCAGAGTTATGGTTCTTGGCCCACATTAGTCTGCTAATGATGATAAACAAGTGTGCAAAGTTTCAAAACTGTAGCTCTTAGTAATAGTTTTTGAGAAAAGATGGACCTAAACAAAAATTTTCACTAACGCTAACACTGATGCCGACGATCAAGTGACAACAACACATCGTAGATTTTTTTCAAAAATCAAGACGAGGTAAAAACTGAAAGTAATGGTGTAACATTATCAGTAAACAGAATAAAGCCCAGATCCTTCATATGGAAATGTCAATCAAACTACAAATAAATGGCAAACTTTGTGTTAATCAATAAAACCGGTTCTCCTGGACTCAAGTATAAGAAGAAATGTATACACGAGAGTCAATATGTTTTTTTTTGTCCATGATTAAAAAGGTCTGCAAATTTCACGCACCTTTTTTACCAAATTTGGAATTTTTAATATAACATTTGAAGTTTTTCTTTACTTGTTCCATATCTATAATACACATTTTGAAATTGAAACCAAATGAATACAGCACCTGACGTTTAGAAAACATCATTTTAACAGCAAAGGTCTGATAAAGGAAAATAATTACAGTACATACCTTGGTCTTCAGCCATCTCCTAAATCAAGTCCAGTCAAGTCTATATGGAATTTTAAAATTCAGACCTTCAAACTGAGCTCTGAAAAAAAAAGCAAAGCAAAGAGTGTAAGTCTACAAACACAGTTTGTTGATACATTCATTTATATTTTTTTTTAATTAAAAGAGGGTCATAATGGCCCTATAATGGTCACTCACAAGTTTAACAGAATATTCCTACCAAGTAACTTGTAAAACTGACCTGCCGATTCAGAGGAGAATATTTTCATGGTTTTCCAAAGAGTCATATACAGAAAACTAGACCAACTCCTGGCAGCCATGTTATTTTTTAATTTTGTTTTTGCCAAATCAAAATGGCATGTAACAATTCTAGTAGAACTCAGTCACTCAAGAATATTTTGGTGAAATAACTTCAAAATCAGACCAGTGGATAAGGGGGAAACAGCATTTGAAGACAATTTTTAGATATGACAGCAACAATCTTTGACAAATAAGAATATGATGAATACCCTTCATACATAGGTGGTCACCCTAAGAAAATTTCTGTGAAATTATTTCAAAATCAAATGAACAGTTTTTGACCAGAAGGTTATTTTAAAATCCCATAATAAACTAACTGGGAAACTGTACAGAGTACACCATGTTCTTGACAAATCAGAATAATTTAAACAATCATCATAGTGGGTCACACAAAAACATTCCTGTGAAAAAAATTCAAATTTTGTCAGCTGTCTGCAGTCATGGCGAAATTCTGCCGTACAGTCAAACCTGTGTGACAAAAAATGAGTAGGTCTTATGTGGAGGGTCGGGGTGTTGAACTTTATGTCCTATATGATACAGCGCAAGTTGGTTTTTACTAAGTAAGTAAGTATTAATAACACTTAATTTATATTCATTCTGGTTCAAGTCAGAAGTTTCAAACTGATGTTGTTTCTCGTCCGAGTACCAAGTTTCAGTCAAAAGAGCGAAATCTATTTTCTCATCCCTGAGGTATTGGCCCACAAAATCATCTTTGTTCACAACAGATCTACAGTTCAGAGTAATGCAGTATACATGTTCATTCATTTTTTTGTACCAATTGCATTTCTTAGGCTATATCAAATTTTTAAAGTTCACACCATTTTGTTTAGGAATTACTTTACTTTTACCACCTTGTTTACTTCTGTGTGTTTTCTTTTTACAGGCTATATTGTGTAACTTTATAATCCTATGTGCCGCAGGGTCTTGCTTCCCTAATCCCCTATTGTTCCATACTGTATATCCAATAATCTAGTGTAGGTATACTTTTACAAGTGAACGACAGGTAATGTCTGATGTAAATTCATTAAGAAAATTATCAAAAATTTCACTGGATGCAAGCCATTCAATCACTGAAGATACAGCAAAATAGAAGTGCAGAAAGATGCGAAGTACATTCATATCCATTATATCCAATTTTCAGCAAATTCTCAACATAAATAACAGAGTTATTACGGTAAGATTCAAGAGCACAGAAACACATTTTTGTCTACCAAATTTTAGTTCTAACCAAACAGACTCAATAATATTTGCTTCAATATCAGTTCTTAATTCATATGGCAAATTGGACTTAAAGCCCTGCTCCGCAGCTATTCAAATTCTATTGTGTGTATGCAACCCATGATTACAATAGGTAACAGTTAACGGCCACGCGCCACACTTTAGCACGCAAAACCACAGGTATTTTATATAGATTTTTTTATAAAATAGACTCTATTTTGACAGGCATCACTGTTCATAGTCGGGATTCTCATGCTTTTTCAGTGACAATTTAAGGTTAAAAGGTAGGACTGGAGCAGGTCTTTAACATATAAAACTATTCCATGCCATTTGATCCCCTATAGCGAAGAAAAACTTTATAGTTATCTATATGTAATTCATTATCTGACAAGGCATCACTAAGATAAGTTTCACCCAGACCAAAAATATCAACGCTTATCCACTAAAAACTTAAATTCATTCAATTTTGGATACAGATAGTGTATGTTTAGATGCATGAAGTTTAGGCAATTTTTATCAAATTTGTGGTTATCAACAGTATTTGTAGACTCTAAAGAATTTCTATGTCCTATTTTGTTGTTAATCTTGTCAGCACTAGTTTCTGGTTTTTCTTCATTTATAATGAGATTGTTTATAGTCTTGTCCGGATTGGAATTTTTTACACTATTAACATTAAATATGAGTTCATAAATACTGCAGAAGTCTTTCTTACAATGCAGTTTTCTTACGCACATGTTCATTTTTCACATTTTTCATCTACCTAATTAATATCTAATTGTTTTTGTTTACTCTTTACCGTATGTTTTGGATCAGATGAGTTTCCATTCAGTCAGATGGGATATACTGTCAGACAAGTCTTCAAACATTTTTGCCATGACTGCTGTTTGACGAGAAAAATTTTCATTTCTCACTACAACACTACAAACATATCTTTTTAGTAAAAATTTACCACAAATCCTAGCAGCCATGTTCTTTGAATAAGAGGGCCCTGAAGGCCCTGTATCGCTCACCTGATCTATGGACCTAAAGATCAGATCATCAAGATTAACATTCTTACCAAGTTTCATTAAGATATGGTCATAAATGTGGCCTATAAAGTGTTCTCTAGCTTTTCCTTTGATTTGACCTAGTGACCTAGTTTTTGACCCCACATGACCCAGATTCGAACTTGACCTGAAGATCATAAAGATTAATAATCTGACCAAGTTTCATGAAGATACAATCATAAATGTGGCCTCTAGATTGTTAACAATCTTTGCCTTTGATTTGACCTGGTGACCTAGTTTTTTACCCCACTTGACCCAGATTTGAACTTCACCTTTAGATCATTAAGATTAAAATTCTGACCAAGTTTCATTAAGATACAGTTATAAATGTGGCCTCTAGAGAGTTAACTAGCATTTCCTTTGATTTGACCTAGTGACCTAGTTTTGACCCCACATGACCCAGATTCGAACCTGACCTAAAGACCATCAAGGTTAAGATTCTGCCAAGATTCATGAAGATACAGTCATAAATGTGACCTCTAGAGTGTTAACAAGTTTTTCCTTTGATTTTTTGACCTGCTGACCTAGTTTTTGATTCCACATGATCCAGATTCGAACCTGACCTAGAGGTCATCAAGACAAACATTCTGATTAAGTTTCATAGAGATATAGCCATGAATGTGACCTCTAGAGCTTTTCCTTTGATTTGACCTGGTGACCTAGTTTTTGACCTCAGATGATCCAATATCGAACTCGTCCAAGATTTTATTTAGGGTAACATTCTGACCAAGATTGATCAAGATTGGGCCAAAATTGTGACCTCTAGAGTGTTAACAAGCTTTTCCTTTGATTTGACCCGGTGACCTAGTTTTTGACCCCACTTGACCCAGATTTGAACTTGACCTAAAGATCCTAAAGAGTAACATTCTGACCAAGTTTCATTAAGATACAGTCATAAATGTAGCCTCTAGAGTGTTAACAAGCTTTTCCTTTGATTTTTTTGACCTGGTGACCTAGTTTTTGACCCAACTTGACCCAGATTTGATCTTAACCTAAAGATCATCAAGATAAACATTCTGATCAAGTTTCATAGAGATATTGCCATAAATGTGGCCTCTAGAGTGTTACCAAACTTTTCCTCTGATTTGACCTAGTGACCTATTTTTTGACCCCACATGACCCAGATTTGAAATTCACCTATAAATCATCAAGATTAACATTCTGACCAAGTTGCATTCAGATATGGTCATAAATGTGGCCTCTAGAGTGTTAACTAGCTTTTCCTTTGATCTGACCTGGTGACCTAGTTTTCAATCCCACCTGACCTAGATTTGAATTCTACCTAAAGATCATCGAGATTAATATTCTGAAAAGTTTCATTAATATATGGTCATAAATGTGGCCTCTAGATTGTTAACAAGTTTTTCCTTTGATTGGACCTGGTGACCTAGTTTTTGACCCAACATGACCCAGATCTAAAAAAAACTCTAAAGATCATCAAGATTAACATTCTGACCAAGTTTCATGAAGATACAGTCATAAATGTGACCTCTACAGTGTTAACAAGCTTTTCCTTTGATTTGACCTGGTGAGCTAGTTTTTGATCCCGGATGACCCAATATTGAACTTGTCCAAGATTTTATTGAGGGTAACATTCTGATCAAGTTTCATTAAGATTGGGCCAGAATTGTGACCTCTATAGTGTTAACAAGCTTTTCCTTTGATTTGACCTGGTGACCTAGTTTTGATCCCAGATGACCCAATATCGAACTCGTCCAAGATTTTATTAAGGATAACAAAGTTTCATAAAGATTGGGCCAAAATTGTGACCTCTAGTGTGTTAGACAAATTGTTGATGATGGACGACGGACACAGGGTGATCACAAAAGCTCACATTGAGCACTTCGTGCTCAGGTCAGGTGAGCTAAAAATTCGAAAAATCTTAATATTCTTGGGAGAAAGTCACCCAAGAAACATTTTATGTAAAATTATTTAGGAGGGGTTGTTGTTTGAAGATTCTTCTATTTTTAGCTCTGGTGGCCACATCATTTTGATGAATTAGAATAATTTAACCACTCTAAGTAGATCATCCATAATCTGGACAACCAGTTTCTACAAGATTTTTTCAATTTTCCACCAAAAACATATAGAGAATGTCAAGAGTGATGAAAGATGAAAACAAGTGTTGAATTTCAGTTACTTTTATTGTTCCTTCTCAAAAGAAGGAACACTAATGTTGACATTTCACACTTTTAATTTAAATGAGCATGGATACAAGGGTGCTATCAAAGGAATCGGATTAACAGTAGGGCACCGCCATCTTGGACTCATGCATGTTCATGACTAATAGCCTCTATGTGAATATGTAGTCGGTTAAAAAGCTCAGTCAGAGCTTATGTCGTCTTGTTATATGTCTTGCCGACTTAAAATAAAACTTATCTTATCTTACCTATCTTATGTGTTCATATGAATCTTTAAGTCAATGTACTGTGAAAATGAAATTATTCGCGTTTCGAAATTACCTTCCTTGGAAGTTTATCTCAGTACTAGTCCGGTTTGCAGTTTTTGCCAGTATATTTTGGCGCTCTTTGTCACGTGAATTTTATGAAATATTTGGGAGTATATAAGATTGAATTGGTAGTGTTCTCACCACTCGAGGTTTTTGATTGGCAGCAAACAGTCTGTAACCGCCCTCCCTCCCATAATGTCTATTGTGCTTGTATTTCATTTATAGCTTGCTTTTACAAAAAATACTAGTATGAAAATCGTTTGTCTGGCATATTAGTTTATTTTATTATAAAATAAACGTAATTTGTGCTTATGTTTATTACTTAACACAGTTTCTCCAGTTAATAGTTAAGCAGTCTGTTGTTTGGTGTGATTAAAGTAACAAGTACTTGTCAGCTGTACTGCACATGACGAAAATAGAAGGTAATGGTCACGAAATGGGACACAACAGGATACCCGTTATTTATGCTGGGCACCAAATTATGGACTGTAAATACATTAGTCCAAATAATATGACGTTTAGGGACAGCGTGATAACTTTGACTGCCGCTGTCTCCGTCATGTCCAAACTTATTCTGCGTATTTCAGTTAGGAAATCCCCAATTGAAATCAGTTGGGAATGTTTTCTGGTACATGTACGAAGTGTTTATAACAATTACATCTCTGAAAATGAATTTATGTGGATATTAAAGCATAAACTTGCCCCCAGCTGACATTTTATGAATGTATATTTTGTGTTTTGTTTCTACAATTTAGTGAAATCGGCAATCTGTTGTTTACTGAAACTGGTGTCAGGGTAGATATATCCTTGCACCTGTCACATCATATTTTTGAAGATTTAAGTCTCTTATTTAAAATTATGAATTAAATTCAACCCATTTTGAAGTTTTTACACGAATATTAATGTTTAATTTATTCAAGCAAGTAAGTCTGACCAGTATCTAATGACTTTTTCATGATTTGTTAATGTCTTCGTTTTCCTAACAGTAAAATGCAGATACAGGTAAGGCTTAGAGGGATGACAACTATAAAATATCAGATCATAAAATAAGTCATCCCGATAAGCCAAATTTTTTATGAGTAAGGCTATAAACAGTGATAAATACATCAGCCCTGACAGGCAACCCAACCTGGGACCTTTTACACTTATGACAGACATTCTTAAACATAGCTTTAAAAGCTTATTCATACAGCATGGCATTTTGACGGAACCCCCGACTTTTATTCCTAAAAAATAGGTAGCGGAAACTAATGATAATTGCAATTCCGTACAACACATTAGCATGTATCTAAAGAATCACGCTGTAGATTGGCATTAATATCATATTTGAAAGTGCTTACTGAGAAGAATCTTGTACTTAATTTGGCATTTAAGCAGAAAAAACTATTTATAAGAGCCAAAAACTATCTTTCCAACAAACGCTTGACGTTGTCTGGACGCTTGAGGTCAGGCACTGCTATTGATTTTCCATCTGGCTTTAGACTACAGTTATTTTTACTATATGTTCTATCAGAGACTCTGTCATTTGTGTAATTCCAATTCTCTAGCGGATGAGTTTCATTACTTATTTGAATGTAATTTTTTAAATGATGACAGAAAGAAATACATTGCAGCTTATTACAGAATTCACCCTAATGTTTACAAATTTGAGGAACTCATGAACAATAATAATAGACCAAAACTTACTAAACTAGCTTTATTTTGCAAAATTATTTTGGCTGCTTTTCGATAGATTCATCCTCCATGTAATTTTTTTTTTGATTTAGATAATTTAGTAACTGTAATGTTAGGCAAAATATTTTCAAATCTGATACTTGTAACAGTTAACTACATTATCTTATCTGGAACAACTGATACGGGGACTGGAAACCGGCATTTATCTTATCTTATGCTGTCGTCCAATCGAAGCGTATGCCGTAGGTTATTCTGCTATTACTCAAACTCTTACGCCTTACAGTTAACTCGTCCTTTCAGTGAAAATATGGGAAAGCATTTGTTGATTTTTTTTGTTGAAAACAAAAGTTCTGCCATGAAATTATTGCCTGCATCTGTTTTCAAATGGAAAATATCTACATTAATGTTACTTTTCGCCCTTTGAAAATGGCTAAATCTAGACTTGTCTTACCCACAGAGAAAGATGTCGTTTTTACATGATATTTGCCTTGGTGATTCAGAGTATTTAGAACAAAAAAATTAGGACATATTTTAATGAAAATAGCAAGTCAAAACTGTAAACTGTTGCCTGAAAATATTTGTTTATGATATTGCTCTGTTCTTCACCATTTAAATGCGTGTTAAACCTAGATGATTTTCTGCAGTTTTATCTAAAAGTTCGGAAAACTAAATGTAACTTCGTTGTCGGCCTTTTTTTTTAAAAAAAAATTATTGTTATTTTAATTTAAATACATTGTATTTTTCACACATCAGTTTTAAGATTAAACAAAGAGCTATAAAAATGTATTTTATACTTCTTTGGATTAAATTTATTAAACTCATTTTTGGAGTTTAAACAACAATTTCGTTTGAAACATTCCCTACGTTCAAGAAGAATGTTTGTTTCTGTATGTAGAAATCTGACATTATAAACAATAATCATAATTATGGCTCTACAAGATTAAGAAAAGTGTCAGCTTTCTGTTATTTTCCATTTTTTTTAATTCAAATCCAACAAAAATCGGCCCTGTGATAAAGGTTTGAAGTTACGTGGTAAAATATTTCTTCAGGGAAGTGAGCTCGAGTTAATTCATAATAATTAAGCATATCACCACATACAGTCGCATGCTGTTTTTGCTTCAGAATCCCTTTAGATCAATCTCTGATCATCTAATTATCGCCACTTAACATGTGACTGGTAAACCCTTTGAATATTACCACAAAGTATAAATAAAATCAAAAAACATTTTGCGCAGACACCTAACTGGGACCCCCCCCCCCCCCTTTATACATAGTATTTTACAACGAGTACTTGCTCTATAAAATATCTGGTTCCCTTTAACTATTGTATATGACATAATGTTTGATGCTGGGATCCAGCTATCATTGTAATTAACCCAAATCGTCCATAAATGACCCAAATCCTATTGTTTACAGCAATTCAACAAAATTATAGCAACGACACCAGGCCCGTGTCCAGGATTTTTTTGCTGGCGGGGCCCAACCTGGGTCGGGTTCGGGAGGGGTATCCCTCCCGATGTCGAATTTTTTTTAAATATGGCACATGAAAAGATGCATTTTCCTGCTACCTGAAACACCTTTAAGGATGCATGAATGTATTATATATTTAAGGAAAAGTCTATTTTTTAATCATTTCATCAAGCCTTTTCAATGTATGTATGATTGTACAGTCACAGTGTATGAACTTCATTTTTCTGTATGATACCCAGGTCTCGGTATATTGGCTCTGATATCTACCAATCCAATGTAAAACCAGCTACCAGTAATAAAGAAGCTAGTGGTTTGAAAATCAACTTTATCTAAATGAAACGAACTATTTGATTGTTAGCAATAATAATACTACATTTTAATCAAATGAATAAAATTTCATTCATCCTACCCTTTTCTTTCAATCATACTATAAAAAACTTTCTTCTAATTAAAAAAAGTAATATGTGTAATTTCACTAAAAAGAAAGTTATCAAAAACTGCTCAAAATTGATGTACAAAATGACATGATTTGTAGAAAAATGATTTACTAAGTTCACTAATAAATATTAATAATAAAATAAATAAAAACACAGAAATATTTTTTGAACTTTTTCTGCATTTCTTAGCAAATATAATGGAGAAAAAATTTGTTGAAGTTTTAACATGATTTATTTATTTGCAAAATGGCCAAATGTTTTTAGATTTCCAACAAAACAAAGTATTATGACAATTACTATTTACATCATAGATTTCAATTGACAATGAACTCTTAACTGTACAAACTATAACATCACAGCACACATTTTTATGTATAAAACCCCTCATAAGTAACGAGTTTTAGATGTGTTTGTAAGATTTACTGAGAAACTACTTTTAAAACCATGAGAGTTTTTAAGTAAGGTTATTGGACCCAAAAGAGTAAAATTGATACAGTAGTTTCAAATTCATAATTGTTGTAAAATTAAAAGAAAGGATAAATATCTATCAATTTAATAAATTTGGGGAATGTGCCTTAATGTAAAAATAAAATACAACCATCATAATGTTTCAATTTTCAGATTCATTTTAAGATTTACTTAACAAAACCAACAATGTTATGATCATTTTGTAACACTTCCAAAGAGTAAAAACCATAATACTTTCTCTACTACCCAATCAAGTACCGCGTAAAAAAGCAAGCGATCTATGAAGATGTACAGATAAACTTTTACCTGTAACATGCCTGGGGCTAATTTCCACTACCGGACACGGTTTTATGGCTCTTTAGCCTGTGTATTGCTGTCAAATCAAGCCAATTTCGCTGGTGTATAAATTTGTTAATTGAGGCTGGAACAACTGATACGGGGACTGGAAACCGGCATTTATCTTATCTTATGCTGTTGTCCAATCGAAGCGTATGCCGTAGGTTATTCTGCTATTACTCAAACACTAACGCCTTACAGTTTAACTCGTCCTTTCAGTGAAAATATGGGAAAGCATTTGTTGAATTTTTTGTTGAAAACAAAAGTTCTGCCATGAAATTATTGCCTGCATCTGTTTTTAAATGGAAAATATCTACATTAATGTTACTTTTCGCCCTTTGAAAATGGCTAAATCTAGACTTGTCATACCCAGAGAGAAAGATGTCGTTTTTTACATGATATTTGCCAGTTTGAGAGTGTGCCACTCTACCAATATTAATCAGAGTACACTGATATACTGTCATTTTAATGTTTATTTAGTTTACAATATCTGCTGAAAATAACACCTTAATATCTCAACTAATGAAAAATGTTTTAGCTTTTTGGTAAAGTTCGTCCATTGAAAATCAGTAAATTTGATTAGACCACTTTGTGGCTCTGTGATTAAAAAAGTATTCAGTACAATTTAAAATGCAACATGTTGTGTGAATGTCCATTGCATAGTCATTTTATCATGAAAGTTTCAGGTAAAAAGTTAAAACTATTTTTAAAAGAATAACAGAAATTGTGTTCCTGGCTGGTCACATGTCAGATTACCCCATCCACTTTAAATGTGAATATCTATAGAAGTAAGTAAAACCTGGTAACAATAACACTTGTTAATAAAACTTAATACATGTAGGTATATTACCACAAAATATTAATAAAATCAAAAAACATTTTGCGCAGACACCTAACTGGGACCCCCCCTTTGGACCAGTCAGAACACGTTCTATAAAAAGCACCAATCAAAGCTCACGTCTGCTAAGGTATAAATAGGTAGATGGGTGACAGCCATATGACAAACTTCTCCTTCCCCCCCGGAGCGTACACGTCGCGGAGAAGGCACAGGGCATCGGCAGAAGTGGAGCCAAGACAGCTGTCGGTGTCCTGACTAATCCGGAGGGAGTGGCCCTGCAAAGGTTGGGACGACGAGGATGGGCCATGCAGACTTCCAACAACTCTACCCCGGGGGAGCCAACCTACTCAACTTCGGTTGTTTTAAAAACAAAAGGCTTCGGCCACCCAGCTCCATTCAACTCGGGTGGCAATGATAGAACTTCTGCATGGCGATAGATGGCAAGACAACAACAGAACGTTGCGACAGATCTTCGCGGGACACTCTGAGTGGCACAGATGTGTGGACAAGAGAGAAGACCTGTCAGTACTTAGATGGCATGCAGAGAAGACCCCGAGCCACTCAAACTTCACGCTCAACGTGAGGGGCGAGTTGGGAGGGGCAGCGGCACAAGGGAGACACCTTGTACCAGCGGCCTCAACCGCCCTTTTAAGGGCGAAGCTTACCACACTTTCTTGTATATTGTCTATTGGCTACCATAGGGGAGCTGTCATTTAGGTCTCATTGGCCGCGACAGTGACCCACTTTTGGCATCAAAGTTACTTATCTTTGGCATATACTCTACGGAAATTGCGTAGAGGTAAATTCTCACCATTTGGCTTCAAAAAACATCTTTAACGGCATGCCTGGTGACATGCCGGGGGTCCGTACTCTTAATTAGCGAAAGCTATGTTGTGCCTTACGTGCGGATGGACCCTAATTAAACTTAAATAGAAGAAGAAGAAGCCATATGACAAAATTCTCTTGTGTCTATATGCTAGACGTTCAGGAGTATTTTTGTGACTTTTTGAAAATGAGTTCAGATAGTAGAGTAATTTGTTGAAATTTTAACATATTTTATACAACATATTTTTTTAATGATTGTGTAGAAAGCAACATTGTACCTTTAAAAATATGAAGATATTGTAAAAGATATCGATTAATGTCAAAAGTTTCGTAAAGTGTAATTAGTTATTCTTAAAGTGGCAGTCATTTTTAGCTGAATTTAAACATCACCTACCAAACTGGTTGAAAGAGATAATTAGTTGACTTTTTTGCATATTGACCACTTTCAGTATTTGTATACAGATGTAATAGTTGTCCAGACAGACGTTTGGCGTACTTACAAGGGTAGAAACTCGCTACTTTTTATACTGTACATGAACTTTTACCGTTAGAAATATAAAGGGAGGTAATAAAACAATAGACTCAATAAAACATTCTATTATGTTAATAAATATTCAGACCTTTGACAAATATAAGAGAAAAGTATTACTGGAAATAGGATTCACTAAGAAATTAATATATTTTGTTCATAACGGAAAAATGTTGGCAGTCACATTTTAAACAAAGTTAGTTATTATAAACCTTTAAAATAATACACACTGTAAGTGTATACATCTATAGATAAACACAGTATAAATGTTTACTACCACTAAAAACATGACTGTATTATAAAATAAGGTTTTAACGTTTTAAATGTTCAAGATCAACGTTTAATTTAAAGATTATCTGAAAATTGCATAGAGCCTCTCAGTGACGATGAAAAAGGTGTTATACGGTTTAAATAAAAAAAATTCAAAGATTATCTGAAAATTGCATAGAGCCTCTCAGTGACGATGAAAAAGGTGTTATACGGTTTAAATAAAAAAATTCAAAGATTATCTGAAAATTGCATAGAGCCTCTCAGTGACGATGAAAAAGGTGTTATACGGTTTAAATTAAATAATACCTGTATGTAGTTGCTCGAATACTTGCATTCACCAGTATAGTGACCTTGCTGACTTTTACCTGGCCAGTGATCTGAATTCAATCGTAGGAAATCTTTTGGATTATATAATTGACGACGTCACATAGTACTGACACGATTATGACGTCATTATTATATAGATCTATAATGCCAGGATCTATTTAACACTGAACGTGACAACCTCCGCGCAGGAATATTGTCTACTGTACCGATAAGAGGAAGTAACATTATGTTGGAGTTTGTGAAAGTGATAGGCAAGAAAAATGATCTAGCATGTCTGCTTATGTAAGACAGCTGTTTTCCCAACCCTCGGGACAGCTCGGTTTTTTCATTCTACACTGTCCCTCGGGTAGGGAAAACCCCGTCTTACACAGGCAGGCATGTAAGATCCTCAATAAAATTTATCATCATCAGACAATCGCTTATATATCTTTTATAAGACTACTTCTCGAGTACAGTGATGTCCTTTGGGATAACTGTACTGAAGAACTTAAACGCGAACTAGAAGCGATACAAACTGAAGCAGCGAGAATTATTACCAGCGCGACGAAGTTCTGCAATATTAACAACCTGTATACCGACTTAAAATGGGAAACACTATCTAGCAGAAGAAAGAAACATAGACGTATACTATTCTTCAAAATGAAAAATGACATTTCCCCAAGTTACTTATGTAACCTTAACCCTCCTTCTACACAAAATAGATATTAATTAAGAAATAACACGAATATACACTTATCATGTTGTCGTACACAATTATACAAAGATTCATTTATTCCATCCGTAATTCGTGCATGGAACGCGTTGTCCGAAGAAATCAAAGCAAGTCCTTCTTTAGCAATATTTAAGAAACACTTAAATAGCAACGCATTCAAACCCCCGCCGCATTACCTATCAGGAAGTAGGATTGGTCAAATACTACATACTCGATCGTCTTCGTCTAGGCTGTAGTTCCCCTAAATTATGACCTTTTTCGTAAATAAATATCAAATAATCCTTATTGTACATGCGGTGAAGTAGAAACAACAAATCACTACCTTTTATCATGTCCTATTTATATACCAGAAAGACAATTGCTCCTAAATGAATTACCTTGTGCACCCACCATTAATAACTTACTGTTTGGTATGAACACCTAACAACGACTCAGAATATATCTGTCTTCGCTAAAGTGCAGCAATACATCGTTGCTTCGAAGCGATTCTTCACGTGACCGGCGCACCGACGCGCGCGGGTGACCATTGGCGCGAACTGGTCACATGCAGCACATTCTTAATACTAAGCAGCATTTCTCAACTAATTTCAAAATTTTCATACTTAACTAGCTAAAAAACTGTAAAAAGAGTTGAAACTAACAAGTACATGACATATTTATTAAATACTGTTTAAACTAAGATCCTTATAATCTTCCTGAGACAGTTTCGGACCGTACTAATGATTGTTCTATCAATAGTTATGGGTCAAAATTGCTGACCCTTTATAAGGAAAACGGTATGTGTATTGTTAATGGTAGAAGAGTAGAAGACAAAAGTACTGATAATCATTGTATAAAAACAGACCAGTATCTAATTATTAAGTAAAGGTATAATAAGTGAATTACATTTGCAGGGAATTAATTTTCAGTAATGTAAATATCAGTTATGTTGACTAAGATTGATTTCTTTGCGGTGGTGAAGTGTGTGTGTGTGTGTGTGTGTGAGTGTGTGTGTGTGTGTGTGTGTGTGTGTGTGCGTGCGTGCGTAAATGCGTGCGTACGTGCCTGCGATTTTTTAGTGATGTAACCAAAATGTGGTTTAGGTTTAAGCTCCCCAGTGGTGTTTTTGCCACTAACCGTTCCAAGGCGGTACCCCACTGTGTTCCTTTATTTGTTCGTTTTGCTTTGTATGCGAGTGTGTGTGTGTGTGCGTGTGTGTGTGTGTTGGTAGTGTGCACATCTGCGTGCTGTGAGTTTCGTTTTGGGGAGGCTGCGTTTTTGGAACATGGCTTTCCCTGTTTGATATTTTTCCCTGTTTTTTAAACTGAATATCATTTTGTGTTGTTTTGTACTAAATATAGGTATTGAAAACAAATATCATTGTTATGCATCTTAGCTCTGTATGAATATTTAATTGTTTAATGTCAACTCAGAATAAGAAAACTTAGCAATATGTATTAAACATGATTTTATACAAAACACTACTCTTGAAAAAGTGACTGCTTCTTGAAGTGTGTATACTAATGCCATTTAAACTATATGATATATTGTTTATATGTTGATATATTTATATTATTATGTCTGTCATTGCCATAATGTCTGTTCGTATATACAAATGCATGTACCATGCTGATTGTCAATAAATTTGAAATTTGTTTTTTATATTTTTTCTGTAATCACCATAACCCTTTAGTATGTAATATTTCAATAGCTGAGTATTCAATGTTTCTAGTTTTAAATTTCCATTTGATGTATATTGGGATATGCCGACAATCAAACCCAAAGTTTTCAAACTACAAGTAGCTTTGCTTTTTATGTACACTAGAACTCCGCTAATAAGACACATACGGTTCTTTTGAAATGTAGTCTTAATTGCGGGATGATGTTATTGTCGAGTTTTCCTTTACAAACAAAGTAGAACTATTATCTATATCTAAATATGACTATGCATAAATAGAAAGGGTTACTGTATGTTTTTTTTCTACATGTAATATCTTCTTTGCTGGAAAGAAACAGGAAATGTAATTCACAAACAAAAATGTTTTTATATTGTCCTGAAACATTTATTAAACTTTTTCCTTAATCCAAATTGCTATAAAATAAACAAAATACATTTTGTTCTGTATGTTTTTTAAACTTGTATGAACAATATATTTTCGAAGTTGTTTAGTTATGATAAATTTCAAAAGAGTTTGAAAGAAATAAACATTTCATACACCAAATGTTATAATCTGTTATTTTTTTGTTCTAGAAATTCAGTCATCACATCATTATTCTTGTAGAAGGAAATTGATCACAATTATGAAACTATATTTACAATATACAGGATTAAACTCTTTTTATTTATTTCCTTATTCGCTACGCTCAAACGTAAATAAATTATTTATCCCATAATCAAAGTAAATCGAGGGAACAAAGGAGAACAAATACATAAATGCATTTTAGGATTTGTTGTCTGCATTGTCATGTATCCACATTGTTAACACATTTCAAACTTTAACACAACACATCATGCATGAACTATAATACTATTTTGTTGGTTTTTTACAGAGCGAAAACTGCACATATTTATATACATAATATATACAAAAACTGCATAAACCTTCTTTATAATTATATCCTGTTCAACTGACTTCAATCATATAAAATATCAATTTTCTTTAATTCCTACACGGAAAACTTACATATATGAATATACTTTCCCAGTCAGTGTGCTGCGAGGCGGCTACTCAACCCTAACTCCGTCGTGGGAGGGGGAAGTAGAAAGATACCAAGTCTCAAGACCAGCTACCATCTTCCGGCGGCCTGACAACCCCCACAATTTGTTGCCGAAAAACGTTATCCTCAGTGAAGATAATGTAGTCCATAGAAGTTCAATTGCTAGCCAAAAGCATGCACATTCATTAAATGTATGTCTTCCGAACATATCATTTCATTAAACTTATAATACACGAGTATATATAAATTCATTTGAATTCTTACAATGTATTTATATCTTAATGAGACTATGATAAAATCGATTTTGCACTTCTGGTAAAATACTGTCTCTATTTTTCTATCTTACAAGAAAAAGTAACTTTCTATTTTTAAAAGATCTTTAAACAAGGCAAATGATTGTATCATTCGTGGTACGTCAGTCCATTGTAGAACAGTTCTCTATATGCATCATTATAAAACACATATCAATCCCGAGAAATCTAGGCGACAATGTATCCAGAAAAACTCCTCAACTCTTGGAATAATCTGTAAAATATAAACTAAACTGTATTATTATCAACATCGTGTTGAAAACTGTACCGATTATACTTAAATCAGCTCTTACAATTAAGCCGGGCAAGTTAACCAAACACATCATAAAATAAACAAAGGAAACTTCCATGCAGTGCTATGTGCTGTTAATATTCGAAATAATGTTAAAACTCGTATTACATTTGTTTATGACGTGACTGTCACACTTTTATGAACATAAAAATATAATTTATTTTTAGTTCTTAATTTCTTTCTTTTGATAATTGTTTTCTCCAATATTTGAAAATTTGTCAGGAGTTTGATGATTAATTGATATACAAATTCAATTGAAACTATTATTGAATTTTCTAGTTCTGATTGCCTCCCTTTATGCATGACTATTGTATAATTTCGTTATAAATATTGAAATAAATGCCACTCCAACCGTGTACAAAATGTACAACATGTATATCGACCGATTTGTTATTATCATTATTATCATTATTATTTGTTTTAACTTTTATATCTTTTCAAGACATCAATATCTTATTGAAATTCAAAAGCTTCCAATGGGTGGGCGGGATGGGATCCAGTTTGTATACATGTAAGTTGTGTGTGTTGTGTTAAGCAATACAGACAACCTCGAATGATTTAACTGACTATTCAACTCAGCTATATACCAACTGAAATTTGCACGAAATAATCGTGCAACCAACACTTCAATAACTTTTCAATACAGTAAAATCTCGATTACTTTAAACTTAGAATAAATACATTTATTTCCTTATTCGCTACGCTCAAACGTAAATAAATTATTTATCCCATAATCAAAGTAAATCGAGGGAACAAAGGAGAACAAAAGATAAATGCATTTTAGGATTTGTTGTCTGCATTGTCATGTATCGAACAACAAAGAAGGAAAGGGATTATATTAAAATTTTAATGTAAGATGCAACTATTGTTACACTTCTGATAACTTTTAATCGTTTCTAAACCTAAATCGACCTCATTTTCACTGCACAATTGATATCCTATACAGTAAATATCGACTTCATAGTCGTCATTATATTCATAAAATAAATCAGAATGTCCTAAAAGTACAGAACACGCATATTTCCTGATGTTAGTAAAACTGAGATGTTCAAGAAAAACTTAAATTGTCGGAATGCATTATTGATACACATGCAAATGATGTTAAGAAAAGTCAATGTCAGAAATTGTATACAGACGTAACATTTTGAATGACTTTTGCTCTTTGCATACATGACTGCCTTTGAACACTGAACAAAGATTTAACAAATAGCCAATTTACTGACTGCATGAAGTGCAGAACAAATACCCTTATGCATCTTTAGGAAATGATACAAGTGTTATTTTGTGTTCAATTATCTTAATAGATAGTATATGCGAGGCCTTTTAGAACATATTGTGATTATAAGAAGCCATTGTGCTAATCAAGTATATTCAATATTCAAAAGATACCCAGATAAATGATATAATGTTGGAAATATTGATGCAACTGAAAATCTAAATAATACGTGTGTGAAAATATCTGAACAAGAAAGATAACCCCACTATCAAACAGACTATGACATTGTCTGATACGTTGAAAATAATATGATTTAGAAATAAATGTGTTTGCATAAAAACGTATTTCTTTTACTATATCATAATCTTATAAACACAGATAGTGTAATTGCGATAAACATTGACAAAATAACTATAGAACCCATAAATATAGCCCTTGCCCATCGGCTTGCCATAATACAACTATAAATCTCGGGCCTTGGCGCTTGTTCTTGCCCATCGTCTTGGCGAAATACAACTTTATATTTGCTAAATCATAATCTTATAAATATGGACCTTACAATTGAGATAAAAATTGACAGAATAACAATAGGACCATAAATCGCGCCCTTGCCCATCGGCTTGGCGTATTACAACAATAAATCTTGCCCATTGGCGCTCGCCCTTGCCCTCAGCTTGGCGTAATACAACTATATATTTGCTAAATTATAATCTTATAAATATGGGTAGTGCAATTGCGATAAAAATTGACAAAATAACTATAGAACCATACAACTCGCCCTTGCCCATCGGCTTGGCGTAATACAACAATAAATCTCGCCCATTGGCGTTCGCCCTTGCCCTCGGCTTGGCGTAATACGACTAAATATTTGCTAAATCATAATCTATATAAATATGGATAGTGCAGTTGCGATGAGAAATGACAAAATAACTATGGAACCATGAATCTCACCCTTGCCCATCGGCTTGGCGTAATACAACCATAAATCTCGCCCATCGGCGCTCGCCCTTGCCCTCGGCTTGGCGTAATACAACTATATATATGCTCAATCATAATCTTATAAATATGGATAGCGTAATTGCGATAAAAATTCACAAAATAACTATAGAACCATGAATCTCGCCCTTGCCCATCGGCTTGACGTAATACAACAATAAATCTCGCCCATCGCTACTTACCCTTACCCTCGGCTTGGCGTAATACAACTATATATTTGCTAAATCATATAGTACAATTGCGATAAAAAATTGACAAAATAACTATAGAACCATGAATCACACCCTTGTCCATCAGCTTGACGTAATACAACTATAAATCTCGTCCATTGGCGCTTGCCCTTGTCCTCGGCTTGACGTCATACAACTATATATTTGCTAAATCATAATATTATAAATACGGATAGTGCAATTGCGATAAAAATGACGAAATAACTATAGAACTAAAAGCTCGCCCTTGCCCATCAGCTTGATGTAATACAAAAATAAACCTCGCCCATTGGAGGATTCCCTTGCCCTCGACTTTGCGTCATACAACTACATATTTGCTAAATCATAATCTATAAATATGGGTAGTGCAAATGCGATAAAAATTGACAAATAACTATAAAACCATAAATCTCGCCCTTGTCTATCGGCTTGACGTAATACAACAATAAATCTCGCCCATTGGAGGATTACCTTGCCCTCGACTTTGCGTCATACAACTATATATTTGCTAAATCATAATCTTATTAATATTGATAGTGGAATTGCGATACAAATTGACAAATAACTATAGAACCCTAAACCTCGTCCTTGTCCATCGGATTGATGTAATACAACAATAAATCTCGCCCATTGGAGGTTTCCCTTGCCCTCGACTTGGCGTAATACAACTATATATTTGCTAAATCATAATCTTATAAATATGGGTACTGCAACTGCGATAAAATTGACAAAATAACTATAGAACCATAAATCTCGCTCTTTCCCATCGGCTTGACTAATAGAACTTTAAATCTCGGCCATTGGCGTTTGCCCTTGCCCTCGGCTTGGCGTCATACAACTATATACTTGCTAAATCATAATCATGTAAATATGGATAGTGCAATTGCGATAAAATTTTACAAAATACCTATAGAACCATAAATCTCACTCTTTTCCATCGGTTTAGCATAATACAACTATAAATATCCACCCTCAGCATACGCCGCTCTTCATTGACGTCGGGCTGCTTAGTCTAATCGCATCTTAAACTTAAATTACATAAATCGTAAAAACAATACTCATCTTTTACATAACGTTAAGCCTCTCTCTGAACCATATGGATAAATTTGTCGTCGGTCAGCCTATGTCTCCTTACTCTCTGTTTAGACGGTGTCCGACACTTGACTCGCCGTAAATTATTTCTCATCTTCTCATCCTTGACTATCATACTGATGTACCGAGTTCTTGTCTACTGATTTCATCAGCAATTTCGACAAGTTTACCACTGTGACAGTCTTTGTTACAACTTTGGGTAGATCAAACTCTAAAAAAAGCAATTTTTCACAAACATCTAGCTGATATGTAAATGTTGACGAGCATTAGCTGCCATTCAAGTTCTTGAGAATGTTCACTGAAGCTGGTTAAACCCTTTCACCGGAATCAAAGTTCTTTCGGCTCCACTGCAACTAAATTTGCCACCGAATTCCCATGTGGTCGTTTGTTCACCAACCATTATAATCCAGTTTGTATACATGTAAGTTGTGTGTGTTGTGTTAAGCAATGCAGACAACCTCGAATGATTTAACTGACTATTCAACTCAGCTATATACCAACTGAAATTTGCACGAAATAATCGTGCAACCAACACTTCAATAACTTTTCAATACAGTAAAATCTCGATTACTTTAAACTTAGAATTAATACATTTACTCCTGCCTCCCCAATATAATTATGGTCTACTACCGTCGATGCCCTGAGCATTTTCAGCGACGTGCAGTAGTCTGTGTCCTGGCCAATCCTGAGGAATTGGCCCTAAAAAGGCGCTTCAGAAAGAAGACATTTTCCTGAGGACTATAGACAGAGAAGACCCCAAACCTCTCAATCATAGCGCTCAACGTTGGGTGCCAGGGGAGGATGGGGGCACAACACCGACGATGACCAGCGACGATCAGCAGCAGCCTGCGTATTTAATAAGGGTCCATCCGGCCATTACAGCCACATTATAGCAATTAAGCTATGTAAGAGTACGAAGCCCTGGCATATCACCAGGCATGCCGTTAAAGAGAATTTTTTGAAGCCAAATGGTGTAGAAAATTTATCTTTACACAATTTCCGTAGAGTATTAACCAAAAAAAATCCAAGTAATTTTGAAGCCAAAAGTGGGTCGCTGTCACGGCTAATGAGACCATAAACGACACCCGAGACGTGGTTGCTGATAATATAGAAGGTAAGGTGGCAAGCTCGCCCTTACAAGGGCGGTTCGTCGCCGCATGGTGCCGGCTGGTCCCTCGTCGCTGGTGTTGATGCCCCTCCCCTCTCGTACCCCGCGTTGAGCGTAGGGATTGAGAAGCTCGGGGTCTTCTGTGCATGTCGTCTGGTGAAGCACCAGCGTACCGGTGCTCTATCTGGTCAACACATCCTTGCCACTCGAAGTGTCCCGCGAAGATGTCTACCGCAGCGTTCATCGTTGCCTGTGCCGTCTATCGCCATACAGGAGTCCCGACAGTACCACATGAGTTACTGGAACCGGGTGACCGAAACCTTTTTGTGACATCCCCCATGCATCGAGAGTCTGTATGACCCATCCTCGTCGTCCCAGCGCCTTTGTAGAGCCACTCCCTCGGGACACCGACGGCTGCACCCCAATATAATTATGGTCTACATCTGTCGAAGTCCTGTGCCTTCTCCGCGACGTGCACGCTCCGGAGGGAAGGAGAAGATCTTACGAGAGAATTGCAGGATGTTTTTTATACTCGACCATTGAAATATACAAGAACAATTCCGTTCTTGAAAAAGTTTTACTGTATTTCCAATCTATCTTGGTTGCGCAAATAAGATAGTCAAAAAGTAATCAGAATTTCACGGACTTGAATTTCTCATGAACTTCTGCTAATTATATAGTTTGACAAATAAATTTAAAACAGTCCGTATACATGTATTCTTATCATTCCATTGGCAAAGCATGTTCTTAAAATTTTGCTTATGCAGTAATAATTGTGGACAAGGTCAGAATAAGACATCTGATTAATGACCTCTAATAACGAATAAGGTGTTCCGCGTAACGCACTGTTAAATTCTTGTATCAATCAAGTTTAAACAAACATTACGACTAATAAACAACATGGTGGTAGTTGACACAAAAGACGGGCACTTTTTTGTTAGTTAGGTGAGAAAGAGGACAATACTGGCGTACTTAAATTCTAAATATACTTTAGAGCGGAATAGCCACAGTCTTTACATCTATTTTTACAAGTTCGTATACCCAATTAGTTCATTTTTACATTAGGAATAGATAATTCTCCTATATATGTTTGGGTTTAATTTACGCTTAACATACCGATACCTCTCTTATCCTATCCTCATTCGCTTTATTACAAACTGTGATCAGTAAGAACAACCTTTGAAATATCATTTAATTTACAGTCCAGATTATTAATCTCTCTTTCAAACTTTCGATACTTAAATGCTCATTATCGACGTACATTTTGAATAAGGGAATCATTTTGCATTCAATTAACTATTAGAAGAAGTCACGACTTGAACAAATTACTGTGATATGTTGGGTGTGTATATAAAATAATGCCACAAAATATGACTGGATGGATGTGGAAATGAAACACGACTAAAAGGAATGCAAGTTCGTGATCAAGGTATGTAATTCTCAGTTGTATTTGTTGTTATTAAAAGAAGGATTAAATATAAAAAGTTTTAACAGCATTAAATAATATATCATATATTCTACATTATATCATTGAAATAGATAACCCGTTTTAATTACAGTTTTCAAATACAAAGGAAGCAGAAATACACAAGAACAATGATAACATCAGTTTCTGTGACATTTGTAAATAGGTAAAATGTCATGCGCTGAAAACCAATTTATTTTCCTATTGATGTGAAATTGATCATGGAGTGTTTTTTTTTTCAAATCAATGTTTGAAAAGGAAAATGAATAATTGCTTCTCCGTGTTCTGTTAAACAATTGAGGCAACGATAATAATCGGTATCTAAATAATAGCCGTGGGTTTGTACAAATTGTGTAAATACATAAAATGTGGTATCCAGTTTATGAAATCGTCAATTAAGTTCTAACAGCCATTAATTTGAGGGGTGATCCTTATTTTAAGCAACTTTCCTAAACTTTAACTAAATATTCTGTATAAATGTTTAAGGTTTCGATGGAGGCCTTGAGAAACAAAAATCAAACAACACCAAATCATAGAAAGAAAGAGTTGTTTGACGTGAAAATTGAACAGCATGTAAAACATGTATATTACTTTACGAAACAAGTGTCAGTATACTGATATAAACATTGAATTCCGGAAAAGGGCTGCCTAAAGGGGCTCCACTTCCGGACAGTTAAACGCCTTTAAAAACTCACCATTTTCAAAGAACTGTTACACATGTTTGTTTTGATGCATTTGCAATAGCGTGCGAGTGGTGAAATTTCGCATAACAAGGTGGAACATAGTTTTCAGCAATTGTTTATCTTTTTTTCTTTACAAATGGCATTCATTTTCAAAGGGAGACAACTTTTCTCAAAGATTACTTAAAATAATCGGAAAAAGTTGTTTCCCTTTGAAAATGAATGCCATTTGTACTTAAAATAATCGGGAACAGTTGTCTCCCTTTGAAAATGAATGCCATTTGTAAAGAAATAAAGATAAACAATTGCTGAAAACTGTGTTCCACCTTGTTATGCGAAATTTCACCACTCGCACGCTATTGCAAATGCATCAAAACAAACATGTGTAACTGTTCTTTGAAAATGGTGAGTTTTTAAAGGCGTTTAACTGTCCGGAAGTGGAGCCCCTTTAGGCAGCCCTTTTCCGGAATTCAATGTTTATATCAGTATACTGACACTTGTTTCGTAAAGTAATATACATGTTTTACATGCTGTTCAATTTTCATGTCAAACAACTCTTTCTTTCTATGATTTGGTGTTGTTTGATTTTTGTTTCTCAAGGCCTCCATCGAAACCTTAAACGGAACACAGAAAATATACACAGAAAAAAACTTTCCTATGATTACATGTAACTCAGTGAGAGCTCAGGTAGCAATAAATCTTAAAAGCATAGCAGACAACCAAGCAAAATAAAAGCAGACTCAAAGCCAGAATATTTTCTGTTGATAAACTGCTCCTAATATGTACCTGTTATTGTTTAACGAAGTATTTACTGCGTTTATGTACGGGTTTATGCGCTTGTTTTGTTCTTATTGTCTGTTTGTTTTACTTTATTTTTTGTTAATGTCCGTAGTTCACTCATCCGTATAAACATTTTGCAGTTCGCGTTGCTGTGTTTTTGCCTCTCGCTTTCTTCTTGGTACAGTTTTCAAATTTGGATAATATACAGAAAATATTGCGCGTGTACGATAGCAGAATAAAGGAAAGCAAATCACGGTGAGCCGGTACTGTGACAGGAAAGGCCGAACCGGCGACAGTAACCATCAAAACAAATCAACACCCTTTACAATATTTACAAATTTATTTACATAAGATGATTATTAACAATGAATAGATATGGAAAAAAAACTGATTATAAGAAAGAAAAAAAAGAAAGTTCAGTATCTCTAGATACAAAAGTTCTTATAGTCCATTCTAATCTGACGTGACACAGGTCTTTAATGTAATTGTGAACTTTAAGTAGCACAAACAAAACAGATTTCTAAATTCAGTCCCTTTAAACCGTGAATACGTTGATTCCGTGTTGGCTCCCTATGGTGGTAGGTGATTGCATCCCTGAGCTGACTTCAGAGGATAACAAAAATCATCGTCTTTGCGGTTTACGGCACAACCATGGGACGAAAGCTCTGCGCTGGGAATATCACATCCAGGCGAGTGAAGACAAGTGAACCTCGGGCATTGTACTTCCGGGTTATGACATCACCAGGTAAAATCGTCTGGCGGAAGAAGCTAAAATATATAACATATGGTAAGCACCATAGCAAAACAAATAAGTCAGGGCATAAAACTGCTCCTTTGGGTACACCATACCTCCGTAGGCTCCCATAAATAATACGTGCTACTTATACAAAACATATGTGCTACTAAGTTCAAACGTCACATGATTAAAATACGTCACTTATTACTTCCATTATTACAAAGATTACTTACTTAAAAGACTAAAGTTAAAGTATGAAAAAGATATGAAAAGTATATGATGAAACATTATAGATACGGACATGATAAACTGCAGCTATTATTTACAACTACAAATTAACAAAATTCAATATAAATCAAACGTTATATCATAGTTGGCATCCATATAATATCAAATGCCATACACTACAACGGACATTAATTAGATGTGCTATAGACTGGCACACAATTACAATAATATATTACAAACATGGCACTAGACTTGCCATATAGATTTATACATAACCATACAATGCAGTAATGGCGTTCCATAATTAACAAAAATGTTTGACATAAGTTTTTGAAACAAAGTACTTTATAAATATCATGTTACAAATTTCAGTACAAATTTTACATCTTATATAAACGAAACATTTTAGATTCCTCTTTCCAAATAATTTACAAAAGTCTGAAAAATTTAATAAATTATCCTGATATACCGAAACTAGCCAAAATCACATGCCGAAAAGTAAATGTTACAGAATTCTGTAGAATGAACAAAAATTTACCAAATAAAAATCGTAATGCAAAAATCATACAAAAATCTAACAAATAAATTTCTTACCTCGATCGAGCATAAATTTCTAGCAAGAAAATAATTCAGACATAGATTCGTCTATAAAGTCGTAAGGTGGTGTGCGCAAGGCATATCTAGTCCAGTCTATTTAAAGGATAATGTCCCGCCAAATACTAAATTTCATAGGATTCACGGCTAAGCCGTGGACTCCGACTATTGTCATTTTCACGGGATTCACGATATAGCCGGGGAATCTAACTACTTTGGCGCGAATTTAAATTGACAATTTGAGGCCCATTATAGTGGTTTTGGGGATAAAAACATAAATTACTGAAGTTTATAAAATATCAACTTTCTTATTTCTGAACAGAATTTAATGAAATTTACATGGAAATTTAAGTTATGAAATACAGAAAAACATGAGAGGTATTTTATGCGTGAAATCTGACATTTACCTCAATAGCTCAAAAATTTACAAAAAGATGATGCAATACCTGCATTTACAATACATATAAAATAAGGCCCGTATGTCAATTTGTGACAGGTACAGCTGATTGAACCATCTATATATTAGTTCTGTCAGTCGTTAGCTAATTCATATCTTTCTGAATAAACTGACACAAGCTCTTTTTTACGTTTTGTCTAGAGCGTCACATGGATGTGCAGATGGCTAAATTCAAAAGATAGAAATATAAACTGTACTTGTTGGCGCGTATAACATATGGAACATTCCTCTCGTTATTACGATATCCATTAGTTTCATTATTTCATTGCCTCGGATGTCATCGTGCGAAACGAGGAAAACTTTGTTCGCTTTAATATGTTTACTTCAGTTAATTCATATTCTTTATGATACATCGTGATGGAAGTGTTGGAGTCTTTGATACGATTTATGTGATACGACTATTGTGAAAATTTAAAGGCCGGAGTCCGTGAACTCAAATATCCAGGTGGATGGCCATTAAGCCTATATGGCTAGAGGAGTGGAGTTTTACAACACTGTTACAGCACTATACGGATAAATATGACTAAGTTTAAGAAATGGTTAAAGTTTAACAGTTTAATACTTTGTTTCTTTTAAACTTCGGACGATATGTTGTAAAATTAAGTGACAACATTTTATTTACACTTACACGACAAACTCTTTTATTTTTATATCGTAACAATGAAAAGATTCCGCAATTACGAAATGATATTTCTTGAATTATTTTGTGATTAAGAAATAGTATTTCGGTTTTACGAAATATTTCATAAATACGAAATCTTATTTCGTTTTTAAGGAATACAAAGAAGGTAATGCTAGATGTTACTCCATTAGGATGATGTTCGTGGAATATCTTTGTTAATGTTTAGAGCATTGACATATGATATTATACTGAACAAAGCAGCTAAACCACGAGTTGTTATTTTGCTAAAAGACTAGTTGTATTTTTTGAAGCTAAAAACATGTTTAGATTAACATGTCGTTAGTAACATATCAACATTTCAAAATTATTAGATAACGTATAGATACGATTTTAACCATTTTACTACGACTCAAAAATACACATTACGTTGTGTTTTAAAAAAAATGGATGAACAGAGAGGTTTTACTAGAAAATGTCAAAAACCCTTTATGATACGACACGACAAAAACATCATTCCAATTTTGTTGTGTGTGTGTGGTTTTTTTTTATTATTATTCTTTTAAACGTTTTTCGCCAGTTTGAAATTTAGGCATTTTAGTGCATATTTGTGACTTTTGTGCATCATTGAAGGTTTCATGTGCACCGCCGTATGAATACATATACGCGGATGTCTCTCAATTCTATTCAGGTACTTATAACATGTGTAAATGTTAAGTTCTGCTCAACCAGGGGATAGAGGACGTGGACGGTTGCTTGCATTCCCACTAGCGTCCATGAACAGGCTCAATCAAACCGAGCCTGCAACATTTTCATTTATGTCGTGTTGAGCGACCTGTGGTTTTCCACTTCTTTTTTTTCAAAACTGGACTGAAGTCGTAAAATGAGTAAATTCACGTGATGAAATTGTTTGAATTTATTAAAATTTTGAAATTTTATCAACACTATCTTGCTTTGAAGGTATGCTAGATTTCAAAAACGTAATTTCAGTAATAATTAGGCTATTGGCAAATTCACAAACGGCGTTGTTTTTTAAGTTTTCAGTTATATTTTTGTACAAACCGCAATTTCCAAAAAGAAAATCGTGCAACCGATTGTAAAGATGTCAATTACCCATTTAGTGAACGGTCACGATTTTTAAACACAATATTTACTTTTTTAGTAACGAATAACTTACTTCATAAAGGTTTCAGACATTATCGTTCATAAAACTTCAAATTGTCATGATCAAACAGAAGTTTGGATATAGTTTATATGTAAAAAGTTACATTTAAAACATAATTTCTGACAGCCTTTTTTATGACATACTTCGGTTAAACTGTAACTTGATACAACGTACTCTTCACTTTTACAAAAGAGTCGTGCTTCTTTTTATATCTGATATTACATTTCTCAATTCATTTCACTGGAAGGATTTTTTTCTATGTTATTCGATTTTTTTTTATCAATAAGCATAGGTAATATTGAATTGGACTGGATTTGAATTTATTCAGTGTACGTAAAAAGCACAAATTGAATTACATTTTGTAAATACGCGTAAATATTTATGCACCTTTTCTGTATTTAATACAAGGAAATGTTGTATAGAAACGAAAAGTTAAAATGATACAAACATTCTTCGGATAATATCTTAACATCAACTGATAATATAAAAAGGGTGAGTATCTTTAAAGTAATAACTGTAATTTTAGTATTAAAAAATATAGGTTAGTGTTTATTAGTAAACATTTATCAAATTAAATTGGTCTGGCGCGACTCCGACGCGCGACCAGTTTAATTTGATAAATGCTTACTAATAAACACTAACCTGTTTAGTGTTTGAAATTATTTTTTGTTTACAAATTTAAGCTCCGCCTACAGACACACTGTGCTGTGTACCTGATTACCTGGTAGAGTCAAAACCCATCTCCCAAGGTGATGGTAGCTTTATTCAAATTAGTTATACATGTAGAACAGCTGATGTAATCACTAGGAACCGGGCTATTTTCGGTAGCGATTACTACAGTAATCATTATGAATAATAATTATGAATGAAAACGGGAATACATGGAGGTCAGCTTCGATCTGCTTGATTTTGGATTATATATCAGCGGTGCTCTGGAGCCGGATATTAAAAAATCTGAAATTGAATTACCAGTAACCGCGCCGACGGCAATGATAAAGTTTCCGTCGTAAAGTCCGAACAAGCCTCTGAGATGCTGGAAATGGATCAACCAGTTGTGCCACGCAACGATTACACGAATGATTTGAAGTATAAATATTGCATACTCTTTACCAGTTGACAGTTTAATTGAAATGTTTTAATTTTTAAAGTTATATAGTTTCTGTAACTGTTGCCCTGTGAAGGTGACACTAAACCTGATTCTTTTTTTTTCCGGTGCCACTTTTTCGTTGTGGCCATTTTGGACTACAGAAAGTGTTTTTCATTTGTCGACTGAGATTATTCCCTTGGAATTTGTAAACATTCAATTGGTTTGTTTTCTTTTTCTTTTTTAATTGTTATGATTTTTCATTAAAACCAGGAAAGCGCGTTGTAATTTCTGTCTAAACGTTTGTGTTTACGAGTTAGCTATTTTCCCAAAATGCGTAACATTTGAATATTGTAAGGCCCCTATGTGGAATCCGATTAAGACTAGGCAGAGTTTCATAGAGAATCACGGATGACGTCCGCGCACACACCTCTTGTCCCTCCTATACAGCGCTTGTTAATCGTTTCACTTAAAAGTATGTGACTTACCGTGTTAATAAACGACTGGTTTACCAAAATAAATTTTCCGATAATTTGAAAAAATACTGCAGTGCCATTGGACAAAAAATAATTTCAAACACTAATTATTATAAATGCCAACAGTATTGTGATTATATTTTGATAAATGCACGCAAATGCATTACAGCTAGGAAAATAATTACAGCTAGGAACATAATTACAGGTAGGAACATACAGGTAGGAAATAATAAATAAACTTACGTAAGAGTTTTTAATTTGGATATTTTTGGAAGTTTTGACCATTTGTCAAAAGTTTCGAATAGTTCTAAGCCGTTTTTAATATGAAAATGTTTACAATAATAAGGCTTTTCTAAAAAATAAATGTTTTTTTTTCCGACTGTACATTGTGACCACTCTACCTATGTGTATCAATTATCATTCATTTATGTTTGTGGACTTTGCCATAATAACTTGATCATATAAACTATATTGTATGCTAAATCTCTCTGAAAAAAAAATCATTTCTATTTATGGTGCATTTGTATTTTTTGCCATAATAATTTTAATCTTATAGTTTGTGAACTTTTTCTGATAGTGTGTACTTTACAGTAGAATAAGTGTACAATATGTTGTGGTTTATTAATCACTAGTTAAAGACACTGATTCTGGTATGCCTGGTATGTGGCCTATGGAGATCATAAGGTCTGCGTATTGGCGATAAGGGCCAATACACAAGTCAGGACCATTGGTAGCCTTGCTTCTGCTTTTCATAATAAGCTACTGTATAGCTACTGTGCAGTAAATAAATTGTAGGTGATATTTCTCACCTTTATAGCAAATCAGTTCTCACCTTTATAACGAGTTTAGAAAGCTTGATTGAATTAGGGCTAAATAAACAAAGTAATAAGATACAACAGTGTTTTATCATATTTTTAATAAAGTAAGTTTTTTAACAATTACATCTCATTATTGCTGTTTTTTATTATCAAAAATATAAAAAATGCATTCAGACACATAGCTTTTAGAAGTAATAAATTATTGTGTATTTTGAACAATGATATAATTTATCTTTATTGCTGGATTTTATTATACATAAAAGAAAGTTAACATTATTTAGACAACACAAGAGGAATTAAGCATTTTTAATATATAACATCCTTCTGTCTATATACCTTCTTTATCTATTAAAAATGCAACTGAACGCTTCTTTAATTTGTAATAAAATCCAGCAATTATCTTTTTTTTTTTTCGTTTTTATTTTGTTACTTTTGTTAAAAAGATCATAATCATTGAATAAACAAACTTGTAATTTCTCTTATTAAGTTTTGAATAATTATTTTATGGTGAGAAATGCTTTGCTATAAGAGTTATAATTTAATTGGCCAGGACATTACTCAACATGACTGAGCAATCAAAATTAGTATCTTATCGATTAAAATAATTTTGTGTACATGCTGAAAAAAAGACTAAAAAAAACAACAACATTTCAATTAATAAAATGCAAAACACAGGAAATAACCAATTTACCTGTAGGCAATAAAATTTATGATTCTCTGACAATAATTAGGCTACATGTCAAGTCTACAGGGGTTTTATGGACCCTTATCAGACTGGACCAGACAGGATCTTGTATATTGGGGATTAAAAAGTCTGGTATTTGGGGGGGGGGGGTCACTTATATAGGAGATTTTCTTTGCCTTTAACTTGTTTGAGTAATATATCATGGGTGATCTTCAACAAGGTCAATATATGAGTACGTTGACAATAAAGATAATCATTTAATATACATATAAACATGATATAATTGGTTCTGAAACAAAGTATTTACAAAAATAGAGTTCATACAAAGAATTGTCTTAAAATTTGTCATCCAATATACTGTGGTTTGTAACACCATGAGTATGTAATTCATTACATTCATTTTGATAACCATTGATATTATCACCAGTTAAGGATATTAAAAAAAAGACATGCCATGTGCTACCCGCCCGCTTAGCTCAGGTCTACGGATCGTGGGGTTGTAAGTTCGATTCCCGGGCGGGGGGTATGTTCTTCGTGACGATTTGATGAAAAACTTTGTGTCTGAAATCATTTGTCTTCCACCTTTGATTAATGTGGGGAAGTTGTCACAGGTTTGTACTGGTACAAAATGCAGGAACACTGGTTAGGTTAACTGCCCGCCGTTACATAACTAAACTACTGTTGAAAAACGGTGTTAAGCCCAAAACAAAAATAAACTGTCAAAACTATCAATTTAATTCTGCTCAGACTTTTCATACATACTTTTGCAACAACAGCAACAAAAATACATAACAATTGCAAGATTTGATATATTTGCAATGTTGCGTTAGAGTAAAACGATAGCATGCGTTCAGTACCTTCAGAGTAAAAACAATGCGATTACATGTGTGTAGTAAAGTTAAAAACAGCTGTCGTGTGACGAAGTATAAAACAAATGACTTTTTTCAGGTTCACAGAAGTACTATAGGAAACCAATTTTCTGATTCATTTTAATATTTAAATTTCAATTCTTTTGCTTTTTCTGAAATTTACTATTTAATTTTGTGCTTTTAAAGATGGCAGACAGAAAGTCACGTGACATTGCAAAAGATTCTGCTAGCAATGCATCTATTGATTCTATGGGAAAGGAGAAAAGTTTTCGGCGTCTTCTTACCAGGTTTGCAGACAAAACATCGATGGTAGGGGTATGTTATATCAGCAATGCTAAGTTTTGGTGGGCAAAATTGATATGGAGCTTCATGTTGCTGGTAGCCATTGGGGTAATGTCTTTGCATCTTTGGTATGTTGTGGATCAGTACACGGACTGGCCAGTGCAGACAAAACTTTCACTGGGATATGAAACACTTAGATTTCCAGAGGTTATCATATGTAATACAAATGTAATGCACAAAGGACGTTTTGACAGATATGATGGGGCGTATGAACTGAAGAAACTTATCAGAGATTTGCAACCAGAAAACCTCGTACCAGATCAGTTCGATGCAAACTACGACCCGTATGCAACCAAACCGCCAACAGTAACTACTCCAACACCATTACAAAACGTAAGCTTTCAGTTTTTCTAATTTCCCATAAACACAAATATAATAAATCAAGTACAGTAGTTTAATTCATTTACTCCATTTGGTACAAACTAAACTGTGATTATCATTTGAATTCTTGCGACACCTTTATGCTAATAGCATTGTAAAGTCCACTCGTTTATCTCATTAGGTAGAGAACCAGTTCGTAAGGTTTTGGGTTAAATCCCTGTTCGACAATTTTATAGAAAACATTTAATTTATATCTTTAGTCAGTTGCCTTCCATCTCTGAGTAATACGGAGATGTTGCCAGTAGGTCAGTACTTGTGCAGAATCAACAAACACTGGTCAGGTTTTCTGACCTTCGTTCGCCTGACTAAAATACTATAGAATGAATGACGTAACACCCAATCAATTAAATAATAAACGTCATTTTATAGCAGTAGAACTGCACTACATGTAAGTGATGTTCACACATTTCATTCATTTTTACATTTGACGCACTTACACTTTAAGATTAAAAGGTTTCAACGCCGGCTTTGCTACGAAGTTAATATGGCTGTTTTCTCTCAGCTTTTGTATCATACATGTTAAGAGTAATAGTTTTTCAACTATATTTTGACGAATTATGCCTCCCCTAACATTGCACTGTATTAAATATTAGGTTAGTTGTGATACAATTTCGATTTATGAACCGATTTGCTCTATATTCTAAATATAATTATGTCATAAGTTACAAATAACGAAATCTTTCCAATAATTTCCTTGATTTCCCTTCATTATCCACTATTAAAATAGTCTGACGCCCTGTCTACTCTCACTGATTATATTATTGTTTTCCATCAGTTGTAGCATATATAACTTTCGAGTCTTTTTGATAAGTGGCAAAACGACTATTGCAACAATATTATCTGAACGCACATGTACATCTGGCAAAATATAGCGATTTCATTTCATGTCAGCGCCCAAAACATCAGGCAGTATAACGATTTTACTATTACTGAGCGCACCGATACATTTGGAAGCATTGCAATTTTACTTTATCTGAGCGCCCGCATTTTATTAACGACTTTCGATACGAAATTTAAGAAATGTTTGCCATGGAAAAAGATGAAAAAAATACAACGTTAATATAGTACTGTTACCTTTTATACAAACAATTAAAGCAGTCAACATTTACTCATACCATTATCATAATGCCCCCGGATAACTGGAACGTCGGCGCGTTCTGATCTCGACGTAGTTTAGCAACGTCAATAATGCGGGTGGAGGTTGCTTCAATATATGATACTAGCAGTTCGTAGAAAATTTGGTGATTGAACATACTAAGCGAGTGTGTATAATAAAAGGGTCAATATACTATCTGTGCCTTCTAGCTATTATGACATGCCAAGATTCTTAATGACCCTCGAGCAATTGCACTATGTGTATGGCAAGAAGGCGCAACCAATCCGTCGTATATTAACCTGTACATTAACCTGTTAATATTGCGCAAACCTAAATTTATATTTATGTAATTAAATCGTTATAGACATTTCAGATACATGTACAATACAAATGTACAGTGTGATCTGAAAGCGAAAACTTAAATATAGGCTAATACTCGGTTACCTACTCGGTCAGTGTTTTATCATTGCTGCCATATCAGCTAAAGCCGTGATTGTTGATTGTTTGGATACTGTTGTATATCTCATATACATTTGTTATTTCAAGAGGCGCAAGCGTTTCGTCGATCAGTATGAGAATTTTAACAAGTCCCAGTATGATAAAAAAGGAGTTCCAAATCCTCGGGATGTAAAAGAAAAGGACGATGATGATTTCGATGGGAAAGTAGATGCACAGACAGAAATAGACGATCTCTTTACTGAACTGTATATGGATATTGAGAAGTAAGTGAAGATTTTGTTTATAATGCGGCTATGTGTCTAACATCCACATAATATGACACTTATTGAAAATCACCGAATGGGAGTGAAAGAGTTTAAATACACCTCAAGCATTTGCTTACTAATACAATTTGTCCTCGTTTGTCCTCATTTGCATCGAAACTAAACTGAAAATTTGGTCTTTAAAAACATTCTTTTGAAAGTGGACACCAAAATAAAAAATAACATTTTTTTGCAACAAGCTAATGTAAAAATGTAAATACAATAACTAAATGCTATTTATGTGCGCTGATACGAGTATGAAACATATAGGCACTTTTTACAAATCATGCTAGAAACTCTAGGCTCTAGATGTATGGGTTTGAAAGGTATAGATGCACTAAAATAGCATTTACTTCTGAAATAAATTACTGAAAACATAAAAGCAATTCTGTCTTAAATCATATAGAGCAATAATCATTTTAAACGTGTGACATGTGTCACGATCAGTTTTATCGTCCGCTTTAATTTCTAGCTTTTATATTTTACCATTATTTTCGGATTTTTAGAGATCAAAGATCAAGACTGGGGCATAATATAACAGATATGTTGGTAAGCTGTACCTTTAACGGAAGAGAGTGTACTGCAGAGTAAGTTACAAAGTAAATGTGTAAAATATGGCGCATCTCATTCTCTAGTCTCTTATCAAAATTTATTCCTATAAAACTTTGAATATATACCAAATATTAGAAAAGAAAAAGTGGAAAACCACAAGTCGCCCAAAGCGACGTAGGTATATCAAACCAAGAGATATAAGTGCATCTAATTTACAACAATTTCATTGTAAAATGTGTTTCGCCATACAGGTTTTATCCTTTCTTAAACATAGTTAAAATAGTTTTGATTGGGTTATATTATGTTTGTAGATAACACAACAAAATGTTTATACTTCTTCATTGTGCATTTCTTACAAAATATTTCTTTTTGCGTTTTTCACATCTTTCAGTATGTTTCATCTCCACCAGACATCAGACTATGGGAATTGTTGGTCATTGAGGTCAGAAAAATTCAACGTAAAAACATCCGGCCCTTCGGGAGGTACCACGTAATATTCATAACACTTTATCAGCTAAGATGCTAAAAGGCAAAGACACTGCATGCTTATGGTATCTCAAAAAACTTCCCACTATCAACCATTCCTAGCTGCTTGCTAAATGATCAGAAAATATAAACCGAGGTCTTGAATCCACCAGAGATACTTAAAACTTACATCCCTAACAATTTATTCGACACGGAACATATGATATATTTAGAGGAAACCCTACTGTTTTTATTTCCTTGGTATCTCACTGTCGAACTTACTGTCCTGAATTAATAAGAAATTTAAGAGTGTGTCTTAAATCAAACTATATCGAAAATGTATATTTTTCAAACTGAGATATTAATCATCAATATGATTATATTTCAAAGGTCTTTCCCTAGTGTTGTTTTTGGAAGTAACAGAGTATTTGAAAGGGATAACGACTGGCTATGGAGCTAGAATTCAAATACACGAACAGCGCACACATCCCTCTCCAGCTGAAGAAGGTCTCTTCATTCCTGCATCAATGGAAACTGATATTGGACTAAGAATGGTAAGATGTTATTGCTTTCTTCAATGCTGTGCTGTTGAAAATATACTTTGTCATTTTTAAAGTAGTAATGGAGAAATTTGGAATAATATGTTTAGTTCTGGATATTTTGTCAGCATACTGTATGCTGGATTCATAATTAAAAACTAAAAAGAGTTTGTTCAAAATTGTAACACTAAATATTAAAATCTATTTGTGAAGGTCTAAGGTCACCTGCTTTACAAAATATATTTTCTTGTTCATACAGACAGAATTAAAGTATATATCTGATAACAGGTTTATCACGTTACCAAATTTAACGCTTTTTACAATTCAGATATAGATTTCACGGATTTCACGGCATATTGTGCTATGTTACATCCCCGAAGATGGTTAAGGTTTTTAAGAATGGCAATCTCAAACACTGGTTTATAGAATTGGTATGAACGCGAGTGCCAAGAAGTCCAAACTTTGTTGACCTTTTCACATTTCATTAAACTCGTATCATTTTTCTGCAGCTGACAATAGAGAGACTTGGCGGCCTATATGGTAATTGCGACAATGGGGATGCGTTTATGAAAGACTACAGTTTGAAATATTCAAGGAGGGTATGCAGTTTTGTTTACTGTCAAATCAAGCAGGATTTATACATTTCTTTCTGTTTAGTGTAAAATCATTTTCGGTGTAACTTTAATGAGTAACAAGAGCTGTCGGAGGACAGCAACGCTCGACTACTTAACAGCCTTGTCAGTTGAATGAGCATAAGTCTTTAAAGGGGCACAATTTTGTTAAATGGCAAAACAGGGTTATGGAACCTATTAGCTGCATGTCAGATCATCACAAAGTACTCTCAGCGATTTTTAAGATGTTGGCAAAATATAAACTTGCACTATATTTTTAGTATATGAAATTTCTTACATGTGACTACAACATAAAACACATCATCAAGGGATAAAAGCCCTGTAAAATAATGATATTGGCGGTTTGTGGTTAAGGCTGTTTGCATGTCTGCAATGTGTTTTAAACTTGTATTTTGACATCTCTTGTCCTCAGTATTTGTTTCCGGCCTAAACATTCACTTTACTTAATTTCTTAACCCAGGCTGTATTAAAAAGACAATAAGCAACTTTATTTCAGGCTTGTCAGCAATTCTGCAAGATTTCCGAAATAATGGAGATATGCAAATGTTTCGACCAAAAATCAGAAGAATTTGCAAGAATGAAAGACAATAAGCTTAGACCTTGTAGATCCCAACCTGGTATGTACTTCGCACCGTTTGTTTTTGGTGAAAAACAGTGCCGTATGGAAATATTCTCACTTAATTGTATATCTAGCTGTGTTTCCATAACCTATCATGAACAGACTCAATCAAACCAAGCCTTATGTATGTTTTTGCTTGGTTCCATTCTATGTTTCTAAAGGATCTCCTTATAGGTTTTATTAAGTGGTCTTAAATGTCAGACTGTATGTAAATATTTTATAGAAATGAAAGTGAAAGAATCTTGAACCGGATGGTCTATGTTTACAGGTGGTCTATTGTACATGTTTAACTGTTTTAAAATATCTGTATGTTCGTTTGTGTACTTGTTTGCTTGTTGTAAAAATAAGTGGCTCATTATTCTTTTAATAATGGGTATTTAACTGTAACATCAATATTTAGATAATTTCAACATTATCTCGTTCTTTTTATACAGAGATTGAGTGTATGGTTAAAATAGTAAAACAGTTTGAAGCTCAGTCACTTTCTTGTACATGCGAAAACCCTTGCAGGTATGCTATTCTATATAAGTTAAAGCAATCATAACCTTAATAAAAAATAAAAAGCCATTCGCGCTTGTGTAATTCACCTCCTTTGGACTATTTTCATCTTAGATGAGCAGAGTTTTTCTTTAACATATTTAATAGTATCAATTCAGTGTTTCTTTTATATATCTGGTGTTAAAACATTCACAAACAATGCTTATTATTTTACACAATATGAAAAGAATATAAAAAAAAATCGTGCAAAAAATCATATTGATGGCATGCATTATACAGTACAACCTCTCCAGAGCGGCCCTCTCTTAAGCAAAAACCTTTCTATAACATCATAAAAATTTCCCTAAGCTGAAATATACAATCAGATTTACCTCTCCAGAACAACAATCTCTACATTATAGTCTGTTTTTGTATCTCCCAAAGGGTGTTGCTCTACAGAGGTTGCACTGTACATTGATGCAGTATCTAGTGCCTATTGTACACCTTTACAGACAGGAAGGATTTTATTAGAACTACCCTCAATGATCTTTTTCAACGCAAGTTTGAACACAACCTAACTTCTGGTCTATATAAGACCAACTTTATTGTAAAAATTATATTAACCATACCATTATATTTGTCTTCAAAATGTTTTAAATCGACTATTTATGAATCTTTTCATACAATAGTATGTAACTTATAAGTTTTAGTTGTACTCCTAGGAAGGGTTTTGACAGAACATCCTTCCTTAATTGCCAAACAGTATATCATGTATATTATTGAGTATAAGTTTATTATTATTTTCAACTTGATTGTCAAAAGTATCAATATCAACCAGTCAATTATTGAAAGATTTCAAAATATTTGAAGTCACCGTTGCTTAGTGTATAAGGCTGTTCCTAAATATACCTGTTTATGAGTATTTACATTAAGTTCTGTGTTATAATAAAATATTACATTTGCAGTGAAATACATTACACGAAAAGTGTTAGTCAGAGACAATGGCCAGCAGATGATTATGCGGTAAGATAAGCACTCAAAAGTTTCATCATTTAGAGGGTGTTCTAGAGGGCGTAAACTGAATATAAGACCAAGCTACTTTTATTTTGCTTGGCAGCGGATTTTGTAATTAACGAGGAAGTAAATTCAGTCCGACTAGAGTTTAACATGAAAATTTTCCACATCGCATAGATTGTCGCCTTACGTGCAATAACTTATTAAATTTACTAAAGTGAAAACTGCAGAAGTTCTGTTAGGAAAAAATCTATTATATTTTTCGAACGATCAAAGTTTTACTGCAAGAAGTTCCTTCTTATAAGTTTATATCTGGCAGTATTGCTATCTGTTTCTTTACTTTTTATTCCATTCCCCAGATGGTGTTACTACAAGGAGTTTGTGAGAAAGATAAGGCTGTGTGTTTATCTTTGAGAGGTGATATTAGCGACATAAGCAAAATCAGGTAAGACAATTTCATTTCTTTCCTCTTATAAGCGGTTAAATTGTATTAGGTTTATAATTAAACAATCTTTTCAAACAGATTCATTAGATTTACAATTAAACAATCCTTTTCAATCAGATTTTAAAAATCTAAACATCATTAATGTCTCCATGTAATTAAAATGCAAGATGAATTTAAAAGATATATAGCTTAAATTGGTAACTGATGTAAGATACGAAACAGAATGCAGCGAGTACTAGATATATAACATCGTATGATGATTGGAACACGTGAAGCCTTCTTTTACTCGGTCCGCATGAACACAATCGTACACAAAACTCTCGAGATCTACTTCCTTAAAAACCGGTACTGATGTCATATTAAGTGTGGTCGTGACCACTATTGACTCGAAGTTATTAGTCATGCAATTTTCGCATTATTTAAAGAGCGAAACAATATAATACGTTGATCTTTTATGTATTCCAGTAACAATTTCTTGAAGCTGAATATTTACTACGAAGATCTGAATTATGAAAATATTACGGAAGTCCCAGAAATAGAGGTATGCCAATCAAATAGAACTGACTGGCGATAAGACATAAGAATTCACATACAATTTATCTTTTGTTTTCGGTTGTACATTTTTTCCCCGTACATGATGTCAGATTCCTGCGGATTATTGAATTTTTCTGTTTAAATATTACGATTATTTGGCAAAAATTTGGAGTGTTGTATTTCTTTATAGTCTGACAGCTAAAATTAGTATAACTATTCGAGTATTCTTAACGTCAGATTGTATATTGTTCTTGTTGCGATATTTATACAGCACAGTTACATACTTGGCCATGTACTAGTAGTAAAACTCTAACACAGTTGAGGTTAAAAGAAAAACGCAAAATGTAGTACTTATTCTAAGAATTGTTTGTAATTCATCTTGTTACTTGTGTTTTCAGCTTCAACAGTTTTTATCTGATGTGGGTGGTGCAATTGGTCTATGGATAGGTTTGTCCATTCTGAGCCTTTGTGAGTTAGTGCAATTGTTCGTTGAGCTATGTGACTATGGTATCCATAAAACTGTGAAGGAAAGAAGGCAGAAGAAAAAGAAACGGAGAAAAGAACGCAAAACTCCTGGTAATGGAAATGACCAAAGCTTTGAAAATAAAAATGAAAGTCTTTGGCCAAATATGAACTTTGGATATGGACATAAAAGCGGACGGAGTGATATGCGTTCTTTCACGCCTTCACGCAGTGGTCATGATAGATATTCGGCTGATTCTCAACCTGGAGGTGACACAATGTATGATAGACCGTACAAAGACGATTTTAATAATCAGTCTCTACGCTGGTAGGTCGTGCGGTTTGCTTTTACTCGGAATTTCCGTTCCGCCAAAAACTAAGCAAACGAAATTGTGATGTTTAATTCAAGAACTCTACGTCGCATTGCATTTGCATTTTATTCCCGTCAAATATATGTTGTCATACGTTTTTGAAAAAATAAAGTCTTACTAGTTTATATTAACATATCAGAATTCTTTGATTACCATCTATATCATCTAGAGCACTTTTTATAGAGCAAATCCATAACAGGATTTAATGTGTTTTTTCCAGTAAATTTCACATTTCCATATGTTGAGCAATGAAGCATTTCGAAAAGCATTTCTTTTTCGAAATTTTGCAAAGCATTTACAAAGAAATATTGCTTTAGGCTAGCTAGCTTTATGCTAGCTAAGGTATTCCGAAGTGTAAAAACATTTCATTGACAAATGAATCTAAAACTGAATCAAAGTTTTTAAAAAAATGCTGAAATTTTCAAGGGAAAATACCCTGTTAAAATCGTGTTTTTGACGAGAAATTAATCAAGACATTTTAAAAATTGAAAAAAGTTTCTAATGTCTGTAACTGCCCATCACTTCCACCCAAGAGGTGGTCAGTTCACTTCCTGTCATGACAACAAAGGAAAGTAGTACAGGCAAATACAAACAAATAAACTGAAAGTACTTCTCTTTTTATCATAACGATCAACAAGAAGAATGGGCAGCCAGTTTTAGGGCCAAACTAAGTTTTAGGGTGTAATCACTATTAGATGATTTCAAAAACATACAGTTAACACAAAACCATGACAAACTAAACGTTTTAATGGTTTTTGTTAGACTGTATAAATTAAAAAGGCGTGCGAAGCGTTTCAAGAAAAGATGCCATCATCAAACACCAAATATTGTACCATTACCATGTTATCAGCAACTTCCACCATCGATGCCGTCCACATTGCATCAGACTTACTGTCTACATGTAACTGCCCCTTGTGATTTAAGTAGTTAGAAACAGTTGTTGAGAAATAAACAAGCCATCCTATAATATCAAACACGTTTATTACATTTCGGTATCCGTATAAAGTGATTGGCGAGCAAGAGGAATGTTATGTAAGAATTAAAGCATTAAAAGCATTAAAAGCAGTTTTAGTAAGATTTTACGTAGCCAAATTGCTGATATAATGTATACGTAATATGTAAATTACACTGCTGAGCCATAATTGCGTTCTGATGACTGTAACTTCTTCTAATATTCTTACAATATCCGACATATAATGTTCTCAAAAACACGGCAACATTTAACCGAATATATATTCACAAATATTAAGTAAATGGGGCCCTGTATTTGAATTCTCTATTATGCGACTACTAGATCTAGTACTTTTTTTCTCTCTAGTCTGTATAATTGCATATATGATTTGACGGTGGTAACATTATTTTCTTTGGGAATTGCAAATATAGTAATTATACCAGGTTAAAAATCATTAGTAGACAGTCAATATTTGATATTTGATCATTGGGTTGCTTTCAAATCTATGTTTGAAAAGGATAACATAGTTTCCTCTTGATTTCTAAACAATTAAAGTAATCTTAACGATCGATATACAAATAATGGCTTTGGGTTTGTTCAAATTAATACATTATTTATTGAACCAAAAGTTCAAAAGTTCAAAAGTTCTAATAGCCGTTATTATGAGGGATGTTCAATCTGTTTGCAACTGTTCATGGAAGCATAATCATTTATTTTTTTGTATTAATTAAAAGAATGAGGAATGTATAGTCGTACTGCTAGAACGCAGACAGCAAAATCAGCGAAATTTACACGGAACTTCCATATGTTCCCATTTTACAAACCAAGAGAAAGCAATACCGTCTTTTGGAAGATAAAAGGAATACTATTTGATCAAACTCTGAATACTTTTTTCGTCATTTATATTATTTCTGTAAGCGACATTCATACTAATATACTTTTCTTTGTTAATACACTCTTACGTTAGAATGACGTCAGGTTAACGTGCAGTGACGTCAATGTTTTTTTTGCGGCCAAGAAAGAACGCTACTATATTTTATCTTCTGTTTTAGATTAAGGGCATATTGGAATCGAAATAATTTATACAAAAACCGTACTTTAACACTATTTATATATTCGGGCGGTAATACGTCGTACAAATAATTTCAATCGGACTGCGCCCTCGTGAAATTATTAGGCCCGACGTATAACCGCTCATCGTACATAAATAGTGTTAAAACACTCCTTTGCTATTTCTTAAATATTATCAATAATTTTTCGTTCGTAATCATGTATCATTCTCCTGATGATCTATAATTACGATGAAACTGGTTGAATTTATTTATTTTATTTTGTTGGGTTTAACGTCGCACCGACACAATCATAGCTCATATGGCGACTTTCCAGCTTTAATATTGGAAGAAGTCCCCAGATGCCCTTCCGTGCATTATTTCATCACAAGCGGGCACCTAGCTAGAACCACCGACTTTCCATAAGCCAGCTAGATGGCCCCGAGTGAAGCTCAAACCCACATCGATGTGGGAGCAACTGATTTGAATTCAGCGAATTTAACCACTTGGTACGGAGGCCCCCGAAACTGGTCAAAAGCTAAAACAAGCAAACAACGTTTAAAAACGTGCGCACTACCTTTTCTTCTGTTGACTTATTGCTGATGAAATGGGTAACTTAAAATAGTTAGTACCAGGGTTAGGTATAGGGTGATTGGTATTAGGCTGTGGTTCTTGAAGTACATTCTGTTTGAGATATATACCTTAATTGTAGGTGCACATTCTATATGGCACACGCTTCGAGTGCGGGAGGTCGTGGGTTAGATCGCTGGCCGCGTTATACCAAAGACGTAAAAAATGGTACTAGTAGCTTCCTTGCTTGGCGCTCAGCATTAAGAGGATAATACTAGGACTGGTCAGCCCGGTGTCAGTATAATGTGACTGGGTGGGGTATCATGTCATGTGTCTACGGCGTGATATTCCAGTGAGGCAGCACTATAAAGTTGGGCATTGTGAGAGCTACAAGTAGACACCGTCGTTCATATGACTGAACAATTGTTGAGAAAGACGCTAAATCCGAACGCACACGCACACGCACACGCACACGCACACACACACACACACGCACATACACACATCCTTCCACTTAACATTTTATTAGAAACTAAGATAAATTAATTATAGATGAATTTCATTTGCATTTTTGAACTTAGGTTGTGTATGAATGTAGTTAAGGGGAGTGGACAATGAATTATTGAATGATACATCCAAATGAATGAAGCTTGAATATGGCTGATACATGAGTGCTGATAATACGTATTTTGTTTTAACTAAGACAATACGAAGATAAAAAACATTTTACATTCTACTATAAAATAAGATGACTGTATCTTTTCATAAGAAAAATCGAGTTGCAGATTGTCAAATTGTCAATATGCAGTTTTCTTAAGAAATACATACAAACAGTGAAAATGTGATATTTTTGTATTTTACCTATATTTACAGCAACATTGCAAAACATTTGTCATTTTCTATCAAATTCTAATCGAAGTAGCCAATTTCAACTCTCATCAATTTTTGCCAATGTTTCCAAATATGTTACAACACACTAAATAGCTGATCTTCTTTATTCTGTATAAGATTGACATACATGTATTTCCAATGGCTGCAGCACACTTCTGGACCTATTATAAATGTACAGTACATGTCTAGAATTAAATAACAAGCTAATTTCGTTAAAAGGCGGGAAGGAAAATGACAAAATAAATCTTTGTGCTGTCATACCTTTTAATCAAATTTAAATTTGGCTGTGTTTGGGGTGCTTTGTGCTTCCGGGAAATCTACCTTTACCTTTTATTCTTTTGAAATTTGACCATGTATTAGTGAAAAGTAAATGCATGCACCTCTGTATCCTTATGACATTTTCTCTTTTCTATAACATCACTGCTTTTTGTGTATATTTTTTTTTTTGCATTTTTAAAGATGGATAGAGTTCATAGAATAAATGAATTAATGCCTTTGTACTGATTGATTCTGTAGAATTTTCAAATGTTTTCAACAACATATTTTTCGAAATATGAAAGAAATTTATTAAATATAAAGTTACAATCACGTAAGGTATTGCCAAAATATCCAGGGAAAGATAGAAGTTTTGATTAACATAATAACGTTGAAGTAACAGCCACCAACATACGCGATGAAAGAACAACAGTCGGAGAGTTTAGACTAGTTTACAGGCACCAAACCTTACCCTTTAACCCATACCATGTTCCCACTTAGAGCAAGACAGTGTAAATAAATTACCCACTGCTAGATTAACCCCATATACACGTTACAGTAACTGCAGGAACACATTGTAAAATGTAAAGATATCTAAATTCATGGACCGTAAACGTGTGTACTCGATGACTTTGCAGAAGTCGTAGCACCAAAGAAAATGCTAATAACTGCGAGCCTGACGAAGCAGACCAAGGGACAATAATCTAATTAGCCCGTCATACACTTGCACCAAAACGTTTGATACATTGGATAAATAATGGTCGGAAATGGATATGCTCAAGCATTTTTTCAGGTAAGTAAATCACTACTCCATAAAAATCAGATTGTGAAATACCTTTCAAGCCTTTAGATTACTTTTGGATTGGTTTCATTATTCTGAAACAAAAACGGTAAAAAGTTAGGAAACGATTTACGAAGGAAAGGGGAATAGCCAAGCTCTAGAAACTTTCTGATAATAGCAACATTATTAAGGCTTAAGCCTTAACCATGTCTGTAGGCTTTGGCGATTCTTACTAGCTGAGAAATATAAACCCACAAGATGTAGCACTGGGTACATCTCAATCAAGGTGAGAAAAAATGACAATTTCAAAGTTAAAGTCATCTCTCTTTTAATGTATTTCATACGAAATAATAACCACTATTAATGAAGACAAACGAAACAAAATATATCGTCTATATAGCGTGAAGTACTGTTAAATGCCTTGACTGTATCCACAAGTGTTTCTGGCGATGAATCTACCATCATCAGAAATATAAAAATAAGTATGTTGCATATGGAGCACAATTAATTCCCATGGGAACTGGGAATACCAATGATCTGCCGGAAAACAGTTCTCCCAAACCCCCGAGGACAAAACATTAAATTAGTAGTATGTATAATTTATGGAGCATGGGGAGTGTACTGAATTTGGTTTAAAAAGCATTCAGTACTTATTTTACTTTTATTTGTCTTGTCGACTCAGAATATATCTTATTTATTAATCTTATGTCAATTTTGAAATTACATGTATCATCTTGGTTATCATGCTGTTCTCTTTTTTCTAAATAGGAGACGACAATATATTAAAAGAACAACATATTTCAACATTTGAGGTATATTTGCCAACATTTTTCTGTAGGAGCAAGCCTAGAAAATGGACCCCTTTCCACAACAAAAATCTTGCATTGTATACAATATACTTCTTCTGTTGTGCCCTGTCTGTAAAACTCAAGAGACACACCGCATGTTTAGTGTTCAACTCGTTTACATTTGGACACTACGCTTCTCCCTTTGATTGTGTCTGACAGACGAGGGGGAGGACTGTGATAAGCAGTTTTTAAATCCCACCTGGACTGGACTGTTTTGATTTCTGTCTTGTGGCCTGTTTCGTAGGGCCCTTAAGGGTGTTTCATTTGATGCAGGCATTGAGTACATACGTTTTTGGTTTTTAAGGTTTGCTTTTTATATAATTATACAGGAGCATTTTTATATGCCTTGCCTTTTGTTTCAGTTGCATGTGTTAGAGATTCGCCTGACAGGGATTATGTTGATTTACTTTGTCCCGTTACTTTGGAACATGGAGGGGCAAGAGTGAGGTTAGGTGCGCACCATAAACCGGTTTAAGCTCCCCAGTGGTGTTTTGCCACTGACCGTTCCAAGGCGGTGCACCACTGTGTTCCTTTGTTTGTTTTGTCCTCGTGTGTTTGCTTTGTATGTGAGTGTGTGTTAGATGTGTGCACATCTACGTGCTCTGAGTTTCATTTTATTTTGGAGGATGCGTTTTCGGAACGTGACATTCCCTGATTTTTATGATATTTATTCTTGTTTTCTATATAAAAGGTAGTCCTGCCTCGGGCTTTTGTTAGGTCAGTTACATATATGTTAACCATACAAACGCCCTGCATCAGATTCCCATCTTGTCCATAATCCAGTTTGTATCATCATCTGCGTAGTTATAAGTATTTCCTCTTTTAATGAATATACAATAAAAACACTGAAAACCGGACTCTATCCGGACCAGGTCAACCACGTACTTTACACCTGACTTCTTCTTAATCACGTTTTTGAAACATCTTGGGTTCTCATATTTTCCTATCACTAACGGTTCAAGTTTTTCACCAACTGCGCTACAAGTAAACATTACTGTTATTCGTTCCTTTGACACTTTAGTTCCTTTTGTCGATGACCCTCTGACCGACAGAGTTTTGTCTGGAAGGGCCCTGTTTCGTCACAATTGAACATGTCTTTCATATCATAATCTCCAATAAACTCTGGAATACGCGCTTAAAATCCATCAACATCTTCAACCCTGCCACTTTAAATCTCTTTACAGAATACTGTCCCGTCCGTTTTCCTAACCATCGGTTCGACGCCTTAAAGTCAATGTAACCTAACTCCAGAGCAAAACTTCTTACTTTCTCTTGAATGATTGGTCCTGACACTGGTAAGTTTTTGGCACGAATAGCACAGAACCATTGCCAAACAAGTTCATTCAGCTTATCAAACTTAGCGTCATAAATGAAACGATTCTTATATGCGGTGACATGTTTGCTTCCCAGTTACTTTTCAACACGTCTTTCTTCTTAATGGTGTCACTATCTGTTGATTTTCCAATACCGTACTTCTCTTAGAGTGACTGAAATAAAAAAAAAGAAAATGCAATTACAGATTCAATCAAATTGCCCATCAGTCACACAAAAGTTGAAAATTCATAAATCGATCGATTATTGTGAATTGTATTGCAGTTACTTTAGCATACCTTTAAAGACGGCTTAGGGACCGACTCATATTCCTTAACAATCTTTTTTGTCTTCAAGAGACAGTTCAACCCTTCTACGCTTAGAAGGTGGCTCAGACATTTTCTTTGTTTATGAATGATTTTCAGACAAACTGCTGTTAGCAAAAGCATTAAGAGAATGAAGCTAATTAGAAATTTTAGAAACATCAAATTCATCAAACTGAAAAATTGTATTGGTCATTTTAAAGATTCAATGGAATTTATCCTTTTTTCACTCAAATGTTAAATGAATGTTTGTAGGAACATTTCCATCTTAAAACATGTTTCTAATTAAAATCAATAAGGGCCTTACCAGTTTTATCTTGATTCATTCGCCGAAAAAGAAGTCCATCCAGCTGACTTACGGAAGGTCGGTGGTTCTACCCAGGTGCCCGCTCGTGATGAAATAATGCACGGAGGGGCACCTGGGGTCTTCCTCCACCATTAAAGCTGGAAAGTCGCCATATGACCTATCATGTGTCGGTGCGACGTTAAACCCAACAAAAAAAGAAAAAGAAAATGAAGTTTTCCATTAATTATCGTATGTTTTACAAAAAGACCCCCACTTAATAACAATTGATGCAATCATGATCCATTAACCGCTGTCTTTCTGTATATCTTTAATAAAGATATTAAAAATCAAAGGACCTAAAATAGAGTCTTTGGGAACACCTTAAGTAATATTTAGCCATGTGCTATGAGCATTCTCAAGTCTGACCTGCTGTTTGCGGTTTTATTTGTTCGTTTTGTCCTGTGTGTGCGTGTATGCGTGCGAGTATGTGTGTTGGTCGTGCTGGGCCTTGGGAGCCTGCGTTTTTGGAACGTGGCTTCACCTGTCGGATTTTTATCTTTATATTTTTTAGAAATAATCAAGCATTAATGTAGCTGCAGAATCGCTAACGCCATAAGCCTGTAGCTAAAGAACCATCAAGTCACGAATGAGGCAGTTAAATGCCTTTGGAAAGTCCATTAGAATTGCAACCACATGCTCGTGTTTGTTCAGGGCACTCTTCCAGCCCTCAATTATTCTTTTTAAAGTTGTTTTAGATCTGAAAGCTGGTAAATAATTATGAAATATACTGCTGAAATAAGTTGATCTTGATCATTGATGAAATGTCCAAAAACCTGTGAAAAAGTATGCAGGATTTTAATAATATAATATTGTAACTAATAGGAAAAGTTAAAATAGCGGTATGTAATTGTACATGGCAGAGATGTTGTTGTTTTTACCAGTATGGCATTATTTCCAAGCCGTTTAAAAACTGTTATAAAGCAGTCGAGTACATTATTTAGGTTGAAAAATAATTATGCCTCCAATTTGTAGCTCCATTTTGTAGGGAGACATAATACTGATTTGGAATGGTCGTCTGTCACTCTTTGAAGCTGTCAGTCTGTCCGTCACGAAAAAAATTGTCTTCTTTATATCTCATCACCCTTTCGGAAGATTTCCAAATAACAGATATTTTATATAAACTATTTGTATATGAAAATAGAAAAAGTGGAAACTCCACCGGTCGCTCAACACAACAAAAACGAAAATGTTGCAGGTTTGATTGAGCCTGTTCATGGACGGTAGTGGAACCCTAGCCCCGGGTTGAGCAGAACTCAACATTTACACATGCTGAAACCACGTGCAGAACATAATTTTAGTCACATCAGGTCAGTTACGGTGAGATTAATCCTCAAATAGGTACTCTGTGTCTTTTACCCCTTTAAAAGAGCCACTAATGTGTGTGTTCGATTATGAGACAATGTGCAGAATGCAAACTATTCACCATTCTATTGAAATGGCGCATTATGATGAGACATTCACTTTTTTTCGAAAACAACTTATATTCAATGATATGAATGATGCCATAAAGTGTAAAACGATGTTCAGTTCTGCATCATTTTAAAAGAAATTCTCAATTACTGAATTAAGTATTTTATTTTGATTTAAATTATACATTAACAGCTCTTTTTCAATTTTCTTCATTTGTACATTTGTACCAATAAGTAATCATCTAATTCTTTGTGTACAAACATCCATAGCCCCCGAAAAGACTTCAGTTCAGTTCAGTTTTTATTTGACAAATCTGCATATATCATGCCTTTGGCCAGTTTAACAATTTTCAATGATGAATATAGCCAAGACATACAACAAGATGTAAAAAATACATTTAAACAGAATTGAATAACGTGTTGAAGAGTATTTTACAAATATACACAAACATGTACATGTAGCTTTTAAGAAGCAGCTTCTGTTTCAAGCGTTGTCTTTCTAAACTGAAAAGCCTCATAAATATATTTTGCAGTTTTATATAACCTAAATTTACTTTTAGATGACATAATATTTACAAATTTTTGTATGTATGACTATGTACTAAAATATATAATGACTGCTCATACTCTAAACTTTTTAGGATAAAGCTGCAACATGTTTAATTGTATTTAAAAGTCACTGCAGGTCAAACAGACAAATCTGCATTCCTGGCCACCAGTGCATCTGGAGAATGGAGACACAGTAATTACATGTGTATCAACATTCACCTAATTTTAGTGATTCCAGTTACCACTGGCAATATATGTAATTAAAGAAATAATGTTGAAAAGTGCCAAACCTTTCTATAATCACATTATCAACATGAAGGAAAACTGATGGCTGATCTGTATCAATAAAATCTGTAAAAAAAGGGACTTTTGGAAGCATAGAAAGCAAGCAAGCAGAATAATAGCCGACTCGGTATGATTGAGTCTGTTCATGAGAGGTAATGCAATGTGCAACACTTCTCACGCCTCCTAGCACCGGCTTAAGCGGAACTCTATTACACATCTATTGAATTGATTCTATGATCCCAAGACCAGAATATATAACATCACTTAATCCAAGTAGGGAGAGACTTTTTACAGCCGCCACAAGGCACTTAAAGATTGCTGTTGTGATAGGTAATAAAATCTGTAAAAAGACCCTATGGAAGCAAAGAATGCAACCAAGCAGAATAATATCAGACTCAAACCAACTTTAATGCACATGTAACAGTTTAGGTAAGAATATCCTCATAGTTCGTAGTACTTAGTGTGCTGCTTCTTTATAAGTCTACTAACAGGTAATAAATACCTGGAAACAGAGACAAGGCAGGATTGCATCTGTACAGTCTACAGATTAACGGCAATTATTTTACCCCATCCCATATTTTGTCTCGGACATACTCCCACAAGTGAAATTAAAAAATATGAGAGACATTTTTATTTACTGAATGAGAAACTAAAACAGGTCCAAATGCAACACTTATAGTTGCTGATGTCAGTTTTCTTTAAATCATTTTAACATTGAAAACACTGGCTTCCACTGGCTTGGTCAGGCCTGACCCGTTTGAAAACTGCTCATCGGGCCAAAACCAGGCCAGCCCGGGCCAGAGATTACAACATGCCCGAAAGATATTAATCTTTTATTCTCACCTACAGCCTGATTATTGATTAAAGAGAAAAGTTGTCTTATATCAACCTTTTAATGAAAATGACATTCTTCTACAAACTGAATCTTGTTTTATTATTTATTTCTTTAAGTAGATCTATTTCATGAAAGACAATCATCTCTCTTTTCTGAGAACAAATATCTAGATGAACTCTTAAACGGAAAAGTAATGACCGTTGAAATGTGTTATCTAATCATATCAATGGACAGCTACAAAACTATTGTCCTCTGACACGATTTACCAAATTATAATATAATATATGGGTATTTTGATAGCCATAGGAGCCAATCACCTCTCCAAGAGCATTCCGGATGATACTAGACTGATAATATTACAATCAGTTATCTGAAAATATCTGTAAATTAGATTTGCATTGTCAATATTACACATAATCTAAAATAAAAGAAACATTACAAAAATCTGAAATTTTACGACACATTCAGTCATAGACGTTAGTCTAGTCAATATTAGAAAGAATCAATGAAAAAAAACTAAACAACACTGAAGTTATGCTATTCTATTAGTGTGTAAAGCGTTGATTAACAAAAATATTCTTATACAGCTTGAATAAAAAGTTAAAAAGGTATTTTCAGAATATCGATTACATGTGTATATTTATTTTATTTATTTATTTATTTATTTACATTTAGGTCATAGCATAAAAGAACACATTACAATACATAAATATCACAGACAAGACTTCATAAAACATATTTTCTAAAAAATCACAATTCTATTACATTAAATAGCTCAGTATCACAATTTGCATACTTTTAATATGATAATACCAAATGTCATTGCTGAAAAAGAAGCTGTGTTATTAAAATGCTAGGGATCTACGGATAACCCATTAAGCTAAAAGCTTATTTCCAATGGGGTCCATTTAACACAAAAAATATTAGGACAAGATTGATGGGGTCAAGACTTAGGTGGAAAACGGAATTGTTAAAAGTATGCTTAAAATAATATCACAGACATATGTATTCCAACAGGGATCAATGGTATACAAAATCACTATTACATTCTGTTACTAGATTTTTTATTAAATGCTCTTTAACTCTAGATTTGTACCTCTTAAAACTTTCAATAGATTTAATGTTACTAGGTAAGGAGTTCCAATCATTTATACCACTGTAATAAAAAATATGTTTACTTATACTGTTGACCCTAGGAACAGTAAAATTACATTCACTAGATCTAGTATTATGTTTTATACTGTCACACTTTCGTACAAAATTATCATTTAAATAAGGTGGACATTTGTTGTGAAAAATTTTATACATGTGATTCAATCTTAGTTGTGTAACTCTATTTTTAACATTCAGCATGTTCAATTCAGCAAAGTCCTCGCTTGTAATAGACTCTCTAGGGGAGTAACCTTTAATAAATCTAATAACCTTGTTTTGCATAATCTGTAGTTTGTTTTTTAAACCTTTGTTTAGGCCTTCGTACCAGGATGAACATGAGTAGTCAAAGTGGCACTGTATTAACGCCGAGCATAAAATCTTTCTTGTATTAAAGTCTAAGCATCTACCCTGTCTGTATAAAAGAATTTAGTTTTGTATTGACTTTGGATACAATATTCTGGACAATGGTTTCCCCTGACAAAGTATTGTCAATAAATAAACCTAGATATTTTACTTGAGCTGAGCCTTTTATTGTATGGCCGTTACAGCTAATGCTAGGTTTAGTTTGTTTGCTAAGTTTACGTTTAAGACCAAAAAGAATATATTCAGTTTTTCCTAAATGTAATGATAACTTGTTATCTACCAGCCATTCTGAACAACTTCCTAGCACTAGACCAATTTTAGTTGATATGATTTCAAGGTCCTTATGGCTAAACAAAATCGTACTATCATCAGCATATAAGATCAGTTTACAATCGTTATCAATGCTAGTTACCATGTCATTAACATAACATAAAAAAGAAGAGGTCCTAGTATACTACCTTGAGGACCTCCACATGTCACAGCATTTGCATTAGAAAGACTTTTACCTATACTAACAACCTGTTTTCTGTTTGACAAGTATGATTTAAACCAAGGTATTGATCTGACTCCCATAAGTTCCAGTTTACCAAACAAAATATTATGATCAACTGTGTCAAACGCCTTTTGCAGGTCCAACTGACCATACCAGTAAAAAGACCTTTGGAAGTATTAATTTTGATTGAATCCAACAAATGAATAAGACAGCTATCAACTGAATATGACTTTCTAAAACCTGACTGAAAATCATACATGATATTATTTGATATTAAAAATGATTCCAATTGAACATATATTGCTCTTTCTAAAATTTTTGATACAATACTTAAAATACTGACTGGCCTATAGTTTCCAACATCTAATGTACTATTTTTCTTGTGCAATGGTTTAACTCTAGCTTCTTTAAAATCACCAGGAACAACTCCCTCTGATATTGACAGATTTATAATATATGTAATAGGAATTTTAAAAACAGTTGCACCATCTTTTAAAAATCTTGCCGGTAAGCCATCCAGTCCTGTGCTTTTACAAGACTTTAAATTACTGAGTTCTTTAAAGACGAACTTTTTCTGAAACAGTTTTTAAATGCAATACCTTGCTTTCTGGATTTTTACTTATATAAAATTGTGATAGACAATCTGATTTCAGATCATATTTCTGTTTTCGACATGGAAGTTTAGCTACCAGGACAGAAGCAATATTCGTAAAAAAAGTCATTAAAAAAACTTGCAATTTTAAATGAGTCATGACAAATTTCATCATCAACTGATAAAACTACATTCTGGTTATCTTTTTTACCTTTTTTATATCCCAGATCTTTCAAGTTTTGCCAATACTACTATATTTTCCAAGCACCGGACACGAAACAACTGCCATCTTTATACTTTCCTTCCTCAGCTAGTCATAATTTAACATTCCTTTTGTTTTTCGTGAAAAGCCTTACCGGTTTGGTACGGTTACGGTACGGGCATTGTCGTAACCAAAATATAGGACATCCGGGTTCCGTTCATATCGATTTTCGGCAAAAACAACTCAGTTGTGTACCCAAACAGCAGTTTAGCAAATTTACTTGTTTGCAGGTTTCCTCGAACACAAAGGTATATTTAAGAAACAAACGCCAAATGATATTTTTATTTATGTTGATTTATAGTCCTTTGAAACTGTGTGTGAAACATACGCATCAAGTCAGCAGAAATTCACCAGGCATGTTCATAGTTTTGAACAGGATGCAGTGATTTATTCAGTAGGTTGGGTCAGTTGTGTACCTAGGTTCACTATTTTTGCCTGGTTCTTGCACGTTTCAGTCAGTCTAGTATCACATGCATCAGTTCCCTATACCAGTTCCGGTGCATCTGGTAGAATGCACTTTAGCGGACAACAGTAGTTTACTGTTACAGTGCGCAGCAAGTGCCTTGAAGTGGGGTGTGGTAGGTAGATAAATGTCGGACTCCAAAATTTTACGATTTTGACATTTCATATGGACGTTTTATTGAAATTATAAATTTCCCGGTAGAGCATTCCTCAAAATATCTTGCGGAAGGTTTTACAAGTTCACGGGGAAAGTGACTAAAAAGCCATAGCTAAATACCAACAACGGACAAAGAAACCTATTTTACACATCCATTGAACAGACATTTTTACTGACAGTACCAAAGATCTGTCCACACTGTGAAAGTGAAATTTACATCCATTCACTTTTGCAACACAACACGAAACTGCCAAATCTTCTTTATTATAAAAATTGATTTTAGACGAAAATATTCTCACGGTCGGATTTTATAAAAAAAATGCAGCCCTTTACTAACGTATTGTCATGTTGTGTGCATATGATTATAATTTATGGCTGTAACCAGCATTTATTGGTTGTAATTTAATTAAAGTTATTTCATTAAGTTATAATTTCATATTAAAGCAGTTTAAAAGGCTAGTCCACAGGCATCGGCGGTACCCATGCATTAAAAAATGGCATCAGATTTTTAGCTCACCTGTCACATAGTGACAAGGTGAGCTTTTGTGATCACCCTTCGTCCATCGTCCGTCCGTGTGTCCGTCAACAATTTCTTGTCCAGCGTTCGACACTAACTTTTTTGCTAGGTATCCCGAAGGAATACCTGCTGGGAAATTTAGGAATCCCTGCTGAAAATTAGGAGTCCCTGATAACAAAATGTGGTAAGAACATGAAAAAAACTAAAATCTAACAAACACAACTGTTTACAGTAATACATGTATTTTATTTCCACTTTATTTCCATTTTACATCAATGACAACAATAGCTTGTATGACTTTTGCTGTAAAAGAATAATGTCATTTCTGTCCAAGTCCTCTTCCCCCTCATCTTCACTACCATCGCACTCCTCTGCCATTTGTTGTAGTTCGTCTAAATGTATGCCGCCTAGTTCAATCCCCCTTATAACCCCCTTATTTGTAATCATTTTTTGACATAAAAAAAAATTCCGAAAAGTATAAAAAAAAAATTAAAAAAAAAAAAATGTTCCGACCTACCTACCCTAATTTTTTATGTTACCAGATACAAAGATTTTTTAGGCCTTATTAATGCAACTCCTACAGACTCCCACAGACTTTATCTAAAACTAGTACATTGGTCATAATAGATTTTCTTAACATTTCATATTTTAGTTGTTTTATTTTGCACATTGCCTAAAAGTGGGTGGGGTTTAGTGTTTGCATGCTTTTATTATCAGCAAATTCTTCTAAATAAGAGCTGCTTTGGCAACAGTGATCATATTTTTCGTAAATGCAGACGTTTTATTGGCTTTTTATTTTAGTTTGTACTAGAAAAATCTTGTAAGAAATGATAAAAATGTTCGAAAATGTCGGTCTAGAAAACGAGTGACAAATACGAAAAACAAAAGTAACGGTTAAAGTTCTTGAAAAGATAACTGTTTTAACTTTATTTTCTCATCATACCACGTATAATTTCTGCTTATTTAATTTGTTTTGCCCAGACAAAGCCTCGGCAATGATAATAAATTTGTTATAGACCGTAACGGCCCACCGGCTCATGTAATCGCAAACAAAATAATGGTACAAACACGATAATCTAAGGCTGCATTGTTTATCAATTAAGTTGTAAACATTGATCAATAAACACCTTTGATAATGACAAAGCATATTGTACTAAATACAAACCGCGAGATAAGCACGTGTCATTTGGCGCGTGGCGTGACTGACATCTGTCGGTAGCTAATTAACATACGACGCTCCGCCTACTGCCATATTTCCGCTTGTGCCGGCGAACAATATTGAAATTCACTGGGATTTTGATTGACAGGGGGCAGAACTATCGAACTTGGAACGCATCTAAGTAAATTTCCGCGAGTCAAGCCGACGCACGTGCCGTAATTTATGCGGGTAAAATACGAGTTTTTCTCGATTTTCGCGGGTCAAAACCCGGGTCAACTGAACGCCCTGGCTTAGCAAAAGACCGATGTTTGAGCGAACAAGACTGGGGAATTACATTTTTTTAGAATCATATTTTATCTGAAAATCAAGAGTCCCGACGGAACACCGAAATTGTGAACTTTAGGATCCCTTGCGGATTTTTGGTGTCCTCGGGATCCCGGGACACCGTTAGTGTCGAACGCTGTTGTCTGCACGATAGTGGTTTCATTTATGATTTTATTTTAACCAAACTTGCACACAACTTGTATCACCATAAGATCTTGGTTCCTTTCTTGAACTGGCCAGATCCCATTATGGGTTCCAGAGTTATGGCCCCTGAAAGGGCCAAAGTCAGCTATTTTGACCTTGTCTGCACAATAGCAGCTTTATTTATGATTTGATTTTTACCAAACTGGCACAAAACTTGTAACACCATAAGGTCTTGGTTCCTTTCTTGAACTGGCCAGATTCCATTATGGGTTCCAGAGTTATGGCCCCTGAAAGGGCCAGAATTAACTATTTTGACCTTGTCTGCACAATAGCAGCTTCATTTATGATTTTATTTTAACCAAACTTGCACACAACTTGTAATGCTATAAGATCTTGGATCCTTTCTTGAACTGACTAGATTCCGTTATGGGTTCCAGAGTTATGGCCCCTGAATGGGCCAAAATTAGCTATTTTGACCTTTTGCAGCCATATAGAGACTTCATTTATGGTTTTATTTGATACAGACTTCCAAAATATCTTCAACAACAATAAATCCTGGATTCCATGACAAATCAGATCCAGTCGTAGTTTCCAGAGTTATTTTATATCTGATTACCTCCCCTGATTGTAGTCAAAATGGATTTATATCAGTAAGTCCTTATAGGACTTATTTGAAATTTCATTATTGTCATTAGTTGGAACGAGCCAATCAGGGTAGATAACTATGGACTGATTTTATGTCAAATTACCTCCCTTTATTTCAAATTAAAATGGGTATATTTCCGTAACTAATGAAGATACTGATCTGAAATTTCATTTATGTCAACAGATTTATTTGGCAGATCCTTCTTTTGTTCACTTACAATAATTTTCTTTTTGATTACTTCCCTTTTACGTTACTATAAATAGCTTATTTTTAGTAACATTTTTATTATTGGCCGTAGGGAAAACCCGAGACCACTTTTCTGTGGTACAACATGGATGGTACCTCCAATTTTTAGGTGTATTTTGACATATCTGTACCTTGTAAGAATTTTGTTTTTCTGTTTGGTTAAATTTCTTACTTTGTTGTTCCTGTCCTTTGGACTTAGATATTTTTTCTGAGGACCTTCTTGCCCTCAAGTGCAATGATAACAGGTGAGTGATATAGGGCCATCATGGCCCTCTTGTTTACTAGTGCCGTAGGTTAAATAGTGTTATTTCTAGAGCGACACAGCGGGACGCCCCGCCCTGCCCTTTTTAATTGCCGCCACGCTGCCCTTATAATATGCCCTCCTGCCTTTGATCTTCTGCTAAATCCCGCCCTTTATCCTGTAGACATGCATGCCTCGCTGATTTTTTGATCAGCAAATTACGTCACGGCGAGTGCACAGAGGTAAAGAGAATCAATGAGGTGTTATGATTAATTGATAAAGTATTGATTATGTGTACTGTCAAAAAGCGCCAATTAATAAATTTTCCGTAAGCGGCCAGCTGATTACCGAGCACGTGAAAAGCGCCCTGTAAAATTTCTTCATGCAAGCTTTAAATTAAACCATTGTTTAGTATAATAAGAATATATCTTTGCAGTGTAATCCTACCTTCATTTTTACTAGAAAATCCACAAATTTTAATGAATTTCGAAAAGCAAAAATAAGTTAAAGATATCTGTTCACGATTCCAATTACACCCGATGTCGTATGGAAACAACAATAACAACATGCAAATTTTCAATTATTCCTTCAAAAAGGCTGAATATCACTGTTATATTTTATGATAAGTATCATCATAATTTGAGGAATTATCTCTGGTTTACCTTAGTGAGTCAAGTAAACTGAACAAAAACCACTTTCACAAGTCATTCCGAAAGTGTACCAGTATCCGGATAGTATATTTTGGATACATTTTTTTACAAACTTTTATAGCACTTTTCTGTTAATGAAATATTGATGAAAGACCTAATTAATATGACATAAATTTTGATACATACTAGTTTACAATGTGACCTGAAACTGACCTTTTTATTAGTTGTAACATGATCTTGGCTTCAAGCTTATTAGACACATATAACATATAAAAACCCTCCACTATATCATAATTATCCATATGAATAAGTTGAAATCCTTGGTAACATTTTTTGAGAAAAAAGCTTCAATGAATGGTTTGACAAAAAATATATAGTAGTGTTAAACCCTTTGTAAACTCTGTTACCTGTTTTGGGAACATACCTTTTACCACTTTATTCTGTGATTTAAAAGTATGTGCACAAAAATCATAAGTGTAATAAATACATAACTATAAACATCTAGAAATGTAACTACTGCTGCGGTAACTTTCCAGTTTAAAATGACACTATGCCTCTTTTTGGCAGCACCCTGCCCCTTTTAGACAGCACCCTGCCCTTTTTGATCTCTAGAAATAACACTAGTTAAATGTATTTATTTTCATCTAAGCATGTATAATTGATTCTAAATATTTATTCAGTGTTGTATTGTTCATGATATTTCATTCAATTTACGATAGAAGAGTGTGTAATGCGTCGGGGAATTGATTGGTGGTGCAGTTTTAATTACGGTTAACCAATATATCACGTGTTTGAAGGCTTTCCTACATTACACTTGTCAATGAATAAAATAAGGTTGAAATGTTTGCTATGCAAACGGCTGTCAATCGATTAAACTTGACACAGGGACATGTTGAATGTCCAGATATTAAAAGGCGCCCTGTGCAAGTTTAATGTTATTGAACTAGGGGTTGGGGGCAGCATCTCCCTAAAATATTTATCGCAAAATGAAGTTACCCCTTATAACAGAGTATCGCTTTTAATTCTCAAGACATTTAACTACTATTATTATAGGGTCGGCTGAGGTGCAAGTGCTTCCTATTCTGTATGCAACATAGCCCCATAGCAACACAACGCATTTAGGTGTACAGTTCATGTGATCAGATAGCCTTTTTTTATGCCCCCACTTTGGGGGGGCATATAGATTTGCCCATGTCCATCTGTCCGTCCGTCCGTCCTCCGAGAATGTTGTGTCACGCCTAGCTCCAAAAGTATTTGACGTAGAGTCACAAAACTTTACAGGAATGTTGGTCAGCATGTGTAGTTGTGCACCTGGGGTTTCGTGTCCGGATTCATTCAGTCCTGTAGGAGTTATGGCCCCTGACTTTGTAAAAATTGGTCATTTTTTTTGCCAGTTTAAGCGGCAAACTGTTTTAAGAAAAATTATGTGTTTCTTGATTACTGTTATATTTATTATAAATTGTCACAAGATTTGTTAAATTCAAAATGTGCACACTTAGAAATGAATCAAAAACTTTTGAAAGGAAGGTAATGTGCACACTTAGAAATGAACCTAAAACTTTTGAAAGGGAGGTAATGTAAGGGAGGTAATGTGCACACTTAGAAATGAATCAAAAACTTTTGAAAGGGAGGTAATGACCACACTTAGAAATGAATCTAAAACTTTTGAAAGGGAGGTAATGTACACACTTAGAAATGAATCAAAAACTTTTGAAAGGGAGGTAATGTACACACTTAGAAATGAATCAAAAACTTTTCAAAGGGAGGTAATGTGCACACTTAGAAATGAATCAAAAACTTTTGAAAGGAAGGTAATGTGCACACTTAGAAATGAATCTAAAACTTTTGAAAGGGAGGTAATGTACACACTTAGAAATGAATCAAAATCTTTTGAAAGGGAGGTAATGTACACACACAGAAATGAATCTAAAACTTTTGAAAGGGAGGTAATGTACACACTTAGAAATGAATCTAAAACTTTTGAAAGGGAGGTAATGTACACACTTAGAAATGAATCAAAAACTTTTGAAAGTGAGGTTATGTATTTATCGTTTTTCCATTATTTGCAGCTTAGGTAGGAAACACTCTAATTTTCATTCTCCCTTGAAGTGGTTGCTTCTAGTTAAAAAATGCCTTTAATATATTATAATTGCTGGCACCCAGACCTTAAATAGTTGTTCCACGCTATAATGCACATGATATGTGCATTAATCTTGCAGACATATTCCATGAATTATACCGTAATATTATGATACACTTTCACTGTATCTGTATTATTACTAAATATTTTTGACCAACACTTTGAGTTAAACTTATCATCCACATTTTGGTTATCAAACACTCCAGTGATAGCTCCGGCTTCCTCAGATGTAGGCTATTTCATTATCCAGCATGGAAATAGTCGAGCATGCTGTCTCCTGTGACAGCTCTTGTTTATTTCATGTCTTCGCAATGGTCTTAAGAACAAATTACCCATTTTACACATGTAATCACATTTAACTTAATGATGTCAGCACAGTAAGCATGACATCATTTTATCCCAGCCTCCAGGAATAAAGGCAAGCACGTTCTATTTCCTTTTCGAAATGTATCTGTAAAAATTCTATCTGTTTATCAATGAAATGGAAGCCAATTCCATTGGAAATATAATTAATCGAATTGATTTATTAATCAATTAAATAATGCCTGCTCTTCACTGCAAATCAGTGTCTGTGCATGTAGTGACATTGCAGACCATAACAACAAAACTATAATAACAAAAAAAAAAAAGTGATTAAATAGAAAATATTCTCAAGCCTGACAATATTCGTTTACTTTAACACATATACAGTAACTATAGATGGAAAACACTCAGGTTTCCAGTATGTGTTCAGGCAAAGCGAGTAAATCTGATTTTTTTTTTTAATAGATTTTATGACCATGTTATATCAAGAGCAGCCAAATAAGTGCTTGTGGAAGTCATTAGCTAGTGCACAACAATATTTGACAAGTATTAAATTTTATCTCCTGACTTCGGGCATATAGTGTTACCCTTGTCCGTGTGTGTGTTTGTCCGTGTGTTTTTGTGTTCGGGAAAGGGTGATGTTCGTGTCCGGTCCATATCTTTGACATGCATGGTCCGATTTCAAAATAATTTGACACAAATAATAAGCTGAGCATGGATAGACGATGTGTCATGCGCAACAACCAGGTCCCTAGCTCAAAGATCAAGGTCAAATACACAATGGTATATCGTGTCCGGTCCATAACTTTGACATGCATTACCATAGCAACCTATCATCCTGGTCTTGGCACATCACACATTATTCTTCAGGTAAAGATCATGAAGTTTTCTTTTCTGTGAAATAAAGTTCCCACGTTAACATATATTTTTTTAATGTTAGCACAATCTTTCAAACACGAGACAATATGGTTTAAAAGGCCTTCAACTATCGTCTGCAGTCATAACCCTGGATTGCCTTTTCTTTTCTATAATGGGGCCCAAAATTATGAATGCATGAGTTTCTCAAATTAAACAGGAAAAAATATCACAAATTCAAGGTAATTTTTGTTAACCTTTTGATGTGATTCCATTATGAAGTGGAACAACTCATTTTAATTGAATCATATTTAGCACTGTATACTGCCTTCTTACGTGATATAGTTCTGTGGAGATAAAGGAATTTATCTCTTATGAAACAGGTGCGAACATAATGACAGTTTACTGTTTAGTGTCTTGTATCATTCAGATTTATCAGCAGAGAAACAGATGAATGGAAGAGTAACTGTTTTGTTGAACTGATAGAAATATTGTAAACATTTAACTGTCAACACAACACAGACCTTTTTAAACATGTGGGCCTTAATTGCCATACACTCAGAATATCGATATCTGTTGTTTCCAGTTGACACATAAGAAAGGGCTATGTATTTATTATTTTTAGCAATACAATGTAATTAAATATACTGTAAAATAGAATTATTACATAATGAACAAAACATTATTTAACTCCATGTACAGACAAAGTAACAAACAATGTAAGTTTTTATGCCCCCCACACATTTATGTTGGGGGCATATAGCGTTGCTGCTGCTAGTACATGTCCGAAATCTTGTGTGTCAGACTCTTCCCACACTATTAGCTGGATTTGATTCAAACTTCCAAGCTTGATGTGTAGATGACCATAAAGGAAGTTTATGTTTTATTTTTCTGTGAATATTTTTACTGTATTTAAGGCCCTTTGATTGTTTTTGCTATATGGAATGTAGAGAAAAATCTTGTGTGTTAAACTCCTCTTACACTATTAGCCTGATTTGTTTCAGACTTCCGTAGTTGAACAAACTTGATGTGCAAATATCATGAAGGATTTTTTTCTGTGAATATTTTTACTGCAGTTATGGCCCTCTGACAGTTTTTGTTATATAGAATATGACACAGTATGTGGGATTGTCTGTGTCCTATGGACACAATTTCTAGTTCTATTTTATTTGTATTTATTAAATATTTCTGCTGTAACAAAGTATTTTTATCGACCCTCAGATTCATGGCATTTGCTCCTTCAATTAACCCTTAGCCTGCTAAATTTCTAAAATGGACTGTTCCATCATTCAGTTTGGGCAATACCATTTATTATTCGAAGGGGTGTTCACTGAAAATTTACTGACTGAATAGCGAACAGTGCAGACCATGATCAGCCTGCACGGATGTGCAGGCTGATCTTGGTCGCAAAGGCAAAACCAATCGCGGCCAGCAGGCTAAGGGTTAAAATGAAAAAATGAATTGTCTTAAAATGCTCAAGTTCGAAAAATAGTTGAATGTGAGACTGTTTTTCAACAGTGCTAATTAATGCTTTATAACAGATTTTCAAAATTTTGTTCATTAAAAAAGAAGAAATTCTGAAAATATATTTGAAGGCACAAATTTACAGTATTTCTGTTTTAATATGTGATGAAACTAAGTTTAGAAATCAGACACTATAGCTGCTATCGGACAAACATACTTGTCGTAATACCTATCGTTAAGTGCTAGGTGCATCATTAAGTGTAAGATTAGTTTGCCTTGCATTTATCGATGGTGGCAGCTTATATTTTTTGTTAATGGTTTTTATGCATTTTCTTAATGTTTTAGAAACTGAGTGACGTGCATCTTTGATTACCGTTAAAAGGAATATGGCTTCAAACCTATATTGTCTTCAATTTTGATATTTACACAATCATGCACTTGAATTTTTGGCTGCAATATGTAAAACATGGTATTTTTGTCAAAATTGTGTGAAAAAACGTACTTTGGGAGAGGGGAATTTGGCTGAAATTTAGCCCCTAAAAAGGTCAGTTGACAAATTGATAGTGCAGGTCATTATATCTTTTGAAAGGCTGAACTTTTGATCCTATTAGTCAGCTCAGAAATGTTTCTAGCTCACGTGACAGGGTGAGCTTTTGTGATCGCCCTTCATCCGTTGTCCGTCCACAATTTCTTGTCTGCACGATAGTGGTTTCATTTATGATTTTATTTTAACCAAACTTGCACACAACTTGTAACACCATAAGATCTTTGTTCCTTTCTTGAACTGGCCAGATCCCTTAATGGGTTCCAGAGATATGGCCCCTGAAGGGCCAAAATTAGCTATTTTGACCTTGTCTGCACAATAGCAGCTTCATTTATGATCTGATTTTTACCAAACTTGCACACAACTTGTATCACCATAAGATCTTGGTTTATTTCTTGAACTTGCCAGATTCCTTTATGGGTTCCAGAGTTATGACCCCTGAAAGGGCCAGATTAGCTGTTTTGACCTTGTCTGCACAGTAGCAGCTTCATTTATGACTTGAATTTAATCAAACTTGCACAAAACTTGTGTCACCATAAGCTCTCGCTTCTTTTTTTGAACTGGCCAGATCCCATAATGGGTTCAAGAATTATGGCACCTGGAAGGGCCAAAATTAGCTATTTTGACCTTGTATGCACAAAAGCAGCTTCATTTATGATTTGATTTTAACCAAACTTGTACACAACTTATATCACCACAAGATCTTAGTTCCTTTCTTGAACTGGCCAGATTCCTTTATGGATTCCAGAGTTATGGCCCCTGATTTGGCCAAAATTAGCTATTTTGACTTTGTCTGCACAAGGTCACAATAAGCTAAATAGTTTTCCCTATATATTCTATATAAAACTGACCTTTTTAAAAGAGCAACCAAACATAGCTAGACCCATTTCAGAGAACAAAATCCTTACCTCATTTTAAAGAGTTATGATAAAACTGATATAAAATGAAGAGAAAAGTAGGGGTCACGTATCTTCTAAGAGAGATTTCTCTGGTCACATTTGCTTACTGTAAACTGACATCAAAATCACACTGCTGTGACCTGGAAGTACTACTCATACTAAAATTGAGCTTGACTTCACCAAATACAACCTGCCCTCCCATTTTTCCTACCAAAATGTCAAAAATACATCCACAATGAAATTTAAACAGAAACTAGCTTCAATTTAGACCTCTGTTGCCATGCCAAGTGAAAAATTAGTGTTCAAATACCTGGCAGCTATTACGCGACTAGACCAGATGGCTCCCACGCTGGTTCCTTTAGTTTAGTTAGGCCACAATAGCAGCTTCATTTATGATTTGAATTTAATCAAACTTGCACAAAACTTGTGTCACCTAAGGTCTTGGTTCTTTTCTTGAACCGGCCAGATCCCATAATGGGTTCCAGAGTAACATGTATGACCCCTGAAAGGGCCAAAATTAGCTATTTTGACCTTGTCTGCACAATAGCAGCTTCTTTAATGATTTGATTTTAACTAAACTTGCACACAACTTGTATCACCATAAGATCTCATTTCCTTTTTATACGCCCGAAGGGACGTATTATGTTATCGCCTCGGTATCTGTCTGTGTTGGTTAGCAATTTCCCTTCCGCTCTGTAACTCTTGAACCCCTTGAAGGATTTCAAAGAAACCTGACACAAATATTCATCTCATTGAAATGATGTGCAGAGCACATGTTTCGGATGGCTCACTTCAAGGTCACGGTCACACTTAGGGATCAAAGGTCATGTGACTTTGTTTTGTGTGTGTATTGCTCTGCATTTGCGTTGCATTGCAGTACTCTTGTTTTAATTTGGCAAATCCTTCTTTTGTTCACTTACAGTAATTTTTTTATGCCCCCCCAAAGTGGCCAAAATTAGCTATTTTGACATTGTCTGCACAATAGCAGCTTCATAAATATGATTTGATTTTAACAAAACTTGCACACAACTTGTATCATCACAAGATCTTGGTTCCTTTCTTGAACTGGCCAGATTCCATTATGGGTTCCAGAGTTATGACCCCTGATAGGGCCAGTGTTAGCTATTTTGACCTTGTCTGCACAATAGCAGCTTTATTTATGACTTGAATTTAATCAAACTTGCACAAAACTTGTGACACCATAAGATCTTGGTTCTTTTTTTGAACTGGCCAGATCCTTTAATGGGTTCCAGAGTTATGGCCCCTGAAAGGGCCAGAATTAACTGTTTTGACCTTGTCTGCACAATAGCAGCTTTATTTATGATTTGATTTTAACCAAACTTGTACACAACTTATATCACCACAAGATCTTATTTCCTTTCTTGAACTACCAGATTCCATTATGGGATGCAGAGTTATGGCCCCTGATTGGGCCAAAATTAGCTATTTTGACCTTGTCTGCATTATAGCAGCTTCATTTATGGTTTTATTTTAACCAAACTTGCACACAACTTATATCACCATAAGATCTTGATTCCTTTTTATACGCCCAAAGGGACGTATTATGTTGTCGCCTCGGTGTCTGTCTGTCTGTTGGTTAGCAATTTCCCTTCCGCTCTGTAACTCTTGAACCCCTTGAAGGTTTTCAAAGAAACCTAACACAAATATTCCCCTCATCGAAATGATGTGCAGAGCGCATGTTTCGGATGACTCACTTCAAGGTCAAGGTCACACTAAGGGGTCAAAGGTCATGTGACTTTGTTTTGTGTGTGTATTGATCTGCATTTGCGTTGCATCGCAGTACTCTTGTTTTTATTTGGCAGATCTTTCTTTTGTTCACTTACAATAATTTTTTTATGCCCTGCAAGGTGGGCATATTAAAATCGCACTGTCCGTCCGTGCGTCCGGTAAATTCTTGTCTGGGCTGTAACTCTTCCATCCATAAAGGGATTTTGAAATAACTTGGCATAAATGTTCACCATAATGAGACAACATCTCATGTGCAAGACCCAGACCGCTAGCTCCAAGGCCAAGGTCACACTTAGAGGTCAAAGGTTAACATGGTCTGTTTTGTGTCCGGTCCATAACTCTGCCATCCACAAAGGGATTTTGAAACAACATGGCGTAAATGTTTACCATAATGATACGACATGTCATGCGCAAGACCCAGACCCCTAGCTCCAAGGTCAAAGTCACACTTACAAGTCAAAGGTTAACAGGGTATGTTTCGTGTTCGGTCCATAACTCTGCCGTTCATTAAGGAATTTTGAAATTACTTGGCATAAATGTTCCTCATAATGAGGCGACTTGTCATGAGCAAGACCCAGACCCCTAGCTCCAAGGTCAAGGTCTTACTTAGAGGTCAACGGTTAACATGGTCTGTTTCTTGTCCGGTCCGTAACTCTGCCATTGATGAAGGGATTTTGAAATTACTTGGCATAAATGTTCCCTGTAATGAGATGAGGTGTCTTGTGCAAGACCCAGACCCCTAGCTCCAAGGTCAAGGTCACACTTAGAAGTCTAAGTTGTTTCTTGTCTGGTCCATAACTCTGCCATTTATCAAGGGATTTGAAAACAATTTGACACAAATGTTAACCATATTGAGAAGATGTGTCACACTTATGACCGAGGCCTCTTAAGTCAAGGTCACAAAATGATATGTGATTTTTTGCGCATACAACTTCGACATTCTTGGGCCTACTTGTAGGGCATTTGTCACCAATCGTGACAGCTCTTGTTTTAATTACTTCCCTTTTATATTACTATAAATAGCTTTTTTAATAACTTTTTTATTATTAGCCTTAGGGAAAAACCGAGACCAATTTTCTGTGGTACAACATGGAGGATATCTCCAATTTTTAGGTGTATTTTGACATATCTGTACCTTGTAAGAATTTTTTTTTTCTTTTTGGTTAAATTTCTTCCCTTTGTTGGATTTTTTGACCTTCTTGTCCTTAAGTGCAATGATAACAGGAGAGCGATATAGGGCCATTATGGCCCTCTAGTTACATTAAGTTAACTAGGTTAAGGAAGCTTTAGAGCACATTATTTTGGTTTAACATGAACCAGATCTACTTTAGACTAGTTTAGGTTGATCCTTCCCTGTCATTTTTAAGTTATATGAGTAACAACAAGTAGCATTGATAGGTGTCTTTGATGTCCTTGAAATTAACTCTAGCAAATGTCAGATATGACTGTTACATTTATTGATTGCAAACTGGCAGCAACTCATTATTATTCTTCTTTGAAAGTCTCTAAACTGCTTATACACTATTCTGAGATACCATTTACTAATTATAAACTAGTTGTAGAATTGATTGTCTAAATAAAGTAAATGGTTCTGTTCAGTGGATTTATTGATTGCTGCAGGAGAGTATAGGGTGCCATAATGATTTTCTGCAATATTGTTCTATGTTATTGAACTACTGCTTCTAAATTGTGAGAAAAGCAACAGTTGTGTTTTCAGGATAGTGTAATATATTAGTGTCAGTTAGTGTGGGATAACTTTATTATACTTTGTCTGTGAGTGTGAAACACTGTCTGATAAATAGATTACTATCTGTTAAGTCTGTGAGAATAGTATCTTCTGTATTATATATCACTTTCAATGTCTTTGTCTGGAGATTGCATGTTATTGTCAAGTGCTTTTTACTGTACTCTCTCCTACTGTCAGCTTAATTTATGCCATTTATTGTGTTAACTTGGTCCTTTCAGTTAACAAAATACATTTGCTGTACCTGTAACAGTTTTACATAATTATTTTATGCTCTGAAAAAGCTTAATGTATGCTACACCTGAGTCAAATATTAAAGTATATGTAAGTGTGGTGGTACTGTATTCTGTCATTCTTCCTTCTATAGCATCTGTGAAGTTTCTCTTCAAATTTCACCAAGTTTCTCTTCAAATTTCACCAAATTGTTTTCTTTTAGCCTTTTTATCATTCTTTTTGATACTACATGTTCAATTTGGTGCACTTAGTTGTCAGAACTGCTAGAATGAAAAATGTTTACAGGGATTTATATCTTCTATCTTCTGTTGATAATTGTCACATGCTTGAATTGTTTATGCAACTACTCTCGGAACATGGCTCTGAGGCTGTCCTTCCAAACTTCACATTAACATATTTTGATAATTCAAGCAGTTTGTTGTGAAAGTGTATATCCTGTATAGAATGTATTAAAAGGTGTTAAATAGAGTTGTTGAGTTTAATAAAATATTATATTTATATATGAAATGCTCCATTTGCAGTTTAGAAATTGAACATAGTCTACAGTGATAGGCTTGGTTATCAAACCAGACATAGCATTTTAATATCTAACTATGAAAAACTGACTGATCTTAAGAACCTTTCTCCGTATCATATCTCGAACTGCACAGTTCTTTTGTGCAGTTCTTTTAAGATCCCCACAGAATTCTACTGGAAACTTGCAAGAAAACCTGAAATGTTGCACAGTGACATCTGTGCAGTAACATTGATTTTTACCTGCCTAATAGAATTTTAATTGAATATTATGAATACTATATGATATTATATTGAAATGATAAATTGCAGCTGGTAGTTGTTATTAGTGTTATATCTATGGATTCATAATTATGTCTCCCACCACACAGTGGTGTGGGAGACATATTGATTTACTCCAGTCTGTGTCAGTGTGTCTGTCTGTCACAAAGCTTGTCTGCACTCTAAGTCGATCATTTCTCATCTGATCTTCACCAAACTTGAACAAAATGTGTTTGACCATGAGACCTCAGCCAAGTTCGATAACTAGCCAAATCTGCCCAGGCACTTTTGAATTATGGCCCTTGAATTACTGATTGGATCCATTTGTCACAGCCATCGAGAGAAACTAGACATTTTTCAATGGGGTCCATTCATCAAAGCCATCGAGAGAAACTAGACATTTTTCAATGTTGCAGTTGTGGGAGACATGCGCTTTTCTCAAAAGCATCTCTAGTTAAATATTTGAATATACAGTTGAACCTGTCTGAATGGCCACCAGTATTAAGCAGCTACTTGCCTTAAGCAGACATTCAGCTAATTTCCCAAACTGACTTTGCTTTAACTTCAGCTTGTTTCAAGCAGTCACTTTTCTTAACCAAGCAGTTTGGGGAGACATAAGTTTTTTCCAGAAGCATTTTCTAGTTTTAACAGAATTACAGTTGTGTAGTATTTTCAGTCTTTACAATTGCTAGTTTGTTCCTTACAGTATTAACTGACAATGAGTGTGACATATTCATACATCAAACTTTCCAGCTTGGGAGTAGGCAATTTAAAGTTCTGAAACTTGTGTAGGAAGGTAGGTCGAACATTAGCACTTCCATGATTGACCATTGTAATCAAACATGTTCTTTCTCATAAAAGTGTTAACCTTCCTCACCCTTTGATTGTTGACAGTTTTGAGATGTGTTAGAAAACATCAAATACCTGCAGGTTCTGTTTGTAGTTTAGTAACCAAGTAAGAGGGTCAGTTTGTGCTGGAGACTAAAAACATTGGATTTTAATGCAATACTTAAAATTGTTGTACATAGATTCTACACTGAAAATATATTGCTATAAATATGCAATAATGTAGAAATTGTTCAGTTGTATATATCATGTTTAATGATGTTCATTGTAATCATTAGTGCATGATTTGTGCTTACAATGCATGGAAATCATTTGTGAAATAGCAGAAAGGACTTATATTTTATGTATGAGTGTTATTCTCACAGAAACTTCTTCCTCTATTGTTATTACCAGTTTTTAGCTCGACTTCTTGAAGAAAAAGTAGAGCTATTGCACTCGCTCCAGCGTCGCCGTCGCTGTTGGTTAATGTTTTTGATAAAGTCAGATATATTACTGTTACTATCAAAGCTATTGACTTGAAACGTAAAACAGTTATTTACTGTCAAAGTCTACACCAGGAGAAACAATTGCCATAACTCTGATTTGAATTTTGACAAAGTTATGCCCCTTTTTATGCCCCTGGCATCTACTGATGCGGGGGCATATCGTGATTGTCCTGTCCGTCCGTTCGTCCGTCCGTATGAGGTAAACCAAATTGGACCGTTTCTTCTAGCATCAATACCACTTGCTAGAATGACTTGATACTAATGCAGATGTAACCTGTGACCATTCCTCATCTTCAGACATCACCTGACCTCAGTTTGACCTTGACCTCATTCTGGACATAGGTTGCTTTATATAATATTCGAGGGTTCAACGCAATAAGGGCGTATCTACATATAGTTATTATATGTAGATACGCCCTTATTGCATTGAACCCTCGAATTATTATGGGCCATCTCTTGGTTAACCAAATGGGACCGTTATGTCTAGCATCAATACCTCTTATAAGAATGAATTGATACTAATACAGATGTAACCTGTGACCATTCCTCATCTTCACTCATCACCTGACCTCAGTTTGACCTTGACCTCGTTTAGGTTGCTTTGTATCGACAAGGATGCCACCAGGCCCATCAAGCGTTTATTGAACGCAGCTCCTTGTTAACTTAGAATTTTTTGGTTAAAGTTTTTGATAAAGTCAGATATCTCTGTTACGATCAAAGCTTTTGACTTGAAACTTAAAATAGTTAGTTACTATCAAAATCTTCACCAGGAGAAACAGTTTACATAACTCTGATTGGAATTTTGACAGAGTTATGCCCTTTTTTAACTTAGATTTTTTTTGTTAAAGTTGATAAAGTTTTTACTGGCAAAGCTCTAATTCAGAGTCAAGCACTGAGAAAAGTTGAGCGCGCTGTCATCAGACAGCTCTTGTAATGATAGCACTTTGCTTAAAAATCTTTCCTGCACAGAGTTATCCCCCCCTGATCACTGACAACACTTCTTTCATAAGAAATACAGACTTATATTCCACATCAGAGCACTGTACATTTAAGAATGAGATCGGATGGTATGGTACAGGTAAGTGATTTTGTATTTATGCTGACCTTTATTTCATTCTAAACTCATTTTTTCAAGAACTATAATGGATAAAAAAAAAATCGGGGATTAACCACATGGATGATTATGTCTTTTTTGTCTGTCCGTCTGAATTACTGAAAACTTGTTGGTTTGATTTTAATCAAACTTTGTTGGAAGGTAAAGTACAAGAGTCATTATTCCCAATTATCAGCACTTCTATTTTTGTGGAGTTATATGGCCCCTTAAGGGTTTGTTTTTAATGAAGTTTGTATGGACTACTTCTTTCATACCAAGTATGGGTCTGTAATAATCTTCACAAGCATGATTAGAGAAGGTAGTTCTGATTTGATGTTTTAGTGTTTTTGGCAGGGTTATAGGCCTAACTATAGTAAAGAAACCGGCGTGGGAGCCGTCTGGTCCAGTCGCTTAATTTCGGACTGGTTTTTGAACACTAATTTTTCACTTGGCATGGCACAGGTCTAAATTAAAGTTGGTTTCTGTTTAAATTTCATTGTAGATGTATTTTTGACATTTTGGTAGAAAAAATAGTATGAGTAGTACTTCCAGGTCACAGCAGTGTGATTTTGATGTGATTTTACAGTAAGCAAATGTGATGTGAAATCTCTCTTAGAAGATACATGAAACCTACTTTTTTCTTCATTTTATATCCTTGCATGTATCAGTGCTATACACTGGGCACGTTAAAGAACCAGGCTGTTTATTCGCAACGAGCTAGGCTAAGTTAGCCGGACAAGCCTGTATCTGATTTCTGATCTCTCTGTCGTAGGGGCTTTGTCTCACTCTGTCCCTCTGGTCAGATCGCTCTGTGTCTGTACTAGTAGAGGATGAATTATGCGCCCTGTGTGGCTGCATTTGAACTATGTAAAGCGCCTTTGAACGTGAAATTGATCATGAAAAGGGCGCTATATAAATCTGGTATAATAATAATATAATAATAGTAATAATATCAGTTTTATCATAACTCTTTAAAATGAGGTAGGGATTTGTTCTCTGAAACAGGTCTAGCTACGTTGGATAGCTCTTTAAAAAATGTCAGTTTTATATATATATACAGGGAATAATATTTACTAGTGTGTGACCTTATAGGCCTTTGAAATATCAAATAATGAAACTCTGTGTTGATTACTTTACAGAAATGATTATGTCTGGATTATACTCTGCTGAAATTACTGCTTGCAATTCAAGTTCAGTATTAAGGCTTGCATTGCTTATTATGTCTCCCACCACACAATGGTGTGGGAGACATATTGATTTACTCCAGTCTGTGTGTCTGTCTGTCTGTCACAAAGCTTGTCCGCACTCTAAATCGAACATTTCTCATCCGATCTTCACCAAACTTCAACAAAATGTGTCTGCCAATAAGTGCTCTGCCAAGTTCGATAACTAGCCAAATCAGCCTAGGCACTTCGGAATTATGGCCCTTGATTTACCAGAAACACTCAGATTTCTTGCGCAGTTTTACCCCTAAACCGGCGCCTATACTACTAGTAGTATAGGCATCCTTTTGGTGTCAAGAAAGTGCATACACATGTGGATTAAGTAAACAGCTAAAGACTGACTTACTATTTAGATGATTAGGCAGTTGTGGGAGACATGCGCTTTTCTCAAAAGCATCTCTAGTTATCTTGTATATTATGTTGCATATATAATCATTATTATTAGTTTGTCTGATTTTTGAGGTACGAGGTATTGTCGTCACTTGATTGTCGGCGTTGGTTAAGTTTTTAGCTCAACTATTCATAGAAAGTATTCATAGAATAGTAGAGCTATTGGACTCGCCCATGCGTCGGCGTCCGCGTCCCGATTTGGTTAAGTTTTTGTATGTAAGCTGGTATCTCAGCAACCACTTGTGGGAATGGATTGAAACTTCACACACTTATTCACTGTGATAAACTGACCTACATTGCACAGGTTCCATAACTCTATTATGCTTTTTTACAAAATTATGCCCATTTTTCGACTTAGAATTTTTTGGTTAAGGTTTTGTATGTAAGCTGGTATCTCAGTACTCTCTAATTGGAATGGATTGAAACTACACACACTTATTCACTGTCATGATCTGACATGCACAAAGCAGGTCCCATAACTTTATTTTGCTTTTTTTTTTTCAAAATTATGCCCCTTTTTCAACATAGAAATTTTTGGTTTAGTTTTTGTATGTAAGCTGGTATCTCAGTATCCACTAATGGGAAAGGATTGAAATTTCACACACTTGTTCACTGTCATGATATGACATGCAAAAAAAGTTGTTTAATGGAATGAATTTATATACTGAAAACATTTGGAGGGATCAGGGGTGGCTCTGGATATTTCTAAGCTGTCGCCAACACTTCGCCATTTGGCAATGCTTGGGCGCTATAGAGGTAGGCCACTGTGGCCATTGTGACATGTGCCGAAGTGAATTGATCATGAAGGGCATTATAAATCTGTAGAATAATAAATATAATAATTAATATCATTTTTATCATAATTTTAAAATCGAGAGAATGTTACTCAAAAGGTCTAGCATTATGGATAGTTTTAAAAGTCAGTTTTATAATATGTGTTACAGGAATAATATTTTACTAGTTGTACTATAGGTTGAAATACTCCAAATAATAAAAAGTCCTGTTATATTTTCAGAAATTTTCGTCTGGATATACTCTGCTAAATTGATCGTGACATCAAGTCGTATTAAGGTTGCATTGCTTTATTATGTTGCTCTACAACAATGCGTGGAGCATATTGATTGACTCCATCTTGTTCAGTCTGTTGTCAGCTTGTCGTCTAATCGAACTATTTCTCAATATTTCAAAACTCAACAAAAATTCTGCAATAACTATTGTATACAAATCATAGCACTTGATTACGGCTGATTCAGACGTTCTGCGCATTTTACCCGGGCCTATATCATTATATAGCAATGCCGTTTTGAAAATATATTTGGGATTATAAACACTAAGAATAACTTATAAGACTGATAGCAGTTTGGGAGACATGCGTTTCTAAGAAGGGTTTTAGTCTACTTGATAATTATGGCTTTTAAGTCATTATTATTAATGGGGCGGTTGCATTTTGATAGAAGTATGTCGTACTGATTGGGTTGGAAGTTTTGTAACATTGGCATAGTAGGCTAGGACTGATGGTGGTTACCAGGGATTTGTTAAGTTTTTATGACATGGTATTCAGCAACATTGTAATGATTGAAACTAACAGTTATACACTGTGATATGGACTACGCACGCAGGCCATAATTAACTTTCAAAGCCGACTTAGTGTAAGGTTGTATGTAGTGTCATTCAATAAAATGGTTCTCGCCACTTATCTACTTGCTTTGTTGCAGCGCCAAAACTTATTTCGCAAAATGATCCCCTTAACTAGCGCTGTAGAATTTTTGTATAATGGAGGATTTTGCGCCATGTCGATCGACAGCGCGATATTATACAAAACATTTGGAGGGATTCTGACCGGTCGTTTAATAAAAAAATCGCTTAATAGAGGTGGTCGCAAGTACAATTTCGACTGTATGTGCATCAATGTACCCACTGGCATTTAAAGTTGGGGGTGAAAACTGAGTTTTTCTTGCACTTTTGCACTCCGTCACTTGGAGATATATAACAGCAGCTGTCTCCAAAACGGGGATGCAAAGTACCATTCTGGGGGTGAAAAATCCCCATGCATGATATATTTTGATCATATTAAGAGATTAAGCTATAGGTAAGTACAATATCCTTTGATTTGAAAGATTTATCATTCTGTTTCATGCAGAAACATGTGGCAGGGAACAAAGAAAATTACTTAAAACGTTCCCCCTCGACATACACATTTCAGCTGTGGCATTAGATTGTAATAATATATCTCTGACAGTGATATTTTGAAACAACAAACACTTTCTGCATCGAGCAATGTCATCTCTCACATCTGTATGTAATTATCCCATCTATTTTAGGCAAGGAAGTTTTATCTGTTGTCAATGAAAGAATAAAAAATGATCTGAGATAGGTTATTTCTGGTTCCGTCCCTCCGTTATTATCTCAGAGCAGTAGAGTATCTGTAAGATCTGTATTGATTCCTTCTTTCTGTATCTGATATTGAACAAAAATTGACTCAGGCTAAGCCATTACTAGCAGCTTCAAAGATTTTTGGCAGAGTGAATTGTGCTGTGATATTATTTCTGTCGGATATTGATTGGTCACTGTAACATGGTAAGTCATTGTTTTAAAACTGTTTTGAAAGGACAGATGATTGGTTCATGTTTTTACTGGTTTCTTTGAAGCATCAATGATCTGCATTACTGATCTTCCCATTACAGTTCTCTGTAGTAAGAATGGTTTTTTGGAGGCTAAGCATAACATTTATTGTTTTTCTAGCTCAGAATACAACGCTGCTGATTTGGCTTTTTTTTAAATTGTCTATTAGCTGGACTACATGTCTGGAGAGCTATCCTACTTGTCCACTTCTGCACCTTGATTGAATTTTTGATGCACTTTCACTTCTGTTATTATCTGATGGATTTGACTCAAATTTAAAAAAAAGTTGTTCATCATTATCACCCACATCATATGACACAAAGACCATTACTGTAGCACCTTATTTCATGAATTATGCCCCATTTTACTTAGTACTTCAGTTTGTGATAACTTTCAGTCTATCTGTTATTTCTAAATGGATTTAATTTAAACTTAAAATATTTGTCATGTATCATCACCAATATTACATGACACAAAATCTAAAAATCCGGCTCAAATAGTTCATGAGTTATTTCCCAGTTTAGCTATAAATATATTTGGATGGTCGCCCTATGTCCATTGTCCTGGGTCAACATTTTTACATAAACATTTTGTTTTTCTGAAGCTACAGATCAGAATCTCCTCAAAGCTGGTCTGTGGGATCTTCTCTCTCAAGTTTGAACAAATAGTTTCACTAGTCTCCTTGCAGGCTCTGCCAGAGCTAAAAGTATAAAAATCTTTAAATGGCTTTTTTCACGTGATTCATTGCTGGATTGTCACCAAATTTTCACTCAGGCTTTACGAAGATTGGCTAGATGATCTCTTAGGACTTCCAAACTGAGCCATCTTGGGTCAAAAAACTAGATCAGTAGGTCAAATTATAGGAAAACCTTGTTTACACTTAATGGGTCACATTTTCTACGTTTTTCTTTATAAAATAGATGTAGGTCAAGTTCGAAACTGGGTGTTTTAAGGTTATATGATCTGTATCATTTGTTCTCAAATAGAAAAACCTTGGTAACAAACCATTGGATAGAAGAACATGATATCCCAGCATGTAACTCTTTCAGATTTGTTGATAATGGTTCTTTGGCAACCTTATTTTGTAGCATTGAAGTTCAAGGCCGTCAAGTGTCTCTTTGACTTTTGTTCCTGTCCCCTATTGACTTCTTGCCTATATGACTATGCATTGGGGGAGACATGTGCTTTTCTACAAAAGCGTCTTCTAGTTTAATGCATACTGCACATTTATGCTGCAGATACATATTTTAGCGTACATGTGTAGTTAAACGACGACTTACAATCATTTTCACATCAGCCAATCAGAATGATTTTGTAATCTAGACCAGAACTTCACTAGGGATATTCAACCAAGTGTTTTGTGTAACATTGAAAAAATGTAAACTACTCATTGTTTCTCGTTGTTTCTCTAAGATAAGAAATATTGAAGAAATGTGAACGGTACACAATAAAGGATAAAATACCACTTGTTCAATATCCATAGTACACATTTACAATCTGCACGTTTTAGGTATGAAATGCATGATTGAAATGGGTTAGTATATTTTCCAGTTCATGACCATGGCTCTTATAGAATACCTAGGGGTAGGGTGTAACATGTAGGCATTTTCTTTCTGGTCTGGTGCCAGTGGTAATCAGCATATAAAGACAGACAGACATACTGTTCAGATGATTAGGCAGTTGTGGGAGACATGCGCTTTTCTCAAAAGCACCTCTAGTTATGTCTCCCACCACACAGTGGTGTAGAGACATATTGATTTACTCCTGTCTGTGTGTGTGTGTGTCTGTCTGTCTGTCACAAAGCTTGTCCGCACTCTAAGTCGAACATTTCTCATCCGATCTTCACCAAACTTGAACAAAACGTGTTTGCTAATAAGTGCCCGGCCAAGTTCGATAACTAGCCAAATCAGCCCAGGCACTTCGGAATTATGGCCCTTGAATTAACAAAAAATGCTCAGATTTCTTGTGCATTTTTGACACCAAAAGAACCCCTATACTACTTTTATAAAAAAAAATGTGCATGCATTCTATAGTATATGAGTCCTTTTGGGGTCCTTTATGTGCATGTGCTCTATGTAAATAGTATATATAGACTGACTTACTATTTAGATGATTAGGCAGTTGTGGGAGACATGTGCTTTTCTCAAAATGCATGACGTTACGCCATCACTTCGGTTTATCAAAAGCGCAGAACTTCCTTAAGAATATCTTGTGAAACAGGTTTATTACTCCAAATATGTAGTTGGATTTTATTGTGTTTATACTGGAAGGAATTATGAGGTTGACATCCACAAAAACTTGTGACTGTTGACAAAAAAAAGAAAGTGGTCTTAATTTGGTGAAACTTTTTATGTGTAGGTAGAATTGATTTCTGTGGAATATTGATAATTGTTCCCTTTCATTGGACAAATCTCTTTCCTAATGGTAATTATTATTGATCATTGATAAAGGCTTGTGAATTAGTCCACCCACACTGTCAATATTTTATTCAAGATTGGTCTTATAAAGCTTTTGTTTAGACTTTCTGTTTTCCTGAAGAACATATTCTGTTTTCCCTTAAATTGGAATATATACGTCAGATGTTTTCAGTGTAGTCTCCAGTCTTAATCTAAGTACGTCACCATTGATTTACCTCCCAATTTCTGGTATTGATTATTGGTTAGCTTCTTTCAGATTTTACAAGAATACTAGCAGCCAAAGATCTGCCATTAAAGTGTATCAAATTGTCTTAATTGAAGTATGTTCTAAACTTGCCAACAATACCTAAGGCTTGTCAAGGCTTGACAGTTTCTAACTTACTAACACAATGTTGTTTTTAAATTTTGTTTGTTGGAATTTTAAAGGTTACAAGGCAGTGACATAATCTCTTGCATAATCAGACATTGTAGATGAATAGTAATTTAATTAACTTTTAAGTGAGGATAAAAATCATCTTCAGTAAGATTATATAACAAAAACCTTGTAGGAGTAAATCCTTGTAGTCTGGTATGTTTGTTATTGCTCCCTCAGCCACAATTTCTAGAGAATTGTATCTTGTGTAGGCGCAACCAAATCATTCTTTGAACATTCATTTTAAGTTCAAAGTAAAATGTCCATGGATTATATCCCCATTGGCCAAATACTTGAATATCATGCCCACAACATGATTTCGCAGAATTTTCATTTCTTTACAATGTCTGTGATAGATTTATTAAAACCAGTCTCAGTTCAACTTTCTTTTTTTTTTTCATCCCAAAGCAAAACTGCAAAGTATATATTTTGAAGATTTTTGTTCAGTCACCTTTACAAACCAAAGGTTCAGTGTGAGCTGTCTGTTTTTGTGGATGCATGCATCTTGTGACAGTTGTATGGCATCCACAATCTGTTTGTTAATTAAGACCCATGCAAGCAATTTTAGCCAAATTTGATTGGCCTTGTGATTTTGATCACTTTATATAATCATTATATCAAGAGTTATGACCCTTGGTTAAAGACAGATGTTATGCAACTTCATTCCTTCATCTGTCGCTATCATAGGTAAATGTAATGTGTTTGACCATAAACTTTTGCATAATATACTGAATTCTGAACAAAGTGGTGTGCGTACAGATAGTTTGGCTAAATTTTTGACCAAGGCATTGTTGTAGCTGGTCCAAACCCCAAGTATCTGTGGGTGAATGTATAATTATACATAATATTTAGATGAAAACCAATGATATAGGAAGAATGACAAGTTTACTTTTATGAAAACCATCATCCAGTCATTCATATCACAGATTTGGACTATGGCTGAAAAAGACATGGCAGTTTGAAATAAACAAGTGGCATCCTGTAGAGGCAGTAATATTAAGTTGACATCATTTACATATTACTGAATTATTTTCCTTACTAATTAGATTAATTTCGATAATTAATTAAGCTTAAGATGTAATAAGTATAATCATTTCTTTAGTTCTAGTTCTAAAAAGCAGAGAAATTATCTGTTCACAATTAAGGAAATAAGCTGAAATTGATTGATTAGAAGGCCTATTTTAATTTATGTATTCAATGGCATTGTACCATAATTTTTAAACATTATAAACTAGGCCCTTACGATACAATTCTTGGTAATCATAAAATACAGTAGAAATATTAATCATATATCCAAGATAACATTTAAGGAAAAAAACCACAAAAAGATAGCTAGCATTAGCTCCACAAACCAAAATACCTAACTGTCGATCGTGTCCTAAAACAATGCATAAAAATCTCTAAAATAGAATGGTTTAAGATTCTTCTTAAAAACATCAAAGGATTTCGACTGCCTAATACTCAAAAGTATATATCATTCCACACAGTACTAAAACTTCTGTCATTGAAAGACCTTCTTTTATTGAATTGAACAGTATAGCACCACTCTGTAGTGCCTGAAAACCTCAAACCTGGTCTACTGGGACAATAATTATGGAGACAGAAAACTTTTTTTCAGCAAACTTGATGTATATAATAATATAGCTTTTATCAAATAGAAAGGTTTGGAATGTAATTCTGGGTCACTGTGGTCAAGGTCATTGTTACATACAATAGAAAAAGGGTTTCTGCTGAATAAGTTTAATAGTTTGTAATGAGATTACTTAATTAATCTGCATACTTGGAATGTTCCTCAGTGGCTTTTAAATGTTGGACAAAAGGGTCACGGGTCAATCCTCTTTTTAGCTCATCAGATTTTTCGGAAAAAAATGATGAGTTATTGTTATCACTTGTTGTCGTCGGTGTTGACGTTGCCTGGTTAAGTTTTATGTTTAGGTCAGCTTTTCTCCGAAACTATCAAAGGTATTGCTTTGAAACTTGCAACACTTGTTCACCATCAATCGCTGACCCTGTACAGCAAGAAACCTAACTGCATCCTACTTTTTGCAAGAATTATGGCCCCTTTTGGACTTAGAAAATATCAGATTTCTTGGTTAAGTTTTGTGTTAAGGTCAGCTTTTCTCCTAAACTATCAAAGCTATTGCTTTGAAACTTGCAACAGTTGATTACCATCATAAACTGACTCTGTACAGCAAGAAACATAACTCCATCCTGCTTTTTGCAAGAATAATGGCCCTTTTTGGACTTAGAAAATCATTGGTAGGACAATATTTCTATTATACAGACAAAAAAATCAGATGGCAGTGCTCTTGTTTTGTAATAAAATAAGTCGCACCCGCTTTAGCTCATAGGTAAGAGCGTGGTCTACGGATTCGGTGGGGTCTGAGTTCGACCCTGGGCTGGCGTATTGTTCTCGTGACTATTTGATAAACGCTTGTGTCTGAAATCATTAGTCCTACACACTTGTTTCTTATGGGGGGAATATTGGCAGTACTTGGGGAACAGGTTTGTACTGGTACAGAATCCAGGAATACTGGTTAGGTTAACTGCCCGCCGTTACATGACTGAAATACTGTTGAAAAACGGCGTTAAACCCAAAACAAACAAACAAACAAACAAAATAAAATAAGTCTGACATATTGATTTCATAGGGTCTAGGTCAACATCACAGTTACCTAGATAGATTTTTTTTCAATGGTGGTTTTTGGTTAATAACTTTAGTTAGGATTGACACCAAATGGCTTTGGAATAATTTATTTGGTGTCACTGTTACTTAAAATAGAAAATGGTTTATGCTGATATCTTTTAGTATGGGTACAGCTATTGTCAGCAAACATTGTGTGTAGGTAGCTTTTATCATAGACAGAGGTTGGGAATATATTTGGAGGTCACTTGGGGTCAAGGTCACTATTACATAAAGTAGAAAAATATCTGCTCATTTACTTTATGAATTTGTATACTTTGAAAGTTGCACCATGGTGGAGAGGGCTAAAGTGTTGGTCTAGTGTACATTTTATAATGTGGAATGAATGGGACACAGTTCAAATCCTGGTCTGAGCCTTGCCACTTTTTTTTTCACTGAAAAATAGTCATTGAGATGCCATAGGATCAATGTCAAACTTGAGTTGAGTCAGAAATGACATATGGCAATGACATATCTATGTTTATTGTATCTGTACTTTTGAATAACGTAATTGGATACAGTCAGATATGTATAACAGAATATGACCCTTTATAAACAGAACATGTTGGGGTGATGCAAAATTTGAAAAATCTGGCTATCTAGGAATTTCCATGTTTTAACATTTCTTCTTTATAAGTTAATTCTTATTCATCCTTTGCACAATGTTCAGGTTCTTCATTTGCATGTAATTCATTGTTGATTTAGGAAATTCAATTCAAATGATTATAGTAGAAATTAATTGAATCAGCAGTTTTGCTTTTTGTTGCCATAGAAACAAAATTGGCTGTCATTTTAATCAGATATTGAAATTTTCATAACTTCTCAGAAAATTCTTTCACTGTCTTAATTGAATTTAGGAGACCTAGATAATAGAATGAACACATTCAAGAACAATGTTGCCTTTTACACTATAGAAACAAAGTGTAGTCTAGAACAGTGTTGCCTTTTACACTTTAGAAACAAAGTGTAGTCTAGGACAGTGTTGCCTTTTACACTATAGAAACAAAGTGTAGTCTAGGACAGTGTTGCCTTTTACACTATAGAAACAAAGTGTAGTCTAGAACAGTGTTGCCTTTTACACTATAGAAACAAAGTGTAGTCTAGGACAGTGTTGCCTTTTACACTATAGAAACAAAGTGTAGTCTACACTTTACTAAATACATCTCAAGTACTAGATGCATTAATTCAGTAAAATGATCCAACATTAAAGACCCACTACAACATAGTGACCTACTTTTTCCTCCCGCATGAACTTCTGAATGATGAAAATTGTTCTGATAATAATGATATAATATATCTTTCCTATGTTTGATGAACAATTTAGGCCCTCCCTGGATTAATATATTTTCACAACTTCATCTGCTTACATTTTCAGTCAATCTCTATTCAGTATGGTTGTTAACATAAAACAAGTATTTATTTTACGTAGTAGAAACAAAATTTGTTCTAAACTCTACTTACCGGTAATACATCAGATACTGTGCATTCTGCTTCATTCATTCAATAAAATGTTTAGACATAAGACACATTGTCTTGACCTAATTACTGTCACTGTCAGTTTGCAATTAGGTACTTGTATTTCTCATTTTTTTTCGTGCAAATCATGTATAATTACTATCACTGAAATTGGTGCACGACATTTCCTTGAAAACTATTTTGTAGATAAGACATTTTGTTGAATATAGCAAATCGTCAGCACTACATTCTGTGAAATGTGACATTTCGTGGAATACAATATCTCTTTAAATTATGCCAAAAGTTTATTTTGATGTTTTCAATATTTACCATAAATGTACCTCCAGTTGAAGAGCTGAATCACAAAACGATTATTTTAGTATCAAAAAAGGAATCAGTATTTCATTGACACATTATTAGCAAGTAAAAAACTGTGGTGCTTCCATATTGAATATTTTGCACTGAAACTAGTGCAACAATGAACAGTTTGAATAACGTGGAGTTAACTAATTACAATGGTGATTTCTACTTACCTTCATATCAGGAAATTTTCAGTATCATTTTTAGCTCATCTGGTTTTTTGAAAAAAAAAAGATGTGTTATTGTCATCACTGTCGTTGCCTGGTTAAGCTTTATGTTTAGGTCAGCTTTTCACCTAAACTTTCAAAGCTATTGCTTTCAAACTTGCTACAGTTGTTCCCCATCAATAGCTGACTCTGTATGGCAAGAAACGTAACTCCATCCAGCTTTTTGCAAGAATTATGGCCTCTTTTGGACTTAGAAAATATCAGATTTCTTTGTTAAGTTTTACATTTAGGTCAACTTTTCTCCTTATTGGTCAAAGCTATTGCTTTAAAACTTGGAGCATTTCAGTTGCCATTAAAAGCTGACTCAGAATAGCAAGTACTGTAACTCTACATTTCTTTTTGCAAGAATTATGGCCCCTTTTGGACTTAGAAAATCAGATTTCTTGGTTAAGTTTTGTGTTTAGGTCAGCTTTTCTCCTAAACTATTAAAGCTATTGCTTTAAAACTTGCAACACTTGTTCATCATCAAAAGTTGACTCTGTACACCAAGAACTATAACTCCATCCTGCTTTTTGAAAGAATTATGGCCCCTTTTGGACTTAGAAAATATCAGATTTCTTGGTTAAGTTTTGCGTTTAGGTCAACTTTTCTCCTTAATGGTCAAAGCTATTGCTTAAAACTTGGAGCAGTTATTTGCAATTAAAAGCGGACTCTGCACAGCAAGTACTGTCACTCTACATTGCTTTTTGCAAGAATTATGGCCCCTTTTGGAAAATCTGTTATACAGAGACAAAATTTCACGCAACAGATGAGTCTGAACACTTCTATACAGTTTTCACAGTTTTATGACCTGGCGTTAATTTCGGATAATTTAATCAAGTGCGCTTGGCAAAATATTGGTCAGATTATCATATACATAGTGGTATTTTCCCTTTTTTTTCCGGCTATGTCATATCTTACGAAATGCCGGTTCAACAACGTGTTAGAGTAGACAAACTGTTGAGTCTGTGAAATGTCATGAAAGCCATGGAACACAAAAGAATACAGTTATTTTGTGGCTAGTGTTTAAAGAGGCCAACAGATTAACTGTATTCTTTTGTCCACCAATCATTTTGTAGAGTAGCTGTATTATATCAGTATTATTAGACTGATTTTCACAAAGTTCATATGGGAGGAAAAAGTAGGTCACTATGTTGTGGTGGGTCTTTAAGATACTGATACTTTACACTGGATATTTATTGTTACCAGGCAATGAAAGATGTATGATTCAGAAATGCAGTTCCAGAGTTAGTATTATGTTGTCCTGAGTCAGTTTTATAACAAAAACATTCAGACATATCATACTGACCATTGCTGTCACAGTATCATCAGTCCAGATCTTCTGACAATATTAGCTCATTCCAGATAATTGATTTCTGGGTTTTTAAGGTGTTTAAAACTTTTTTTTGTGTCAATGATTATGAAAATGTCATCCATAGAATTTCAGAAAACATTATTTAAAAGATATTCTCAGTCTCTTTCACTCTTTACTGCTAGTGACAGTGTGTCAGTAGCTGTATTTGGTAGCATTCCTCTTGAGGCAAGTTTTACAGGCATAAAATATACATTCATTTGGGATGTACCAGGATATTTACCAATGAAAAATGGACTACTAGACATTTGCACCCACTGCTTATTTTAGGAATAGACATTTGCCCAATAATATTTTTGTCCTGTAAGCTAGTAGATATAAATGTTGTTTTTTAGCTCGACTATACGAGGTATGGAGAGCTGTCCTACTCGACCGGGCACCGACGTCGGCGTCCTTCCACATCGCACTTTGGTTAAAGTTTTGATGCACTTTCACTTTATCTCAGTAATTACTCAATGCATTTGTTTCAAACTTAAAATAGTTATTCCTCATCATCACCCACATCATATGGCACAAGGGCCATAACTCTCATGCAAATATTTCATGAATTATCCCCCCTTTTTACTTAGAATTTTAGGTTAAAGTTTTTATGCACTTTCACTCTACCTCAGTTATTACTAAATGGATTTGATTCAAACTAAAAATAGTTGTTCCACCTTATCTCTGACATCATATGACACAGGGTCCTTAACTCTGGTACCAATATTTCATGAATTATGCCCCCCTTTTACTTAAAATTTCAGGTTCAAGTTTTCATGCACTTTCACTCTTATCTCAGTTATTACTAAATGGATTTGATTCAAACTTAAAATAGTTATTCAACTTATCACTCACATCATATGACTCATGAGCCATAACTCTCACACCAATATTTTATGAATTATCCCCCCTTTTTACTTAGAATTTCAGGTTTAAGTTTTGATGCACCTTCACTCTATCTCAGTTATTACTAAATGGATTTGATTCAAACTTAAAATAGTTGTTCCACCTTATCTCTTGCATCATATGACACAAGGTCCATAACTCTGGTACCAATATTTCATGAATCATGATGCCGCCTTTTATTTAGACTTTCAGGTTAATTTTGATGCTTTTTCACTATATCTCAGTTACTACAAAATGGATTTGATTCAAACTTGAAGTTGTTATTCCACATCATCATATGACAGAAGGTGCAAAAATCACTCTTGCACCAATATTTCATGAATTGTCCCCCTTTTTGCTTAGAATTATACTTATTTAATGTTCTTTATCTCTCTTATTACTTAATACTTTTGACACAGACTCAGGCTATTGTCCAATATCTTCATTCATATTGGAGTCATTAAACACTAAGTGACAGCTCCAGCTTCCTCAGTTGTGTCCAGTTTCACTATCCGGCATCAAAATAGTCAAGCGCTGTCTCCTGTGACAGCTCTTGTTTTTTTTGTTGTTGTTTTGTTAAAAGACAATTTCCAGTTCAAATGTCTTATCTACCATTTCAACTGAGGATTGGGGGCAAATGTCAAGCAGTACACTTTTTCATGGTGGGTGGGGGGTGGGCAAATGTTTGGATCCTATTCATCAGAGGTTATGTTATTTAGATGATAAATGGCCAGTTTTGTCAGGTATTCCCGATAATTGTTATTCTATGGATGTAATTAACCAGAAATGGTAAAATCTATAAATCTATACTCCCGAATGTTTTGAGCCGATCCCCAGAATCTCTCAGCATCAGTTATTGGGCAAGTATGGATTTTTGCGTAGTCTCGTTTAATAGAGAAAGTCGTATAGGTACATAGTAATTCAATGATTGCATGAGATAGGAGTGTTTTAGATTGCTTCCATATTTAACACTAAAACATAACACTTCGCTAGAGAAAAAGTGCTGGTTATATAGGATTTGTGTACCTACATATTTGGACTTGATAACGAGGTATTGTAACTTGAATAAAAAATTGAAGTTATGTTTTCTCACAATTATTTTAGTTCCTTTGCTCCTGTCAGATTATAAATAAGAAAGTTGTTTTATCATACTATCCATCTATTTTGTTAAAGTTGGATGTATCATTTTGAAGTGATGGCGTGTTTGTTTCTTTGTATATTCTGTGTGTTATAATTCCTGCCTCAAGTATATGTTAAAAGTCATTCAAGGTTTTGACTTCAAACTTGGCATTATAGGCAGGTGACAGTGGGACCATGTGCAGAGCGCAAAAACAGGTTGACAAGTCAAAGGTCAAGGTCAAAATGGAGCTCAAAAGTTATATCTGTCTGTCATATGTTGTATCATACAGGCGCATAGCTTCCTTTACACAGATACACAGCTGCGTAGTGAAAATCTGGCAACAAGTCTATATCATACAATGGAGATTGCTTCATACGCAATCATTGCTTACTTCATATTTTGTTTGAAGGTTATAGTAAACTCATCTGGACAAGCAGATGTGTTCGTTTTAGCCTCAGTTTGTTCTAAACATACAGCGAACATGTTCCTTACCTAGGCATTATTTGTACAGCAAACTAATTTATATAATTAGTTGAATTAACGTGCATTGAAATTCACCAAAATTGTCTTTGTAGTTTTATAATAATTTAGGTACTGTTTTGCAATTAATAAATTTCATTATCCTACTATTTGATTGCTTATTTTTGTAATTATCCTGGCCATGTGAAATATTACAATCATACACTGTCTGTGCTAATGGTTTAAGGAGGTAATTCCTGTAACAAAACTATAATAAAATGTCAAAAATTGATAATATGTTGGTTGAGAAATCGGCAAAGTAACATTTTCAAGTCTAAAAGCTTTTGAATAGGACTTTTTGTATATCACTTCAGACGTAATTTGTCAGCATAACAACTATTACTTTATTTTCAGGTATCATAGATAAATCTTTTAATTGTACTTAAATGTATGAAGTTATCAATTATTCAATAGGCACAATGTTGTACAAAATAAAATCCAATAGAAATCAAATAATTACACCTAATTAAATCCTACGGGTATTGCCGTGGAATGACACCGGTACAAGTCATACGATACTCGTATTAGTACAGTATTTGACAACCAATTTACAGTGACATAAATAACGCTCTTTCTTAATATTGGTGATTACATATTTTGCAATGACCTAATAGGTAGCTAAATAACATGTATTATATTTTAAAACACCTTAAACAACATTCTTAAAAATTATCAAATCAAGATTTCAGTGTAATACTTGGTTTAAGATGTTGTTCAAATAAATCAAGAATCACACTGTTTTTAATTAATATTTGTTTTACGATTCAGTATTGATGGTATGTGTCTATCCAATATGCTAATGTTAAAGCCTGAAAATTTCATACTTTCGCACTTCGCCATTGTGGTCTCTCATTTTGCTTCTCTATCATGGGCACGAAGCGCAGGATCATGATGGCAAAGCTCCAAATCATGATGGCGAGGCGCGAGATCATGATGACAAAGCACCAAATTGAGAATTTTTTGTAATTTTTCACTTCGGCATTGTGATCTGGCGCTTCAAGCATCGCTCATATGCACAGGTGATACGCTAAGTGCTCTCAGCGCGAAATCATGATGGCAAAGCCATCGTTACCTTGCACTTCGCATATCACTAGAGAAAGTGATTCATGAAGCACGAAGTGTGACATCACGATGGCGAAACTGCGAAATAATTTAAAAGGTGTAAGAAACATTTTGTAGAATACTGTTTAAGTTGAAAATAAGATAAGGGAAATACCATTAACCAAGTTGATGTAATGAATACGCTACTGTCCTTTGCTGGAATGCTTTCCTTATGTAAGGTATCAGTTTTATATTTGGTACATTTGTAACAGTATCATGAAACTTAGCATATCTTTGTTGACTAGTATTCAGTTTTGAGTTATGGCAAAATATATTTTAACGACTATCGTGTATATACTTAAAGACATATCTCTTGAATGATATATCCAGTCATAATGGTATTTTGAAAGTGTGTTACCATTAACCATCTGTTTTGAATAAATACTTGCACACATATAACATGGATCAGTGAACCACAGATTGCACGTGCAATATTACGCGCATACCTAGTAAAATGATACATTTTACCGTATTTTCCCGAATTAAGGCCCCCCCTCTAATTAACGCCCCCCACCCATTTTGGAGGGGAAAAAAGTCAACAAGAACGGGAAAAAATCACCTACCTCATTTTTATAAGTCCACATAATAAGTAATTTACAGTACTGAAGTCCAATGTATTAAAAATTAAACACACTTTTAAACAGTCCATGTACCGTAAGTCCAAAACATTTGTACTAAGTACGGTACGTAACAGAAAATTAAACGGTAAATACATTTTTGATTTGTTTTTACACCACTCGCGCACACGCTTCCTGCCGACTTTAAACAAACTTGCAGCAATGTGTTTACGATATACCCTTTTCTTCGGCAGTTTTAAGAACGTTTAATTTAAAAGCAGGCACAGCAGCGTGTCAAACCATTGACATTGTGTATTGCGCAATTAGCTACCCGCATGTACTAAGGAAAATGTTATCGGAGTACACAGCTGTTTGGGTCATGACGTAATGTGTAGTGTCGCGAGCGTGTCAAAAAGCCAGACATGAAATACACGAGGTACCGTATTTAAATGCATAAAAGACACACTGCATTAAATTGGATGCCAAATAATTACGTTTTTGGGGGATTAAACAACACAGAAACACTTTACAGCTAGTTTGAACGATGTTTTTAAGTTTTGTAAAAAATTTTCATTTTTTATTTTTTTACCTCAAATAAACGCCCCCTCTTTGGAAAATGTAACGCCCCCGGGGGCGTTAATACGGGAAAATACGGTATATGAAATATATAAAGAGAGAATAAGGTTTTCGTGTAATGTTTTTGCTTCAGATACAAGCCAAAATGCACCATTAGCCATTCTCACATTAAAAAAAAATCAGGGGGAGGATACCCGACTCCCCCCTCTCATTACCTCTGCGTACTATGAAGAATGCCCCAGCTATGCGCCTGTCATATCTAAATAAGCATTTAAAGTATTTACTTTAACCTTGGCAGATACAGTCCATAAAATAAACAAACGTGTTTGTAAACATGGACGGATCAAAACGGAAGGGAAAAAAGCATTTTATAGAAATATTTCGATGGCAAAATACAATACATATCGTAGCCCTGACCAACCTATAAACCGGGCCAGTCTATTTTATAAGTACAACAACACGGTTGACCCATTTAAATGAGTTATAGGTAGATAGCAATGAGACAATGTGCATAGTACATGAAGCAGGTCAGTAGGTCAAATTTCAAATTCACACATTGAGCTGAAAGATGAAATCTGTCTGTCATATTTCGTGTCTACAGCAATTTGCTTAAGGTATAGGTCCATGTTTTGGAGAAAAAAGTTCGAACGTCATCAAATCATAGAAAGTAAGCATTGTTTTACATGAAAATTTAACAGCGTATAAAACATTTATATTATTCTACAAAACCATTGTCAATTTACTGACCTATGTATTGAAATCCGGAAAGGGACTGCATGAAGGGGCCACACTTCTGGACAGTTCAGCGCCTTTAAAAACTCACCATTTATTAAAAGATGTTACATGTCTTCGTTTTGATGCATTTGCAACATCGTGCGAGTGTTTAAACTTTACATAACTAGGTAAAACATCGTTTTTGACAATTGTTTACATTTATTTCTTTACAAATGGCATTCTTATTTAAAGGGCGACAACTCATTCAGAATATTTTAAGTACCCAACACTATAGGAATGTATTGGTCAGATAAGTTGTGTGTCAAGATGCTGTTCATTCGTTAAAAAAAATCTGTTGTTTTGTGATATACTGCTAAACCTTAAAGAGACGCCACAGAATAACTGTATTCTTTTGTATTTCCAGGATGGTAATTATGTCTCCCACCACACAGTGGTGTGGGAGACATATTGATTAACTCCTGTCTGTGTGTCTGTCAGTCTGTCTGTCACAAAGGTTGTCCGCACTCTTAAGTCGAACATTTCTCATCCGATCTTCACCAAGCTTGAACAAAATGTGTTTGACCATAAGACCTCGCCCAAGTTCGATAACTAGCCAAATCGGCCCTGGCTCTTCGGAATTATGGCCCTTGACAGTAATTAATGAATCACCTAGACTCATAAAAATGCTGGAGTATTCATTCTCAAACATGCACCAAAAACCATTCATCTTGTCCGCACTCTAAATCGAATATTTCTTGTCCGATCTTCACCAAACTTGAACAAAATGTGTTTGCCAATAAGTCCTAGGCCAGGTTCGATAACTAGCCAAATCGGCCTAGGGTCTTCGGAATTATGGGCCTTGACAGTAATTAATGAATCACCTAGACTCATAAAAATGCTGAAGTATTCATTCTCAAACATGCACCAAAAACCATTCATCTTGTCCGCACTCTTAAGTCGAACATTTCTTATCTGATTTTCACCAAACTTGAACAAAATGTGTTTGACCATAAGTCCTCGGCCAAGTTCGATAACTAGCCAAATTGGCCCAGGCACTTAGGAATTATGGCCCTTGAATTACCGAAAATTGGCCTTTTTACTCCAAAATCAGCCTTTTTACTCTTCAAAGGTCTATTTGTAATGAGTAAACAGTATAAAAAGACTGACTTATTATTTAGATGATTAGGCAGTTGTGGGAGACATGCGCTGTTCTCAAAAGCAGCTCTAGTTTTACATGCTTTGCATGAAAAAATTGAGAAAAACAAATATCTACTTACAAATTGACAGTGCTACATATAAGGCCAAGACAGTATGAGTGCTTTTAAAACTATACTGAAAAGTCATTGGCCGAATAAGTTAGCAGATGAAGTTGTAAAAACACAATAATTCAGGGTGGGCCAAAATTTCTGCTAGTAAAGCCATATTATAACTGTGTTATCAGAATGATTTTCATGAAGTTCATGTGGGAGGAAAAAGTATGTCACTAGGTTGTGGTGGGTGGGTCTTCAATAACTTTTAAAGGTATTGACTTTAAACTTGGTACTTAGGTAGATAGCAATGAGCTGATATGTAGAGCAGATTAACTGGGTCCATTGTAACAAATTTAGGTCAAAGGTCAAATCTGTCCTTCATATTTTGTGCCCAGAGCATAACTTAAAAAAGCGTTCGAAGTATTGACATGAAACTTGCCATATAGGTAGGTCCTGATGGGAATATGAGCAGACTGCATCAACTGGGTTGTATCGAAAGGTTAAGGTCATGGTTAAGTCTGTCTTTTATATTTCATGTTTTGAGCACAGTTTAAAAACTATTTAAAGCCATGCTCCGCGGCTATTCAAATTCTATTGTGTGTATGCAACCCATGATTACAATAGCTAACAGTTAACGGCCACACTTAGCACGCAAAACCACAAGTATTTTATATAGAATTTTATATAAAATTGACTCTATTTTGACAGACGTCACTGTTCATAGTCAGGATTTTCATGCTTTTTCAGTGACAGTTTAAGGTTAAAAGGTAGGACTGGAGCAGGTCTTTAAGGTATTGATTTAGATGGTGGTGAGGCAAAGTGCAAAGTGTAACAATCCACATTACTCCTTTCACCTCCAAGTACTCTTTTCAGAGCTCCTTTTGGCTTGAAATTGTTTTTTCTCCATAAAATTCATTGTTCCACATGAAATTGTGATATTTTGAATAAATTGAATTAAGAATTTCAGTATTTGAGGAAGGGAGCTGTATAAAGGTTTGGGTTCATTTACATAAAACATTTCTTTTATTGAAGATAGAAATTATTTACCTTTTGTTTACTTTTTTGACTTCAAATGCATGATATTATAACACTGTAGCAATAGATACTTATGTATGATAATAGAGCACATGTAAGATAATTGTTTGTATAGCACATGATTGTGACATTGTGTAAAGAAGGAATGTGGTAGCAGATGGTGACACCAGTTTGTCATATAGGTTTTACCAGCATATTGCTGTAATCAGATGGTGATTTGACACCAATTTGTCATGTAGCAGCATATTGTTGTAATGCAGTAATGCTAATAGGTGCATTTACACTATCATGTCGTTAAATGTTCTGCTATGTAGCCTTCCAACAGAATTGGGAAATTTAAAAGTATATGTTACGTTTTAATATCTTGACTTTAGAAAGACAATAACGTTGCCATTGTAATAAACACTGTTCGCCATTAGTTCATAACACAGGTTTTTAATTCCATATGCTGAATCCAGACTTAATTCTACGTTTTCGAGATAAATGACATTACACCGTTACTTCCGGTTTATCAAACATGCAGAACTACATTAAGCTTAAAGCCTGCAGTGGGCAAACTTCATAGAATGAATACCAAAGGTCAGCACAAGACCTCTGTTACTTTGTAGTTAATAAGTCAATGGGAAAGGTCACATTGACATTGAGACTGAAAACAGTTTCCAGTCAATATCAAACTTGAAATACTGTTGAAAAACAGTTCTAAAGGAACAAACCAATAGGTAATTACGTGTGGAAAGTAGATGACACCTGTTGTTTTGGAGGTCAGGACAGTTTGTTCACTAGTTATGAGCAATTCGGTCCAGTAGGTCAGAGGTTTAGACACAGTGACCTTGAGACTAAAGGATTTCCAATCAATAACCAAAGAATAATTGTACCTGTGGTGATCACACTTTGTGCTACAGGCTAGTTTTAGCAATATTTTGATAGTCTTTTAGTTTTTAGCTCACCAAAGCATTTTTCTAAGGTGAGATTTTGTGACCACACTTTATCTGTCAACTGTCCAATCATTGATAGCAAAAGTTTTACTTAAACACTTCCATTGACTTCAGTTTAGAGCCTCTCTATATGTTTGAAAATGGCTGTCTTGTTTAGCCCGCCTGCTTAGCTCAATTATGGGAGAGCGCAATTCTTTGGATCGGTGGGGGTTTGAGTTTGATCCCAAGGAGAGGTGTATGTTCTCTGTGACGATTTGATAAAAGACATTGTGTCTGACTTTTTACAGGTTTGTACTAGTACAGAAATCATGAACACTGGTCAGGTTAACTGTACGCCTTTACATAACTTAAATACCAAAAAACAAAAAAGAAGGAAAATTGCTGCCCTGATATTAGTATATAACTTTGCTTGCAAAAATATTCCTTGGATGAACATTTACCAATGATGACCATCACGATAATTATAGGTTATTAGCAGAGGTCGTGAAAGCTGTCGGACATGTCAGGTAAATTTTGATCCGATCTGCCGCGATATATCAAGTTCACAAGACCGAGTGTCCGATAAAAAATGCTGGTCAATATGATAAAATAAGAAGAAAGTCCTCCACGATTTGCCTAAAGTTTGAACAAAACAAAAAAAACTCATTATTATTGTAACATGGAATCCCAAGAAATTGTTGTCAAACGAAATTTTAGTAAGCGCTTGTTTGATTGGTCCTTAAAATAGAAACAGTGGAAACCCCTCTCGACATCACTACAATTCTAAGAACGCACATATCATTGGATGCATTATTCCGAGTACACATTCAATTTTTCTACAGATAGCATGGTAACCAGACGGGAATTCCCAGAAATTCCGAGGTCATCTTTCTCTTTTAATGCCAACATCAACATGACTCCGTGTTTTGAGTGAACAATAGACATTGTACATAAATGAACTTTGTGGGGGAAAACACAGCGATGATATAAAAAATGAATATGAAAACTTAATGTCTGAAATCTGTTTTAATTGATAAGTGGAAATAAACATAAGGGATGTAATGCTTCAGATTCAGATATCAAATTTATTTTAAAAAATTCGGTCTGGTAAAATATTATCCAGTCCTGTAAAAAATAATGTTTACCAGACCGACTGTCCTGTGAATTTTCAGGGTCTTTCGTGACCACTGTATTAGCTTTGTGTTCGGAAATATGTACGAGTTCTGCAGCGGAAATATTGCGCAACTTTAGGAGCACAGTATTCATCCACTAAATAACAAGTGCATATGTCCCATTGCAAAGCTAATAACCTTTTTATTACATACGTATCTACACATATAAATATTATATAATTATCATGAATTTGTTCAAGAGCAAGAATGAAATGGACAATACTGAACTAAATAAAAGAATGCAATGGCTGACATTAAATGATGTCATGCACCAGATACGAAATTCAGGCATCTGAATATGGAAAAATATTGACATTTCCAGTTATATTGTAACTTGATGAGGAATAGAAACATGGATGTAATAAGTAAAATTATGGCCGCCATGTTTTGGTCCTAAGTTTATTGAAGACTCTTTTGAAAATCATTTTGTCAGACACTTTTCAGTTTCAGAATAATTTCACACAGCAATTCCTTGCCTGACCCTTGAAATAGCTAAATCATGATGATTTGTTAAGAACAATAGCCTCAATGAAACATGTTTGAGTTTTGAAACTCAGGTGAGTGATCTGGGGCCATCATGATTTGCACTTTTTCAGTTTTTGATTCAGTTTCAGATTGATATTGTCAGATATTATTTATATTTTTTGATATTTTTCAGATGGCTTCCGCAAATGATTCCAAATGGCAGAAGGATGCTGCAGATCAGAACTTTGACTACATGTTCAAACTTTTAATCATTGGAAATAGTTCTGTTGGAAAGACTTCATTCTTGTTTAGATATGCTGATGATTCGTTTACATCAGCATTTGTTAGCACAGTTGGCATAGATTTTAAAGTAAAAACAGTATTCCGACAAGATAAACGGGTCAAATTACAGATATGGGTAAGTGGTTTTATGAACATAATTAATATAATAGTTATGACAGTATGTGTTTTCCTTTGTAGAGTACCGCTGATAGTCCTGTAGAAGTATCTTTGGTTTGGCATACATAGAAATATTAAGTGATGTATATGCTGTACAGAAGGGACAACTAAATTTTGCTTGAAGTGCATCATATACAAATGCCTTTAACCTTTCTCCAGATTGTTTCTCAACCCCTGTAATATATTGACAGAATCTGAAAAACTTTGCCAAGCTTTCATGAATTATGCATGGTAAAGACTGATTGCAGTTCGCCCATCAGGCACTGTGTTTCCCAAAAGAAAATTGTTTATTACAGTAAGACAAACCAGTATTTTACCAGACTAGATCTCATAGAGAGTATGGTAAGTCACCAGGGCTACATTAGCAGTATATTACTGATGGGAAGCTGAAAGATTAATATTCTTCAGGAAATCAATTATTCCTTTCAATGTTTGATTTTTTATGTTCTTTAGACAGTATAGTGGTCTTAGAGAAACGAAATATACTGCTTTGTATTCAGCCCTGCTCTTTTATTGCCTTTTCACTGTACCAAAGCATCAATTAGGTCTATTGATATCTTAAGGCTGGGAAAAGACTGGGAAAAAACATTTCTGCCATACATTTCAATGATTTGTTCCAGGCATTTTGTCCCTGGCTTTTCTTGAGTGCTTCAGCTTTGAAAGTTCTGTCAGTAAAGTTGCATCCATGCAGTGAATATACTAGCTTTTCACTGACAATGTGAGCTGTTAGTTTAGCTTGATGGTCTGGCTTCAGTTGTCCATCGTACATTGTCCTGCATCAACAGTTTTATATGCCTGTTTTGGAAAAATAGAGTATCTTCTTCTCTGAAAAGATCTGTCAGAATTACACCAAACTTGGCTGATAGCTTTTGTGTGGTAGTGTATATTTATGATGTGGCTAGCTATGTATACATGTATTAGGTCAGCCTAACTGTATTTATATAAAAACATTAATTTCATGTTTATTGTACCCCCCCGACAAAAAAGTTCTAAGGGGTGTATACTGGTTTCAGGTTGTCTGTCTGTCTGTCCGTCTGTCCGTAGACGCAATCTTGTGCGCACCATCTCTCCTTATCCCCTTGACAGAATTTAATGAAACTTCACACAAGTGATCAGTACCAACAGTAGTTGTGCATGGGGCATGTTAGGTTCTTTTAGAAAAAAAATTTGCAGAGTTATGGGACTTTGTTTTTTTGTTACTATACTATATACATAAACACAATCTTGTGCGCACCATCTCTCCTCGTCCCCTTGACACAATTTAATGAAACTTCACACAAGTGATCAGTACCAACAGTAGTTGTGCATGGGGCATGTTAGGTTCTTTTAGAAAAAAATTTTGCAGAGTTATGGGACTTTGTTTTTTTGTTACTATACTATATACATAGACACAATCTTGTGCGCACCATCTCTCCTCATCCCCTTGACACAATTTAATGAAACTTCACACAAGTGATCAGTAACAACAGTAGTTGTGCATGGGGCATGTAAGGTTCTTTCAGAAAAAAAATTTGCAGAGTTATGGGAATTTGTTTTTTGGTTACTATACTATATACATAGACACAATCTTGTGCGCACCATCTCTCCTCATCCCCTTGACACAATTTAATGAAACTTCACACAAGTGATCAGTAACAACAGTAGTTGTGCATGGGGCATGTTAGGTTCTTTCAACGACAAAAATTGCAGAGTTATCGGACTTTGTTCTTGTTAACATACTATGTACATACAGTCTGCATATGCAATCTTGTGCGTGCCTAATCTACCAAACCCTTGCACACAATTTAATGAAACTTCACACAAGTGATCAGTACCAACCCTAGTTGTGCATGGTGCATGTTACGTTCTTTTAGATAAATATTCTGCATAGTTATGGGACTTTGTTTTTTGTTACCATACTGTATACATACAGTCTATATACATACAGTCCACATAATTATGCAATCTTGTGTGCGTCAAATTGCAATGTACTGTGTCAGTGCATGCATGGGGTACATTCATCACCTTTAGTGATAGCTCTAGTTTATAATAGCTACTGTGAAGAAATTGTTCACATTTTCAAATATGAATTTGGGTCTGATGATATCTTTAATTCTTGACATTCTGTTAAACACAAGAAGTTCTTGCACATTGCTAAAGCATTAAAGAACTTGTATGATTCCCATGAGCAATTAAAGTCTCATTTATTCAAATCTTGCATATAAAGCTATCATGATTTAGCTTTAAGAATTTGTTGTGCATGCTGAGAATGTTAATGATTGGTATTGCTATTTCTGCCAGGGGAAAATGTGCATTGATCACAGATCAATGAAGTTAAAATTTTTTGGCTTTGTTTTACTTAAATGACACTTTAAGTTTTACTGATAGACAATGCCCTTTGTGCAAAATTATTATTTTTATAAAAATGAACTTGAATCTTATTTGCTGTTTACCTAGAAACTTTTCACTTTTAGTAACTTTGTCAGATATTGTAAAAAAACGTTATGTAGCAATATATGGATGTATCAATATATGGATGTATGATAAATGATGGTATGTTTGGGAATCAATAACTCATCCCAAGAAATAGAAATGTACGAGTGCTTTCTCGGAATTTCCTGGTCCAAAAACAACAATTCTTTTAAACTTTGAAAACCTGGATTTTAGGTTGACTATTCGAAGAATAATCTAGCTATTCTACTCACCCTGGTGTCGGCATCGGCGTCACACCTTGGTTCAAGTTTTGCATGCAAGTACATACAACTATCATTTAAAGGCATATAGCTTTGAAACTTTTTTTTTCTTTTTCTAGGTCAATTACCAACCTCACTGGGTCAAGTTCCATAACTCTGACTTGTATTTTGAGCAAATTATGCCCCATTTTGGACTTAGAAAATCCTGGTTGAAGTTTTGCATGCAAGTTACTATCTGCAGAACAAATGCAGATATTGAATTGAAACTTCACATGTGCCTTCGAGGTTATAAAACTAGTTGATTGCATCAAGTCCAATAACTCTGACATGTATTTTGGTCAAATTATGTCCCCTTTTGGACATAAAACTTCTGGTTAAAGTTTTGCATGCAAGTTACTATCTCCAAAACTAATGCAGATACTGGATTGAAACTCTATAGATATTTTAACATTTGGGGTAACATTTTCCTTCTTCTGGGACAATAATTTGAATAGTTGAGCATTGGCTGTCTTACGGACAGCTCTTGTTTAATTTGCGATGTTGTTGGGCAGATGGATGGAAGGTGTCATAATTTGGTTTCTGTTCAATAACTTTAGTTTGGACTGAGATACTGAAATGAACCTTGGTAGCTTATAGGTACCTTATAGTAAGACCAAAGTTTGGATAGAATTTGGGGTCTGGAGTCAAGGTCACTTTTACTTAAATTAAAAATAGAAAAAAAAAACTGTTTCTGTTCAAAAAGTTAAGTTCAAATTGATCCATTGAAGGCAATGGATTGCATGTGGGATCGGCAGGGTCAGGTTCAAGGTCATGATAACTGATTTAATGTGCATACTTAGAAAATTTTCCTGTGGCACAGTGGTCTAGTGCATTGGGCTAAAGCTACGTTTAGTGCTGTGGAACGGTGGATCACAGTTCAAATCCCACTGAGCACCTAACTTTTTTATTTTTGATAAAAAAAGTCATTGTAATGCCATTTGATCAAGGTCAAGGTCATAGTTACTAAAATAGTTAAATTTCAAATTCCTTGCAAGTGTTTATTCATTGAAACAAAAAGATAAAAGGTTAGGAATAAATCTATATTTGCTTGCACATGCCATCTTTTTGTTGGAATATGATTATATATTTCTTAAGGGAATTTGTGTGGATAAAATATGTACTGTAAAATCATATTATTTCGTGGGCGTGAAATTTCGTGGTTTTGGTCAAAATCACAATTACATGGGGATATGAATTTGTGGATTTCAGCTTTTGAACATAAAAAAAATAAAATATGGGAATTGTACTTGTTCTTTGGGATTAAATTTTGTGGATTGACTCAACCATGAAATCCATGAAAATTAGTCCCCCACGAATATTAATGATTTCACAGTATTTGCCTTATGTATACTATATATGTTAAATTAATATTTTCTATGTTAATTTAGTTTGTGACATTTTACAGGACACAGCCGGCCAGGAGCGATATAGAACTATAACTACAGCATACTACAGAGGAGCTATGGGCTTTATACTAATGTATGATGTAACTAACGAGGAATCTTTTAATGCTGTTCAAGATTGGTATGTCTTCTACATACAGTTCTACAAAAATCACCGATTAATACCCAATATCTGTCAATCTCACCTATCGGTCTTAAAATTTTGATGAGAGATCATGTCTTAATATTGTAGTTAAGAAATAATAACTATATCCCTATATTTTATCAGTTAATAAGGAGTTCGAATACGCAATAATTAAATCAGGTGTGCGTAGCATAAGTGATTTAATTATTGGCATTCGAACGACTGCCCATATTTTATTAACTGATAAAATTATTGGAACATATAAATTTATTATTTTGATTCTAACCATGCAAATATATTATAACCATAGCACATGTACACTATTACCATCAATGAAATTTATATACGGTTTTAGTGTTGTTACATTTTCTGGTCCTTTGAGATCATGGAGTCCATTCAACATATGTGTAATAGAGTTCTGCTTAAGCCAGTGCTATGGGGCATGAGAGGTGTTGCACATTTCATAGACTCAGTCAAACCGAGATTTTATTAACTATCACAACAGCAATCTTTATATGCTGTGTGGCAGCTGTAAAAAGTCTCCCCGTACTTGGATTCAGTGTTGTTATATTTTCTGGTCCTTTGAGATCATGGAGTCCATTCAACATATGTGTTATAGAGTTCCGCTTAAGCCAGTGCTAGGGGGCATGAGAGGTGTTGCACATTTCATAGACTCAGTCAAACCGAGTCTGCTGTTATTTTTCTTGGTTGCATTCTTTGCTTCCAAAGGATCTATTTACAGATTTTATTCATCAAGGTTTTATAGCTAAACACCAATGCCACATGATTTCTTTTTTGAATTTTTTTTCTATGTTTAAAATAGATCAATATCTATTGATAAGCTTTACCATAATGACAGTTAATTAACAATTTAACAAATTGCCGGAGTATTATCAAGCAATATCTTAAATTGGTTAGTGTTTTTCTAGGCATTATACTAAATACCATACATTTTTTAGGCAATTTACATAATGACCAACTACTTTAGTCATTTTGTAAAATGATTTGAATTTCAGACATTATACAAAATGCATAAAGTTAGAACATGCCTGTGACATTTATACAGCAATTGCTGCGGATCTTGTTAGAATAATTAATCACAAATATCCTTTGATAGTTTAACATTGACTGATGATTGCCGAGCAGGAGATTGCTTTGTTTCTAAATTGGTATTTAGCACCTGCAAGCGACCAAAAATTGCCGATAGTTGGTGGGGACAATTGACACTAATACAGTAAGAGTAGTAACAAACAATCTATTTTTCTAATGCCCAATGCAAAAAAAAAGGTATGTTTTCTCCCACTTTCAAACAAATATTCCCAATTGTTAGTAAACATACATTATGCTAAACTGTTGTTAAGTATTAAAGTACTTTAGAAGTTACAACTGTTATATTGGTGAAAAATTGGCAGTATTGTGTCTTGATTATTGTTATTTTTCTTTGAATCTGTTTAGCAGTATACATAAGTATAGTGTAGTATACATTCAACTGAAAATCCCAAGTTGGGAAAGTTTTAAAGTTGAAAGTACATTTGTATTTTGCTGATACAGAAGAAAAAAGTCAATGTAACATACTAAATAGTGTACTATATCTGTTTCTGTTCCTACTTCCAATGTTAAAAATTACCCTTTACAAAAGTTAAAAGTTTATTTAACCAGTAGATTTTTAATGATATAACAGTTACCCTAAAAGCTGGAAATAATTTCATTTTTATATGGCTGTGAACCAGGACATATTATGTGAACACCGACGATGGCTAGGTGGTGTCCTCTTAAGTTGTCCGCTTTCTTACTTGAGCAGTTCTTCTCCAATTTTCATCAAACTTTGTCACAATGTATATGGGCATAATATGAGCCGCACCATGAGGAAACCAACACAGTGCATTTGCGACCAGCATGGATCCAGACCAGCCTGCGCATCTGCGCAGTCTGGTCAGGATCGATGCTGTTTGCCAATGGTTCCTCTTATTGCAGTAGGCTTTGAAAGCGAATAGCATGGATCCTGAACAGACTGCGCAGTAGCGCAGGCTGGTCTGGATCCATGCTGGTCGCAAATGCGCTATGTTGGTTTTCTCATGGTGCGGCTCATATCTTGGCCTAGTTTGAGGACTAGTTGGTATTGTCTTGAGAGGCTCTGGAGTTATGGGCCCAGAGGCACTGGACTTTATGGCCCAAGGATGACTAAAAATTGTGAAAATTGACAGTGTCAATTGAGATCTGCTGTCGAACTTGAGCAGTTCTGATCCAATGTTCACTAAACTGGGTTACAATGTTTATGGGCATAATATCTCTGCCAAGTTTGATAAACCTGATTGTCAAAGAACTTTTTGATTTATGGCCCTTGAATTTCTAGATTATTTTTGCAAAATTGAAAATTGTCAGTGTCTGCTTCATTACTTCAGTAATTCTTATCAATTATTCACTATTATTGGCCACAATATTCATGTGCATATTATTAGTCCCCTACTGATTGAAAACCAGTTTCGGGGACTATAGGAATGCACTTTTCCTTCATTCCGTCCGTCCGTCTGTCCGTCCGCCATCCGCAATTTCGTGTCCGGTCCATAACTCTGTCATCCATGAAGGGATTTTAATATTACTAGGCACAAATGTTCCCCATGTTGAGAGGATGTGTCATGCGCAAATCCCGGACCCCTAGCTCAAAGGTCAAGGTCACAATTGGAGGTCAAAGGTCAACAAGGCTTTTTTCCTGTCCGGTCAATAACTCTCCCATCCATGAAGAGATTTTAATATTACTTGGCACAAATGTTCCCCATGAGGAGACGACGTGTCATGCGCAAAACCTGGACCCCTAGCTTAAAGGTCAAGGTCACAATTGGAGGTCAAAGGTCAACAAGGCTTTTTTCCTGTCCGGTCCATAACTCTCCCATCTATGAAGGGATTTTAATATTACTTGGCACAAATGTACCTCATAATAAGACGATGTGTCATGCACAACTTTCAGACCCCTAGTTCAAAGGTCAAGGTCACACTTAGCAGTCAAATGTTAACATAGCATGAACAGGGTCTGTTTCGTGTCCGGTCCATAACTCTGACATTCATTAAGGGATTTTAATATCACTTAGCACAAGTGTTCCCCATGATGAGACGACGTGTCATGCGCAAATCCCGGACCCCTAGCTCAAAGGTCAAGGTCACAATTGGGGGTCAAAGGTCAACAGAGTTTTTTTCCTGTCCCGTCCATAACTCTGCCATCCATGAAGGGATTTTGATATTACTTGGCACAAATGTTCCCCATGATGAGACAACATGTCATGCGCAAAGTGCAGACCCTTAGCTCAAAGGTCAAGGTCACAATTGGAGGTCAAAGGTCAATAAGGTGTTTTCCCTGTCCGATCCAGAACTCTGTCATCCATCAAGGGATTACAATATTACTTGGCATAAATGTTTCCCATGGTGAGATGACGTGTCATGCGCAACACCCAGTACCCTAGCTTAAAGGTCAAGGTCACACTTTGAGATCAAAGGTCAAGAGGATTTTTTTCCTGTCCGGTCTATAACTTTGTCATGCAAAGCAGGATTTAGATATCAGTTGGCACAAATATTCCCCAGGATGAGACAACATGTCATGCGCAAGAACCAGGTCCCTAGGTCTAAGGTCAAGGTCATATTTAGAGGTCAAAGGTCAAATTCAAGAATGACTTTGTAAGGAACATTTCTTCTTCATGCATGGAGGGATTTTGATGTAACTTGGACCAAATGTTCACCACCATGAGGCGACCTTGTTTTTAGAATTACGTCCCTTTGTTGTTAATATAAATAGATTTTATTGTAACTTTTTTATTACTGGCGGTAGAGAAAAATCGAGACCACTTTTCTGTGGTACAGCATGCATGTTACATCCAATTTTTAGGTGTATTTTGACCTATCTCTACCTGGTTAAGAGTTTCTTTTGGACTTATATTATATAGATTTTTTTTTTTTTTTTTTTTTTTTTTTTTTTTTAAGATTAATTTCCCTTTGTTGTTACTATAAATAACTTACATGATAACATTTTTATAATCAGCCAAAAAAATTCAATATGAAAACAACTCTGGGTTTTTATATATGCACATTTTAATCGAAGTGTGTTGTTATCACATATTGTATATATAGTACAATATTGTTTATACATCATTGACAGATATCATTTCATTATGTTATACTGCAGTAGAGAAAATTGGGTGCCTTCCAGTAGGGGACTTTGTATTGCATGGCAATACTTCATTCACTGGTTTAAGACAAGTTTGCTAACCAGCCAGATACTCCCAATCACTCTTGAGTTATGGCCATTTAATTACTCAAAATAGAGAAGATTACAGTGTCCACTTGATAACTTAAACAGTTCTAATCCAGTGTTCTCTTCACTTAGTCAGAATGTTTATAGGCATAATTATAATCTTGGCCACTGTTGATAATCAGGTGGATAGACTTTGTTGCTCTCGATTTATGGCCCTTGAAGTCAAAACTTAGAATATTGACAACCAGTCTAAGTATTAGAGTATTTTAAAAGTCAAAAGTAATTAGCTGTGACAGGCATATATATTATTAAGACCTGGGATCCCAAAGTCGAAGCAGGAACTATACAGATCTAAAAAGTAAGGATTACTTTGGGCGTCCTATTAAAAAACACCAAATTCCCTAGAAACTAGAATGTGACTATGTCACACTTCATCAAAGCTCTGACAGATGATCACAAAACTGTTGTTCCCTGAATTTCCTATCGAGCCTTATATAGCATCAATATATCATTGACCTCTACAAAATACTCTATATGTTAGTAGGAGCTGGCTGGCAATCGATAACATAACTGTACATTCCCATTTTTTTTCGTTACAAACTTTAATGTTATAGTTTGTGTTCTGTTAAAAATTTGCTCTATTTAGTGATATATTCTGTACATTAAATATGTTGCTTGATATTCACTAAGTACTGTTTGAAGCTGGCAAGTCATCCAGTAATGAATGTTAGTGAATGTAAATCTACAGAGAATATTATTCCCACTAAAGTATATATAGCTTGGCACTATGAGAAAATGTCACAGTGGCATGCGCCTGTAGAGAATAAGTCTTCATTTTATTTTATATATGCATGTTTTAAGATGAATGAGAGGTATATTAGGGTCATGCCTTCGTTTTCAGTGTCATTTCTTTTTGAAATAAAGAAATTCTGTCGTAAGTTAGTAACTGAAATGTAAAAACAAGGCAAGTCAGAGAGTTTTATGACATGTTTATTTGTGAAAAACAGTGGTCTAGACTAGAATATCTATAATATGAACTGCATTTGTTCTTTGTTACTAATACTTCCAAACATCAGAAAACTGAAACCAGCATTACAGAATTACTGTATTATACTAGGCATTAAACAAGACTGAAATAATTTCCTCAAAACTTGCATCATATAAAGGCAATGGTGACAGTGTGCTCTGTTCTGTTTTCAGGTGCACACAAATCAAGACATATTCCTGGGACAATGCACAAGTTGTATTAGTTGGTAACAAATGTGACTTAGAAGATGAAAGAGTGGTTTCAACAGAGCGAGGAAAACAACTGGCTGATCAGTTAGGTATGCAATATAATTCACCTGGCAGGTTTCTTAGAAGCTGTTTCATTGTGTTCTAGAACTTTATTTATTTAATTAGGGCCGAGCCATGTACATTAATCCCTTGTTATACGCAGTCTGAAAGACTGGACGTATTATGGGAATGCGGGCGGCATCCACAAACTTTGTCCCAAGTTTCTTCTTCGTGCGTGGAAAGATTTTGATGTAACTTGGCAGTAATGTTCACCACCATGAGACGGAATGTCATGCGCAAGAACCAGGTCCCTAGGTCTAAGGTCAAGGTCACACTTGAGAGGCCAAAGGTCAGATAAAGAATGACTGTCCGGAACATTTCTTCTTCATGCATGGAGGGATTGTGATGTAACTTGGCACAAATGTTCACCACCATAAGACATAGTATCATGTGCAAGAACCAGGTCCCTAGGTCTAAGGTCAAGGTCACACTTAGAGGTCAAAGGTCAAATTCAAGAATGACTGTCCGCATCATTTCTTCTTCATGCATGGAGGTATTTTGATGTAACTTGGCACAATTGTTTACCATCCCAAGACGGAGTGTCATATGCTAAGAACCAGGTTCCTAGACCTAAGGTCAAGGTCAGACTTAGAGGTCAAAGGTCAGATACAAGAATGACAGCTTTGTCCGGAGCATTTCTTCTTCATGCATAGAGGGATTTTGATGTAACTCGGTATAAATGTTCGGCAGCTCTCGACGGGCGAATTTTATGACTATGGCACTCTTGTTGTGTAGCTATTGAACTGTAGGACCTTAGTCTGGGAATCCAGTGTGACAGTTTCAACTTTTGGCAGATTTATAGCTTTGTGGATATTTCAACTTCATCTCTATCTGGATAATATTTGAAAACTTTGGCTGTATTAGTTAGGAATGGAATTTTCAGTCCTTAAGTGATATTTTCTTTGTGCCTCCCGCCACTTTCAGCATCTGATTTAATACAGCTTTCGCATATTTTAGTGTGAATATATTGTTTTAGAATTATAGAATTTATTGTAGATTAGCAGGTGACATTGCCTTATTTTCATTTCATACCTTGTTTATCTGGCTATTTATAGAAAAATCAATGATTCTTATTTACATAGAAACTGGGCCAGATTTCCATAAGCATTGATAATCAAACACATTACACAAATTAAATCCGGAATAGCTTATTTGTTGTTATCTGTTATGGTTTTTTTTATAAACTTAAATTCTGGATGTGGCATCTTACCCATATTGCCATTTTGTTTGATCTTGGTGCTTGCATTTATCACAACAGAAGTTGTTTGCTATATCTGTCCTGCTGTACTGAAGGTCAAGGTCAGGAGGGAGCTAACTTTGATAAACACGGGACTGTATTTAGCCACAACATTGAAGGGTGTCATTTTCTGTGCCGGTTTAATTTCATATATTTTGTTAAAAAAAGGGATCACTCTTTCAAGCTATTCTACTCAGGTTATGTTTGAATACTGGAGCCATTTTGTACATCTGGTAAACTGACTTTTATTGATTGAGACAGTAAAAGATGTTTTTGCAGGCATCACATTTATTTTTTAAGGCAAATCATTATGATCACATCATTTTATGTTACATGCAAGGTATATAATAAAGGCTAGGGTGAATGCGTATAGAAATAATTTACCATAAGTCTTAAAGAGAACATCAAGTAGGTGTTATTTGTATAGAAATGAATGAACAGTTTAGCACGATATGTCCATCAGAATGAATACAAGCATATTTTTTCTATCCCCAGCAGATTCACTCTAACATACTAATCATTAAGAAAAAAACACAGAGGAAATCAATTATAGTTTTGGAGCCAAGTTAGCGTTCAGTTTGAAATCAATCAGAAGACATTCCCGGGAGGGTTTGCTGGTCTATATCATAGTAATTTGCAAGTAGCATAAAGCTGTATTTAGGAAGACATTTACAGAACGCATTAAGGGATAATTAAGCTGCAGATAAATGTCACAAATATAACCAGAGGGAAAATTGCTGACACTGAAATTGCAATTGATCATACAAGATGGCTTCTATATGCAGATTTACAGGAGAAGTTAGTTTGGTAGCATCATTAAAACAAAATTAAGTGAATTTAAAGTTCTTCGGCTTGAGGCTTTGTCATTTGTTCTTTATGTTACTTGTTTCCGCTGTCAGTCTGTAAAAACGGGAATGTGAATGCTTTTAAAGATTGGTTTTCTCAACATTTTCATTCAGACATGTATAATTTCTTTCAACAGACACAATCCATGAAAGAGTAGTAAACTCATCACAAGCACCTTTTTTCAAGGTAGATTTATATGGAGTACTATAAATTGAAACTTTAATGACTGCCTGGTTTTCAGAACAAATTTTGTTATCCAGCACTGAACACAGTTGAGAACAACATAATATATAAAAGCACCAAGCTTTAATTAGGTGGGAGACACTCAAGAGCATCTTAGAAATTTCCAGTGCCTGGACCATGATTTGAACCCTGGACCTCTGGATTGACAGTCAAGCATGTTACCTCTAGACTATAAACACAAAAATAATACATGGCAGGAAAGAAGAACCCAAAAATGTATTATGCTGATGTGACTGCAGCAGCTGTTATGACCTAGTTTGGTAGACAAGAATTTTTTCTCCTTAACAGTATAGTATTGTAGGAAAGATTTGTTGAGAAAAGTTCTATATATATACAAGGCCATAGACATACTGAATGGCTTTTATGTAGCTTTTTCCATTACATACATTTAACTGAATCTGTACTGAGAAAGCCATTACTGACAGACATATCCTCTCAGCCAGGCTGTATAAAGGAACTGCACTGCTATTATCAATTTATTTAGAAAGGAAATCAATATCTCTTCATTTTGAAGTGATGAGTGTTGCCAGTTACACAGATGTTTACACATAATTTATCTCTTCAAATATGGCAATAATACTTCTAATCAATAGTAACTGTTTTATTAGTTTCTGAAAATAATCCTGCAACTGTGAAAGAATTGCTCCCAGAAACTGTTTCATTAACAGATTGATTCTATCCTTGACAGACTTTTATTCCAGTCTTTATTTTGCCATGGGTATACGGGCAAGTAGGTTTTAGAAGACTGTAGGTATTGTACTTTCAAGGTTTGTTGAGAATACCTTTATTAGATTTGCCTTGTCTGATTTGTCCAGGAAATAACGTTTATGTTCCGATTGGCTGGCCAATATACTTTTTTTTTTTATGACTTATATATTACTGTACTGTTACATGACATTCTGGTGTTTTTATACCATTACAAGAAACTGTGTTTCATATAAAATTCAGTCATTTCTATACCATATATTTTTTCTTATGAAATTTTCACTGTCATGATAACTGTTTGTCTCAAGACATCTATATATTTGCTTCAGAAAAAATGAAAAATGGGAGTTGAATATCATGTGGTGAAATGCATGTCAACTTACTATCAGTGACCCTTGCATTGTCGCAGTATAAAACCTTGTTCACAAAATAAGTACCTTACTTTCATTTTTAAAGTTCCGTAAGGTGTTAACTATTATATTAAAAACAGATAAAGCAGTTGTCCAAATAGATATAATGCACAATTAGATGGTTAAAAAAGCACTACTTTTCAATATTACACATGAAGTCATACCCTTAGAACAGTAAAGGGAGGTAATCAGAACAATGGATCAAGTGATACTTTCTATGTTAACTCATATTCAAACCTTGGACAATTATATGAGGAAACAGTTATTGAAAGCAGGATTTTAAAAGAAATAAATGTATTTCATGCTCACAAAAAAAAAAAATATGGCAGCCCCATAAAATACAAAGGCATTATAATCTTTTTAAGTTTACAACACAAAAGCGAATATGTGCGAGAAAAGTTCTAATCTTTTGTAAATATAAACATGAGACCATCCAAGGTTGATGATGTATAGTTTGATTTTTTCTCTTGGAAGTTCACTTTATAGACTTGTCTTTGACTAGGGGAGTCAGCATGATAAACTTTACCTTATCTAGCCACTTTGTTGGGTATTGAACCCACATCCAGAAAATACAAAATTTGTATGCTGATACTTACCATTACTATCACGGCTATTTATGCAATACATTTTTGGGTTGCCAAAAAAAAGGTGTATGGTTCTACCTAGGTGCCAGCCCATGCCTGAAGTAATGCCACTGGAAGAGCTCTAAGTCTTGGAGACTTCTTCCACCTTTCAAAGCTGGAAATGTTGTCTTATATATGATTTCATTGTGTCCATGTGACTGAAACTCAGCAAAAGTGAATAAGGAAACAGAGATTGTATTTTATACCTGTTCCTGCAAACCACATCAGGAGGAAACAACAAAGTTGCCATCTCTTCCTGTAATATCAAATTAAAATAATGCTGAAATGGCTGATTTTCATACAGAATCTGCAATAGTTTTTTGTTTTTTTCAGACATATTTTGATTAAATTCTCAGTTTGTACAACTGATACTGCATGAAATGTTTTGTCTGTTTAAACAGAGACTGTTTGTGGAAGTCAGCAGTAAAATCCCACATGCAGCAGTTACAGTGGCTGGATTTTTGTCCAATATTGTGGCAGCCATAATTCATATCTGGGAAGTCTGAGGTTAAAGCACAAAATGCTGAAATTCATGTACATCTCAGTTTGTTAGGAAATAGAAAATAAACAGTTGTTTTAAAACAAAGGCAAATACCAGCATTTACTAGTCTAGTCTGCTTTATTAACATGTATATGCCTTATAAGCTTTATATTCTGTCTAGCTAAGATTCTAGTTTACAAAACGCAGCTCATGCCTTTACTTTTGCACAGATACAAAATATTTAACCCTTATCCTGCTACATTTCTATAATGGACTTGTCCGTCTTTCAATTTGGACAGTACCATTGACTGTTTAAAGGGGTGATTACCTAAAAGATACTGACTGAATAGCAAACAGTGCAGATCATGATCAGACTGCACAGATCAGTTTATTTTGAGTAAATATAATGAAAAGTTAAATGAGAAAGTCTGTATAATGTTTATTGTTTTCAGGTCTGGAATTTTTTGAAACCTCAGCAAAAGAGAACATCAATGTTAAAGCCGTCTTCGAGCGCTTGGTGGATATAATATGCGATAAGATGTCAGAAAGTCTGGACTCAGACCCCACCCTTGTAAGCAGCCAGGCAAAGGGTACACGACTGACAGAGAATCCAAATCCGCAGGCTTCTGGATGCCAATGTTAACAATTCACACACTGTCAAAACTCATATGTAGAAAAAGAAAGGTTAAGATGACGTAGTGAATATGCATACTGACTGTTATTGTAAAGCCACTGTAGAGAGAAATCATGCATAAAAATTGTCATGATCATTATCTACATTTTACCATAGAGTGTTATGAACAAGTTTTCATTCACTGCTGTCAAAAATATTTACACTAGGTTTTTATGAAACTTCATGAAAAGCCACTCTATTTCAGAAAAAAATGTTTTCACAAACCAACCAGAAAATGTAGGGAAGGATTTCTTGGTGAATATAGAAACCGGGACATATTTTGCACACAAAAAAAGTAAAACTTAATTGTTTTATTAAGTAAATTGAGACAAAAAGCGGACAGTGAAATGTAAAAATGTAGAAATACATATTCTGCTTGATATTAAACTGTTGAACAAAATAATGTGTACAATATTTTTAAGGTGGTGAATGTAATCACTTACAAATTGATAGTTAAACTATTCTACAAATTTGTATTTTGAAAGTTTTTTTTCATGAAAGTCTTTATGTAAATGATACGTTCTTCAGAACATTGTTACATTATGCTACATAATATCATGTTAGTCATTTAATAGGCTTTTATACCAGTGCAAGGTATAGATTTGTATAAAAGTTTAAAGTAGCTTTTCTTTGAATTATAAAAATAAAACATGTTTGATACTAATCTGCAGAATACATGATCAATACTTTTTTGTCATCTGTACTGTATAGAATATGTATCATGTAACCATTATTATAAATGCCCAATAATTTTTTCTGTTGTGTATCAAGTCAATAACCTGATAACAAAATCAGCCCTGCTCATATTAACAGACTATTTTTTACGTCTATTCCATTGCGAATTCCAACAATGTCATAGCTCAACTTACTGAAGCTAGTTGAAAAAGTTACTTACTGCCACACTACAAAATGAACTTCTACATTTTACCTCAGTAGATAATATGGAAGGGTACGCTAACTGCCTTTACAGTGTTGTGACCATGTCACTTGGTTTGCACACGATTGCCCGATTAGCACCAGTGATTTGCGTAACTTTGAAGACAGCAGGGGCAGATAACTTACAAATCAGTCTGATATGAATGGATTATTTTTACATCAGAGAGTAAGTTTTATGAAATAGAATACCGAAATATATTGTTCCCTGCAGGTTATAAGGGTTACTTGATCAATAGAATAACAGACTACTGTCTTTTGATATCAATTTTCTCAAGCTCAGCAGATATAGAGGGAAGGGATTTGGAAAACCTCACCAGTCCAGCTCAGTCTCGCCTGATAAAATTAATAGCAGAAGACAATAATGTGTTCGTTGTTTTCTATATACTTATGTTTGAAATTTAGAAATTGTAGAAAAAAATTTCAAGTCTTGTTCAGGTTAGAACAAATACTGTTATAGACTTTAGATGAACTTATTAACTAATTAAAACATGTTCAGTTACATTACTCATTCATCTTACTTGTGTTAGGTATATGTGTATATACTTTTATTTTCAATGTTACATTATTGTGCATGGAACATGTTCTTAATTGCTTTTAGTTTCAAAATATACATATTTCTTGTTAGTACTTCTTCTACATTATAACATTTATTGATTTACATAATAATACAAAGTTTGATAGAACCTGCATGTAAGTATAACTTGTCATTACAAAACAATAAAAAGTCTGCCATGTTGGCTTCTAACGTAATTTCTTAGCCATAACTTGGCGATTACCACTTAGAATAATATATAATGTTGACTTGAAGGGAAGTATATGAAAGACTGTGCTTTAGGAAGCCACAGAAATGAAGACTGCATTGTGGGTTTTACAATCTGCCTTGTTTATAAAACTAGGGGTAAACATCTATCTTATATAATGATACTTGAAATTTGCCAGAAAAATGTGTTTGCATCATTGTTAAACAATTGGTATTGGAAACAAGTAAATGAGCCGCGCCATGAGAAAACCAACATAATGGATTTGCGACCAGCATGGATCCAGACCAGCCTGCGCATCCGCGCAGTCTGGTCAGGATCCATTCTGTTCACTTTTAAAGCCTATTGGAATTGATGAAACTGTTAGCAAAGCCACTATGTTGATTTTCCCATGGCACGGCTCAAATAATAATATGCAAAATCAGCTGATATTTAATTAAGCATCTTTAAGGTATGCCAATGAAAAAAGACTTCATTATTTAGCAGTTAGATTTCAGAAACTGTTGTGATGTTACTGCATGCAATTGTTGAGAACACATGTATACTACAGAGGTTACAGTTTACTGACAGAAACATAATGGGGATCATTTACTCTGTTTATAAATGGGTACCTTCAGGCTGGAGACTGATACGGCCTACATTGAACATTCCACTAATACTTTTAACATATTTTGCTTTTATTAATTCTCAACAAAGTTAAATTTAAAATAGTTTGTAATCTTATCATTTGTCAACCTTATCCTGAAGTCAAAAATTTCTTTCAAGAAGACAGCAAGCATTGTGTTATATTTTAAATATGAAGTTGAATTTTGTTCACTCAAAGGGATCTTACAAATTTGAGCCATCCTTTGTTTATGGGTTAGTAGATAATTGGCTCAGGCTTACTGGAGATATAGCCATAATCATTCAAATATGCTATCTTACATGTTGAGTGTAGTTTATTTAGAAATAATGTTTAAGAAAAGCAAAATATTTCAGAAAACAGTGCTTCAATCAACCATACCCAAATTGTTTTTTTTTTTGTGATCTTATTTTTATGGAGAGAAATTGAACTGTATTTATTATGAACTTTACGCATGCTGTTTTGTTCATTCTGACTGAAATGGCGTCTAATACCAATTTATTGTCGAGCCTGCTTAGTCGTCACTTTTAGCGGGTCTGTGTATTTGCGTGCGTGCATCCGTCTGTCCGATTTTGTCCGGACCATAACATTGACATGCATGGACCAATCCTGTTTATATTTGGCATGAATGTTAACCTCAATGAGAAGGAGTGTCGTGCACAAACCCCATGTTCCTATCTCTTTTAAGGTCAAGGTCATGGAGGTCAAAGGTTAAATTGAAGTTTGTCTGGAGCATTTCTTCTTCATGCATGGTGGGATTTTGATGTAACTTGGCATGAATGTTCACCATTATGAGACAGAGCATCATGCGCAAGAACCAGGTCCCTAGGTCTAAGGTCAAGGTCACACGTAGACAGCTGGCAGGCTCAGCACTGCCCATGGGCATACTTGTTTAGAAAATTACTTCAGCACTGAACATTTTACAGCTTGTTGAGATACCATTTTTAATGGCCCACAGATCATTGCAATATTTTGCAACTTGTTGAGATATTGTTCCAGTGGCTGGCAGATCACTGCAACATTTTACAGCATGCGGAGATATCATTATAAAGGCCAAGCAGGTAGACTGGTTGTGTTCAGTTTACAATATTGCTCTTAGATTTGTCCATTTTTCCCAGATTTAGACTTGTGATTATACTATTAGGTACAATGAAATAATGATTATTTAATGAAAGAAGCTTAGAGTTAATATACATAAAAAGTTGTTGTGAATATATATTTTAGAAAATTTCTGATATAGTGCAATATTGTGTTGATAGCATATACTTAGTGCAAAAATTAACATATTTACATTAAACTAAAGGTTCACAACTTTACATACTGCAGTGTATATAATTATATAGTGTGTTCATTATTGTGAAAAGCAGAGAGTATCATAACTGTTGTAATAGACCCACATAGACCCATGTCTCATATTATTGTTAAACGTATGCTAATGCACATTTTACAAAACGGTATACTTATTATTTCTGTTGATTAATGATCTGTGCAAGAGAGAATGTTATACCGGTAATAGAAATTGTTTATTTTGTACCTTGTAATCTAAGTATTCTCTTTAGCCTAAATATTTATTTGTTTTCCAACACAGTGACTTAGACGAAACATTTTCAAAAGCAGAAGTTGTTTATTAAGGCAGTTATGGTTCTACTGCTTAACATATATATTATATGTGTTTGAACACCATTCCATTCAGCTGGTGTGGGACCAAAAAATTAAATTCCTGTACAAGTTTTAGTTCATTTTTTGTATACATGCTGTATTACATATATTAAAGCATGACATTCCATACTTGTACATTCGGTATTTATACATATGAGCCGTGCCAAGAGAAAACCAACATAGTGGTTTTGCGACCAGCATGGATCCAGACCAGCCTGCGCATCTGCGCAGTCTGGTCAGGATCCGTGCTGTTCGCTTTCAAAGCCTATTGTAATTAGAGAAACACTTAGCGAACAGCATTGATCTTGACCAGACTGTGAGTATGCGCAGGCTGGTCTGGATCCATACTGTCGCAAACCCACTATGTTGGTTTTCTCATGGCATGGCTCAATTATATTTATATATATTATTATGTCTGTTATACTGTTTGTAGTGTTTTTATTAAGAAAGGAGTGAGTGAATTGATAACCTTGTTAACCTACAGTAGTGAATAATTCATGTCAGTATCTAGTTAAAACTTGCAGTAACATGTTCTCTTTAAAATTTAATTAAAATCTCCAAGTTGATTACAATACTGTGATTCCATTTCACATTTTTTGGTACATTTAATTGGGGAAAAAAATCAAAAGTTGAGGTTTATATTTTTTGTGCCATAATTTCAAGCTACACATGATTGTTTTCCTGACAGGACCTTTTCATTGCAAAAAAATAAGATTGTTTGTTGCTAGAGTATAAATACTTAGGATGCAGGGTAATAAATCTTATTCTACAGTACAGTGATAAGGATACCAAGTCTAACATATACATTTCTTTGCACAGAGGTCAGCTTACAAGGGCTAGCAATTTACAGCCGTCATGGGCCCATTCCTTGCTTTTGAAATTATAAGAAATCACTGCATACATATTACTTTCATGACTCGTTTAGACAGGTTGAGAACTGACATTTGGGTAACTCAATTGTAACTGAGAAGTAGTTACAATATTATACACTTCAACTGTCCTTGAAGCATTTTCTGTCATATATGTATTCATTCACTCATATATTACCTAAATGCCAAAGGAAACATGCATAAGTCTGCCAGTTATAGTTGTCTCCCTTTCATTGATTTTACTGTTCCTTCTGTAGCCATGGCATTTATATGTATACATCTCAGCTAGACATAAAAGCAATAAATATTGTCAAATGTAATACTGGTAACCCGCAGATACATTAAACTGTATTGAACTGTACACACAATATCATGAATATTCATTAATATATTTCTACATTAGTTACTTCTAGTGCAAATACTTTATAAGTGTGAATCATTTAGAATAATTGATGTTATTGTTTCTTTGCTTTATAATGAGAAATCCATATTATTTTGTTATAATTTTTTCATAAATTCTATCCATTTCAAAGTTTATTTGGTTGTGTTTTTTGTTGATTTTTTCTTTTTCATAATTTTGCCTTTACAATACTTTTTTCCAGCAATTTACAAAAATGCATTTACATATATTTATATTATATTTAGTTGTTACCTATATTTTCCAGTTTGTTATCTTGCAATTATAAATTGTAAACAGAGAATTTTAGATGCAGCAATTTCAGATCTAGTCTGTACGATATTTCAGAATATGTTGTGAACAGATTATTTCAGTTGTTTTTGCAATCACATATGTCCTTCACATTATATCTGTGTATTTTCTTTCTCTAATTTGTTTATGGTGTGCTTTTATAATTCGTGATTGTTTTGCATTCTTAGAAAATCTCAGAAGATACTTGTTTTGCAATTGCTTGTATCAGATTTGTTTTTTTTTTATACTTCTGTACTATAATGATTTGGAAATTCTCCTGCAGATATTTTGTATTTTGCACATCATGGAGACAAACTGTCTGTAAAAGATAAACGTAAGTTGAGAACAGAGACATGCTTGATAAATCGTTATGGTTACTTTTGTCTGTGATTTTGGTGGAGGCGAGTGATGTCAGTTATATTTGAAAGGTTTATATGAATCTCAAATTTATTGCTGCTGGAATATACAGTTGTGAGAAATTATTTACACACTTATATTTGTTCTACAATTACTTTCAAATCACTTATAAGTCTCATTAGGTGTATTTTCTCTATTTTAAATGTGTTCATTGAACATTTATGCCCCCTACCTGAAATCCTCTCGTGTTCCTTGTAAACAAACATAGTGTAATAGCTCATCACAAAATGTGATAGAAGGTGTTTTTATGTTGTCATGTGTGTTTCACAGTCTAAACTTTCATCTTGTGTTGCTTTTTTCAGTTTATCAAGAGTGTAAAATTCAGTGTGTAGTAACCATTGCTGATTGTGCAGGATCTTTCAAAATACAATGATAGAGTTGAATTTGAATATTCTAAGATTGGATTTTTAAGCAAGGTGAAATAATGAGTTTTGTGTCTATCTTTTTCTGTAAAGACATATTGTATTTAGTCAACTGATTGTGTTTTACTATACGCTCTGTTTCTCAGAGTTGTGTCTTTGTTGTATTTTCTGTGATTGTCTCATTTTGTATGTAGACGTTTGATGCAAAGTTTGGGAGCCCTCTTACTTATATTAATGACTTGTAAATATTGAAAAAATCTAGTAGGTTTGTGTGATTGCTGATAATATCCGACATGTATCTTGAAGACATAGTTTAGGATCTGTGAGTATAAACATGGCATAAAATACCTATCTTTGTTTAAAAAGTTTCCTTAATTCAAAGTAAATACAACAAAAATGCTTAAATGTCTTCTGAAAAAAATGATATGCAATTTTCTTTTAGTAGATCAGTGTTGAAAACAAATATTGTTGTACTTTTGCTGTAGTTTTCACAGAATAATTGTTGTTTTTAGCTCACCTGTCACAAAGTGACAAGGTGAGCTTTTGTGATCGCGCGGTGTCCGTCGTCCGTCCGTGCGTCCGTAAACTTTTGCTTGTGACCACTCTAGAGGTCACATTTTTCATGGGATCTTTATGAAAGTTGGTCAGAATGTTCATCTTGATGATATCTAGGTCAAGTTCGAAACTGGGTCATGTGCCTTCAAAAACTAGGTCAGTAGGTCTAAAAATAGAAAAACCTTGTGACCTCTCTAGAGGCCATATATTTCACAAGATCTTCATGAAAATTGGTCAGAACGTTCACCTTGATGATATCTAGGTCAAGTTCGAAACTGGGTCACGTGACATCAAAATCTAGGTCAGTAGGTCAAATAATAGAAAAACCTTGTGACCTCTCTAAAGGCCATATTTTTCATGGGATCTGTATGAAAGTTGGTCTGAATGTTCATCTTGATGATATCTAGGTCAAGTTCGAAACTGGATCACGTGCGGTCAAAAACTAGGTCAGTAGGTCTAAAAATAGAAAAACCTTGTGACCTCCCTAGAGGCCATATATTTCACAAGATCTTCATGAAAATTGGTCAGAACCTTCACCTTGATGATATCTAGGTCAAGTTCGAAACTGGGTCACATGCCATCAAAATCTAGGTCAGTAGGTCAAATAATAGAAAAACCTTGTGACCTCTCTAGAGGCCATATTTTTCATGGGATCTGTATGAAAGTTGGTCTGAATGTTCATCTTGATGATATCTAGGTCAAGTTCGAAAGTGGGTCACGTGCCATCAAAAACTAGGTCAGTAGGTCAAATAATAGAAAAACCTTTTGACCTCTCTAAAGGCCATATTTTTCATGGGATCTGTATGAAAGTTGGTCTGAATGTTCATCTTGATGATATCTAGGTCAGGTTCGAAACAGGGTCCTGTGCGGTCAAAAACTAGGTCAATAGGTCTAAAAATAGAAAAACCTTGTGACATCTCTAGAGGCCATACTTTTGAATGGATCTCCATAAAAATTGGTCAGAATGTTCACCTTGATGATATCTAGGTCAAGTTCGAAAGTGGGTCACGTGCCATCAAAAACTAGGTCAGTAGGGCAAATAATAAAAAAACGTTGTGACCTCTCTAGAGGCCATACTTTTCATGGGATCTGTATGAAAGTTGGTCTGAATGTTCATCTTGATGATATCTGGGTCAAGTTTGAAACTGGGTCAACTGCGGTCAAAATCTAGGTCAGTAGGTCTAAAATTATTAAAATCTTTTGACCTCTCTAGAGGCCATATTTTTCAATGGATCTTCATGAAAATTGATCTGAATGTTCACCTTGATGATATCTAGGTCGGTTTTGAAACTGGGTCACATGCGGTCAAAAACTAGGTCAGTAGGTATAAAAATAGAAAAACCTTGTGACCTCTCTAGAGGCCATATTTTTCATGAGATCTTCATGAAAATTAGTGAGAATGGTCACCTTGATGATATCTAGGTAAAGTTCAAAACAGGGTCACGTACCTTCGAAAACTAGGTCAGTAGGTCAAATAATAGAAAAACCTTGTGACCTCTCTAGAGACCATATTTTTCAATGGATCTTCATGAAAATTGGTTAGAATTTTTATCTTGATAATATCTAGGTCAAGTTCAAAACTTGGTCACATGAGCTCAAAAACTAGGTCACTATGTCAAATAATAGAAAAAACAACGTCGTACTCAAAACTGGGTCATGTGGGAAGAGGTGAGCGATTCAGGACCATCATGGTCCTCTTGTTATTAGGTCAGAAATGATATGGTAACTCTTTGCAGATTTGACACCGAAAGTGTAAAAAGTACCTGGTTATATACGGGTAACTATTCATTTTAACTGTTCTTTTTAACAACGAACATACATGTTTGGAATTTATGAATGAGTAAATAGAAAGGTTAAAGTGGCATGCTTAATGCTGTTTCATGATAAATGTTTGGAATACTAAATTTATGGAGTACTTTAAAACAGAAGATAGCCTTGACTTCAGTAGATGTAGACTGTATGGAAATCAATACTGGTATTTTCCTTGTAGTAAATTCACACTGTAATTTACAGACAGTATCTAGGTTAAAGCACTGTATAGCTGTGTAATGTATTCATTATGTAGATTTTTCATGACTGTACATGTACATTGTTCTGTTTTACATATATTAGATATATTAGTGAGAGTGAAATCATAAATAAAAGTTGATGGTTAGCACTTTAAAACTTGTTAATGATATCTGTACTCCCTCAGAATAAGCCTAGTGTCACCACCTGAAATCTGTTTGTCTTTATAACGAGACCTTGAACTTGTCTACTACAAATCTGCACAGGTGTACTGATTGTGTTATATTTACTTACACAGCAAACATTTCTTTCAGTATCTGCTTCAGGATAAAGTACAAACTTGTAAAAGACTTAAGAGTTGGGTCCATATTTTTATAAGGAATTAGAACATCACCAACACATTGAAAAAAAGAGTTGTTTTGCATGAAAATTGAATATAAAACATGTACAGTGCATTCGCGGTGCTACGAATCGCAATTTAACGAAATACTGGTATACTACGAAAAGGTGTTGTGGTCCCGGCTCCTTTCCTTCTTATTTCTATGTTACAAAGTCGCGGTTTTACGAAAATGCAATTTTACGAAAAATGCGCTCCTACGAATGTATTGTTATGCCCTTAAAGCCTGTTTTCAACTTGTTTTAGTTGCAATTTTACGAATACCTGTATCGTCTAAATTTTCACACCTTCCATAACGGCGTGAAAAACGCTTAAGAGTGGAAATTGTCACTATCAATTAGCTGGGCGTTAACAGTAATTACAGTGAGAAAACTTAGTAATTAAATTCGAAATATAAATGCTGTACACTATGACACAATTTAGTGGTTATTTTTTTCTCCTATAACTATCAGATCGGATGGCATGCCAGCCGCACTTACTTCGATATCTATACGTCTCAAACAGTCACTGTATAAAGAAAATAAAAAAAATTCTAAGTGCTGATCGTCTGTAAATTGTCATTTTATTATTCCGAAAAATTCAGTGTATGGTAGCTGAATCGGAATAGGCAATTGCGATTTTTGTTCTCGTGCAACAATGTACCCTGTATATTTTTTATGTACAGTGAAAAAAGGTGAAGAAACAAAACGGATTTAAAGTTCTTGATACCATCTGAGTTCAGATTCGAATAAGATTTGTAGAAAACCCAGATGTACATATAAAATTGGTATACATGTACTCCGATACGAAAATCACATGTTTAAATACCACTGGTTACGATGTGTAAATATTAAGGTGCTGTATAGCGAAATTTCCTATACTGCGCTTGAACGAAAATGCGATATTACGAAAAAAACGGCCAATCCCTTGGCTTTTCGTAGGATCGCGATTGTACTGTATATTATTCAACAAAACGATTATCAGGTAATTGATACATGCCATGAATTTTGGAAAAGAACTGCATGAAGGGACCACACTTTACAATATATATTTTCTTTTTCATGGATGAATCGTGTTGATATCATAAATGTCATGACATTAATTTCTTGATTTAGTTGCAAATGGCAGTTGATGGACCAATGGAAAAAGGGTTAAATCAATGAAAAACTTATGTATCAATTTTAGGGCTTGGATGTTATTGCAGGTACATAAAAAGGTACACATTTTACAGTTCTAGAACTATAGTATTTTAGTTAAAAAAACTTTGAACTGTGCAGAAGTATGACTCCCTCCTGGAGTTGATTTTGGGATTGTAAGGCATGCATCAATAAAATTACAATTGCCTAGTTGCATAATAATTATTTTTTTGCTGTTCAGTTTTCTTATAAAGCACTGCTTTTAAGCTCACCTGAGCAATGCTCGGGTGAGTTATTGTGATCGCTTGATGTCCGGCGTCTGTCTGTCTGTCTGTTGTCTGTCAACATTTAGCTTGTGTATGCGATAGAGGCTGTAATTTTCAACTGATCTTCATGAAATTTGGTCAGAATGATTACCTTGATGAAATCTAGGCCAAGTTCGAAAATGGGTTATCTGGGGTCAAAAACTAGGTCACTAGGTCAAATCAAAGAAAAACCTAATGTATGTGATAGAGGCTGTATTTTTCAATTGATCTTCATGAAATTCGGTCAGAATGATTGCCTTGATGGAATCTAGGTCAAGTTCGAATATGGGTTATCTGGGGTCAAAAACTAGGTCACTAGGTCAAATCAAAGAAAAACCTAGTGTATGTGATAGAGGCTGTATTTTTATGGCCCCCTTCAAAGAAGGAGGGGTATATTGTTTTCTCAAGAATGCTTTGGCTTAGTATCATGAAAGTCGATAGGAAGGTTGGTCATTACCTGCAGATGACCCCTATTGATTTTGAGATCTGTATGTCAAAGGTCAAGGTCAAAGTGACCCTGAACAGTTGAACGGTTTCCGGATGATAACTCAAGAACGCTTGGGCCTATATCATGGAAGTTGATAGAGAGGTTGGTCATGACCAGCAGATGACCCCTATTGATTTTGAGGTCAGTATGTCAAAGTTCAAGGTCACAGTGACCCGGAACAGTTAAATGGTTTCTGGATGATAACTCAAGATTGCTTGGGCTTAGGATCGTGAAATTTGGTAGGAAGGTAGGTCATGACCAGCAGATGACCCCTATTGATTTTGAGGTCAAAGGTCAAGGTCACAGTGACCAGGAACAGTAAAACGGTTTCCGGGCGATAACTCAAGAACGCTTGGGCTTAGGATAAGGAAAATTGATAGGGAGATTGATCATGACCAGCAAATGACCCCTATTGATTTTGAGTTCATTTGGTCAAAGTTCAAGGTCAGATTGGCCAGGAACAGTTAAACGGTTTCTGGATGATAACTTGAGAACGCTTAGGCCAAGGGTCATGAAAGATGATAGAGAGGTTCATCATGACCAGCAGATGACCCCTATTGATTTTTAGCCCACCATCATCAGATGGTGGGCTATTAAAATCACTCTGCATCCGTGGTCGGTCTGTCTGTCATTCCATCCGTCCGTCCGTTAACAATTTCTCGTTATCGCATCTCCTCAGAAACTACTGGGGGGATTTTGACCAAACTTTGTCAGAATGATGTATTGGTACCCTAGTTGTGTCCCCCTGAAAATCAGACTGGTTCAACAATTTATGAGTGAATTATGGCCCTTTGTTTATTTCTATAATTTATATAGATTTATATAGGGAAAAACTTTGAAAACCTTCTTGTCCAAAACCACAGAGCCTAGGGCTTTGATATTTGGTATGAAGCATCATCTAATGGTCCTCTACCAAGATGATTCAAATTATTTCTCTGGGGTCAAATATGGCCGCGCCCTGGGGGTCACATGGTTTATATAGACTTACATAGGGAAACACTTTGAATAACCTCTTGTCCAAAACCACAGGGCCTAGGGCTTTGATATTTTGTATGTGACATCATCTAGTGGTCTTCAACTAAGATTGTTCAAATTATACCCTTAGGGTCAAATATGGCCCCGCCCTGGGGGTCATATGGTTTACATAGACTTATATAGGGAAAAACTTTGAAAATCTTCTTGTCCAAACCACAAAGCCTAGGGCTTTGATACTTGTAATGTAATCATCTAGTGTTCTCTACCAAGTTTGTTCAAATTATCCTCCTAGGGTTAAATATGGCCCCGCCCTGGGGGTCACATGGTTCATATAGACTTATATAGGGAAAAGCTTTTAAAATGTTCTTGTCAGTACCTACAACATTCAAACTTGGACCACATATATATTTTTGAGTGGCAAGATGAACCTTGACATGAGTTGACCTTGATTTTGACCTAGTGACATACTTTCACATTTCTGTAGCTACAGCCTTCAGATTTGGACCACATGTATATTTTTAGCCCACCATCATCAGATGGTGGGCTATTCAAATCACTCTGCGTCCGTGGTCCGTTGTCCGTCCGTCCGTCCGTCATTCCGTCTGTCCTTCTGTTAACAATTTCTCGTTATCGCATCTCCTCAGAAACTACTAGGGGGATTTTAACTAAACTTTGTCAGAATGATGTATTGGTACCCTAGTTGTGTCCCCCTGAAAATCAGACTGGTTCAACAATTTTTAAGTAAGTTATGGCCCTTTGTTTATTTCTATAATTTACATAGATTTATATAGGGAAAAACTTTGAAAATCTTCTTGCCCAAAACCACAGAGCCTAGGGCTTTGATATTTGGTATGAAGCATCATCTAGTGGTCCTCTACTAAGATGATTCAAATTATTTCCCTGGGGTCTAATATGGCCCGGCCCCGGGGGTCACATGGTTTATATAGACTTATATAGGGAAAAACTTTGAAAAACCTCTTGTCCAAAACCACAGGGCCTAGGGCTTTGGTATTTTGTATGTGACATCATCTAGTGGTCTTCTACTAAGATTGTTCAAATTATCCCCCTAGTGTCAAATATGGCCCCGCCCCGGGGGTCACATGTTTTACATAGACTTATATAGGGAAAAACTTTGAAAATCTTCTTGTCCAAACCACAAAGCCTAGGGCTTTGATATTTGTAATGTAGCATCATCTAGTGGTTCTCTACCAAGTTTGTTAAAATTATCTCCCTAGGGTCAAAGATGGCCCCGCCCCAGAGATCACATGGTTCATATAGACTTATATAAGGAAAAGCTTTTAAAAACTTCTTGTCAATAACCTACAACATTCAAATTTGGACCACATGTATGGTTTTGAGTGGCAAGATGAACCTTGACATGAGTTGACCTTGATTTTGACCTTGTGACCTACTTTCACATTTCTGTAGCTACAACCTTCAAATTTGGACCACATGCATAGTTTTGTGCACTGAAATAAACTTTGACCTTGACATTGAACTAGTGACCTACTTTCACATTTTTGAAGGTACATGTGGGCTTCAAATTTGGACCACATGCATAGTTCCGTGTTTCGAAATGAAATTTGACCTTGATTTTGACCCAGTGACCTACTTTCACATTTCTGTAGCTACAGCCTTCAAATTTGGACCACATGCATGGTTTTATGTACCGAAACAAACTTTGACCTTTACATTGACCTAGTGACCTACTTTCACATTTTTGAAGGTACAAGCTTCAAATTTGGACCACATGCATAGTTCTGTATTCCGAAATAAGATTTGACCTTGATTTTGACCTAGTGACCTACTTTCACATTTCTCAAGCTACAGCCTTCAAATTTGGACCACATGTATGGTTTTGTGTACCGAAACAAACTTTGACCTTTACATTGACCTAGTGACCTACTTTCACATTTTTGAAGTTACAGGCTTCAAATTTGGACCACATGCATAGTTTTTTATTCCGAAATAAAATTTGACCTTGATTTTGACCTAGTGACCTATTTTCACATTTCTCAAGCTACAGCCTTCAAATTTGGACCACTTGCATAGTTTTGTATACCGAAATGAACTTTGACCTTAAGATTGACCTAGTGACCTACTTTCACATTTCTGTAGCTACAGGCTTCAAATTTAGACCACATGCATAGGATTGTGTACCAAACAAACTTTGACCTTGACATTGACTTAGTGACCTACTTTCACATTTTGAAGGTACAGGCTTCAATTTTGGACCACTTGCATACATTTGTGTTCTGAAGTGAAATTTGACCTTGATTTTGACCTAGTGACCTACTTTCACATTTCTCAAGCTACAGGCTTCAAATTTGGACCACTTGCATAATTTTGTATACCGAAATAAACTTTGACCTTAAGATTGACCTAGTGACCTACTTTCAAATTCTTCAAACTTGATGTACATGCATAGTTTTGTGTACAAAGAACTTTGTCCTTGAAATTGATCTAGTGACCTATTTTCACATTTTTCAAGCTACAGCTTCAAATTTAGACCACATGCACAGTGTTGTGTACGGAAATGAAAGTTGACCTTGAGCTAGTCAATAAGTCTTGAAATTTGGAACACACAAAAATGGCACATTGGTGGGCGCCAAGATCACTCTGTGAACTCTTGTAAGGTCAGTAGATCAAAGGTCAAGGTTACAGTGACCCAGAAAATTTAAACCGTTTCCAGACAATAACTTCAGAACACTTGGGCCTAAGATCATGAAACTTGATAGGGAGGTTGCTCATGACCTGTAGATGACCCCTATAGATTTTGAGGTCTGTAGGCTAAAGGTCAAGGTCACATTGACCCCGAACAGTTGAACCGTTTCCGGACGATACCTTGAGAATGCTTGGGCCTAGGATCATTAAACTTAATAGGGAGGTTGATCATGACCAGCAGATGACCCCTGTTGATTTTGAGTTCAATAGATCAAATGTCACATTGAACCAGAACAGTAGAACTTTTGTTTACAGTGAGCAAATAATTTCTGTTCCTTGTGTAATTACTGAATGCATCAAGGGGGCATTTCGTGTCCGACGAGCTCTTGTTCAATTGATCTTCATGAAATTTGGTCAGAATGATTGCCTTGATGAAATCTAGGTCAAGTTTGATAATGGGTCATCTGGGGTCAAAAACTAGGTCACTAGGTCATATCAAAGAAAATACTTGTTTAAACTCAAGAGACCACATTTTGGTCCAGTCCTAATGAAAATTGGCCAGAGTATTTGTTTCTATGAAATCACTAGGTCAGACATGTTTTCACTGTAATGGTGTGTTTCTCAGGTGAGCGACCTAGGGCCATCTTGGCCCTCTTGTTTAATATGATTTGGTACTGGTCATTTTAATAATTTTAAACTTGAACAGAAGCCTTTTTTTCTCCAAAGGAATACAATAGACAAAGCAAGTGCATTAGAAGATTGTTCAGATTATTTTGATTTGTCATAAAACATGGCTGCTAGGGGGAGTTGTCACTTTTTTCCTATATATATATACCAGTAATGAAAACTTAAAAAATGTTCTTGCCAGAAACTGCTGGCCCAGTTTTAAAACCAATTTTACACATGTTTCTTGGGTGACCTTTTATGAAGATTATACAAAGTATTCTGTTTCATCAAAAAACAGCCGCTGGGGTTCATTCGCCATCAACAGTTTCTTTAAACTTACAGCATCTCTAAAACCATTGAATGGATTTTGATGAAACTTTTATAAAGTTTACACAAATGATCTCTGGGTAGCCCTTTTTCAAAGTTGTTCAAATGCTTCTGGTTCATTGAATGGATCCCCGTCCCTAGATTTGCCACCTAATGCCACTCTTTGCCACTTATTTTCATGAAAAAAGGGTGGCAGTTGGTGGAAATAGGTGGCATTAGTTGGCGTTTGGTGTAATTCAGCTCTTTTTTCACCTAAGTGGTAAATTTGCCACCAAAAGCCACTTTATTTTGGTGGCATTTAGGTGGCATTAGGTGTAAATTTGAACATAGTTTTTCTTTATGGTGGTAGAAAGGTGTAAAATTGGTGGAAAGTATAACATAGTTTTTTTTCATGGTGGAAATCGAGTGGCGTTTAGTGGAAAATAGGGACTTAGCAAATTTTCTTGGTGGCGAATAGGTGGAAAAGAAACTTAGAAATTTTTGTGATGTTTGATTTAAAAGAGAACTGTAAGACATTGGATTACCCTGTACAAAAATCTTCACATGGACTCAGGTTGGAATCAAGGTATAATGGACTTCAGGCCTAATTGACACGGAACCTGACTTTGCTAAAACTGCACATTGACAACAGCTCGTAGAACACAAAATGCTCCCCGCCCCCATTTGATGCGTTCAGTAACTGTACAAGAAACAGAAATCATTTGGTCACTGTGCACTGGACGTTTGATGTACTACCTTTAAATCAATAATTATGGGCCATTTACCAGTCATAAGTGACTTCTGTATGGAATGTGATCTTAGACCAAAGCATTCTCTAGTTATTGGGCAAAAAAAGTTCTAGTGTTCTGGGTCAATGTGACCTAGACCTTTGACCACTGACTGACCTCAAAATCAGTAGGGGTCCTCTGCCGGTCATGATCAACCTCCCTATGTAGTTTCATGATCCTAGGTCAAAGAGTTCTCAAACTAACATCCGGAAACAGCTTAACTGTTCCAGCTCACTGTGACCTTGACCTTTGACCTACTGAACTAAAAATCTATAGGAGTTATCTGCTAGCTATGTTTAACCTTCCCATTCACTTTCCTGATCCTAGGCTCAAGAGTATTAGAGTTATCATCTAGAAACTGTTCAACTGTTCCAGGTCGCTGTGATTTTGACCTTTGACCTACTGGCCTCCAAGTCAATATGGGTCACTGCTGGTCATGACCAACCTACATATAAAGTTTCATGATCTTAGGCCCAAGCATTCTTGTGTTATCATCCGGAAACCAATTGGTCAACATACCAAATGACCGACAGACTGACCAACATCTGCAAAACAGTATACCCAGGCTCCGTCTTCAAAGGGTTTCATTAAAATCAGAATAAGTCTATGCTGACTCTAGCTGGACAAAAATAATATTCAGAATGGTATACAGAAAATTTGAATTTTCGTTCTTTTGTGAGACAGAATATTTATTGCTTATTATAGCTTTGCATTATATTCAATGAAAGACAGAAAAGGTGGAAAATAGGTGGCAACTAGTGGAAATTGGCTGTTCTAGCTGAATCTGAAAAGATCATTTTTAAATGTGTCTGCAGTGTATTATTCTTGCATGAGAGAAAGTTGGTTAAAGATAAGATTAATGATAGATCAAGTTACAAGCTCCCACACAAATGTATAGAAACAACCCCAGGTGGAATTTGGGTCAGTTAAGATTTATATATGCAGGCAAACATCAGGTCAGATGCAAAGAAATAGTTCTTGCCTATTCTCTTCATTAATTGAAAAAAAAGAAGTGTTTATAAAAAGGATGTTTTTACAATAGCTTTTCAACTTAAGTATTTGACACCTTCTTTAGCTGACCAAGAAAGTGTATGTGTGGAATCAATTTATCTGTGTAGTAATACCAAAGTTTGAAATCTGGCATTTGATGAGTCAGCCTGGGAGAAACTGGAAACACATTGTGAGAGGTAACAATATCATACTGTTTATTTTTTTTAATTATTACTGTCTTTAACATTGTCTTAATTACTCTAAACAAATACTTGAATTTGAAACAACATTTACCAAACTGCTTTGAATTAAAGTAAAAAAATCTCCTTCTATGTCTTCGGAAGTTTGGCAGATGGATAAATCCCAGATATATTTTCTGGAATATAGCTCAATCATGTTTATAACACTGTTTGTAAAATTGTATCATTTTGTAATTATTTACATTATTGATTAGCACTTAGGATACAATATGTACTTTAAACTGTTCATACCAGGTACCTTCTGTGAAAAAAGTGCAACTTTGTGACATGATATTTCTGCCTGACTGTATATACCTGAGCAGCACACAGCTTATTACTGCATAAAAGAAACATATCAAGATAATTTTGAATCAGGTAAATATTATGTTTTTATAAAAGCTAATGTTTAAATAACCCTTATTTTTTAAAGAAATACACCAATTAATAGAAATTCCTGGCATATTATATGATAAATATTAATTATAAATGTGATGAAAAACTCAAGTGCTATTACTACCTTTTGCCAAAGGCGGAGTGATATTATTTTTGGCGTTGTCCTTTCTTTTTTATCTGTCCGTCGGATTAACTGAAAATGCTTGTAATTGGAATAATATTTTTATAGCTTTGTCTATAGAATCACTAAACCTCATGTAATTATTATAAGCTCATTAACACTGCTTAACACTGCTAAGTTATTTACCTAATAAAAGAAGAATTTCCCCTTGATTTGGTTAAAAATAGGGATTTTTCCTGCATCTATTGATGGATCTTCATGAAACTACAAAAATGTAGATCACTACAGGGCATGTGCATGTGCAATTTCCATCAGGATCACTTCAGTAACCAAAGTTATTGCCCTTTAATTGTTTTTCAATCCATAAATTCCTACATAACAAATAATCCATTGATAAATATTCATGAAATTTGACACAAGAGTAAATCACCTTAGAGCAATTGTGCTTCCACATCTTTCATCAATTCTCAAGTTCTTGTTATTGATTCAAGATGCATATATTTCCACAAAACAATGTACTAACCGTTTGAGTGAATAGAATTTTTTCTACAATGTAGATTTTGATGAAACTTCTCATAATAAAGATGTTGCATATTACTGTGAAATCATTTTTATTTGCGTAGAACGAATTTTCGTGTATTTCGCGCTAGAACCAATGGGTGAATTTAAGACCGCGCTGTTATTTATTTATTCATTTATAAATTGAAAATGTGCGAATTAAAGCCCGCGCGAAACAGTCCTTTTTACGTTTGCTTGAAATTTGATGCCAGCGAATTTAAATGATTTCACAGTTTTTGGCATAGATTAAGTTTGTAGAGTTCTTTGTTATGTCAGTGAGTTACAGTTTAGTCTTTCGATTTCATATATTTTCTAGAGGAAATTTACAATTTTCTGCAAAATTATTCAGAATGTTAGAAAAATATATCTATTAATAGATGACATTGTATGGTTTGCTGTTACAGATTGTGTGCTGGAAAAATGGCCTTACATCCAAAGGAGTGAAATTTGGAGAGTCATTCGCCATCTACTTAAGCCATCCTGGAATATGAAAAAATAAGACTGCATTGACAACATCCTGATCCTCGTGTTCAGATCTTTTGTGATTTCTTGTGAAGAGTCTTTGATTTTTCATAAAAATAAAAAATATATTAATATAATTTGATTTTTGCTTACTACTGAGTTTTTTCAGATTCAGCAGGTGCAGCCGATTTCCACTAGTTGCGACGTATTTTCCTTATATTGCCAGCTATTTGGTGGCATTTAGTGGAAAATAGGACTACCACCATAGTGGCGTTTTGGTGAAATTTTGTCTGCTTACTGCCACCTGTTAGGTGGCGATAGGTGGAAGTAAGTGGCGTTTAGTGGAAAATATTTTTACACCATAATGGTGGCATTTTAGTGGTAATTTGTCTAAATACTCCACTTACTGCCACCACGAAGGTGGCTATTGGTGGAATTAAGTGGCAAACAAATTTACCACCATAATGGTGGCATATTTGTGTAAAACTGTCTAAATACTCCACTTATTGCCACCTAAAGGTGTACACAAGTGGAAAGAGGTGGAATTTAGTGTAAAACGGGTTTGCCACTGTCCTGTTCATTTTTTCACCATTTTGGTGTCATTTTAGGTGGCATTTTGGTGGAAAATTGTCTAAATACTCCACCATTGAAAAGGGTGGCATTATAGTGGCAAATCTAGGGACGGGTCACTATGGTTAAAATAGGTTTTCAGCTATCAAACTTTATTACTGGTAATAACAGGGTTTGACTCTCTACCGTAATTGTTCAAATTATTGCCCTAAGGTCAGAAATGGCAACGCCCCCGAGTGTGAGATATATATATACTGTATCTTTGAACATAAGAAACTTTGAAAATCTTCTCTGAATCCATAATAGCTAGAGCCTTGATATTTATTTAAACGTAACTCTCTACTTGTACCATTACGTTATACAAACACACTTGAAGCCTCTTAGTCAGGTGAGCACTTTAGGGTCTAAGACCCTCTTGTTTGTTGTTATATCTGTCAAATGTAAAAATTGGACACAGTATTTAATGCCCATTTACTTTAAATAAAATATAACAACCATGACAGTTAAAAGAAAATAATCTTAACATAAAGATACATATTGAGGGCAACTGAGAGCAGGCCGCTATGTAGAAAGTCATGCTATGTGCAGGATTAAACCATTTTGAGACCAACCTTGCACTCTTCAGGATATAGAATACATCCTTATTTGGCTAGAACACACCTTTATTTGGATAAAACACATCCTTATTTGGATAGAATGCATCCTTATTTGGATAGAACACATCCTTATTTGGATAGAACGCATCCTTATTTGGATAGAACGCATCCTTATTTGGATAGAACGCATCCTTGTTTGGATAGAACACATCCTTATTCAGACATGGGATACTACTCCTCACATGTACATCAGTTCATTATCAGATTTGTGTTGAGAAATATGCACAAGATTTTTTTGCACACCAGCAACAAGCATATATATGAAGCTATACGTAGATTAATTTCAAACCACTGAACTTTGAATAGTGCAAAGAAGAGAGTTGAATGTTTTTGTTGTTGTTTTTTTGCACATGTGGAGACTCCTGCTAGACTACCCAATTACTACCAATTGAGTTAGGTAGAAGTACTGCTTATTTTTGGTTTGGTGTGAAAATCAGTATTTGGGATTATATTGGTGTTACAGGATGTATTTAGTCTTTATTCATCAAACACAGTACAAATTCAGTCCTCCCTAAAGGGATATAGGTCAAAGTCTACTCGAGCCATTTCACTCTGCCAAGTCACACCCAGAGAAAGCTTAACCCTTACCCTGCTAAATATCTAAAATGGACCAGTCCATCATTCAATTTGGGCCATACCACTTATTATTCAAAGGGGTGTTCACTGAAAAATTACTGACTGAATAGCGAACAGTGCAGACCATGATCAGACTGCACGGATGTGCAGGCTGATCTTGGTCTGCACTGGTCGCAAAGGCAGAATCACTTGCCGCCAGCAGGCTAAGGGTTAAACAATAAGGTCAAGTCTTACTGCAGAGAAAACTACATCAGGCCATTTCTCACGATAATAAGTATTCATTGGAGACTAATTTTCATGGATTTGTAAATTCACAAAATAAAAACCCAATGAGAAAACAAGAGCTCGTAGAACACGAAAATGCCCCCCTTCATGCATTCAGTAACTGCACAAGGAACAGAAATTATTTGGCCACTGCACTGGACATTTGAGGTACTGACCTCAAGTAAATAATTATGGGTCTTTTACCAGACATAAGTGACCTCTGTATCAAATGTGACCTTAAACTAAAAGCATTCCCTAGTTATTTGGCAAAACATGTTCTACTGTTTTGTGTCAATGTGACCTCGACCTTTGACCTACTGACCTCAAAATCAATAGGGGTCATCTGCTGGTCATGATCAACCTCCCTTTCAAGTTTCATGATCCTAGGCCCAAGCATTCTCAAGTTATCTTCCGGAAACAGTTTAATTGTTCTGGGTCACTGTGACCTTGACCTTTGACTTACTGACCTCAAAATCAATAGGGGTCATCTGCTGGTCACGACCAACATCCCTTTCAACTTTCATGGGCCCAAGCATTCTTGAGTAATCATCTGGAAACCGTTTAACTGTTCCAGGTCACTGTAACCTTGACCTTTGACATACTGGCCTCAAAATCAATAGGGATCATCTGCTAGTCATGACTAACATCCCTATCAACTTTCATGATCCTAGACCCAAGCATTCTTGAGTTATCATTCCAGAAACCGTCTGTTCTGGGTCACTTTGACCTACTGACCTCATCATCTGCTGGTCATGACCAACATCCCTGTCAACTTTCATGACCCTGGACCCAAGCGTTCTTGAGTTATCATCCGGAAACTGTTTAACTGTTCCGGGTCACTGTGACTTTCACCTTTGGCCTTCTAACCTCAAAATCAATAGGGGTCATCTGCTGGTCATGACCAACCTCCCTATCAGCTTTCATAATCCTAGGCCCAAGCATTCTCAAGTTATCTTCCGGAAACAGTTTAATTGTTCTGGGTCAATTGAACAAGAGCTCGTCGGACACGAAATGCCCCCTTGATGCATTCAGTAATTACACAAGGAACAGAAATTATTTGCTCACTGTAAACAAAAGTTCTACTGTTCTGGTTCAATGTGACCTTTGACATAATGACCTCAAAATCAATAGGGGTCATCTGCTTGTCAAGACCAACCTCCCTATCAACTTTCATGATCCTAGACCCAAGCGTTCTCGAGTTATCATCCTGAAACAGATTTGTCTACATACAGACTGACCATCTGCAAAACAATATACCCCTCCTTCTTTGAAGGGGGGCATAATAAAATTCACATTTATTTCAAGTTGCGATCCACAAATTCATGTCTCTTAAAACATGTTGTGTTTCTTTAGGGAAAGCTAAAACTGCAAGCTAAGTCCACTACAACAACAGGCCAAGTCTTATTTCTGAGAAAACTACTGTAAGCCAAGTCATCGAGAGAGAATGGTGCAAATGTAGGCAAAGTTTTTATTCAGAGAAAACTACATCTATAGGCCAAGTCCTCAACTATCAAAACCAAAATCTTTCAGTGCCATGCGGCAGCCATAGAAGTCTCCCCTTACTTGGATTCAGTGTTGTTATGTTGTCTGGTCCTTTGGAATCATTTTGCACTCAGTCAAACAGAGTCTGCTAGTCAAACAGTCTGCTAGTCAAACAGTCTGCTATTACTTTGCTTCATTTTTGGTTGCATTCTATGCTTCCTTAGGATCTTTAACTATTGCAACAGCAGTCTTCAAGTGCCGTGTGGCAGCAGTAGAGAGTCTCCTCATAATTGGATTCAGTGTTGTTATATTTTCAGGTCCTTTGAGGTCATGCTAGTCCACTCAATATCTGTGTAATAGAATCCTACTTAGGCCATTGCTAGAGGGCATGAAGGGTCTTGCACTTTCTATTATTCCTCATGAACAAGCTTGATCAAACTGAGTAAAAAATTGCTATTATTATTCTTGCTTGCATACTATGCTTCAAATGTTCTAATTTTTGACTGTCAAGGGTCATAAATGCGATCTAAACACAAGGTTCACAACTTTACATGCTGAATAAAATCTCTATAATGTTTGATGACACTAGGTCAAATAATTTTCGTGATATCCACGACACATATTTTGACTGACAAATGGAAGTGCCCCCAAAAAGTTTTTGTGTGTGCAGGGAGGGATTATATGGGGGCTCAAAAACTACAAAGGCTACTGTGAACATAATTTCTATCCTCTATGGCACTACAAAAGTTCACCTACTCCGCAGGTCACTTGGCAAAACCACTCGTCTCGTATCCATTACTAAAAATATCTTAAGGATGTACGAGCGTTTTTTTTTCAGGATATCCGCCATTTTGAAAAATGTTTCTTCAAATATTGCCTTCCAACAAAAGTTTTGCCGGAAATTAATGCTAAATCATTAAAATATGGCTAATAAAGTACCATTTAAGCAAATAGATTCTGCTTTTTGCGAAAAAAAATTTTCACCCTTATTTTTGGCTGGCATTTGTCTAAAATTGACGTAAGTTTTACAATGGGGTAGGGGTAGGTAATTTCAAATATCTATGAAAGTAGATCAGGTTTCGATTTGATATTTTCCTGACTGATACATATAATGATAAGCTATAACTGAAATAAAATGTTTCAAGATATCTCTTTACTTTATCAGGAAAATATAAATTAAATAAAAAAGAACACAAAATATCAAAATTCACTAGTTTTTGACAGTTTTTTCTTAATAAATCTCTTAGATGCACGGTGACCCCTACTTTTTTTCTTACCATTTTAAAGCATTTTTGTGCGTCATTAAAGCTGCAAAATATTTTTAAAATCTTACCGTGAGAAATTTTTTTTGTAGATATAAATACATTTTTTCCATTGAAAATAAAGTGGGTGGGGTAATTATGTCAACATGTGAAAATGAAAGAGATTTGTTTGTGACATTTATGCTTATATAATACTGGCATCACCTTGTATTCATATTAACCCGTAAGACATGAAATCCCTATAACATTAAATGGGATATTATATGTTTTATAAAGTACAACAATTATTTCAATTTTACAAAATTTCAGAAATGCTTAACAGTAGGTGTGGAAAATGCCCTATAAAATTAAAACGAGTTCGGTGACCTATGTTTTTTCTTCTCTTGTTTGTCTTGAAAACTAATGTTCTTCAAGCTCACAGAATATGAAAAAATTCTTAACGTTAGAAAAAATTCGATCGTACTTCCTTAATTAATCCCGTGACAGTGTGTTTAAAAAACCTAACAGTGCAGTGACGAATATCATTGTGAAATCTGACCACAACAAGGAAACAAACAAACATATTTTAAAGATTTTTATTAGAAAGAAAGACAGTAAAACAAGTTAGTAATCATTAAATATCCAGCATGGTCCTGCCATGACATTGTCAATGTAAAAACAAATTATTCAAAATGCAGTTTGATTAGAAAGAGATACTTGCAAACAGAATGATGGAAACCTACAAAATATGCTTAGATAATTCTAATCTATTAAATGTTTGATAAACATAATCCATAGCAGTGAATTTCTTCTGAACTATGCAAACACAACAAGTAAAGATGTATGTGTGCAGCATTTCAAAGGTCTAACGAATAATAGGTTACAGGATGTTTTATATTATGAATAAAAACGTTTTTTTTTTTTTTACAAAAAAAGGTGTTTCACAAGAACATTCTTGTGTGTTTCTTTTCTTTTGAATTTCTGAAGAAAAGAAATCACAATTTTTTTTTTGAATTTTTGAAGAAAACACTCTCAAAAGCACCTGAACACCTTGTGCTCAGAGCTCAAGTGAGCTACCAAGTATAAAGATATTTAACACATTAGTTGAGTCCTGACAGTTTTGTGAGTCTCTGGACAGAACATGCACAACAACTGTATTGTTAAAGGTTTATGCAAGTAATGTTTAGTCTGGTTCTAAATAAAACAGTATTTGAATTTCTGGATGTACATAAATGTCCATCTAAAATGAAAATTCATACTGTTTCTATTTTTTGCTAGGAGATTAACCAAAAGTTTATTCATAGTTCAATTATTTTCTTTCAACAGAAACATGAAAAATTTTGGAGACAAGACTTATCCCAATAAATGCAGTTTACATAATAAATGCACATAAAACTTTCTTTTGTTTAAAATTTTAACATCTGCATTCAAGAAGCAATCCTTTGACAAACAATTTAAGGTATCCGGTCCACAAATAAGCAATTTCTATATAACACTGATTAAAATATATCAAATATTGATGCCTGGTAAGCTCATATAATATTGGTATCATTTGAAAGTGTATTGTCTACTGAAAAAGAAAATATAATTACATGACAAAAATGTTTTAGAATTTTTATTTTTTCACTTAATAGTTTTCAATGATACTTCAATAGAAATTCATTTATTACAATGTAAAATTTATCATTTTGCAGTAAAAAAAACATGACTGTAGTGATTTGTGCATATTATTATGGTAATTTTATTTACAAGTTCTTGTTCAGCAGACACAACTCTTTCAACTGATACCAAAAACAATCACTATATGAGCCGTGCCATGAGAAAACCAACATAGTGGGTGTGCGACCAGCATGGATCCAGACCAGCCTGCGCATCCGCGCAGTCTGGTCAGGATCCATGCTGTTCGCTAACAGTTTCTTCAATTCCAATAGGCTTTAAAAGCGAACAGCATGGAGCCTGACCAGACTGCGCAGATGCGCAGGCTGGTCTGGATCCATGCTGGTCGCAAACCCACTATGTTGGTTTTCTCATGGCACGGCTCAATTATTATGCCTCCCGCATCAGTACTAGTAGATGCCGGGGCATAAAAAACATAGGGTCACCAGGCATTGGAATGTTACCTATTTGTGGATTGGATACCTTAAAGATAAAATGGCAAGAACTAACAACAGTTGCAATGGGAGACAATTTTTGTGACACAACAAAAACAATAAAATAGTAAAATCACAGACAGTTGACTTTTCAGCCAAGCTTAAATTTCTATTCTGATATAATTTGCATCTTGGAATGAGACAAAAATACAAAATTCCAAAAGCATGCAGACAATTCTTCAGAATACTAAAACCACAAGTGTATGTTTGCACAATACATTGCATAGTAAATATTGCGACACTGACACAGTAAATGCTTGACTTTATCACAGCTCATATATTAAAGGTGTTCCTCACAATTGTTTGTGCCCACCATACTGCACAAAGGTACAAATTATTTACTTTTACTTATTTACTTATGAAATTTTTGCAAAAGTAATATAATTAAGTCAACCAAACATATTTATCATTTTTAAAAAATGTCTGATATTTAAACTTATGTGTCATGTGTTGTAGCCCTCAATACGTGTATCAGTTAACGTGTCTCAGGTATATACCTGTGTTTATCAAGTACATGTGCATCTTAAAATGGACTTTGCTTGCAAATTTACCAAAATTTCTTATACTAAGTTGTACGGAAATACATAAGGAAGATTCAACAAAGGTGAAATAATTTAGCTGACGTCTCTGTTTGGAATTTTGCAAGGAACACAAACTACATTCTGTGCCTTTTTCCGAGTTGGTCGGACGCATTGGTAAAAAAAGTATTTAATTAAACTTCAAAAGCAAACAAGGGTTGATATTTTGTTTTGTTATTATTCTTCATGGCATAGAGTATTAAATTACAAAATCACAAATTTTGTAAAAATTTTACTCACTAAATGTTTAAAAATATTCACAAAGTTGGTCAACAGATTGATTTTTTGACACCATGGTTTAACTAATCAGATTTTCAATGTTAATGCTGATGCCAAAGACAAATGTAAAAAGTTCAGTATCTGTATGAAACTAACCCATTTGGGGAAACAATTGTGAAAAACATCTTCAAATGAAATAATTGCTGATAAATAACTTAAGAGAATAAAAACAACAGTAATGTACATGATAACAAGTAAAGCAAACTTAAATAAAATATCACAACACCTGACATACATGTCAGGAAAACATCAATACAGAATTAATAATTGAAATATAAATATTATTATTCTAAAGTGATCACTAATTTCATTATCTCAAAAGGTGTGTCTGTTGTAAAAACATTCAAAATCTCAGTTTATTGAGATATGCCGTTAGATTGAAGTCAGCAGCATTAACACACTTATTTGGATAACAGTACAACAAAATGTTTTCACTGATTTTTTTCCCATTCTAATTTTTTGAAAAGTAAACAAAAATGTAATGTTTCATCTTCCTTTTTAATAAAGATATCTGATATAATTACAGTCTCACACATGCTAAAGAATAAGAGAAAAAGGGACATGTTCTTCAAACAATGGTAATAAGGCACACTTCTTACATTCTCACATTGCCATATTCAAGTACCTAAATATCACAAATACTTCATTGGGAACACAACAATAAAATGTCTTTAAATGTAGACTGTTGCCACTTCCAGTATTTTTTCACATTATTGAGACTGTCAGATAAACAAAAAGAATAATAAATATACTCCAAAAATAATTTGTGTACAATTAAAGTGATCACATAATAGGCATAAAAACTCAAAATTGACAATATAAAATGCATTTGTAGTACAGTTAAAGGTGAAATAAGTACCGAGTTGTGTTAAAGATAATATTCTAGTGAAAAGACTGTTTCCCTCTCTGGCCGATATTAAACTAGCTCTACTTAACTAGTAAACTATATTGGAGTAAACCATCCTCAATAAACAACAAAGATCATATTCAATTACTCGGACATACCTGCACCTATGTTAGTACATATAATTATATCTGTTCTAATAGCTTGTTCAACAGGATGCGTTTGTTGTTAATTTCTCAAATATATTTGATCATCTCATTAGCATACCATGCTGTTGTGCTGTTACAGCAAATAGGCAGATAGAAACATGTACAGACCTACTATGAACTGAATTGAATTGATATGGTGTTGCCATATCATAATATATTGTGATACAAAATTTCTGACAATATCCATCACTAAACTGTTGATTCATCAGCTTGTTCCAATGTTTGTAAAAAGCTTCAACAATAATATAATGTCTGAAAAAAAATTAACTAAGGGTACTTTTCTAATGAAACAACTACAAAGATGAATTTTACAAATATTAACAAGCTCTCAGTACAGTCTTTATTGTTTCCTTATTTTCTATTTGGTTTCTGCTTTGGTCCGCTTTTATCTTTTCCACCTTTCTTACTCTGACCACTCTTTGATCCCTTGCTTGTCTCTGTGGCTGTAGTTACAACACTCACTGATTCTGAAATACACACCTTCATATAAAACCAAGAAATTTAGCAGTACATTAAAACCAAAACCATTATTTTTATTTTTTAACTGATTATCAATTTAAGACTTTTATTTAAGGAGATGCATAAACATATCAATTTGATATATTTAGGCATCTCCTAAATAAAAGTCTTAAAGAACTCTCAACCAGATATAGAAATGTAAAGTTATCTTAAACCAAATAAAACTTGATGATGTAAAAACTGCTTTTTCTTTCTTGTAATCAACATAAATATTTAAACAACTACTGACCATCATCTGCTACAAATCCTGGATTATCTCCCTGTACCTCTGGTTCAAGGTCAGCCTGCTTGCTCTCCGTCACCTCAGACTCCTCTGGATCTGGTACATAACCAGGATTGATGTTTGCCATCTGATTATCACCAAGGTCCTGGGAACCATGATCACTTGGCTGGCTGCCAACTACAGAACTTCCTGATGCTGGACGCCCTGTAAACAAAACAGGCTAAATATTCCCTGGAAGATTACAGAATTTTTGTAACAGTCTTGGATGTCATTTTATAACTGGGAATGATTTTTCAATGTGCATGCATTTTGCAGTTTTAGCATTCTTTCAAAAATTATCTTAATTTAAAAGCCAACAAATCAAAAATGATCAACTAAGCCCATAAAAATGGATAATTACTATATATCATGAAAACTGTTTACCTGTAGGGGATCTACCCCTCCCACTGTGTGAAGATCCTGCAGAGGCCGGCCTGTGGGCAGAGCTGGTAGGTGACAGGCTCATCCCACTGTGAGCAGACGAGGGTCTCCCTGGCGGTGACAGTGTGCGGCTAGGGGAGACAAATCCAGTATGGTCTCTTCTTAGAGAGGCAGCAGAGCCAAATAAACTGGAACCAGCAGAGCCAGGTCGTTTCCCAGACTTACTGCTTTTGCTGCTAATGCTGCTACTTGCCTAAAAAAAGACTATAATATTGAAATATGGCGTCGGATACCATGCAAGATGTTCATGGCACATGGTGCATAACTTTCTTTTTAATCATAGTTTTGATCTAAAGGTAAATGGTACCAAAGCTCTTAATATTTGAATGATAGTTCTACAAATCAAAATAGAAAACATTTCATCAAAGATTTTATATCTAAATTTTTCATTTAATTTCTTTCGTATTTTTGTGACCTCTTGACTAAAAAGATATTGGATTTTCAAATTATGTATAAATCTGATCAATGATCAATTTGATACTAAAACCCCTTATGATACTGGGAGGAGTAGGCCTTTGACTGAGGCAGTGTTCATAACTCTCAATAAATATGTACTGGTGTAAACCAGTTGAAACTATACCAAAATATGACAAAGATACATTCCATATTCTATATAAGTTTGATAATAATAATAACAACAAGAGGACCATGATGGTCCTGAATCGCTCACCTCTTCCCACATGACCCAGTTTTGAGTATGACGTCGTTTTTTTCTATTATTTGACATAGTGACCTAGTTTTTGAGCTCATGTGACCCAGTTTTGAACTTAACCTAGATATTATCAAGATAAAAATTCTGACCAATTTTCATAAAGATTCATTGAAAAATATGGTCTCTAGAGAGGTCACAAGGTTTTTCTACTATCTGACCTTTTGACCTAGTTTTCGAAGGTACGTGACCCTGTTTTGAACTTTACCTAGATATCATCAAGGTGAACATTCTCACTAATTTTCATGAAGATCTCACGAAAAATATGGCCTCTAGAGAGGTCACAAGGTTTTTCTATTTTTATACCTACTGGCCTAGCTTTTGACCGCACATGACCCAGTTTCGAAATTGACCTAGATATCACCAAGGTGAACATTCAGATCAATTTTCATGAAGATCCATTGAAAAATATGGCCTCTAGAGAGGTCAAAAGATTTTAATAATTTTAGACCTACTGACCTAGTTTTTGACTGCAGTTGACTCAGTTTCAAACTTGACCTAGATATCATCAAGATGAACATTCAGACCAACTTTCATACAGATCCCATGAAAAGTATGGCCTCTAGAGAGGTCACAAGGTTTTTTATTATTTGACCTACTGACCTAGCTTTTTATGGCACGTGACCCAGTTTCAAACTTGACCTAGATATCATCAAGGTGAACATTCTGACCAATTTTTATGGAGATCCATTCAAAAGTATGGCCTCTAGAGAGGTCACAAGGTTTTTCTATTTTTAGAACTACTGACCTAGCTTTTGACCGCACATGACCCTGTTTCGAACTTGACCTAGATATCATCAAGATGAACATTCATACCAATTTTCATACAGATCCAATGAAAAATATGGCCTTTAGAGAGGTCACAAGGTTTTTCTATTATTTGACCTACTGACCTAGTTTTTGATGGCACGTGACCCACTTTAGAACTTGACCTAGATACCGTGAAGTTATTTGGTCCTTTACTATATGTGAATCAAATAACTTCACGGTATCATCAAGATGAACATTCAGATTAACTTTCATACAGATCCCATGAAAAATAAGGCCTCAAGAGAGGTCAAAAGGTTTTTCTATTATTTGACCTACTGACCTAGTTTTTGATGGCATGTGACCCACTTTCAAACTTGACCTAGATATCATCAAGGTGAACATTCTGACCAATTTTCATGAAGATCTCATGAAATATATGGCCTCTAGAGAGGTCACAAGGTTTTTCTATTTTTAGACCTACTGACCTAGTTTTTGACCGCACGTGACCCAGTTTCGAACTTGGCCTAGATAGCATCAAGATGAACATTCAGACCAACTTTCATACAGATCCCATGAAAAATATGACCTTTAGAGAGGTCACAAGGTTTTTCTATTATTTGACCTACTGACCTAGTTTTTGATGGCACGTGACCGAGTTTCGAACTTGACCTAGACATCATCAAGGTGAACGTTCTGACCAATTTTCATGAAGATCTTTGAAATATATGGCCTCTAGAGAGGTCACAAGGTTTTTCTATTTTTAGACCTACTGACCTAGTTTTTGACGGCATGTGACCTAGTTTCGAACTTGACCTAGATATCATCAAGGTGAACATTCTGACCAAATTTTATGAAGATCTTGTGAAATATATGGCCTCTACAGAGGTCACAAGGTTTTTCTATTTTTAGACCTACTGACCTAGTTTTTGACCGCAAGTGACCCAGTTTCGAACTTGACCTAGATATCATCAAGATGAACATTCTGACCAACTTTCATAAAGATCCAATGAAAAATGTGACCTCTAGAGTGGTCACAAGCAAAAGTTTACGGACGCACGTACGGACGACGGACACCGCGCGATCACAAAAGCTCACCTTGTCACTTTGTGACAGGTGAGCTAAAAATAATAATAATAATAATCAATAATAATAACTTTATTTAAAGAGGCAAACATAGACAGTGAAGTGAAATAACGTATTATGAACAAATAAATCCTTAGTAGCCTAAAGTTATCTTTACTAAGTAAGGGGTTTAAACTGGGCAGTTATTGTTCTTAATCTAGATATTTTAAATCTGATATAGATCAAGGAAAAAATACTTTACCAGTAGTTACCGGTAAACAAGATAGTGTTATTTCTATAGAGCGACGCAGCGGGGCGCCCCACCCTGCCCTTTTTTACTGCCACCACGCTGCCCTTAAAATGTGCCCTCTTGCCTTTGATCTTCTGCTAAATCCCGCCAATTTCCCTGTTGACATGCCTCGACGTTTTTTTCAGCAAATTACGTCACGGCGAGTGCACACAGATAATGAGAATCAATGAAGTGTTAAATCTAATTGATAAAGAGTATGGATCCTGTGAAATGTCAAAAAGGCGTGCGTAAGCGGCCAGCTGATTACCGAGTACGTGAAAAGTGCCCTAGATTTCTTAGTGCAAAATTTAAATAAGACCGTTGTTTAGTACAATAACAAGTATAATGTCAATGCAGTTTGATTCTACTGTAATTTAAACTAGAAAATGCACAAATTTTAATGAATATCAAAAGTAAAAGTAAGTTTAGAATGTCCGTTCACGGGTCTTATTACTCCCGATGTCGTATGAAATTTTTCCATATTTACTTCAAAAAAGCTGACAGTCGGGGTATTTTTTATGATGAGAAACATCAAAATTTGATGACCTATCTCTGGTTTACCCTAGTTTGTCATGTAAACTGAGTAAAAACTACTTTCAAACAACATTCCGAAAGTGTACCAGTATCCGGGTAGTATATTTTGGATATGTGTTTTAATAAACTTTAACCTGACTGTAATAGCACTTTTCTGTTAATGAAATATTGATGAAAGACCTGGTCAATACAACATGACTTTTGATAATTATTAGTTTACAATGTGTCCTGAAACAGGCCTTTAACTATGTTGTTTACAACATAATTTGGTTTCAAGATTAAGCTTATATTAAGGCCCTCCTCTATTTCATATTCATATGAATAAGTTGACATTCTTTGTGACATTTTTTAAGAGAAAGGCTTGAATGGTTTAACCTAAACTATAAAGTAAGTAAAAAGCCTTTGTAAACTTTTTTACTGGTTTTGGGAAAATTTACCACTTTATTCTGTGACATTTCTTTTAAGTGTGCAATAAAGATAAATGGAATACATATTAACTATAGACATCTAGAAATGCAACTACTGCTATGGTAACTTTCACGTATAAAAGAGCACCCTGCCCCTTTCGGACAGCACCATGCCCCTTTTTGGCAGCACCCTGCCCTTTTTGAGCTCTAGAAATAACACTACAAGAGGGCCATGATGGCCCTATAATCAAGACAAACATTCTGACCAAGTTTCATAAAGATCACAACTGTGGCCTCTAGAGTGTTCACAAGCTTTTCCTTTGATTTGACCAAGTGACCTAGTTTTTGACCCTACATGACCTAGTTTCAAACTTGACCTAGAAATTATCAAGACAAACATTCTGATTAAGTTTCATAAAAACTGAGTCACAACTCTAAGAGTGTTCACAAACTTTTCCTTTGATTTGACCATGTGACCTAGATTTTGACCCTACATGAACCAGATTCAAACTTGACCTAGAGGTCATCAAGACAAACATTCTGACCAAGTTTCATAAAGATTGAGTCACAACTGTGACCTCTTGAGTATTCACAAGCTTTTCCTTTGATCTGGCATACTGACCTAGTTTTTGACCCCACATAATCCAGATTCAAACTTGACCTAGAGATCAAGACAAACATTCTGACCAAGTTTCATAAAGATTGAGTCACAACTGTGACCTCTTGAGTATTCACAAGCTTTTCCTTTGATCTGGCCTACTGACCTAGTTTTTAACCCCACATGACCCAGTTTCAAACTTGACCTAGAAGTCATCAAGATAAATATTCTGGCCAAGTTTCATAAAGATTAGGTCACAACTGTGGCCTCTAGTGTTCACAAGCTTTTCCTTTGATTTGACCTGGTTACCTAGTTTTTGACCCTACATGACCCAGACTTGAACTTGACCGGTAGATTATTCTCATGAGTTTCAAACCTAAATTGTGGTCTCTAGAGTGCTGACAAGATTTTCCTTTGATCTGGCCTAGTGACCTAGTTTTTGACCCAACATGACCCAGTTTTGAACTTGACCTAGAAATCATCAAGACACACATTCTGACCAAGATTCATAAAGACTGAGTCACAACTGTGGCCTCTATAGTGTTCACAAGCTTTTCCTTTGATTTGGCTAGGTGACATAGTTTTTGACCCCACATGACCCAGATTCAAACCTGAGCTAGAAATCATCAAGACAAACATTCTGACCAAGTTTCATAAATATTTGGTCACAATTGTGGTCTCTAGAGTGTTTACAAGCTTTTCGTTTGATCTGGTCTACTGACCTAGTTTCTGAACCTACAATACCCAGTTTGGAACTTGACCTAGAGATCATCAAGACAAATATTTTGACCAAGTTTTATAAAGACTGGGTCAACTGTGGCCTCTAGTGTGTTCACAAGGCAAATGTTAACAGACGACGGACACCGAACAATGACCGGTTACAATAGCTCACCTTGAGCACTTTGTGCTCTGGTGAGCTAAAAAGGCTGATCAGAAGGACATACAACATCTCACCAAGGAAGGGTTTACAAAAACACAACATATTAAAGAAGAAAATGATTCAAACATATCCATGAAAGAAGTATACAACAGCACAAAAAGAAGAAATCAGTAGCAGTTCAAAATCATGCTAAACCTATGTTTGTTTACAAGAACTACAATGATTTTTTTATAAAGATTGTGTTTAATGCTTTATTAAATTTCATACACTTGAATTTTTGAAAGTTTATACCTTTTTCATTAGATTTAGAAAGAATATAAACCACTACATTATCAAAAACGTCTTCTATATCCACTGTGCTTATGTCTACTAAAAATAGGCTATTAAAGGGAAAGAACTATCTTTTCAATTATCAATTTTGCTAAGGGTTACCCACTACACTCACATATTTAACACATTCTGTGCACTATTCCCTGTATAGGGGAAGACAGATTTTTTCATCTGTTTCCAAATGTTTTATGCCCTAATATGTATATTCCAGGGTAAATTACAATCTTATCCATACAATAAATTGAACACAGCTGTCAAAAATCTGACACAATACCCAAAAGCAGGTAAGTGATTTTGAACTATTGTGTGTATAGGGTGGTTTTTCTGTATCATTTTAAGCTGTAGGATAAATTTTGTTTAATTTATTTAAAGGTTTATAAAGGACCTTTTTAATGTTTAGGCTTGCACACGTTCTAAATGATAAACAACAGGGTCATGTAGTCCTAAGTCACTCACCTGAAAATGACTGTTGGACCTTGAAGATATGAATAACACACTAAATCATGAGTGTTTAGTATTGGAAAAAAACACACCTAAAACTGTTGAACAAATCTGAAAGTTCCTTGCAAGGATGCTACAGAACAAATTTAATGAAGATCCACCCCAAAAAGTCATTTAAAGATATTTCTTTGTTTAGCTAAAGTGGTTCTTTAAAGGGACCAAGTACCCCCATTTGAAGAAAATTAACAGAGAATTTTATAAGCACGCTACAGACCAAGTCTGAGTGGTTCATGACATGAAGTTGTTAAAAGGTATTTTTATATTTAGCTTTAGTGGCCCAAAATCATGAAAATGTAGCTAAGTGCCCCCTTTTGAACAAAATGAAGAGAGGACCATACATTTATGCTACAGACCAAGTTTCATGAAGATCCATCACATAGTTCATATGAAGAAGTCGTTTAAAGGTTTTCTTTATTTCTAGATCCAGCAGCCCCTAGATGGTGCTAAATCCCACATTTGAACAATCTTGTGGAAGGACCTTACAGGCATACAGACACTATATAGGAAAATGATGCGGAAAAAAAATGGTAGTCGCATAATGGCGGATACAAATAGTCCTCAGTATTTTTGCTCTATAGAGCTATTTTCCTTATTTTCTTTTCAATTTTTTTTGCTATAATCACAATGTCATGGCAGGTCTATGCTTGACATGTAGGTAGCACTCTCATGTTTTAGCTGATTTTGCAGTTTGTGTGGTTGACTGAAAATATATTTCTTGCATCAAACATGACCCCCACTTTTCTTTTGACTTTTATTCAGCACTGACAATATTCTTCAAGTAAATAAAGTCACAGACAATTATTATGGGTCCTGATGTGTGCTGTAGCCGTTGGAAATATGTCAATTTTATACAGAATAAAGAACAGCTATTTAGTGCGTTGTAACCTATAAGGTGACATTGGTAAAAATTGAAATCTGGCCAAATGAGGGTGGAAATGGGCTACTTTGATTAGAATTTGATAGAAAATGACAAATTAATTGCAATTTTGTTGTAAATGAGGATAAAACCCAAAAATATCACATATTTACTATTTTTGGGTGTATTTTTTTCAAAAACTGCATATTTATAGCCTAAAGATTGCTAATTTCTGGCAATCAGAGGTAAAAATGAACATATTTAACAGTTTAAATGTGTAATTTGTATGCAGATCAGAGAAGAAAATGACAAAAACAGGGCAAAACAAGGCTACAGTTAGGGTAACTGCTTGAAAATTATGTCACAATAGCTATTTTTGGCAAAATCTAAAATGTTGTCTTATGTTACTGAAAATGCCATAAAACTTAGAAACTGTTGATATCAAGCTAAAACCTTGTATTCTTTCATGCACTTGGGTTCCTTGTACATTTCATATGAAACTGGCATAATGTCAGAGAAAAAAGTTTTTCTTATAGGCGTACAGACACTAAATAGGAAAATGGCGCGAAAAAAAAGGTAGTCGCATAATGGCGGATACAAATAGTCCTCAGTATTTTTGCTCTGTAGAGCTATTTTCCTTATTATTTTTTTTTGCAATTTTTTGGCTAAAATCACATGGCAGATCTATGCTTGACATGTAGGTAGCATTTTCATAATGAAATAACAACATGACAGAATTTTTCATGGAAACTTAGATCATACACCACCACTACTATTTGGGGTCTCATTTTTTAGCTGATTTTGCAGTTTGTGTGTTTGACTGAAAATATTTTTCTTGCATCAAACATGACCCCATCAATCAAGCAGTTCATGAGAAGAAGTTTTTTAAGGTTTTACTTTTTCTTTAGCTCTAGTGGAAGGGGCCAAGTGTCTTAATTTTATCAATTTTGGAAGAGGACCTTACAGTTATGCTACAGACCAAGTTTGATGAAAATCCTTCAAGCGGTTCAAGAGAAGATGTTGTTTAAAGGTTTTGCTATTTTTTATCTTTAGCAGTCCCTTAAAGGGGCCAAGTGAATAAACTTGCGGGAAGATTTTGCCAGAATACTACTGACAAAGTTCGGTGTAATTCTAACCAGTAGTTTCAGAGATGATATCTATGTAAATTGTGGATGACCTTCTGTTCAGGTGAGCTAAAATGATTCACACCTTTGAAGATTTTAGCAAATGAAATTTCATTAAAGCCTTTCTTGCCACCTTAAAAATGCTCATTAGTTCTGCAGTAACTCTGTGTCAAAGTCATTATCTGTATCAACAGTTCAACCGTAGGAAGTTTAACTAAGTGACTTGAGGCATACACAATTTTTCTAGCAAGTAAAAGAAGTGCAGAAGAAATTTTACACAGTTTAAATCTACAATACCTTTTGCTTGTTTTTATGTGTCTAGAATGATAATGTCATGACAATTACATCCAATACTTGAACAGCCTAGATCAGTGGGCTACACGTATGATAAAAAAATATTGATAAGAAAATGACATTATCCTATCTATGCTGAAATTCTAGCAACTGATTTGTATTCTCCCATAATGCAGCATATTAAAGCAATGATCTTGTAACATATCGACCAATCAAAAGTGGCATGAGCACAAACAGGTCACACTATGTATTATATTGTAATTTATCTCATGCTTTAAAATAAAACCAAACTGGTTATTCGCTTCCATTTCTGCTTAGATTCTATTAAAAATATGTTGGAACAGGTCACAAACCTATCACTGAACAAGGATGAAAAATTGATTATATCAGATTTTAATGTTTCTACTTGCGTGGTTGTAGTGCATGCCATAACCGGAGGAAGCACCATTTCTCCATTATCTTGGCTGAGTGAGAAGTGATTTCTCCATAGAGTCTAAGCCATAGGCCTGAGATCTTGTCCTGCAGATTTCTTAAAAAATTAAGGGAGATATATTTTATATACGTACTTTTGATGAAGCAGATATTGGCCTTGGTGTCTGTCTATCTGATGAAGTAACATGACCAAACTTCACTTTGTAATGTAATCTATCTTCATAGTCTTCATCATCCTCTCCAGTGTGGTCAGGATCTTCAACAACTGGTCTGCAATCAATAATACAACTTAACATCTTTGTCCCTTCACTGCCTTTAACAAACATGTTAGATGTAAACTATTTCTCTGGGTAAAAAGCCTGGCACCAGGCTCTGTCTAATTTCAATTTAAATTAGATTAATTGTAACTGATTTGATACAGATAAAAGATCATCCCATAAGATATTGTTTCTATTTGCTTCTTATCTCGGTGACATGTAAATTTACATTTAAAATTTGCATATTTTGATAGCTGATTATTTATCTTCAATGTAAAGGCAATGTTGTTCTTATTTTAATTCCATCTGCTAGGACTTCTTAAATCCTTTAAAGAAGTGAAAGAATTTTCAAAATCGGCCATGAAATGATAAAGTTGTGAGCATTTCAATATTTAATCAAAATGACGGCCATTTTGTTTCCATGGCAACAAAAAACAAAATGGCAGATTTGTTTATTTTCTAGATATATATTTGATCTGTATTTAATATTTCTGTAACATAATTTCTCTACTTTTTTCCAGCTGAAATGAAAGAAATTACCATGTTTTACATCATGCACTCAAGAAACAAGAAATTAATCTATCTAAAATGTCATTTGCTATTTAAAGACTTCAGCAGTGTGTAAATGACATCATAAACACACTAAAATGGCTGCCTCCATGATCAGCCATTTTCCTAAATTTCAAACTGCCATATCTTTTTCAATAGTGGTTCGATTTCTTTCAGTGCTATGAAAGGCTTGGGGATGGCTTTCGTATGAAATAAAATCAACTTATTGTCAGGCATTCCTTGCCCTTTAAGGAACAAATGATTATTTTACTTGAGAAAAACAGAGATACATTATGTAAGAACTTACATCTCAAGGTCTATCAGATCAACCTCTGGCAAGTTTCTTATCATCCCTTGTACATTATCTTCTTCCTAAAATTACAATTTAAATTTCTATAAGTAATACTATAGTTTATGTTGTCTTTTACTGTATAAATTGTTGTCTGCTGTGTAAATTGAGAATACTTTACACACCAAGCATTGGTTTTCAAACCCATAAATAGACAGTGCAAAAATATGCATTAAATACTGAAAAAAAAACAACATTTATGTAAGATTGAAAAAAAATCAACATAACAATGTTTCCTATTATAAATCTTACTACTGGCATAACAGCAAACACTATTTCTGCAATTATAGGTCTACAATTAATAACTAGATGCCCACTGGCAACATGTCGAGCCCACCCGCTGTCAAAAGGACTGGGAGTTGCACATGACACTCCCTGTCTCACTGAGGCAAACATTTATGCCAAATAAAAAAGAGATTGCAAAAAGTTACAATATAAGTTATTTAAAGTAACAACAAAGGGACGTAAATCTTAAAAAAAAAAATTAAAAAATTCTAAGTCCACACAAAAATCCTCACCAGTAGAGATAGGTCAAAATTCACCTGAAAATTGGATGTAACATGCATGTTGTACTACAGAAAAGTGGTCTTGAATATAAGCTATTTATAGTTACAACAAAGGGAAGTAATTCTAGGATCTTGCGCATGACACTCTGTCTCATGATGATGAACAATTGTGCCAAGTTACATCAAAATCCCTCTATGCATCAAAAAAAATGCTCCAGACAAAGTCATTCTTGTATCTAACTTTTGACCTCTGTGACCTTGACCTTAGACCTAGGGACCTCGTTCTTGCGCATGACACTCCGTCTCATGGTGGTGAACATTTGTGCCAAGCGACATCAAAATCCCTCCATGCATGAAGAAGAAATGCTCTGGACAAAGTTGTCATTCTTGTATCCTTTGACCTCTAAGTGTGACCTTGACCTTAGACCTAGGGACCTGGTTCTTGCGCATGACACTCCGTCTCAAGATGGTGAACAATTGTGCCAAGTTACATCAAAATCCTTCCATGCATGAAGAAGAAATGCTCCGGACAAAGTCACTTTTGAATTTGACCTTTGACCTGTGTGACCTTGACCTTTGAGATAGGAACCTGGTGTTTGTGCAGGACACTCCGTCTCACTGAGGTTAACATTCATGCCAAATATAAACAAGATTGCTCCATGCATGTCAAAGTTATGGTCCAGACAAACAAATCCGGACGGACGCACGGGCGGACTCCCATACGATTCATGTATTAGGTGATCATTCCATTGTTTGAAAACAATAGAATGACCACTTAAGGAACAAAAGAATTAAGTGGTTACGGAATGAATACAAAGGATTTCTATTGTCCTAGGCCACACCTCCTACCACCTAAGGTACCAATCGTGTGCTCGCACGCACGCACGGACGCACGCACATACACCGAACAGCCATTTGGACAACTATGTCTTCGCATCCGCAACCGGGCTTGACAAAAACAGATTCCTAGACTGTCTCAAAACCCTTTGTTTGTTTCATCATATTCCTCTGTAAATTAAAGTTTTCTGCAAAAACAGTGGAAGTAACTGAAGCAAGTTGTTTCTAAAGTGACATTTTAATCATCCTTTGCTCAAAACAACAAACCATTTTAAAGACTTGAAATTTTCTTACAAAATGCAGCATTTATCAAAAGCCAGGGATCCAAGCTTACACACTTTATCCTGCTCCCATTCTTTCAAACAAAAATGTTAGAAATTGAGTACAGAAATATAAAAGTGAACAGAAAGTTACAGACCAGCTTGTAGGTAAATATTTCAGTGAATATGATATAGGCTATGAATACTTCATAAAAGCTACACCTCAGTAGTTCTAGCTTTAGGCACAGAATACTGACAAAAGATGCCCCGCTGTGGATTCAGCTATAGGTACAGCACACCAGGCAAAAGCAGTACCTCTCTGGATTCAGCTTGGCACAGGAGACTTGACAAAAGCAGTACCTATCTGGATTCAGCTTGGCACAGTAGACTTGACAAAAGCAGTACCTCTGTGGATTCAGCTTGGCACAGTAGACTTGACAAAAGCAGTACCTATCTGGATTCAGCTTGGCACAGGAGACTTGACAAAAGCAGTACCTCTGTGGATTCAGCTTGGCACAGGAGACTTGACAAAAGCAGTACCTCTCTGGATTCAGCTTGGCACAGGAGACTTGACAAAAGCAGTACCTCTGTGGATTCAGCTTGGCACAGTAGACTTGACAAAAGCAGTACCTCTGTGGATTCAGCTTGGCTCAGGAGACTTGACAACAGCAGTACCTCTCTGGATTCAGCTTGGCACAGGAGACTTGACAAAAGCAGTACCTATCTGGATTCAGCTTGGCACAGGAGACTTGACAACAGCAGTACCTCTCTGGATTCAGCTTGGCACAGTAGACTTGACAAAAGCAGTACCTCTGTGGATTCAGCTTGGCACAGGAGACTTGACAAAAGCAGTACCTCTCTGGATTCAGCTTGGCACAGTAGACTTGACAAAAGCAGTACTTCTATGGATTCAGCTTGGCACAGGAGACTTCACAAAAGCAGTACCTCTGTGGATTCAGCTTGGCACAGGAGACTTCACAAAAGCAGTACCTCTGTGGATTTAGCTAACGGCAAAGGAGACCTGACAAAAGCTGAATTTCTGTGGATACCGCAAAAGGCAAAGGATGTTTGACAAAAGCAGTACCTCTGTGGATTTACCTAAAGGCACAGGGGGCCTTACCAAAGTTGTATTTCTACGGATACAGCAAAAGGGGAAGGATGCTTGATACAACTGTACTTCTGTGAATTTAGCTACAGACACAGGATACTAGACAAACAAGTTATACATCAGTGGATTCAGCTACAAGCATACATTACTTTACAAAAGCTATACCTCAGTGGATTCAGCATCTGTGGAATCTTCAACAATCACATCTAGCAAATCATCTGAGTAGTTGCCACCAATAGGTTGTGGGTACAAGTCTTCATAATAACCGTCTTCCTCTGTAAACATACATACCCAATTAATCTCTAACACAAATATTAAAAAAAAAATATGTAGAAGTACCGAAGCTAATATAGACAAAGACTTTTTGCATCATAATCATGAAAATATAAAATAATCCTTAAAATGTGTCAAGTTGTCTAGTTACTACAGGGTCATCATAGAGTGGACACTGCTCACATTAAATTATCACAATATAAAGATAAAATCTTACCACAGTAATAATTATAATGGTAAACTGTTTAAATACAGTCGAATACTGTTACCTCGATATTCAAGGGACTGTAAAAATTACATCGACGTATCCGAAGTTCGACGTAACAATATCGACTATCTAGGACTACTTCGACTTGGTCGGGCGTCTGAATTGTCATAATATCCAATGCATTTTCAAAGGGTTTGAAAGGGGAAAGAAATAATATAAAACGTAAACAAGATTTTAATTTTATTGACAAATAAAACACCCTATTTAAAAATACATACATACATACAACATTTTAATTTTTTAAAAATACCTGTAGACATTCGCATTTTAATTCCTTCCCTAAACAAGTCTGCATGTAGCGGTAATGTTCCTAGATGAGTAGTCATTTTGACTGTGCTTCGATAACGAAAATTTGCCAGTTAAATACGCATATTATTACTCAACCCTAAATGGCAGATTTTTACTCCGTCAGACAGAAAAAAATATTTCATTCAAATTAGTTGTTACATGTATATTGGAAAACAGCTTGCCCGCTTGCACGCTGTTTTATAAGACTAATCATTGTGAATTAAATGCAAACTTCCTGACATTTAAATTGGATTTAAAGATTAAATAACAAACACACAAACTAACTTGATTATGATTACTACATCGCCGGACAACAACAGGTTGATTTTCACACCTTACATATAACATGGATATTTTTGACAAGCTGTAATATCAACGAAACCAGGTGTAAAAACAGTACAGGTAAGTTGACGGGACTAAAAAATCTCATCGAGCTAAACAAAATATCGAGCTAATCATATCGAAGTAATGATAAATAATTACATTGAAATATATAGGGAAAAATCGGGACCGACTAAAACACATCGTGCTAACCGGAGTATCCACCTAACCGATATCGAGGTAACGATATTCAACTGTACTTTCTATATACTGACATTTAACATTCCCAAGTAGATCTACATATAAAAACAGTAAAAATAAAATTGTCACATAAATTATTCATCATTTACCTTCAAATTCTTTGTCAGCAGGTAAAGCAGGCCACATCTTTTCAACAGCTGGTTCAAGAAGCTTCTTCTTGGCAACTTTCTCTGAACGCCCATTCAAGAACAGTCCTAGGTAAATATTACATCAAAATTGCTTGCTGATTATACCATTTTATATTTGATCACATTTTTATTAATAGAGTCAAAATGCCTGTTTAAAATGTGGCTGCAACATCTTTGTTAATAACATAAAATATATTATTTTCCTATTAAATCCTATTCTGAATAACTGTTTTCTTAAGTTTCTGCCATGAATATTTCATTAACAATGGTACGAAGTATTGCCACCGTTTTGATTACCTCCCTTTATAGCCTGACTGTACACTTTCATGTGTAATACTGAAAGTAGTATTTTTTTAACCATTTAATTCAGCATATTCTCTAATTGGATAGCTGTTTTAGCTATATTTTATATAAAATTAAAAGCCTTACGGAACTTTAATATGGCTGATTTTTTTAAAGAACGGTTTCTGTTATAAAATAAGGTATCTTGATTAGCGAAAGCGAAAAGCTTACCCATAATGTACATCTTCAGGAGTAGTCTTTTCTTGTGCGGTGGTACCAGAATGAAGTCATAATCTCGCTGTGCCAGTCTCTGACTGAACATCGGTATCATTGGCATGAATTCTGCCGCTGTCTTTCGTATCGTCTTCTTCACGCTCTCTATGAGAACAAACATAGAAAATGGGTTAGAAGTGTGCATGAGTATTTTGATATTTATGTCAGTGACAATCACTCTATAACAGAAGTAAAACAAGTGCTGTAAACTCAGTATTTTTGACAATCATGATAAAATTTAAGACTTGTAAAATAATCAAAACTGTTTCTAAGATATCACAGCGCACAGACTTACTGCAGTATGTATTCATAGTGCCATGTCCTCACTAACAAGAGTACAAAGACTTGCTTTAGAATGTACTGACAGTGATTGTCTTCACCAACTTTAGTACATAGACTTGTTATAAGCATGTACTCTGTCTCATAGTGACTGGTGAGATTGTCTTCACTTACTACAGTACACAGACTTGATATAATTATGCATACTGGTATATCTTTAGTTTGATTGTTTTCACTAACCATGAAAACTTTGAAGATTGAAAAGCGTACACATCAAAAATGTTACAGTTGTAGTCCACTGTTTACAGGATATTTCTAAGGATTTAGATATTTGCTAAACTGATCATGTTTGCTGCGTTAAATATGGGAAAAAAACAAAACAAGAAAGTAAAATTGATACACTACAGTTAGTGGTCTGACATGCCACCAGTTAGGAATATTGTTTTTTATTCCATACATGTGTATCTGCTGTTTTAATTTCAGTATGTCCACAGTTTCTATAAGCATAATGGAATCATTTTTTCCGAAGTTGTTATGAAGATTTTCTAGAAAGTTATTTAAGCATTTTTTCTGAAAACAGTTTTATATTCTCATCCATGTCTCCACACATTTTTGATAAAAATAAAAATCTTAAAAATTCCTCACTGCTATAAAACAACAATAGCTAGCAAATTGTTTTAAGGGGAAATGGATGTCCCTGTCTGCCTCTCCCTCCAGGAAAGGTCTTGTAATAGAATAAAAAAAACATTGTTTACCTGCAAAGAGAGATTTGGGAGCTAATTCAGCATGGGTTTCAACCAGGTCATCTAGGACCTCCCATAACACCATGTGTAGTGGATCACAGAGGTACTCTGCTTCCCGACAGTATGTGTTCATTATATGGATATGTCGTGCCAAATCATGAACTGGTGCAAACATGGCAGGTACTCGCTGTATCTTCTCTGAAATAGTATTTGAGCCGTGCCATGACAAAACCAACATAGTGGCTTTGCGGACAGCATGGATCCAGACCAGCCCGCGCATCCGCGCAGTCTGGTCAGGGTCCATGCTGTTCACTAACAGTTTCTCTAAATCCAATAGGCTTTGAAAGCGAACAGCATGGATCCTGACCAGACTGTGCGGATGCGCAGGCTGGTCTGGATCCATGCTGGATGCAAACGCACTGTGTTGGTTTTCTCAGGGAGCGGCTCATTTGAGTAATTTTTAACCTTATTTACTTACTTAAAATGTATTCTGTTGCTCAATGCATCAACAATCAGTTGACAAAGACTGAACAATTTTTCTTGATTTTGTATCAGTACTAATTTGTTTTCCATAAAAAACTGACAGCTTCCCCACACAAGTAGTAGCTGTAGGATAAAATGACTATATATTCGTAACTTTGTGCTCTAAACCTGCTGGTCTATGCTCTAAAAATGTCCAAGATAAAATATTTTAATCTGGAAAACTGTAATAATGTTAATTTCATACTGAGCCAAATATTCATTAATTTAAATATGACGTTATTTTAAGAGCAAAATAGCTTTATTTCAAAAAGTATCACAGAAGATATTTAGTTTTGACATCTTCTGGAACTCACCATGTGCAATCTTGGCCTTGATTATACCAGTCATAAACTTTTTAGTCTCTGGGGTTAGCTGTCCAGCACCAGACGTTGCTATGTTTGGCCAGACAGATCTCTTGTAACAGCTCTTGGTTGAGTGACATAGAGTACGGGAGATCAGATAGACCAGCAGTACTATCACAGACAACAGCCAGCAGGATTGTATCAAAATTAGAAAGTAGAAAACATAGCTTGGTGTGAGCCAGGCAGATGGCGTAGTAGCAGGGGTGTAGTTTGATAACAGGGCCCCTATAAAGCTGCTTCCAACATTACACAGAATGCTGAATATAAGAAATACATTGCAGCTTGTCAGTCTAAATGGTCGAATCAGGACAGCAGCAATCACAGCCAACAGCAAAACAATAGTTGTAAACATGGCCTGGAACTTGATGTTATTGAAAGCTGCTGCAAATATAATCAGAAGGACAAGTTTGACCAGCTGAACTGTTGTTCTGTAGTAACGCCCTCTATACTTGAATGAAGAAAATATCCACATGGAATCATTCAGCCAGGCCCTATTCAAGTGGATCTTGTACTCTGTTTCCTTCATCAAGATAAATGACAAGTATCCATTACTTGTGCCTGTCATTCCCTCCTGACGAGTCTTCCAGACCAGGAAAGCCGGGTACATCAAAAATGTAATGATAATGTATATAAGAGCTGGGGCTCCATTCTTCCAGTAATTGGTAGTGAAGCAGTCATATTCATTCATTGTGTAGATCCTGCTGTACTCTCCCTCACATTCGTACACTCTGAACAGAGCAACTCCAAGTGGAAGAGAAAGTACATGGACAATCACCATAAATATCAGCTGTATCCAAGACATGACACGCCTTGCCCATGATTCTGGGTAGAAAAGACGTTTCATACTGATGTGTAATGCTGCATAAATAATTGCAAGTCCAGCAGCCCCTGCAAACCAGCCATACATTATGTTTTGGTAGGATGTACTGATTTTACTACTAGGAATGTAATAGCCCTGCACACTGTCATAGACATTGGGATCTGTGAATTTAAGCATCTCCCAGGCATCCAAATTGACAGCAAATAAATAGTATGTGTTCCTCAGCCATTTTTCCGGGTAGACCCATCTCAGTGACATTGACTGAATAAGAGCAAATATCTGAAGGTAGTCGAGAACCAGCAGGGCAACATCCATCCATACAAGGTTAACACTCCGCTTTTTCTTCTGATCAATGATATTGAAAACTTCATCCTCATCATCAATAACTGGAATCTCCTCGTCATCATCTTGTCTTACATGTAAAGCATTTGGTTTCTGTCTATATGTTGGAGTACCAAGCCAGTCTGTTGTAAGGAGAGGATACACCTCCCCTTTCTTATTGTATGACATGTTAATTTCCCTCTTCTGTTCAGCTCTGCAAAACAAAATTTATCTTAGTACTTCTAAGTAAGTGATTTATCTTTAATGAAAGTTTGCAAAGTTTCAAAGCTATTGTTCTTTCTGTGAAATGGACAGAACCAAGAAATTCCAATTTTCCAAGTGCAAAAAAAGGCTATATAATTCTTATAAAATGCATATAAGAGTTAAGGTTCTTGGTCTATTTACCCAACCTGGAACAACTAATACATAGACCTTCCTGACCAAACCAATGATGATAAAAAACGGTTAATGATAAAATCATTTTACAACTTCTACACAAGTACTTTGGATAAAGGTAAGATCATTTTCACTAGTATGTCACCTTCTTCGTGATTGTGATATTGGCAAATATATCGTTTGTTAATAAAACCTTTTTAATATCATATTGTCACTATACCTGCGTTTATTTTATTTTTATCATTATTATCATTATAAATTATTATTTGAATGATTTCTTTCAACTTCATTGCACACATCTTCACTGTCTAGTGGGGACCCCCTGGTGTGCTTAATTTGCCCTCCAATTCGCTGCTATAGCATAATAGCTGATAAGCAGCAGATAAGGTTGGAGTTGTTTATTGGATTGATGGGGTGTGGGGACACTTATATAGTAGTGGATCTGGGCTTTTAAGGCACTGATTTACAAATGATAACCTTTTTTGTGAATGTAACAAGCAGAAATCTTCATCTATCATTTAACAACGGTGCATGAAATCAATTTTTTTAAAGAAAATGTGAATATTGACATTCAAAAATGACCATGTGCTAATAACTTTGCATTACATCATCAGTTTCTCACAAGAGTCAGTGCACAGATGTCACGGTGTGACACTAGTACAAATGAGGTTAAGTCATAACTTAACGTGTATGACTATCAGAAAATAAAAACAGCATTAGTTACGGGTGAACACCACTAAATCTGGCTGTTCTTAATATGTCCACTTACTCGATAACATTATTTCAACTTTTTCTATAATTGCAGCACATCAGATTTTCTGAGACTTATGTTTCCATAAAGAACTATATTGTTACTAAAGAAAAAGATAAAGGGGCCGTAACATATATATATATAAGAATGTTATGATCCCTTATATATAACCCCCTAACTTTACTGTTTTGCTTAATTTAATTCATTCAATGTCTCTTTTCAAAAAAAAAAATTCTTTTGTCACCATTTTTATCTAGCATGTGATAGGAGCATGTAGATTTCCATACAACTGTATCAACACATACTGAAACTAGCAATAACTACAGAATAGACAACTCTTGCAAACCCTTGATTCGGGATCTTCACAAAAGAACTGAAATTCTCGCATTTACTCTTCAAACCTAGCTTACTGTGTTGTATAGAGGGTATTTTGAATACTGTATAACATTTAAGACATAAAAGTGTGCAGACTGGAAATTATACACTCCTTTCCAAAGTGAAAATACCATGTATCTGAATGGGGCTAAAAGTTTCATGGTGCAATAAAGATATAGTCTGTAGTAAATACATCAAGAAATATGACAATTAATAGCATAATGAATAACTTATAGCTATTTCAAAATCATCTCCTGTTTTTAAAAGATAAATATATAGTATCCTAGCTCTTTGTAAATACCATTCTCAGTATTCCTATCGATTACTAGCCTTATTTATCTGGCTTATCGGGATGACTTATTTTATGATCTGTTATTTTATAGTTGTCATCCCTCTAAGCCTTACCCATATCTGCATTTTACTGTTAGGAAAACAAAGACGTTAAAAAATCCATAACAGTCATAAAATACTGGTCAAACTTAATTGTTTCAATAAACTAAACATTAATATTCATGTAGAAACTTCAAATGGGTAGAATATAACTCATAATTTTAAAGAAAAAGAGACTTAATTTAAATCTTTAGAATTATGTGTAAACAGGTGCGAGGAGATATTTACCCTGACACCGGTTTCAATACACAGTGGACTGCCAATGACACTAAAACTGAAGAAACATTGATTTAAACACAAAATATACATTCAAAAAATGTAAACAAGGCAATTTTATGCTTTAATGCCAACATAAATTCATTATCATAGATGTAATCGTTAAAAACACATTGTAAATGTACCAAAAAACCTTCCCAATGGATTTCATTGGAGATTTCCTAACAGAAATATGCAGAATATAGAGATTGCCGTGACGTCACGCATTAACACCTGTTTATCTGGCAGTTGGCAAAACAAATGTTTTTACATCGTTTGTGTATGGTATCGGAATTTTTAATTTTTAATAACTTTTTCGCTCATTTATGGATTTTAAAATTTCAAAAAGTTTTGAAATGCTTGCGATTTTCATATTTTCTCATTTAAATATCTTTTTAAAATGAATAACCAATTTAAATGACATATGATTTTAACAGCGGCGTAGCAATGCTCCAAACTTTTAGAAAAACCACTGTAAGTTAAGCATTCATAATAAATCCATTTCATTTTGAAATGATAATTAAAAGTAATCAATAACTTGTTTGTTTTATATACTTTCCAATGATAAAAAAATTATTGATATCATTTGTGTTTTAAGAAAGTTTAAGTCATTAGAAAAACATCACTGTTTACAAAAAACATGGACGCTCGGCGTCTGCCCACCCGATATTTTCTTATCGGTTCTAAAAATAGAAAATACAAGGGATTTGTATACAAGATCTCTCCTATAAGTTTGGACGTGTCAGAACAGCGACAGTCAAAAGTTATCATGCTGTCCCAAAACGTCAATTATTTTGACTAATTGATTACCAGATCTTGACTCAGCCCTGTACGGGTTGTCTAGAGGTCCGGTTACTGCAGTAGCCTCTTCCAATTTTATTTACAGAACATTTAACTGTCCGAAAGTGACGAGGTATGATTCTGAATAATCCCGCATACTTTAAATATTGACAGATAAGAATATTGTTTGTTTATACCATTTTGTTTCAAATGAACCGGTCTGGTCCAACTGGCCTAGCCCTATTGTCTTTTACTTTAGCATGTTTAGTACGTTACCTGAACATAGTAATTTGCTGAACAGGTGCGCGTCGGAAGAATTAATATGTGAACATACTTTCTGTTAAAAAGCAATTTCTTTTACGTTCAAAAACGATTAATTTATTAATCAATTAATCATCGCCCTACACAGCGGGTCAGTATGTCGATGTTGCGTTGAAAATTTAGAAATGCATACCGTCACCTAAAATCTCATTCGGCCGCCATATTGTTTACAAATTCTCTACGGAGATGACGGACTGTATTTCAATCTTTTCGAAACAAAAAGCATATTCATAATTCAAGGTCTGATAACCAGTCTGGTAACTTCGGCCTTGACATATTGTGGTTACCGGCTCTACAATTGTCCGCACAATGAAAACCAAAACCAGTAATTAAAAACTGACCTTTCAACTTTACTGATAACACTGTCACAAAACTCATCGCGTGAATTACACATATTTACAGCGAATTAAAGCATTGACAACTTCATGAAGATGCCTCTCAAGTTTGCAGCCAACATTTCGATGCTGTTTCAAGAGATCCCATCATTGTTGGGTCGTTTTAAGGCAGCCAAGGATGCTGGGTTCAAGTATACAGAGTGTACCTTCCCTTATTCTGAGGGACCAGAGGAGCTTGAAAAAGCATGTAAGGAAGCTGGTGTAGAACATGTCCTTATCAACAGCTGGCCAGGTAAAAGACTTTTTGAAGAATACTGTTTGTTGAATTAATAATCTTTTATTCGAAAAGAATACTGTTTGTTGAATTAATAATCTTTTATTTCATCATGTCACATTTTAAGGGTTATGACGTTCTATGTGTGTGTTTTTTCGCAAGACTTGAGTTTCACTTGAAATGTGTGGTATTTCTTTCTAAAACAGTACATGATGGCACCATTTACCGGGAGGTTGAACCACTATATGCAGCCCGTCTGGGCGTACCAGATGTTTAAAGCACTGGTATTGGCAATAGGGGTAAAACGACCTCAGGGGTGGGGGGTGCGGTCATGGCTGTTTGTTACAATAAGGCTGTAAATATTATCATTGTTCATTTATGATATTGTTGTTACTTTTTATTATTATGTACAACGCCATGAATTATTGAAAAGTTATCATTGTTATAATAATATGGCTTTAATCAAATTTTCATACATTTTGATGGCAATGTCACTTTTGTTATTGTCACATATCTGCGATGTGTCACATGTTTAATTGTAAAGCGCCTTTGAACGTATATTACATATGAAAAGGGTGCTCAACAAATCTGGTATAATAATAATAATAATGAGATAGTGATTTTACAGGATGATCAAAAAAGCAGTTTAGCTGCATTTATATATATTAAAGGAAGTGTCAACCCCTTCAACACAGGCCAACCATTTATAATTAACTGAGTTTTTAACTTAGAGTTCAGATGGTTAAAGTTAATTTGAAATGAATCCATCAGCTGTTTTTCAATATCTGCCCTTATAGTAACCCTATAACAAGAGTCAAGTATAGGACACTCTAACACAAAATGTTCCGCAGTCTCCACACAGGACCAACAAGGTAAGTTTCATCAGTGTTATACTGATTAAAACTTTTACGGTTAGTCTGTAGCAAGTATGTCCCTGTTGTTAGCCGGAGTTGAACTGACTGCCTTTCCAGTTCTCTTGCAGTGAATTTATTGCTGTACGCGGGGTGGACTTTGCCTGGAGTATAGGGGTCATTTCTGCAGTAAAAGAGTTTCTAGCCATCAGGATACTGCTAGCAAATTCTCAGGGGATTTTCTAGCCGTCCGGTAATCAGTTTCTTAATAAGTAATGATTTTAAATTAATATAATTTTACATGTTATTTACTTAAGATATCAATACTTATCTGCAAAGAAGTATAAATACACAGAATCGCAACTGGAGATAATCTTGCGTAGGCACGTATCACCACGTTTGAACCAGCATTATCTTATAAAAAGACTTACTGAAGCATTTTGCTGACTTGATCACTCGTGATCAAATCAGCAGATGCTTATCAAAGTATTACACTGGTGATACGGCTGTCACATAATAAACCGAATCGGGTCAAATTTTCAAACGACCACTGTTGATTTCTCAGACTTCCAATCATAAATTTATTTCTTCCCCGTGTAGAAAATACTAAACAACATTAAAAAGACACCATTAACATGATTAACATTATAAACAAACGATCTGATAGAAAGTTTTTCATGACACAAATTTTTATCCTTCTGCTTTCTGTTTCGTACACAGGTAACGGCCGACCGAATCAGGTCCAATTTTCAAACAACCACTTTTGATTTCCCAGACTTCCAGTCAAAAATTCATTCCAATCCCCATGTAGAAAATACTAACAACATAATACATTTAAAAAACACCATTATCATTATAAAATATAAACAAACAATCTGATAGAAAGTTTTTCATGACACTAATTTATATCCTTCTGCTGGCTGTTTCATACACTGGTAAAACGAGATCTCATTCAGTTCCTACATGATGTTGGCCAAAGAATATTTTTAATTGTCTCAAATAGATTACTGCATTTTCAGCCAGAAAAACCTTTTGCCTAAATCAGTAATGGCGAAGCGAATAGAAGGAGATGATTAAGTAAATAACATGTAAAATGATATTAAATCATTACTTATTCATTAAGAAATCGATTACCGGATAGCTATAGAAAATCCCAAGAGGATTTGCTAGCCATCCGGTAACCGGATGGCTAGAACGCAGGCTAGGCATACGGTTAGCGGATGGCTAGACACTTAATTCCTATTTTAAATTGGGATATGTGATGTCCTAAATTTTACAGAAATGCACAGGGTTTCATTTTTTCACTTACATGTTAATACACACCTTTTTATTATACTGATAATGAAAAATCAAAGCAATTTTTTTACTTCTGAATTCAGTTTTAATGAAACAGATGATCATCAAAGACATTGACTGGTTGTCATCAACATCATCTTCATCTACAGTATAATTGTCTTGCTCCAAGAAGAGTAGGTGGATTGAGTAGCCTAGGAAACCTGACAGTATTTTACTTTCTCTAACCCCCCACGCATGGCCATAATGTATCAGTATTGAACATTTGCCATTACTATAAAAGAAAAAAAAGAAGAGTGTATCCACTATTTGATTATTAAAAATATTGGTACATTGTGTACCTGTAACAGACAACAATTTACATCTAAATTAGGTTAAAAGTCTCTTTAAATACACTGTTAGTACACTGTTTAAAAACTGATAAAACAAGGTCTGGTGTTTTGAATGTTAGTATGATGTGGCTGGGTGTGAGCCATGGAAGACATGCTCTCTAGGGAAGATATCTAACCAACAAGAGAGCATGTCTTCCATGGCTCACACCTAGCCACATCATACTAGAAGCAACCCTGCTTGGGCCATGGAGACATGCTCCACAGCAACTCCAACTACGAATCCCACCTCTGGGAGTAACTCCAGCATCGGCAACTATCTATGCAACCTTACACTTGCCTTTAGCTCCGCCAGCACGATAGTTACCACGGGCACTAACAATACAGCGCCGCACAATAGAGAGTAAAAGTGGAACAACTCCAAATATAAGGATAACCTTAGACATATCCATTATATGTATGCCTCTTTAAAAAGAAGCAACATAGATCCTTTAGGTATACATGTAAAGTCTGAAGTCATTAAAGACTACACACTAAACGTGCAGTAGTATATCAAATCAAAATCATTGAAATTATGCAGAATGACCCAGAGACAGCAAATAACACAAAAATATAAGATGTAACAGGTAATACTCTTGGATTCACGAGCTTCGTACTCTCAACCTAGTAGGGATCAATATTTATGGATAGAATGGGAATACCGTACTCAGCCATTTCATTTATCTGGTGTTTTATAAGAATGTGTTGATATTCCTCAAGAACAGTCTGAAAGAGTCTGAGTAAAACACTAGTAAAGAATTATTTACTAGACAGTTCAGCATAATTACTTTAATGTGTTTTAATAACTATTTAATGTGTTTTAATAACTATTCATATGGCTTTCGATGTATGGACATTTTAACTTAAGCTCACATTTTACTTTTTGATATAGTTGTGCAATTTCCATCTAGTCGCATAATTCTTTAATTGATATAGTTGTGCAATTTCCATCTAGCCACATACATGTACTTCAATTTCCATCTAGTCACATAATTCTGTAAACTCTGTTATGCCTCTCTATGTCATGCCACCAACAGAAAGGACCACAATGGAAATAAGAGTTTTCTCTTTTTTGTTTTTTGTGTAATCCTTGGTGACAGTGTGCCTGTCATGGCTATTTATAATTTCATGTTATATGCATTATGTTAGTATGTTGTATTTACTATACATGTTGTTTTTAATTGTCCATGTATGTGCACTCCTTACCGAAATAAATCTATCTAAAGCCCTCCAGCATAGACTGATCTACTGCGTGTAGAGGCAGGCAGTTCCAAAGGGCTTCAGTGGCAGGAAAGAAACTGTGTTGATACGCAGATTTGCTGCAGGAGATTTGGTTGTACTGTTGGTTGTGGATTCTGGCAGATTTCGATATCCATAGAGTAAGATCTGGAATAACAGCAACAAGATTGTGCCAAATTTTGTACAGCATGGTTATTCTGGACATGTTGTGTTTGTGCTAGAGTGTGTCCTACAGGAGTTCACGGAGCATATTTGAGACCAAGTTTGTGCATTTGTAGTCATCTTTGATTAACCTTGCATCTCGGAGAGATTGGGTATGATGGTGACTCCACAATATTTAGCGCCCTCTGTAGGTTTTAACAGGGTGTCGTGGATGGTGTATGCATATCATTGAAGTGGATTTTACTTATTGATTATGTGGATAACTTCACACTTGTCAGCAGTAAATGGTTATCCATATTTATTTAGCCTTACTTTCTCAAGCAATAGCATAATAGTGTCAGCTAGGTGCCCTGTGGGTTTTTCTGATTAATTTTTTTTGTTAATAGAAATCAAGTGCTATTATATTGAAAAATTAAAGCACTTCAAAGAGTAATGTCATGTTCTGAACTGAAACAATTACAGTCTTAAAACCTCTTTGTAGGAAAGTGTTGGTGCTACTTATTAAAGTACTGTTTAAAATGTTCTGAAATTAAAATACATGTCCCCTGATGTAAACCAACTCATTTTGGTTGTAACCATTCCTACTTTTTTAACACATCTCCAATGAAAGACAAAATTTAATGAAATGTCCCCACTTCTGATTTAAATGGCCCCATTGTTGTTTGAAACGTCCCTGCTTTCAATGAAAACATGCACACTCCTTTTTGAAACTTCCCAAATTTGTTTATAATGCACATTCCCAAACAGTTACCCCACCCTAATCCACCACTCCACCCACATACCTACTGCATTTGTATAAGCTTTGTAATAATTTATTAGGATAGTGCAACATACAAAACACACTCCAATTCCTGTAGCTCCTTTACATGAGACCCATAAAAAAGTAAATTATTTTAAGTTGGATGAGTGGGGAACCAATTTCTGACACAAAGCCTGATTTTGTTGTCAGACAGTGTTACCATAGGACCACTGCATCTCCTCTGTGCTTGTTGGGTACATATTATGCTATAATATGTGCTATTTGATGTAGCAATATTGCTGTTGCTGAAGACAAGTTTGTTTTTATATCATCGTCAGATTTTACCTTCTAATTATGTTTCTTTGTTAGGTAAAATGGAAAAGGGAGAACTTGGCCTGGCTGCTTTACCTGATAGGGTACAGGATTTCAGAATGCAGCTTGAACTCTCCATCGAATATGCAAACTGTCTCAATTGCAAAAGGTTTTATTTATATCAGCTTTTTGTGCCCCCCCCCCCCATGAGTGGTGGGGGCATATAGATTTGCTCTTGTCCGTGCGTCCGTTCGAAGTTCGTGACACGCCTAGCTCAAAAAGTATTTGATATAAAATAATGAAACCTTGCATGAGTCTTTATCATGATATGAACTTGTGCACCTTCTATTTTTTGTCTGGCTCCGCCCCCTAATTTTAGAGTTATGGCCCCTGAAATAGTCAAAAATGCACATTTTCACCTTGTGACACGCCTAGCGCAAAAAGTATTTGATATAGATTCATGAAACCTTGCATGAGTCTTAATCATGATATGAGTTTGCGCACCTCCTATTTTTCATCTGGGTCCGCCCCCAATTTCTAGAGTTATGGCCCCTGAAATAGTCAAAAATGCACATTTTCACCTTGTGACACGCCTAGCTCAAAAAGTATTTGACATAAATTGATGAAACCTTGAATGAGTCTTTATCATGGTATGAAATTGCGCACCGACTATTTTTCGTCTGGCTCCGCCCCCTATTTTTAGAGTTATGGCCCCAGAAATTATAGTCGAAAATGCACATTTTCACCTTGCGACACGCCTAGCTCAAAAGTATTTGATATAGATTCATGAAACCTTGCATGAGTCTTAATCATGATATGAACTTGCGCACCTCCTATTTTTCATCTGGGTCCGCCCCCTATTTCTAGAGTTATGGCCCCTGAAATAGTCAAAAATGCACATGTTCACCTTGTGACACACCTAGCTCTATAAGTATTTGATATAAATTGATGAAACCTTGCATGAATCCTTATCATGATATGAACTTGCGCACCTCCTATTTTTCATCTGGGTCCGCCCCCTATTTCCAGAGTTATGGCCCCTGAAATAGTCAAAAATGCACATTTTCTCCTAATTATGTGCCTCACTCAAAAAGTATTTAATGTAAGTTCATGAAACCTTGCTTGAGTCTTTATCATAATGTGACCTTGCATACTTGGCATTCTTCTTGAGAATTTTAGCGTTTATTACAGAGTTATGGCCCTTGAAATAGCCAAAATAGTGGATTTTTTGTTTGTGATGCTCATAGCTCAAAAAGTATATGGTATAGAATAATGAATCCATTTCATAATTTTTTTTTTGAGGCTATACCCCATTAAGACTGCAAACATTTGAATGATTTCCCCTTATTAGTGACAAATGTACCAGTTGGGGGGCACAACCTGTGTCCTACAGACACATTCTAGTTTTATTTTGTCTTAAACCTCTATACATGTATAAATATTAGACAGCCAATTCAAAGAGCACAATAAAATATGCAGAGATTGAAAATGCAGGAATGATATGTTTAATATCAATTGGTTTTTGTAGAATAGTTCATATGAAATAGACTATATAGAGTGTTTTTAGTCTATTGTAATAACATGTAATATCTTAAACTTCCAGATATTAAAGTATTCTGAAGTAAAACCTGACATACTGGTTGAATTGGAAAAAGAAAGTAATAAGGGAGTCAAAATGTTTTTCTTATTCACTGTTTTGAAGCAGTGACACAACAATTTAAGTGATGGCTTTATTCATGTATACAAAATTTTACAGAATGCATGTTACGGCAGGAAGAACATCACGTTATAAATTGGAAGAAATGGAGACCACTTATCTTGAAAACCTACGTTTTGCTGCTGATAGATTACAAAAGGTAAAAATGCCATTTCACTACAGGAGGTAAGAATTTTACCTTTTCCGCGTTACGTAGCCAGGGTGCATCGCTACAAGGCGAAATGTATATATTTGTTGAGTTTATTTGTTGTAAAGAGAAAACTTAGGTTACAGGCTGTTAGCGATTTCACTACAGAGGGTACCTCTTGACTGTATTCACTAAAGGATATAGAAATTAAGACTAGGTTTTCTCTCATTTTTCTTTAAGAGGATAAAAATTTAGACCATAGGCTGTCAACTAGTTTCTGTTTATTGAGATGAAAATTGAGATCTTATTCTGTCGGCCATATTCCCTATAAAGAGTAAGAATTTAGACTACTAATATAGGCTTTAAGAAATTTTCACTATATAGGGTAAGAATTTAGGTCATAGGTGGTTGGCCATATACACTACATAATGTTAGAACATAGACCATCGGCTGTTGGCCATATATAATATTCTCCCATTGCCAAGAAAGTAATTATGTCTCCCCCAGGAGACATATTGTTTTTGCCCTGTCCGTCCGTCCTTCCGTCCGTCCGTCCGTACGTCACACTTCATTTCCGAGCAATAACTTGAGAACCATTTGACCTAGAACCTTTAAACTTCATAGGGTTATAGGGCTGCTGGAGTAGACGACCCCTACTGTTTTTGGGGTCACTCCGTCAAAGGTCAAGGTCACAGGGGCCCGAACATTGAAAACCATTTCCGATCAATAACTAGAGAACCACTTGACCCAGAATGTTGAAACTTCATAGGATGATTGTACATGCAAAGTAGATGACCCCTGTCGATTTTGGGGTCACTCCATTAAAGGTCAAGGTCACAGGGGCCCGAACATTGAAAACCATTTCCGATCAGTAACTTGAGAACCACTTGACCCAAAATGTTGAAACTTCATAGGATGATTGGTCATGAAGAGTAGATGACCCCTAACGATTTTGGGGTCACTCTGTCAAAGGTCAAGGTCACAGGGGCCTGAACATGGAAAACCATTTCCGATCAATAACTAGAGAAGCACCTGATCCAGAATGTTGAAACTTCATAGGATGATTGTACATGCAAAGTAGATGACCCCTATTGATTTTGGGGTCACTCCATTAAAGGTCAAGGTCACAGGGGCCCGAACATTGAAAACCATTTCCGGTCAGTAACTTGAGAACCACTTGACCCAGAATGTTGAAACTTCATAGGATGATTGGTCATGAAGAGTAGATGACCCCTTTTGATTTTGGGGTCACTCTGTTAAAGGTCAAGGTCACAGGGGCCTGAACATGGAAAACTATTTCCGATCGATAACTAGAGAACCACTTGACCCAGAATGTTGGAACTTCATAGGATGATTTCACATGCAAAGTAGATGACCCCTATCGATTTTGGGGTCACTCCATAAAGGTCAAGGTCACAGGGGCCTGAACATTGAAAACCATTTCCGGTCAGTAACTTGAGAACCACTTGACCCAGAATGTTGAAACTTCATAGGATGATTGGTCTTGAAGAGTAGATGACCCCTATTGATTTTGGGGTCACTCTGTCAAAGGTCAAGGTCACAGGGGCTTGAACATGGAAAACCATTTCCGATCAATAACTAGAGAACCACTTAACCAAGAATGTTGAAACTTCATAGGATGATTTCACATGCAAAGTAGATGACCCCTATCGATTTTGGGGTCACTCCATTAAAGGTCAAGGTCACAGAGGCCTGAACATTGAAAACCATTTCCGGTCAGTAACTTGAGAACCACTTGACCCAGAATGTTGAAACTTAATAGGATGATTAGTCATGCAGAGTAGATGACCCCTAACGATTTTGGGGTCACTCTGTGAAAGGTCAAGGTCACAGGGGCCTGAACATTGAAAACCATTTCCGATCAGTAACTTGAGAACCACTTGACACAGAATGATGAAATTTCATAGGATGATTGGTCATACAGAGTAGATGACCCCTAATGATTTTAGAGTCACTCTGTTAAAGGTCAAGGCCACAGGGGCCTGAACATGCAAAACCATTTCCAATCAATAACTTGAGAACCTCTCGACCCAGAATGTTGAAACTTCATATGATGATTGTTCATGCAGAGTAAATGACCCCTATTGTTTTTGGGGTCACTCGGTTAAAGGTCAAGGTCACGGGCCTGAACATTGATAACCAGTTCCGATCAATAACTTGAGAACCACTTGACCCAGAATGTTGAAACTTCATAGGATGATTGAACATGCAGAGTAGATGACCCCTATTGATTTTGGGGTCAGTCTATTTAAGGTCAAGGCCACAGTGGCCTGTTCATTGATATCATTTTTTGGAAATAATTTGAGAACCACTTGACCTACAATGTTGAAACTTAATAGGATGATTGGACTTGCAGAGTAGATGACCCCTATTTATTTTGAGGTCACTTGATCAAAGGTCAAGGTCACAGAAGCCTGAACAGTGACTTGAGAACTACTAGGCCATGAGTGTTGAAATTTAGCGGGATGATTGGACATGCCAAGTAGATGATCCCTACTGCAGCCAACCATCAGTGTCTCTTTGACTTTTGCTCCTGACCCCTATTGACTTCTTGCCTATAGGACTTTGCATTGGGGGAGACATGCGCTTTTTTACAAAAGCATTTTCTAGTTTTCATTTCTTTTTGTTTAGTTTCTTTTGTTTCTAATTAGTATGCTCCATCCTTCCCCAATAAAAGTAAAAAAATACAGCTATTTTCTTTTTCAGTGTCTTGTGTTTCTAAATTTATTATTTAAGTCTTCCTCCCTTCCCATGCAAAAAGCAATTACTGAAAAAGACCTAGCCCATTCTGCTTGTGAATAGTTGCTCTGTTAGGCAGAGCCCTTGTTTCATTTCATAATGCTTTTAATTATTTTCAGACAAACATTGCCTGTACAACAGAAACAATTGATGAATTTTTGTATCTAATTATTACAGGAAGGTATCATGTGTTTGATAGAACCATTAAACTCCAGAATTACTGCACCAAATTATTTCCTTAACAACCTTCAGAAAGGTAAGAGGTATGATTGATGTAATGCTAGTGTAAATTAATTAAAGTGTTTGAATGTTGAGGGCACAGTAGCATGCAGAGATTTTGTTCTATGCTTTTAACACTTTTCTTCAATTTGTAGCAAGAACTGAAAAAAGTGACGGAGAAAGGAAAGTAGTACTAATCTAGGAATAGGATGATGTATGCTGGCCTTTTTTCTAATGTAAAATTCAAAATTAATGTATATGATTTTTATCATGTTCATTTGCTTCATTGTATAAAATATCAGCATATCTGAACTGCTGCCTAGTTCATATTCAGTAGCTCCCTACTCTAGTGTTATTACTAACATAATATTTATTCACATTTGTAGATGTCTAATCAATGACCAGCTTTAATATGCCTTAACCATTTTCACAGCTGAAAAAAAAACCCCATCATATTCTTTTTTTAAGGAACAAAATCATTAATTATTTACAAAGTAAAATGTACTTTGTTATTATATAAACCATTACCTTCATCATTTCCGAAACTATTGTGGAAAACATGTTTATTGACAATTGTATTACATGATCACTTTTGAAAACTTTAAATCAAATACTTCAGTCTCACTTGCCTGACACCGTTCCCAGCTTTTGATTTTTTTCTGACATTTGTAGCAGTGCCGTAAAAATAACACGTAGTGAGAAATAAAAGACTTTATTATAATTTTATAACGATACGTATTCTGTAAAAAATCGGCTTGTATTTCACAATTAAATATGAACAGGCAGAAAAAAAATCTGTATTGTACCATTTAAATTCCGTATTGTACCTTTTGTATTGTATGCTGCCGGACTACTTTCATTAATGTGTATGACCTGACAGTGTTCTATAAATAGCACACATAAAAACTTCACTTAGTTCCATTTTATTATAATATTGATAAACATTGAAGATTTTGTTCAATAACAAAACAACAAACAAAAAGGTAGAGGTATATAATGAAAGGGTCATTATAACAGTAGCTAGATCTGGGATGCTGTATTCGGCTCAAGTGGAGTTTTGCCAGATCGGATCTCACAAGGTGCGTAAGCGGCAAGGGAAATATATGCCGCAGTCCAGTAAGGGAAATATATGCCTCGGTCCAGTAAGGGATATATATGCTGCAGTCCAGTAAGGGAAATATATGCCGCCTCAGTCCAGTAAGGGAAATATATGCCGCCTCAGTCCAGGAAGGGAAATATATGCCGCCTCAGTCCAGGAAGGGAAATATATGCCGCCTCAGTCCAGGAAGGGAAATATATGCCTCGGTCCAGTAAGGGATATATATGCTGCAGTCCAGTAAGGGAAATATATGCTGCCTCAGTCCAGGAAAAGGAAATATATGCCTCAGTCCAGTAAGGAAATATATGCCGCCTCAGTCCAGGAGGGAAATATATGCCGCCTCAGCCAGTAAGGAAATATATGCCGCCTCAGTCCAGTAAGGGAAATATATGCCGCCCTCAGTCCAGTAAGGGAAATATATGCCGCCTCAGTCCAGTAAGGGAAATATATGCCGCCTCAGTCCAGTAAGGGAAATATATGCCGCCTCAGTCCAGTAAGGGAAATATATGCCGCCTCAGTCCAGGAAGGGAAATATATGCCGCCTCAGTCCAGTAAGGGAAATATATGCCGCCTCAGTCCAGTAAGGGAAATATATGCCGCCTCAGTCCAGGAAAGGAAATATATGCCGCCTCAGTCCAGGAAGGGAAATATATGCCGCTTCAGTCCAGGAAGGGAAATATATGCCGCCTCAGTCCAGGAAGGGAAATATATGCCGCCTCAGTCCAGTAAGGGAAATATATGCCTCGGTCCAGTAAGGGAAATATATGCCTCCTCAGTCCAGTAAGGGAAATATATGCCGCAGTCCAGTAAGGGAAATATATGCCTCGGTCCAGTAAGGGAAATATATGCCGCAGTCCAGTAAGGGAAATATATGCCTCGGTCCAGTAAGGGAAATATATGCCGCAGTCCAGTAAGGGAAATATATGCCGCCTCAGTCCAGGAAGGGAAATATATGCCGCCTCAGTCCAGTAAGGGAAATATATGCCTAGGTCCAGTAAAGGAAATATATGCCGCAGTCCAGTAAGGGAAATATATGCTACCTCAGTCCAGTAAGGGAAATATATGCCTTGGTCCAGTAAGGGAAATATATACCGCAGTCCAGTAAGGGAATTATATGCCTCGGTCCAGTAAGGGAAATATATGCTGCAGTCCAGTAAGGGAAATATGTGCCACTTCAGTCCAGTAAGGGAAATATATGCCTCAGTCCAGTTGAGGCAATATGTAGAGTACATGACCTCCAATCAGGAGGTTATAGGTTCAAATATTGGGCGAGATTTTCCATATTAATTGTTGAAAATTTTGGGAGTTGTTAGTTACTTATAAAGAACAGTTTAGTTCCAGTTAAGAATTCAGGAATAAAGTTATGTTTTCATATTTATTGTCTTTGCTATTTCTGAAATATATAAGATTCTTTTTTGTATTATTTCAGGGGTTGATTACATAAAGAAAATTAATCATCCAAACTTGAAACTGCAGTTTGTAAGTTATATATCCTTGATTTATTTATTCATACTTGTCACAGGTCTTCTTTAGATATATAATTCCATGTCTGGTCTCTGAGGTCATGGTTATTTAAGGTACAGAAAATGTAGATATTTAATAATAAATGTATATGTGAAAGTTGTAAAACCATTCAATAGTTTTTGTTTCTGTTTTCTTTCTTTCTTTCTAGGATTCTGACAAGTTTAGGAGTATTGTCATTGAAAAAAAAAGGTATTTTCAAACCAGTATGCAATAGTTTCAGTTGCGTAGAAAAGTTTTTAGCTCACCTTAAAATAGAGAAAATTGTAACTACAGATGGATTTTTACCAAACTTAATCTGTAGCATCTTTGGATAGACATTTCTTAATTTTGTGCAAGTGATTTGACTTGACTGCACTAAGGGACCATTAGAACTAAACTTTGATGTCTTTTAAGCGACCTCATGAAATGCTTGACTGATTTCACCAAACTAGGTCAGAAGCATCCTTGTACGGACCTTTCTCTATTTTGTTCAACTGATTCTGCTTGGGCTGCCAGAGCTTAAAATAAAAAAAAGCTTTTAACAACTTCTTCTCATAAACTGCTTGATTTTCACCAAATTTCTTTAGACGTAAAGTTCAAACAGTTCAGTTTGACTTCATTTTGGGGCAGCCTGGACTAAAACTTGAAATACAAGTCTTTAAACTACTTTTCTCATGAACTGCTAGATGGGTCTCCAACTTGGTCAGAAGCAGTCTTGTATTGACCTCATCCAAGCTTTTTCAAGTACATCATATCTATCATGTTTTGGTACTAAAAGATTCCTGATACAGCATGTCATGTCAAACAGTTACATGAGCTATAATGATTAGGTATGTTATGTATTTTTTGACAGTAGTCTTTATTTTTTTTTAAATTAAAGGAAGTCAGACTTGGTTATTTTGTAAAAATGGAGATGTTGAAAGTTTGCAGTATATGATATTTATTTTTCAGGACGTATTTCATGCTCAGATTATATCAGGGGATTTAACAGGAAATCTGAAGAAGTTCCTTCCTTATATAGGTTAGTGCATTACATGTATTCCCATGTACAGGTTCAACTGACAGAATTTATTAGTATCATGAATAAAATATAGCTGCTTCACCTTTCATGAGTTTGTGATATGTCTTGGAAATATGAGACAGCTTACAGGTTTCTCTTTAGCAATCATTTTGAAATCCAACCATTTGACATCAATAGCTTCTCGAGTACAGGCATATATCAACAATTGTGAAACACTTTCTCAAATAGTATTGATAATGAGACAATTGTTGTAGTTATTGAACTTGGTGACAAACACTTTGTTAACAGTTCCTTTAAAAAAGAATTCATTGCAAATACTTTTAAGTAAACTGGGGCAACATTGTTGATAGAAAATTGCATAAATCTTTGTCACATGAAAATCCAAAATCTAGTACAAGAGTTAAATTTATATGCACTGATAACTTGGCTACAAAGTAATTTTAGTATTATTTCAAACTTTAGATAGAGTGCTAAAACCACATTTGATTATGAAACTTTTATGAATACCGTATAACCCCGTATTAACGCCCCCCCCTAATTAACGCCCCCCCCCCCCCCCCACACACACACACACACACACGTTTTTTGGGGAAAATAAAAAAATCTTACCTTCAAAAATTGATCCTAGATCCAACACAATAATATCCAGATAATAACAATTCCATAACAATACAAATGAATTTAAAAAAAAAACAAATTTATTAACACAAACTTTTAAACACGTCAACAGGCATGGCACAAATAAATCTACTGTGTGTACATACTGAATATGCCATGCTATAAACGCTACAGTATTGATCGAATTTAACTCTGATGACGTCGGTCAGCGCGCGACTTTACACAAATTCCCAGTACAATTACGTATCGGGTTATGTCAGTGCATGAATTGGGATGAAGGGGGGGGGGGGCGTTTATACAAGTTACTGACATTTTTTGGATCAAATTTTTCGTAAAATGCATTGCCCCTGGGGGCGTTTAAACGGGGTTATATGGTATCTGCTATTCCAATCTTGTTAATTTTTTATTGATCATGTAAAAGTAAATAATGATTAGAACTGAACTGTCAGGCTGTTTGGTAAGTCATGAACACATAAGGCCATGAAGGGTTAATACTAAATTCTTGTTCCTGTATAGGTCACATTCAGATTGCCCAAGTGCCAGACCGAGGAGAGCCAGATCTTCAGGGTGAGGTGAACTATAAGTACATATTTCAGCTGCTGGAGGACATCGGTTATGATGGATTTATAGGACTGGAATATAAACCAAGAAGTGAGCTCAACCTGATTATTATATTATTGTAGAAACACATGATACAAGTCCTCTATAGTACAGTGTGATATTAAATACAATGGTCCAGTTTTAGTACGTAGAGCACAAGAGTGTGAAGCAACTGGTCAAAAGTTCAATACCCATGCAAGACAAATTTTCTCCTTGACAAGTTGACATAAGACTATACTTCTAAAGTGATTTGCCCACCACCATTGATTCATGTGGGGAAGGTTTGAGGTACTTGCAGACAACAGGTTGCAGTCTTGCAGAATACAGTATCATTGTGCTGTTAATATTGTTGAAAATCAGTGTAAAACCTATAAATAACATATTTAATAATGTAAACTTCTTGTTTTAATATTCACCTGTTAAACTTGAGTACTTAAATTGGTGGAAATTGGAAACCCTGTTAACCCTTATCATGCTGGACACAATTTATTCTGCCTTTGCGGCCAGTGCAGATGAAGATCAGCTTGCACATCTGTGCAGTCTGATCATGATCTGTCTTGTTCACCATTCAGTCAGTATGTTTCTGGTATAGTTAATGGTACTGTCCAAACTGAAAGATGAACAAGTTAATTATAGAAATTTAGCAGGGTTAGGGTTAAAAGTAGAGCCATTTTTATCTTAATATTGCACATGTGTACCAGGTACTTCAGATTTTGCATATCTTTATAGAAATGAATACTGCATAAATAATAAACATGATGCTGACCTCTTCACCTTATTGTATACCTGTATCAGCATAGTATAACATATTACTAAGAATTGAAAATTAATTGGGTTACAGTATGTGTAAGATCTATTTATAAATGACTTTTTGCCCTTGTATATTTGAGCTGTTAAAATAAATTTCAAAGACTGACAAGAAAACTGTAAGAAAGGGTTACAGCAGATTGTTATTTTGACCTTTTTATTTAACTGTTAAACTTTTATTGGCAAAGGTATTTAGACTATTTAAATGTTTACGAACAAGTGTGATATTACCAACTGAAAATATGTATTTCAGCAACCACAACAGAAGGTCTCAAGTGGATGAAAGAAATAGGAGTGTCACCAAGTTGTGAAGAAACAAAAAAATAATTATATTGTATGATATGCTAAGGAAGTAGATGTTGTATTAGAATTATTATAATATTTTTATTTTTCAGGAATACCTATTTATTAATAAGTGTCAGTATATATAATTATTTTTTAAAAATGTTAAATTCATTTGAATCAGACAGCAAAATGATTAAAATTTTCAAGACCATTTATGTTGAGCAAGATTGCCACGACCTAGTCATCATAATTGGTGACAAGTGTATGTGCATTAGTGCAGGCATTAGTCCATCAGTTCTTGGTTGACCCATAAATTTGCTGTGCATCCTCATTGTGACATTGAGACAGAATGTTACACACAAGATTCAGGTCCCTAAAGTGTCAGGGATACACTTTGTGGTCAAATGTCATGTCAGATCTTGTCTGAGCCTTAAAGTTGATATGCATAGACCAATCTTTTAATTGGCAGAAATGTTTGACTTAGTGAAATGCCTGTTGTCTGTAAAACCTGGGTATCCATCTCAAAGGTCATTATCTTGTTTGGACTCCAAGGTCATTGTCTTGTTTGGACTCAAAGGTCATTGTCTTGTTTGGACTGTAACTTTGACATGCATAGAGCAGTCTTTTATTTTCCCCCTTTGTAGAGGGGGTATATTGTTTTGTTTAGTGTTGGTCATTCTGTCTCCCCGTCTGTCTGCCCATCAACAGACCATTTGGTTTCAGATCAATAATGAGAGAATGCTTGGTCTCTCAGTGGTCGAACTTTATAGGGTGATAGCCTGTGGTCAGTACATGACCTGTATTGTTTTCTTTAACATACGGTCGTCAAATTTCATAAGGTGATTGCCTGAGGTCAGTAAATGACCGCTAATTTTGCAGGGGGCGGGGAGGTCAGTAGGTCAAAGGTCAAGGTCACAGAGACCTTCACACTGAAAACAGTTTCTTCTCAATAACTAAAACTTAGGTCAACAGTCATCAATCTTCTCAAGATGATTTTATGTAGCAAGTAGATGACTCCTACTGTTTTTGGTGTCTGTAGGTCAAACATCAACATCACAGTGACATCTACACTGAAAATGATTGAAGAATGTTTTAGCGATCAACCATCTTAAAATGGTTGCATATAGTTAATGGATGACAGAGTAGGTTTTGAGGTCATTTGGTCACAGCATTTAAAACTTACATACCCACTTGCCTCAGACATGACATCATGTGGGGCATACGTGTTTTACAAACAGCTCTTGTTTAGTATGTATCTTTCTCTTAATGAGATGGTATGTTGAAGGGTCATGGTCAGACTAGGTGGTCAACTGTCATGCCTAATAGTGATTTGGACACCAAATTCTAGTTAAGTGTTTAAGCTCACAATAAGTTATATGTTATAAAATTTATTTTTATATATATACAAGACAATTTTAACATAGTTTTATCAATTCAAATAACAGCAAGATCAGCAGGTATCTTTAATGTATTTTGTAGACAAATGCATACCAAACTAAAACTAAATTGTTGATTGCTTGTAATTCCAGGGGTAAGAAAAAAGAGAAAGTAAATTCCTTAAAGTTATAATTAAAGGGATATACACAGGTTTTTTATTAGCTTACTTAGCACAAAGCTCTTACAGTGAGCTATCGTGATACCCCTGTGTTAGTCACCTGTCACTGTGATATGAGCTGTTGTGATACACTTGTGTCCTTCAACATCATGGGTTATTAACATTTTTGCTGTTCACTCTAGTGGTAACAATTTCAACGTAATATTAATGAAACTATGTCAGAATTTTTCCCTCAGTTAAGAAATGGGCAAACATGAAACCAGGTCATGAAAAATAGGCCACTAGGTCAAATCATAGAAAAATCTGTTAACACGCTACAGATCATATTTAAGTTATGTTAGACACTGGGTCATTGGGGTCAAATCATAAAAAAACCTTTGTTAACACTCGTGGCCATTTTTTCTACCTGATTTATTTATAACATGATCTGAATATTTGTTTATATGAACTCTGTTGGAAACTAGGTCATGTAGGTCCTTAAACTAGGTAATAAGGTAAACTTTAGGAAAACCTTGCTAATGCTGTAGAGGCCATATATTCTATCTGATTTATATGAAACATGGTCAGAATGTTTGCCTTTATGAAATCTAGTTCATGTTTGAAACTGGACCATCTGGATCAACAAGTAGGTCACTGGGTCAAGTCATAGAAAAACCTTGTTAACTCTCTAGAGGGCAAATTTTCTACCTGATGTATATGAAACATGGTCAAAATGTATGTCTGTAGAATCTAGGTTAAATTTGAAACTTATTCATGTAGGATAAAACAATGGGTCAAAAGGTGAAATTGTAGAAAAGAGTTGTTAACACTTCAGAGGCCACAGTGTCTTCCTGATGTTCATAAAACTTGTTTGTCTTTGAGAAATCTAAGTCAAGTTTGAAACTGGGTTATCTAAGAGGAAAAGATGGATCACATTGGTCAAAGAAACCTTGTTAGTTTACACTTCAGAGGTCAACTCTATGTGATCTTTAAGAAACTTCATTGGAATGGTTATTTGTGAAACATGTGAAAGCTAGGTCAAGTTATAACTATGCTGTGGACTGCTTGACTTGCTAAACTTGGTCAAAAGTATCCTCTCAAGTTTATGTAAATTGTTCTACTTAACTTGATCTTCTAATCAGGGTCATGTGTTTCATATTTCAGGATGAATCTTTTTCACATTAAACAAAATGTTTGCATTAATTATTGATATAGTGTGTCTTGACATGTATTTATGATTCAGGTGAGATAAAGGTTTATGGGCCATTATGCCAATCTTGTCCACAAGGTAACTTCATGTTATATTTTGTATCATTTTACTTTGTAATAGAAGTTATCTTATCAAACAAATTTGGCTATGAAAACCTTTTTAACTATATGAGCTGCGTCATGAGAAAACCAACATAGTGGGTTTGCGACCAGCATGGATCCAGACCAGCCTGCGCATCCGCGCAGTCTGGTCAGGATCCATGCAGTTCGCTAACAGTTTCTCTAATTCCAATAGGCTTTGAAAGCGAACAGCATGGATCCTGACCAGACTGCGCGAATGCGCAGGCTGGTCTGGATCCATGCTGGTCACAAACCCACTATGTTGGTTTTCCCATGGCACGGCTCATATATGTAATATTTTGATCAATATTGTTGTGCTTGAAAAATGTGTTTTGGGTTTGTGTAAGTACCTAGTGCTACATTTCTGTTACTGATCATGAAATTCCATGCCATGATGAAGTTACATAAATAACTCACTAGCCTGTTCTCCTCTAAAAAATAATTGTCTCTAAGCATTTTATTCTTCCATAAAATAGTGTGCCTTCCTGTTCATTTTTACACTATTTGTAGACATTGTCAAAATAAAGTACATTGTGTACATAAAAGGTCTGTATAAACTTGTTTGTAATTGTGAAAATATATCACAAAGAAAGGTTTTTAAATATGTCAAGTACAAAATAAACAAGGAATTACAAGCAGTCTACAACCCAACATTTAATACTAGTTAAGAAGTTTGTATATATACTACTTGATTAGCCGTATGCAAATTTTGATTCCATACCTCATGTTTTTATTTCGATGTAAATGAGATGTGGAACCAAAATTTGTAGTCCTGTGTGGCGCCATATAACCTATACTGTGTTGATGCGCCGTAAAACCCAAATAAATAAATAAATAAACTTGATTAGCCTTACTGGATTCAAGAGACTGACTGCAATATTTTATACATGAGATATAAACTTCGAGGAATTATAGTTGAAGGTAGATTAAACTGGCTCAATGAGTTTTATAATTACTATTTAACTTTTATTGCTTTGTTCATAGTTCTGTATGTGAAGTTGGTAAAAAAAAATGTAATTTCACTTTTATATTTTGTTGCAATGCATTTTTCATATTTTAATATATATTTTGGCATGTAATGATTTGAGAACAGTATGCTTTCACATTCCAGAGAAACATGTAACCTAGAGTACAGAATTATATCTGTATTTTACATTTAAATGTATATTGGGTCATTTTCATGCTGCTTGTAATTTGATAGTCCAGACTTATAAATTTTGCTTTCTGAAGGATTCATGTTATATAGCCAATTGTGTTTTGAAATATATTGTTTAAGAAAATTAGTGATATTCATTCTGCAAAGACATTCCAAAGAATGCCAACATTGAGTCCTTTAGAAAATAAGGAAATTTGTAAACCTAACCAGGCATGAGTACAGAATTCTGTTTGTGCCATTGAATTTTCCTGTTTCATCATGTTATAAAAGAAGCAAAATTTTAATTTTGTACTTTTTGGGAGTCTGGATTACTTAAAAATGGAAAGTGTATTAAACATTATTTTTTTCATTTTGTCATGTACATTATGATTTGTTGGCACTTGCCAGCTGGCAGATGATAAAGTGCATTGATTTTGAGGTCAAGGTCACATTGTCTGTTAAAACAAACTTTTTCCCCATAATATTTTGAGGATTTGACACATAGCCCTAAAACTTTGCAGTCACATTGCTCATGGACAGTGAACGGCCTCTTAGGACATTGTGTCTAAGAAAAAGATTACAGGTACCATTAGTTAAAAAAGAATCAGCTTCAGATCCATCTAGATTTTTATGAAGTTTCTTGGTCAAATATCATGGTCACTGGTACAAAGTGATCAGATGGATCACAGGATGAATTAAAATTTAACGTGGAACTGAAAAACGCAATTTGGCTAGTACAAATGTGTACATATGATGCAAGTTTTCTTGAGCAGAAGTCGTGAATGACAACATTACCCATAAGACAGTTTTAATTCTTCCTCTATCTCATATAATGATGGTTAATTAGCTAGTCTGTATATCAATGTCTCATTTATTTAAGCTAAAACTTTTATTTAATAATACATTATTTTTAACTTCAAGAGATGCTACCTAAACATTTTTGTTTGTGCCTTTTACATTGTGTAATATCAGTATTAAAGAGTACAAGGCATTTTTGTACACATTTTAATTTGTTATGTACAGTGCATTCGCGGTGCTACGAATTGCAATTTAACGAAATACCGGTATACTACGAAAAGGTGTTGTGGTCCCGGCTGCTTTCCTTCTTATTTCTATGTTACAAAGTCGCGGTTTTACGAAATTGCAATTTTACGAAAAATGCGCTCATACGAATGTATTTTTATGCCCTTAAAGCCTGTTTTCAACTCGTTTTAGTTGCGGTTTTACGAATACCTGTATCTTCTAAGTTTTCACACCTTCCATAATAGCGTGAAAAACGCTTTAGAGTGGAAAGTGTCACGATCAATTAGTTGGGCGTAAACAGTAATTAAAGTGTGAAAACTTAGTAATTAAATTCGAAACACATACGCTGTGTTAGTGCTTATTTTTTTCTTCTCTAACTATCAGATCGGATGGCATATCAGTCACACTTGTTTCGATATCTATATGTCTAAAACAATCACTACATAAAACAGATAAAAAATATTTAAGTCCTGATCGTCTGTAAATTGTCGTTTTATTATTCCAAACAATTCAGTGAAGGGTAGCTGAATCGGTATAGGCAATTGCTATTTTTGTTCTCGTGCAACAATGTACCCTGTATATGTCTTATGTACAGTGAATAAAAAGTGAAGAAAAACAAAACAACCCGTTTTACATTTCAGATTTGAATAAGATTTGTAGTAGACCCAGATGTACATATAAAATTTGTATACATGTACATGTACTCCGATACGAAAATAACATGTTTAAATATCACGGGTTACAACGTGTAGATATCAAGGTGCTGTATAGCGAAATTTCCTATGCTGCGCTCGAACGAAAATGCGATATTACGAAAAAAACGGCCGGTCCATTGGCTTTTAGTAGGATCGCGATTGTACTGTATATGGTGTAACTGTTAGGGGTATATTGTTTTCTTTTATTCGTATTTTTGATGTTGTAAATTTGTAAAAAAGTTACTGCAAATCATGCAATAACCATATTATTTTTATATATTAATCCAATTATTATTATTTATGGTGCAAACAGCTTTTTAATATAATGAACCTATTTGTAATTGTTTTAATTCAATTTTCATAATAATGTACACATATATACCATATGTACCTAAATAGGAAAACAGATATTAGTGTTAAATAGGCATGCTCCAGATATATGTAACTTTTTATGAAATTTATATAAGTTAGAACATACTTCTATTTTACAAATATAAGAAAGTACTTTTATTTGTTAGTAGCTGTAATCAAAAAGTAAAATCAGGGTGTTTTGGCAAGCTCTAGGCAGTATTAAAATTTTGTATAAATAAACACTCGTGAAGTTAGAAAAATTAGAAGAAAATCTCTCCAAAGCATTACTCAGGCAGCAGAATTTAGATGTAATACAGGTAAAATTTTGTTGTACTTTATCAGGCTGTTTTACAGAGTTGATATTCCTCACCTCACTTATCTCTGTTAGTGTCCAGTAAGTAATACATCAGTGTGGCATAACAGTGTTCGTGTATCAGTGGAATAATGTCATATGTATAACTCAAGCAGCAGTTACAAAGTTTTAACACTAATGATTAAGGGTCGCATGTGGTTCTTGGATGACAGCTTGTATATAAAATGAATCGGAACCACTCTTTTTCCTTGCACTATTATAAGAGTCTGAACATTTGGTTCTTCTGTATTTCTGTGATTCAGCAGGTATAAAAGATTTGATTTCATATCTTATTTTTTTTTGTTTCGATGTAAATGACATGTGTAACCAGAATGTTTAGTTCTGTTTGGCACCATATAACTTGTATTGTATTGCTGCGATATAAAACACAAATCAAAATCAAACTTAGATGAAGCCAAAAATATTTAGCCAAATAGATGCGACTGTCATTCTACTTGTTCATGCTCCACTTGTTTACTAGTATTTACTCAGATTTTGCATTTTCTGTTGCAATTTCTGGTATTCAGCATTGTGTTACATATTTCAACAATCTTTAAATGAGTGTTTTAGTTGCATTGTTAGTACTGGTATATTGTTAGTTTTTATACGCCCGTTTGAAAAACGGGACGTATTATGGGAACGCCCCTGGCGGGCGGGCGGGCGGCGTCCACAGACTTTGTCCGGAGCATATCTTCTACATGCATGAAGGGATTTTGATGAAACTTGGCACAGTTGTTCACCATCATGAGACGGAGTGTCATGCGCAAAAACCAGGTCCCTAGGTCTAAGGTCAAGGTCACACTTAGAGGTCAAAGGTCAAATTCAAGAATGACTTTGTCCGGAGCATATCTTCTTCATGCATGGAGGGATTTTGTTAGAACTTGGCACAAATGTTCACCACCACAAGGCGGAGTGTCATGCGCAAGAACCAGGTCCCTAGGTCTAAGGTCAAGGTCACACTTAGAGGTCAAAGGATACAAGAATAAAAACCTTGTCCAGAGCATTTCTTCTTCATGCATAGAGGGATTTTGATATAACTTTGCACAAATGTTCACCACTATGAGGCGGAGTGTCATGCGCAAGAACCAGGTCCCTAGGTCAAAGGTCAAGGTCACACTTAGAGGCCAAAGGTCAGATACAAGAATGACTTTGTCCGAAGCCTTTCTTCTTCATGCATGGAGGGATTTTGATGTAACTTGGCACAATTATACACCATCATGAGACAAAGTGTCATGCGCAGTTCCCTTCTTTAGAATTACTTCCCTTTGTTGTTACTATAAATAGCTTATATTGTAACTTTTTCATTACTAGTCGTAGGGAAAAATCGAGACCACTTTTCTGTAGTACAACATGCATGCTACATCCATTTATGAGGTGTATTTTGACCAATCTCTGCCTGATGAAGATTTTTGTGTGGACTTACAATTTTTTTTTTTGGATTTTTTTTTTTTTTTTTTTTTTTTAAAGATTATTTTCCCTTAGTTGTTACTATAAATAACTTATATTGTAACTTTTTTATAATTGACCGTAGGGAAAAAACAAGACCACTTTTCTGTGGTACAACATGGATGTTACTTTCAAATTTTAGGTGTATTTTAAGGTATCTCTACCTGGTAAGGAGTTTTTTGTGGACTTAGAAAAACAAATGACTTACAATGATTACTAAACAACCACAAAATTAAAATTCCATTTGCAAATACAGGTGCTAGAGTAAAGAAATTTGCTGTGACGGGCGTATATTGTGACATTCTGGCACTCTTGTTGAATCCTAATAAATTATATCAGATCTGTTTTGAGATTTTTGTCATTTTCCCAGCAGATGCAGAATTCATTGTTTACCATGAATAACTTGTTAATTGTTAAGAAACTGATTATTTAATGTTAAATGACAATCTAGTCTTTGTTTTTTTATAACAAATCTTTTATTCTTAATTTTAAACCAGTTTTAAGTGTGTGTTTTTCTTAGTTTTATGTTATTTAAGTCTAAAATTTATTGCTCATTAAGACAATTTCAACAACGATTTTTTCAGTTCAGGTTATGATGTGTGTATTTATGACATGATTCATAATAACATCATATGAATGTTTCATTGGTAGTTGGTCAATATTTGGCCCCATATTGTTATGTGCCAAGGTACAAAATTAGTAACTGCTATCCAAACGATACAGCAGTGAAATATATTGAAATAGAAAAAGTGGAAACTCAACAGGTTGCTCAACATGACAAAAATGAAAATGTTGCAGGCTCAGTTTGATTGAGACTGTTGTGGATGGAAGTGGTAATGCATGCTACCGTCCATGCCCTCTAACCCCGGGTTAACTAAACATTTACCAGTACACATGTTACAAGTTACAAAAATAATTTACAGACATCCACTGAAGTCAAAACATTCCCTGCCTTTTTGACTAAGCTGATGTCTTTTCACTGGCAAATAGAAAAGCTTCCTCTGTGGATCAATGCATCCAAGATATTGGTGAAAATTAATGCCCAAAAATATCATACAAAATATCTGTATGATGTATTCTTCTCATTTATTTATTATACTCCTGGAATTGCAGTTTTGTCTATCTGTCATTCTGTAACACCTCATTTGTCAGGGGCATAACTCCTATGAGAGGAGCTAAAGAGTGCAAGAAGCATAACCTACCTATAGATATTGCAGTTATCTCACCTTTCAACTTTATTATGGTTGTTGCTTGAAACTTTGTAAAATTGTCATTCAGCATGCGAAGTTGTGCACCTGGGGTTTCGTTCTGGATTTCACTAAACCAGACCAGAGTAATTATCCCTTATTCGGTCAAAATATACATGAAGGGTCTAAAATTTTGTGTCACATGTATCTGGGAAAGTTACCTAAATTCATAAGACCTAGGAATTTTATTTAACATGTGATTTTGTGCACCTGTAGATTTGTTTTGGATTTCACCAAGTCTGCCCAGTTTTTTTACTTTGTCAAAATAAACTTAAATGGCAAAAAAAGAAATGCATGTTTCTCAAAAAAGCTCGGACCTATAGTCATGAAACTGATTCATAGGATTGGTTTTCAGCATGTGAAGTTGTGCACCTTGGAGTCTTTTTGGATTTCACTCTGCAAGACCAGAGTTATGGTTTCAGCTTAATCAAAAATATGCATTAAAGGCTTTAAATTAAAATGTTTGTGTCACATAAATCTCAGTAAGTATTTAACCAAGAGTAATGAAACCGTATGGAATATTATTCAGCATGTGAAGTTGTGCACCCACCCATCCCCTCAAAAAAAGAGAATTATTTCTTTTACTCTTTTCTTGTTGTTTGATAGTATCCACATCCCCCACCTGCTGATGACTGACATACCTGCTGATGACTGACATACCCAGCCCAATGAAATATAAGTTTATTTAGTTTTGTATTGTCAACAAGAAACATGTAACTATATAGTGACAGAAAATGAGGGTAACACAGGGTATGGATACACATCTAGAAAAAACTCCTAATTTCCACCACTTCCTACACGTGGTTAGTATTGAAATAGCTTATATTTATTTTATACTCAATTCTGTGTTGCAGATATTCAGTTTTGTGTGCTTCTTAACTGAAAATTGAAAACATGGTTTTTTGGTTGGACTAGCAGATGGATACACAGGTGGCATCAAACTTGTTATGTCATCTTTCATGCGGATTGAGATATTTTAATCACTCTTGGCCTGTCGGTGCTTACTGTAACATCTGTACTAGGACAGCATATTGGGTTAGTGAGGTCAAGGTCACTGTTACTAGAAATAGTCTCCACGAATTAGACTAAGATCAAATGAATTAAATGAAACTTCACCGACAGCAAGTTTTTATCAATAAGTAACCAAGGCTGGGAATGTATATGGGTTCTGTAGAGTCAGTCAAGTGGACCATTTCTTAATTTCCAACAATTTAAAAATTCCATCTTTGCAGAGTGGTCCAAGAGGCATTGATGGATATTAACACATTTTTGTACGAAAAAAATGAGTCATTCAGACATACTTTTAGGTCTTTAAAATAGTTTGCGGTGAAAACCCTGTTCTTCATTGAATTTTCACATCTCTTGTTTCTGCTTTGGGAGGTACTAGTAAATACTTACAGATAAAATGAAAGCATTAGCTTTTACCTCCTTTCATTTCAATATATTGCCATCTTGGTGCTACTTGTTTGCAACAGTTCCTTTTCCCGCATCAGTTCCGTCTCTCAACACAGATGGTCATTTGACAAGTTAGCTTCACCAGAAAGAATCATTACTTAGGTTAATGTTTTTAGGAAATGAAACTTGATGTTGTCAGTCCTGTGTTCACATATTTTCAGTTGTGGGTTCCAGCAATATTATGATGGAGAATAGTCTAAATTGTTTATTATACATTTGTAAACTTTAATTGTTAGCTCGACTATTCAAAGAATAGTAGAGCTATAGGACTCACCCATGCGTCGGTGTCCGGGTCCGTGTCTCGATTTGGTTAAGTTTTTGTATGTAAGCTGGTATCTCAGTAACCACTTGTGGGAATGGATTGAAACTTCAAACACTTATTTACTGTGATGAACTGACTTACATTGCACAGGTTCCATAACTCTATTTTGCTTTTTTACAAAATTATGCCCCTTTTTCGACTTAGAAATTTTTGTGAAGGTTTTGTATTTAAGCTGGTATCTCCGTATCCACTAATGGGAATGGATTGAAACTCCACACACTTGTTCACTGTCATCATCTTACTTGCACTAAGCAGGTCCCATAACTCTACTTTGCATTTTTTGAAAATTATGCCCCTTTTTCACAGCAGTTTTTGCTTAAATTCTTATATGTGAGCTGGTATCTCAGTACCCACTAATGGGAATGGATTGAAACTTCACACACTTGTCCACTGTCATGAGCTGATAAGCACTCTGCAGGTTCCATAACATTATTTCCCATTTTTACAAAATTATGCCCCTTTTTCGACTGCGTATTCATTCAATTGACAAGGCTGTTTAATAGTCGAGCGTTGCAGCCCTCCGATAGCTCTAATTTTGTTTATGTATTTTATAACATCTTTTGTAGTAGTTACACACCCAATTTTTAAGATAGAAATTAGCTTGTATAAATATTGTTAGTTTGAAAGATTAAAATTTACCAAGAACCTTGAGCAAATCTTTTCTTTTTATTAGCTCACCTGTCACAAAGTGACAAGGTGAGCTTTTGTGATCGCGCGGTGTCCGTCGTCCGTCCGTGCGTAAACTTTTGCTTGTGACCACTCTAGAGGTCACATTTTTCATTGGATCTTTATGAAAGTTGGTCAGAATGTTCATCTTGATGATATCTAGGTCAAGTTCGAAAGTGGGTCCATGCCTTCAAAAACTAGGTCAGTAGGTCTAAAAATAGAAAAACCTTGTGACCTCTCTAGAGGCCATTTATTTCACAAGATCTTCATGAAAATTGGTCAGAATGTTCACCTTGATGATATCTAGATCAAGTTCGAAACTGGGTCACGTGCCGTCAAAAACTAGGTCAGTAGGTCTAAAAATAGAAAAACTTTGTGACCTCTCTAGAGGCCATATATTTCACAAGATCTTCATGAAAATTGGTCAGAACGTTCACCTTGATGATATCTAGGTCAAATTCAAAACTGGGTCATGTGCCGTCAAAAACTAGGTCAGTAGGTCAAATAATAGAAAAACCTTGTGACCTCTCTAAAGGCCATATTTTTCATGGGATCTGTATGAAAATTGGTCTGAATATTCATCTTGATGATATCTAGGTCAAGTTCGAAACTGGGTCACGTGCGGTCAAAAACTAGGTCAGTAGGTCTAAAAATAGAAAAACCTTGTGACCTCTCTAGTGGCCATATATTTCATGAGATCTTATGAAAATTGGTCAGAATGTTCACCTTGATGATATCTAGGTCAAGTTCGAAAGTGAGTCACGTGCCTTCAAAAACTAGGTCAGTAGGTCAAATAATAGAAAAACCTTGTTACCTCTCTAAAGGCCATATTTTTCATGGAATCTGTATGAAAGTTGGTCTGAATGTTCATCTTGATGATATCTAGGTCAAGTTCGAAAGTGGATCACGTGCCATCAAAAACTAGGTCAGTAGGTCAAATAATAGAAAAACCTTGTGACCTCTCTAAAGGCCATATTTTTCATGGGATCTGTATGAAAATTGGTCTGAATGTTCATCTTGATGATATCTAGGTCAAGTTCGAAACAGGGTCATGTGCGGACAGAAACTAGGTCAGTAGGTCTAAAAATAGAAAAACCTTGTGACCTCTCTAGAGGCCATACTTATGAATGGATCTCCATTAAAATTGGTCAGAATGTTCACCTTGATGATATCTAGGTCAAGTTTGAAACTGGGTCACATGCCTTAAAAAACTAGGTCAGTAGGTCAAATAATAAAAAAACCTTGTGACCTCTCTGAGGCCATACTTTTCATGGGATCTGTATGAAAGTTGGTCTGAATGTTCATCTTGATGATATCTAGGTCAAGTTTGAAACTGGGTCAACTGCGGTCAAAAACTAGGTCAGTAGGTCTCAAATTATCAAAATCTTTTGACCTCTGTAGAGGCCATATTTTTCAATGGATCTTCATGAAAATTGATCTGAATGTTCACCTTGATGATATCTAGGTCAGTTTCGAAACTGGGTCACGTGCGTTCAAAAACTACGCCAGTAGGTATAAAAGTAGAAAAACCTTGTGACCTCTCTAGAGGTCATATTTTTCATGAGATCTTCATGAAAATTAGTGAGAATGTTCACCTTGATGATACCTAGGTAAAGTTCAAAACAGGGTCACATATCTTCAAAAACTAGGTCAATAGATCAAATAATAGAAAAACCTTGTGACCTCTGTAGAGACCATATTTTTCCATGGATCTTCATGAAAATTGGTCAGAATTTTTATCTTGATAATATCTAGGTCAAGTTCAAAACTGGGTCACATGAGCTCAAAAACTAGGTCACTATGTCAAATAATGACGTCATACTCAAAACTGGGTCATGTGGGAAGAGGTGAACGATTCAGGACCATCATGGTCCTCTTGTTACAAAAAATCTCAAGGCTGATACCAGCCACTCACACAGAAACAGTTCATGAATTAGAAACCAGGAAGGAGTAACTACAGGTTTTCTAGTCTTGTATAAAAAAAATGGGTTAAATCTAGTCATATACAATGTTTCAATACAAACTGTTTTATTTGGCACAAATCTATAACATTGCCTCCGTCATAATATCTTGGGTGTAACCCAGTTACAGTGGCAAATCCACAGACACTTCGGGTCAGGACCGACCATCCACCCCACCCCTGCCTACGTTTAGCGAATGTTTTTAGCATTTCAACTTGTATTGAGCATAGGTGAAGGTCATAACGACGGTCGTTTCGTAACAATTCCACCATGTTTTAAAAATGCCATTTTACATTCGATTTTAACCACACTTGCATACAAATTAAGTCACAATAAGATCTTGTTTCCTTTCAAAAACTGGCTAGATTCCATCATGGGTTCTTGAGTTACTGCCCTCGAAAGGGAAAAATTTTCAGTTTGGCCCTTTCAGCCATATAGAGGTTTCATTTATGCTTTGATTTGATTATACAAACTTACACAGATTGTTCTTGATGATCTCTAGGCCAAGTTCGAAACTGGGTCATGTGGGGGTCAAAGACTAGGTCACTGGGTCAAATCTAAGGAAAAGCTTGTTAATACCCTACAGGCCACATTTATCACCCTACTTTTATGGTCAAGTCTGAAACTGGGTTGGTCATGAGGGGTCAAAAACTAGGTCACTCGCTCAAATCAAAGGAAAGGATTAACACTCTAGATGCCACATTTATGACCCTGTCCTCCTGTAACATGGTCAGAATGTTTTATCTTGATGATCCCTAGGCCAAGTTTGAAACTGGGTAATGTGGGGTCAAAAACCAAGTCACCCACTTGAATCAAAGGAACGCTTGTTAACGTTCTAGAGGCCGCATTTATGACCCTATCTTCATGGAAGTTTATCAGAATGTTTATCTTGATCCCTAGGTAAAGTTAGAATCTGGGTCATGTGCTCAAATCAAGCTTGTTAACACTGGCCACATTCATGATCCTATCTTAAATTCATCCAATTTTTGATGTAACATTTTCATTTCTTTATGAATGTCTTTCGTATTCACGCATACCATTCATTGTTACATGAACCACATGGCACAGACCTTACATATATTGCATGTAGCATATTTAAGGGTTATTATGACCCTCATGTCATGGACTGTTATTTATGCAAGCACTGGTAACAAGTAAATTTTGAACAATGGACTTTTTAGCTCACTTGAGCTATGCTCAGGTGAATTATTGTGATCGCTCAATGTCCGGATCCGTCTGTCTGTCGTCTGTCAACATTTAGTATTTATGTCTCCCACCACACAGTGGTGTGGGAGACATATTGATTTACTCCAGTCTGTCTGTGTGTCCGTGTGTCTGTGTGTGTGTCTGTCACAAAGCTTGTCCGCACTCTAAGTCGAACATTTCTCATCCGATTTTCCCCAAACTTGAACAAAATGTGTTAGACCATAAGACCTCGCCCAAGTTCGACAACTAGCCAAATCGGTCCAGGCGTCTTGGTGTTATGGCCCTTGAATTACCAAAAATCGGTCTTTTTACTCTTGTCTGCACTCTAATTCGAATATTTCTCATCCAATCTTCACCAAACTTAAACAAAATGTGTTTGGCCATGAGACCTCGGCCAAGTTCGATAACCAGCCAAATCGGTCCAGGCATTTTGGAGTTAAGGCCCTTGAATTATTGAAAAATTGGCCTTTTTACTCATGTCCGCACTCTTAATCAAGCATTTCTCATCCGATCTTCACCAAACTTGAACAAAATGTGTTTGACCATGAGACCTCGGCCAAGTTTGAAAACTAGCCAAATCAGTCTAGGCATTTTGGAGTTACGGCCCTTGAATTATCGAAAACTTGGCCTTTTTACTCATGTCCGCACTCTTAATCAAACATTTCTCATCCGATTTTCACCAAACTTAAACAAAATGTGTTTGACCATGAGACCTCGGCCAAGTTCGATAACTAGCCAAATCGATCCAGGCATTTTTGAGTTATGGCCCTTGAATTATCGAAAAATCGGCCTTTTTACTTTTGTCCGCACTCTAAGTCGAACATTTCTCATCCGATCTTCACCAAACTTGAACAAAATGTGTTTGACCATCAGACCTCGGCCAAGTTCTATAACTAGCCAAATCGGTCCAGGCATTTTAGAGTTACGGCCCTTGAATTACCGAAAAAGTCCGTCTGTTTACTCTTGTCTGCTCTCTAAGTCGAACATTTCTCATCCGATCTTCACCAAACTTGAACAAAATGTGTTTGGCCATAAGACCTTACCCAAGTTCGATAACTAGCCAAATCCTCCCAGGCACTTTTGATTTATGGCCCTTGATTTACTGATTGGATCCACTCATCCAGACCATCTAATTGGATTCACTTGTCTAAAACATCTAGAGAAACTAACATTTTGGCAGGGGCAGTTGTGGGAGACATGCGCTTTTCTCAAAAGCATCTCTAGTTTTCAATTGATCTTCATGAAATTTGGTCAGAATGATTGCCTTGATGAAATCTAGGTCGAGTTTGAATAGGAGTCATCTGGGGTCAAAAAGTAGGTCACTAGGTCAAATCAAAGAAAACCCTTGAAGAGTTAGGGCAAGAATAATGTAGAATTTTTGGCACATGTTATTTTTGCGACAATAGCATTTGGTACCTTCTCTTCAGAGAAGGTTGCCGTTACGTAAATACCTAGGAAAAACTGATGTGGCTGAGAAACAAGAGGACCATGATGGTCCTGAATCGCTCACCTATCCCCACATGACCCAGTGTTGAACTGAGTATGACGTCGTTATTTCTATTATTTGACAAAGTGACCTAGTTTTTCAGCACATGTGACCTAGATATCATCAAGATAAAAAATTCTGACCAATTTTCATGAAGATCCATTGAAAAATATGGCCTCTAGAGGTCACAAGGTTTTTCTATTATTTGACCTATTGACCTAGTTTTTGAAGGCACGTGACCCACTTTTAAACTTGACCTAGATATCATCAAGGTGAACATTCTCACCAATTTTCATGAAGATCTCGTGAAAAATATGGCCTCTAGAAAGGTCACAAGGTTTTTCTATTTTTCGACCTACTGACCTAGTTTTTGACGGCACATGACCCAGTTACGAACCTGACCTAGATATCATCAAGCTGAACAGTCTCACCAATTTTCATGAAGATCTCATGAAAAATATGGCCTCTAGAGAGGTCACAAGGTTTTTCTATTTTTAGACCTACTGACCTAGTTTTTGACCCCACGTGACCCAGTTTCGAACCTGACCTAGATATCATCAAGATGAACCTTCTGACCAATTTTCATGAAGATCCATTGAAAAATATGGCCTCTAGAGAGGTCACAAGGTTTTTCTATTTTTAGACCTACTGACCTAGTTTTTGACCGCACGTGACCCAGTTTCAAACATATCATCAAGGTGAACATTCTGACCAATTTTCATGAAGATCCATTGAGAAATATGGCCTCTAGAGAGGTCACAAGGTTTTTCTATTTTTAGACCTACTGACCTAGTTTTTGATCCCACATGACCCAGTATCGAACTTGACCTAGATATCATCAAGGTGAACATTCTGACCAATATTCATGAAGATCTCATGAAAAATATGGCCTCTAGAGAGGTCACAAGGTTTTTCTATTTTTAGACCTAATGACCTAGTTTTTGACCCCACGTGACCCAGTTTCGAACTTGACCTAGATATCATCAAGGTGAACATTCTGACCAATATTCATGAAGATCTCATGAAAAATATGGCCTCTAGAGGTCACAAGGTTTTTCTATTTTTAGACCTACTGACCTAGTTTTTGACCCCACCTGACCCAGTTTCGAACTTTACCTAGATATCATCAAGGTGAACATTCTGACCAATATTCATGAAGATCTCATGAAAAATATGGCCTCTAGAGAGGTCACAAGGTTTTTCTATTTTTAGACCTACTGACCTAGTTTTTGACCCCACGTGACCCAGTTTCGAACTTGACCTAGATATCATCAAGGTGAACATTTTGACCAATTTTCATGAAGATCTTATGAAATATATGGCCTCTAGAGAGGTCACAATGTTTTTCTATTTTTAGACCTACTGACCTAGTTTTTGACGGCACGTGACCCAGTTTCGAACTTGACCTAGATATCATCAAGGTGAACATTCTGACCAATTTTCATAAAGATCCCATGAAAAATGTGACCTCTAGAGTGGTCACAAGCAAAAGTTTACGGACGCACGCACGCACGCACGGACGATGGACGACGGACGCCGCGCGATCACAAAAGCTCACCTTGTCACTTTGTGACAGGTGAGCTAATAAACCAACAAAGCTAGATTTATTCGTATCTTTGAACATACAAACATGTGATAGTTTCCGTCGAATTTTTGCCACAAAATGTTTTTGAGTCTCAGCTCAGCCTTTCAGCTTTAATCCAGCGAAGACACTTCTCCAGACTTTTCTTAGGATTTGGAAAGGGGATAAACATTACACCATCCTCTAGGCGTTCTGGGAAGCAACTGTCAAGACTTGCAAGGTCCCCACTGACACCTTTTTACTATTTCTAATAAGTTTTACACGTATACATAATTTCATTTCGGAACACAAAACTATAAATGTGGTCCAAATTTGAAGCCTGTACCTTCAAAAATGTGAAAGTAGGTCACTAGGTCAATGTCAAGGTCAAAGTTTGCTTCGGTACACAAACTTATGCAGGTGGTCAAACTTATGCAGGTGGTCAAATTTTGTAAAGGTTCATCTTGCCACTCAAAACTATACATGTGGTCCAAATTTGAATGTTGTAGGTTATCGACAAAAAGAAGTTATTCCCTATATAAGTCTATATGAACCATGTGACCCCCGGGGCAGGGCCATATTTGACCCTAGGGGGACAATTTTAACAAACTTGGTAGAGAACCACTAGATGATGCTACATTACAAATACCAAAGCCCTAGGCTTTGTGGTTTGAACAAGAAGATTTTCAAAGTTTTTCCCTATATAATACTATGTAAACCATGTGACCCCCAGGGCGGGGCCATATTTGACCCTAGGGGAATAATTTCAATAATCTTAGTAGAGGACCACTAGATGATGTCACATAAAAAATATCAAAGCTCTAGGCCCTGTGGTTTGGACAAGAGCTTTTTCAAAGTTTTTCCCTATATATGTCTATACAAGCAAATTTGATGAATTGGAATCCCCCGCCGAAAGGGTCAGAGTTGAGGAACGGCAAAAAAAATATATCCAGCAAAAAGTTAAGAATGTTACCAAGAAGCAAATAATTTCATTAGTCAAAATCAAATTAAAAGAAAATGAATGGTTTGTTTGGGTGGGGCTGGGGTGAGGATACAACAGTTTACATGTTGATTATAAATATTGATAGAAAAGTGAATAGAAAAATTGAAAAGTGAATAGAAAAATTGAAAAGTGAATAGAAAAATGATAAAAAAAAAAAATGGAGCAGGTGGGTGGGACCAAGGTAAGGTGGTAACCAGGTGTAGGTACACAACATCACATGTTTATAATAAATGTTCATGGAAAAGAATGAAAGAAGTTTAATGAAATTCTTCCAATTGGTTGGTTTGTTATGTACAGATCTGTGGATTTTTAAACAATTAAAAGGCAATAACTATATGGAAAATTGACCAATCGAAAAAAAAACTTGAAGGGCATCGTCGCAGTATCTTGGTTCATGTTTGATGAAATTCTACCCGCTAGTTACTGAGAAATGGCTGCAGACGGAAATTTTTCATTGAATCAAGGGCAATAACTCTTGACGGGAATCGACCTATCAAAAAAAAAAATTGATGGGCATCAGCACAGTATCTTGGTTCATGTCTATTTCAAATTTGATGAAATTCTACCTGTTAGTTACTGAGAAATGGCTGCAGACGGACATTTTTTCTTAAATCAAGGGCAATAACTCTAGGGAAATTGACCAATCAAAAAAAAACTTGACGGGCATCATCGCAGTATGTTGGTTTATGTTTATTTCAAGTTTCATGAAATTCTACCAAGTAGTTACTGAGAAATGGCTGCGGATGGACGGACAACGCAATTTCAATACCCCCCTCCCGATTTCATCGGCGGGGGATAATAAACAATGTGACCCCCCGGGTGGGGCCATATTTGACCAATATATCATTCTGACAAAGTTTGGTCAAAATCCACCCTTTAGTTTCTGAGGAGATGCGATAACGAGAAATTGTTAACGGACGGAAGGACGATGGACGCAGTGATTTGAATAGCCCACCATCTGATGATGGTGGGCTAACAAATATCATCTAAAAACATCGTGGAAAGTAATAGTTTTAAAGTTGTACAGTAGCTTCACTCGATACATGAACTAAGTAGCCTAAGATGTATACAACCCATTAGTTGTTTTAAGTTATACTAGTGTACATATATCTAATATTTTAACTGCCTCTTTTCACCAATTGTTAAGACATTTCACGAGCGTTTTTTTTTACTAAACATATTGGCAAAAAGTCTCATATTATGTATACATGGTCATAACATATATATTACATTCATGTTTATTTAACAAACATATAAACAAAATGCATCAATCATTCAAACCATCTGAATATGCATTTTAGTGCTTTAAACAGATTTTGCATCACTGGCCAGGTACATCATTTTCTGTGAGATTAGAATGTGCAAAAGCGTGTTACTAATAAGGTTGACCGCAGCGAGTGTGACTAGTGATACCTGTAATCTGAAAATGTGCCATAGCATCCTTGACCCCTTTCAGACACGTCTTTCTTGGTCAGATTCTGCAGAATTCTTAGACTTGTTTAAATGCTTCTTCACCAAACTCATTTGGTAGTATTCAAGGTAAAGTGCACGACTCTTAGCTTTTTTATTGCCTATGGTATAGTCAGATTTTCATACTTTTTCACTAGTTTGAATGTTTCACCAAACTATCTATATAGAAATCTGTTAAGGATTCCCTATAAGCAATAATTTCCACAGTACATTTCTATCCTGGTACACACAGTTGGAGTTCAAAGTTTAACCTTTGGCAAATTGACGAGACACATCATTTTTATTTTGGAATTATATACTCTGAAAGAACAATGCGAATCACAATATATACAAGCAAACATACACCAAATTGTTCGGAATAAGCTACTTGGAAAATATTTTGCCCTGTATAACATACTTCTATTGAACATGATCTTTTTCTCATCAAACCTTCTTCTAAAAAAATTTCTCATGTTTATGATCACTGGGAATCTAACATGGTTTTTGTTAAAAAAAAATTGTACCATATGCACATTTCAATAGCAAAATTTTCAAAGCTGTTGGTTGCAATTATGAAATGCTGCTGTTTTACTGAAAGATAAAATTTTCTCATTTCTATTACTGGCACCAGCTAGAAAATTATGCTAAACCAACTTCCAGCAAAATAATTTTTAAAAGATCAGTTTGTTCTCAAGCAGATAATGGGCAGTTTAAACAGATTGTCCTCCAGATTGAACCTCCTTTGAATGCCTTTCCTACTTCTTAACATTTTTGTGTATGTACTTTAAAGAAAAATGTCTTATTCCTTCAAGAGGCGGTTGAACACCCTGTATGACTGTAAACAGTAATTGAGTCATATAGAACAGCCAGTTTCAGGCCAGGATAATCAGCGGAAAATTCTCTAGATACATTAATACCTATAGGGGTGGGGGTGGGGACTACTATTAGCTAAATGAGAAAACTTATATTACACCAGGCTCAACTTCAACAGTCAGTTGAACTGTTCTAGGTAATTGGCAATGATAATCGTACTAAAACTCAAACAGATCAAGTAAACATAAGTTTATTCTGTAATTTCAACACAATATCGCTTCTACAAATGTATACAAAGTACATATTATTATATATTTCTTTTACACATTCTTTCAGAGCACTCTGAGGTAACATATAAGTTTGTTTCATTGTCTAAAACAAGGATTTCCTAGCATACCATTTCAAACAGCTCATCCTGCATACAGTATGTTAAAATTGTAATAGAATGGCAAATACAGATGATCATATCATTTTCTAATATCTTTTTGAAAGTCAACATCAATATCATATCAAGGTTAAAAAATCTAGTACAAACTTGTACATTCAAAGTCTATTCGATTGATCTTACTTTGTAGAAGTCTTTAACAAGCCAAAATATTTCGTAAGCAGCCCTGTAAAAACTGCAAATATTTCTCCTTTTGTTTACTGCAATTTAACAGAATTCATGCAGGGTTAACTACGTAATGACTGGAAAACAATGATTTTTGCACATATTTTTCTATTCTTAGCAACTCTTAGCGTCATTATTGAGCATTATTTTCACCTAACACTTTGTAATGGATACAGGTGTCACACTGAATAATTCACTGTGAAGAAAATATTGAATGAAAGTAAATGGTTAACAGATGTAACAAAAATAAACACCATTTTTTAATCATTTGCATGAATCAAGGAAGAATGGAAAATGCCCTTTATTTAGCTATGTATAAGCTTTCTTTTATCCCTTAATACTCATACTACATGGAATTATAAATTTAAAAATATTCTAGTAAAAATTCATTTTAATATGAAAAAACACATTCTTAATCAATAAACGGAACATAATCTAATGTCAAACATGGTTAGAAAAGAATGATAAAAAAATATAAGACTGTTTGCCAAAAACAACGAACAATACTTTAATTCTAACATGTAATGCATTCAGATTTACAAGGAAAAAAAATCAATGTTAAAGATCAATTTTACTTTCGTAAAACTAATCTTCAACACTGTCACTCTAGTCCCTGTATTAAAGATATATTATTTCACATACACAATTGATTATATTCTGAGTTTAAAATACCTTTAGAATAATAACTGAACCCACTAAAACAGCATTCCCTATAGAGGTGGGAAGTTAACAAAATTGACAGCACTTATTAAAGACTATATTTATCGCCCAGCATCATATCCAGGGAAGAATTTTAGAAGTATGTCCAACAGCACAGTGTTAATGGGCATCTTATAGTCCTTGCCAAGGTCAGTCCTGCAAGCTGGACATGTGGTCACATCGGCTTTAAATGAGCGCTGTATACACGACTATAACAAAACAAAACAATATATGTTAACATTTCAGAAACACTTCATATCAATTATGTTATGTTAACATTCAGAAAGGGGCGAAATGCTTATATATGTGTGTGTTCAGGTTTAATGTCTTTTTTGACAATTTTTCAGTCATAGAAATGACAGTATCTACTTGTAGCAGTGAGCACAATGCTTTATAGTGCTGCCTCACTGGAATATCGTGCTGTAGACACTTGACATGATACCCCACCCAGACCAGTCATAGCACTATCCTCAACGCCAAGTGCCTAGTAAGGAAGTTACTAGTACCTTTTTTTTTGGTATGACGTAGCCAGGTATCGAACCCACCGCATTCCGCACTGAAAGCTGGCGCAGTACCAACATGCTTTAATCTACCTTCTTGCAGTAGGTAAAATTCATAATACTTCTCGGATATACAGGAAGAAAGACAAATGGGTATTGAAAGAGAACTTTTGTCATACTTGAACTATGAATTATTCTGTGTTTCACAGAATGTGGACAGAAGCTAAAGAAAACATAACATCCAACTTACTACTACATTCCACTTATCAACTTGAAATCTTATGCCAAATCATAGTGCAAAGATTGGACATAGGTTACAAAACCTTTTCTACCAAGACGCAAATTGTTTCGACTCTAATTTAAAGTGAAATCTAGAGGAAGCTAAACTTTAAAACTATCCAAGACTCAAGTTCATCTTTGTCAAGGCTGATCACCTTACCTTGCAAATGTTGTGTTGACATGCCGTTGTTACAGGCTTGAATACCAAATCCTGGCAACAGATACAAGTAAACAACTCCTCGACTTTCTGTAAAAATTTCTGAAAGTAAAATCAAGACTTATTAGTATATGTGTTACATATTATTTTTTAGTTTCAACACTGTACTGATTCTGGAACAGTAAACTCAATAAACAACAAACTCTTCAATAAAACTCTTTGAAAAGGGAATTTCTGTATCAACATTCTATACACAGGTTAACTTTCTCACTACCTGTCAGTTGCCACATGAAGAGGTTAGAGTTAAGTTGATACTGAGTCAACATGGCACAGACAAATAACCCAAGAGAAGTATATTCAGCCCTTGTAATCTTAGTAAATTTAAAAGCTACCATCATATCACACGCTGCATCAATGTACCCTACAAAGAATTTTTTTTTTTTTTTTTTTTTTGTTGGATTTAACGTCGCACCAACACATGATAGGTCAAATTGCGACTTTCCAGCTTTAATGGTGAAGACCCCAGGTGCTCCTCAGTGCATTATTTCATCACGAGCGGGCACCTGGGTAGAACCACCGACCTTCCGTAAGCCAGCTGGATGGCTACAAAGAAGTTGTATTTACTCAGTTGTATTAATCATCCAGTTTTATAACCTACCTGTCCACCTTCTTTTGTAACATCAAGAGCTTCATTCCATAATTTCTTGTTTTCCTTGTCTTGTTTGATCAATTTAGACTGGGCGTCATCTATTTTGTAAGCAGCAACTTTCTTCACCTTCTTAGTTGGACTTGTTTCTAAGATTGTAAAATAGGCACAGGGTCATTTCATTAAGAAAATCTCATCCAAAGGCTTTGCAATTAATGTTACACACACAGAACTAACAAACTCTCTAGTATTAAGTACAATTGAATAAGCCATCCTTAAACATTCTGCGTAATTCACAGAACTTCTTAAAATCTAAATATCAGGTATCTTATTTTAAAAGCAATATCTGAACTGCATAACAGTTCCTATAAATGTTTATCTTGAGAAATGCAGCTATCACTATTACCTTGTTTTTCCTCATCACTGTCATTACGTTTACGTTTTCCCTTGCCTTTACCCTTGTTTGGAGTCTCCGATTCTTCCTTCTCCTTATCTTTCAGGGCTTGTGCCTCCAAATACCCTTCTGGATACTGAAAATAGATCCTTATTATATAATACTGATGACTTACATGAACAATTTCTAAATAACTTAGTTTAAACAAAAATAGAAAGTCTTGCCACATTTTTCAAACAAAATTAATCAAGGTTAGTACATCAATTAAGACACAAGCTAAATACTGTGAAATCATTATTATTCGTGGGGGATTCATTTTGGTGGATTTCATGGTTCAGCTCAACCACGAAATTAAGTCCCAAACGAACAAATTATGCCCACGATAATGTAAACTGCACTCAATGTCGCCAAAAAAAGACACCACAGCTGTCCGATTTGGTTTTGTCCATAGTTGTGTGCATGCGGCAGTACTGACCTGCAGCTTTCGTGTAGTTTATGGAGGCTCCATCAACGACAAAAATAGGTATGTGTTGGCCCCGCTCTACAATGTTTATATTTACTGAAATATAGTAAACTACTACTACTTTGGGACTATTAAATATTAACAAGAGCTTTCACAGGAGACATCGCGCTCGACTATTTCGATGCTGGAGAGTGAAACTAGGCACATCTGAGGAAGCTGGAGCTGTCACTGAAGTGTTTAAGGACTCCAATGGTGGATAAGATATAGCACTATAGCTTGAGTCTGTGTCATAAATATTAAGTAATAAGAGAGATAAAGATAAAGTGTATCAAAACACTAAATAAGTATAATTCTAAGCAAAAAGGGAGCATAATTCTTAAAATTTTCGGTGCAAGAGTTATGCACCTTGTGTCATATGATGTGGTGATGATACTTCGAGTTTTAATCAAATCCATTTAGTAATAACTGAGATATAGTGACAATGCATCAAAATTAACCTTAAGTTCCTCAAATCCATTTAGTAATAACTGAGATATAGCGACAATGCATCAAAATTAACCTTAAGTTCCAAGTAAAAGGGGACATAATTCATGAAAAATTGGTGCCAGAGTTATGCACCTTGTGTCATATGATGTAGGTGATAAGGTGAAACAACTATTTTAAGCTTGAATCAAATCCATTCAGTAATAACTGAGATATAGAGTGAAAGTGCATCAAAACTTTTACCTGAAATTGTAAGTCAAAAGGGAGAATAATTCATGAAAAATTGGTGCAAGAGTTATGACCCTTGTGCCATATGATGGGGTGATGATGTTGAACAATTGTTTTAAGTTGGAATCAAATCCATTTAGTAATAACAGAGATCGAGTGAAAGTGCACCAATACTTTAACCTGAAATTCTATCTAGAAAGGGGGCATGATTTATGAAATATTTGTGCCAGAGTTATGAACCTTGTGTCATATAATGTGGAACAATTATTTTAAGTTTGAATCAAATCCATTTAGTTATTACTGAGATAGAGTGAATGTGCACCAAAACTTTAACCTGAAATTTCAATTAAAAAGGGGGCATAATTCATGAAAAACTGGTGCCAGAGTTATTGACCTTGAGTCATATGATGTGGGTGATTATGTGGAACAACTATTTTAAATTTGAATCAAATCCATACAGTAACAAGAGCTCGTCGAACACGAAATGCCCCCCTTGATGCATTTAGTAATTGCAGAAGGAACAGAAATTATATGCTCACTGTAAATAAAAGTTCAACCATTCTGGTTTAATCTGACCTTGACCTTTTATCCTACTAACCTAACAAGAGATTAAAAAGTGATCTTAGTGCCATCCACTGAGCCATTTTTGAATGTTCCAAATTTTCAAGACTAGCTCAAGGTCAAATTTAATTTCGGTACAAAATGTGTATGTGGTCCAAATTTGAAAGCTGTTCCTTCAGAAATGTGAAAGTAGATCGCTAGATCAATAATAAGGTCAAAGTTCATTTCGGTGGACAGAAATATGCATGCGCTTCAAATTTGGAGACTGTAACTTAAGAAATGTGAAAGTAGGTACTAGGTAAAAATCAAAGTCAAATTTCAATTCAGAACACAACAAGAGCTCGTCGAACACGAAATGCCCCCCTTGATGCATTTAGTAAATGCACAAGGAACAGAAATTATATGCTCACTGTAAACAAAAGTTCTACCATTCTGGTTTAATCTGACACAAAACTATGCATGTGGTCCAAATTTGAAGCCTGTACCTTCAAAAACGTGAAAGTAGGTCACTAGGTCAATGTCCAGGTCAACATTTTTTCAGTGCACAAAACTATGCATGTGGTCCAAATTTGAAGGCTGTAGCTACAGAAATGTGAAAGTAGGTCACTAGGTGAAGGTCAAGGTCAACTCATGTCAAGGTTCATCTTGCAACTCAAAACCATACATGTGGTCAAAATTTAAATGTTGTAGGTTATTGACAAGAAGACTTTAAAAACTTTTCCCTATATAAGTCTATATGAACCATGTGACCCCCAGGGCGGGGCCATATTTGACCCTAGGGGGTTAATTTGAACAAACTTGGTAGAGAATCACTAGATGATGCTACATTACAAATATCAAAGCCCTAGTCTTTGTGATTTGAACAAGAAGATTTTCAAAGTTTATCCCTATAAAAGTCTATGTAAACCATGTGACCCCCAGGGCGGGGCCATATTTGACCCTAGGGGGATAATTTGAACAATCTTAGTAGAAGCCCACTAGATGATGTCACAAACAAATATCAAAGCCCTAGGCCCTGTGGTTTTGGACAAGAGGTTTTTCAAAGTTTTTCCCTATAATAAGTCTATATAAACCATGTGACCCCCGGGGCGGGCCATATTAGACCCAAGGGCAAAATTTGAATCAGCTTGTGAGGACTACTAGATGATGCTTCACACTAAATATCAAAGCCCTAGGCTCTGTGGTTTTAGACAAGAGATCAGAAACCATTTTAACTGTTCCTGGCCAATGTGACCTTGACCTTTGACCTAATGACCTCAAAATCAATAGGGGTCATCCGCTGATCATGATCAACCTAATTATCAATTTTCCTGACACTAGGCCCAAGCGTTCTTGAGTTATTGCCCGGAAACCATTTTACTGTTCCTGGTCAATGTGACCTTGACCATTGACATACTGACCTCAAAATCAATAGGGGTCATCTACTGGTCATGACCAACCTCCCTATCAACTTTCTTGACCCTAGGCCTTTGCGTTCTTTAGTTATCATCCGGAAATCGTTTAACTGTTCAGGGTCACTGTGACCTTGACCTTTAACATACTGACCTCAAAATCAATAGGGGTCATCTGCTGGTCATGACCAACCTCCCTATCAACTTTCATGATCCTAGGCCCAAGTGTTCTTGAGTTATCATTCGGAAACTGTTTTACTATTCAGGGTCACTGTGACCTTGACCTTTGACATACTGACCTCAAAATCAATAGGGGTCATCTGCTGGTGATGACCAACCTCCCTATCAACTTTCATGATCCTAGGCCCAAGCATTCTTGAGTTATCATCCGGAAACGGATTGGTCTACATTCCGACCGACCGACCATCTGCAAAACAATACACCCCACTTCTTCGAAGGGGGGCATAATAAAAATATGCATGTGGTACAAATCTGAAGTCTGTACAATCAGAAATGTGAAAGTAGGTCACTAGGTCAATCTCAAGATCAAAGTTTATTTCGGTACACAAAGCTATGCATGTGGTCCAAATTTGAAGCCTGTACCTTCAAAAATGTGAAAGTAGGTCACTAGGTCAATGTCAAGGTCAAAATCTTTTCGGTACACAAAACTATGCATGTGGTCCAAATTTGAAGGCTGTAGCTTGAGAAATGTGAAAGTAGGTCACTAGGTCAAAATCAAGGTCAAACTTCATTTCGGAACACAAAACTATGCATGTGGTCCAAATTTCAAGCCTGTTCCTTCAAAAATGTGAAAGTAGGTCACTAGGTCAATGTCAAGGTCTAAATTTTTTTCGGTGCACAAAACTATGCATGTGGTCCAAATTTGAAGACTGTAGCTACAGAAATGTATAAGTAGGTCACTAGGTCAAAATCAAGGTCAACTCATGTCAAGGTTCATCTTGCCACTCAAAACCATAGATGTGGTCAAAATTTAAATGTTGTACGTTATTGACAAGAAGATTTTAAAAGCTTTTCCCTATATAAGTCTATATGAACCATGTGACCCCCAGGGCAGGGCTATATTTGACCCTAGGGGGATAATTTAAACAAACTCCGTAGAGAATCACTAGATGATGCTACATTACAAATATCAAAGCCCTAGGCCCTGTGGTTTTGGACAAGAACATTTTCAAAGTTTTTCCCTATACAAGTCTATATAAACCATGTGACCCCCCGGACGGGGCCATATTAGACCCCAGGGAAATAATTTGAATCATCTTGGCAGAGGACCACTAGATGATGCTTCATACCAAATATCAAAACCCTAGGCTCTGTGGTTTTGGACAAGAAGATCAGAAACTGTTTAACTGTTCCTGGCTAATGTGACCTTGACCTTTGACCTAATGACCTCAAAATCTACAGGGGTCATCTGCTGATCATGACCAATCTAACTATCAATTTTCCTGACACTAGGCCAAAGCGTTCTTGAGTTACTGCCCGGAAACCATTTTACTGTTCCTGGTCACTGTGTCCTTAACCTTTGACATATTGACCTCAAAATCAATAGGGGTCAACTGCTGGTCATGACCAACCTCCCTTTCAACTTTTGTGACCCTAGGCCTATGCGTTCTTGAGTTATCATCCGTAAACCGTTTAACTGTTCAGGGTCACTGTGACCTTGACCTTTAACATACTGACCACAAAATCAATAGGGGTCATCTGCTAGTCATGACCAACCTCCACATCAACTTTCATGATCCTAAGCCCAAGTGTTCTTGACTTATCATCCGGAAACCGTTTTACTATTCAGGGTCATTGTGACCTTGACCTTTGACATACAGACCTCAAAATCAATAGGGGTCATCTGCTGGTGATGACCAACCTCCCTATCAACTTTCATGATCCTAGGCCCAAGAGTTCTTGAGTTATCATCCGGACACGGACTGGTCTACATTTCGACAGGCCGACATCTGCAAAACAATATACCCCACCTTCTTTGAAGGGAGGCATAATAACTGAGATAGAGTGAAAGTGCACCAAGACTTTAACCTGAAGTTTCAATTAAAAAGGGGGCATAATTCATGAAAAATTGGTGCCAGAGTTATGGACCTTGTGTCATATGATGTGGGTGATTATGTGGAACAACTATTTAAAATTAGAATCAAATCCATACAGTAATAACTGAGATAGAGTGAAAGTGCACCAAAACTTTAACAAGAAATTCTAAGTACAAGAGGACCATGATGGTCCTGAATCGCTCACCTATCCCAACATGACCCAGTGTTGAACTGAGTATGACGTCGTTATTTCTATTATCTGACAAAATGACCTAGTTTTAGAGCACATGTGACCTAGATATCATCCAGATAAAAAATTCTAACCAATTTTCATGAAGATCCATTGAAAAATATGACCTCTAGAGAGGTCACAAGGGTTTTCTATTATTTGACCTAATGACCTAGTTTTTGAAGGCACGTGACCCACTTTTAAACTTGACCTAGATATCATCAAGGTGAACATTCTCACCAATTTTCATGAAGATCTCGTGAAAAATATGGCCTCTAGAGAGGTCTCAAGGTTTTTCTATTTTTCGACCTACTGACCTAGTTTTTGACCGCACATGACCCAGTTACGAAATTAATCTAGATACCATCAAGCTGAACATTCTCACCAATTTTCATGAAGATCCATTGAGAAATATGGCCTCTAGAGACATCACAAGGTTTTTCTATTTTTAGACCTACTGACCTAGTTTTTGACCACACGTGACCCAGTTTCAAACTTAACCTAGATATCATCAAGGTGAACATTCTCACCAATTTTCATGAAGATCTCGTGAAAAATATGGCCTCTAGAGAGGTCTCAAGGTTTTTCTATTTTTCGACCTACTGACCTAGTTTTTGACCGCACATGACCCAGTTACGAAACTGATCTAGATACCATCAAGCTGAACATTCTCACCAATTTTCATGAAGATCCATTGAGAAATATGGCCTCTAGAGACATCGAAAGGTTTTTCTATTTTTAGACCTACTGACCTAGTTTTTGACCACACGTGACCCAGTTTCGAACTTAACCTAGATATCATCAAGATGATCATTCTGACTAATTTTCATGAAGATCTCTTGAAAAATATTGCCTCTAGAGAGGTCACAAGCTTTTTCTATTTTTAGATCCACTGACCTAGTTTTTGACCCCACGTGACCCAGTTTTGAACTTGACCTAGATATCATCAAGGTGAACATTCTGACTAATTTTCATGAAGATCCATTGAGAAATATGGCCTCTAGAGGTCACAAGGCTTTTCTATTTTTAGACCTACTGACCTAGTTTTTGACCCCATGTGACGCAGTTTCGAACTCGACCAAGAAATCATCAAGGTGAACATTCTGACCAATTTTCATGAAGATCCCGGGAAAAATATGGCCTCTAGAGAGGTCACAAGGTTTTTCTATTTTTAGACCTACTGACCTAGTTTTTGAACCCACGTGACTCAGTTTCGAACTTGACCTAGATACCATCAAGGTGAACATTTTGACCAATTTTCATGAAGATCCATTGAGAAATATGGCCTCTAGAGAGGTCACAAGGTTTTTCTATTTTTAGACCTACTGACCTAGTTTTGAACTGCACATAACCCAGTTTCGAACTTGACCTAGATATCATCAAGGTGAACATTCTGACCAATTTTCATGAAGATCTCATGAAAAATATGGTCTCTAGAGAGGTCACAAGGTTTTTCTATTTTTAGATCTACTGACCTAGGTTTTGACTGCACATGACCCAGTTTCGAACTTGACCTAGATATCATCAAGATGAACATTCTGACCAACTTTCATAAAGATCCCATGAAAAATGTGACCTCTAGAGTGGTCACAAGCAAAAGCTTACGCACGCACGCACAGACGACACGCGATCACAAAAGCTCACCTTGTCACTTTGTATTTATTTATTTGTTGGGTTTAACGTCGCACCGACACAATTTTAGGTCATATGGCGATTTTCCAGCTTTAATGGTGGAGGAAGACCCCAGGTGCCCCTCCGTGCACAATTTCATCACGAGCGGGCACCTGGGTAGAACCACCGACCTTCCGTAAGCCAGCTGGATGGCTTCCTCACGTGAAGAATTCTACGCCCCAAACGAGGTTTCGAACCTACAGCGATGAGGGGCAAATGGTTTGAAGTCAACGACTCTAACCACTCGGCCACGGAGGCCCCCTTGTCACTTTGTGACAGGTGAGGTAAAAAACGGGGGGGGGGGGGGGGGGGGGGGGGGGGGGGGATATTTCATGAAATTTAAATATTTGTGTGAGAGTTATGGCCCTTATGCGAGATGATGTGGGTGATTGTGAGTAATAACTATTGTAAGTTTAAAGCAAATCCATCAAGTAATTACAGAGATAAGGGGAGAAACAAGAGGGCCATCATGGCCCTATATCGCTCACCTGTTATCATTGCACTTGAGGACAAGAAGGTTCTCAGAAAAAAAAATCTTACAAGGTATAGATATGTTAAAATACACCTAAAAATTGGAGGTACCATCCATGTTGTACCACAGAAAACTGGTCTCGTGTTTTCCCTACGGCCAATAATAACAAGAGGACCATGATGGTCCTGAATCGCTCACCTCTTCCCACATGACCCAGTTTTGAGTATGAAGTCGTTTTTTTTATTATTTGACATAGTGACCTAGTTTTTGAGCTCATGTGACCCAGTTCTGAACTTGACCTAGATATTATCAAGATAAAAATTCTGACCATTTTCATGAAGATCCACTGAAAAATATGGTCTCTAGGTTTTTCTATTATCTGACCTATTGACCTAATTTTCGAAGGTACGTGACCCTGTTTTGAACTCTACCTATATATCATCAAGGTGAACATTCTCACTAATTTTCATGAAGATCTCATGAAAAATATGGCCTCTAGAGAGGTCACAAGGTTTTTCTATTTTTATACTTACTGGCCTAGTTTTTGACCGCACATGACCCAGTTTCGAAACTGACCTAGATATCATCAAGGTGAACATTCAGATCAATTTTCATGAAGATCCATTGAAAAATATGGCCTCTAGAGAGGTCAAAAGATTTTAATAATTTTAGACCTACTGACCTAGTTTTTGACTGCAGTTGACTCAGTTTCAAACTTGACCTAGATATCATCAAGATGAACATTCAGACCAACTTTCATACAGATCCCATGAAAAGTATGGCCTCTAGAGAGGTCACAAGGTTTTTTATTATTTGACCTACTGAACTAGTTTTTTACGGCACGTGACCCAGTTTCAAACTTGATCTAGATATCATCAAGGTGAACATTCTGACCAATTTTTATGGAGATCCATTCACAAGTATGGTCTCTAGAGAGGTCACAAGGTTTTTCTATTTTTAGACCTACTGACCTTGTTTTTGACCGCACGTGACCCTGTATTGAACTTGACCTAGATATCATCAAGATGAACATTCAGACCAATTTTCATACAGATCCAATGAAAACAAGAGCTCGTCGAACATGAAATGCCCCCCTTGATGCAATTAGTAATTGCACAAGGAACAGAAATTATATGCTCACTGTAAACAAAAGTACTATCATTTTGGTTTAATCTGACCTTGACCTTTAACCTATTAACCTAACCAGAGATTACAGATTGATCTTGGTGCCATCCACTGAGCCATTTTTGAATGTTCCAAATTTCAAGACTAGCTCAAGGTCAAAATCAAGGTCAAATTTCATTTAGGTACAAAACAATGTGTATGTGGTCCAAATTTGAAAGAGGTGGCTTGAGAAATGTGAAAGCAGGTCACTAGATCAATTTCAAGGTAAAGTTCATTTCGGTAAACAGAACTATGCATGTGCTTCAAATTTGGAGGCTGTAGCTTGAGAAATGTGATAGCAGGTAATAGATAATCAAAGTACTGAAAGTACAGAAAGGCTGGCTACCACAAAACACTGGATGAAATCTGTGTGGGAAAGATGTTTGCAAAATCTTAGATATTATGGGTTTTCCATATCAAACTAAGGCGATCATAGGGTATTGATGTGATGAACCATCTTGATTAACTTGTGAAGGTAGTGTAAGGATATTACAGACTACAGATGGTGAAAAAATACACTGTGTTTGCTTCATTGGGGATAACATAATTAGTGAGACAAACGGCACATAATGCTCACTTGGGAATCTGAAACCACAAAAATTAATATCTTACAAAATAGTCAGGTTCCGAGAACGTAATCCAGTCAAACCACATAGGATAATGAACGAAATTTATAGTTTATTCGAGAAACGTAGTTTATCAAAATTAAACCATGGTTTACGGTCGATATATTAGGATTAAAAAATCAACCATGAATTTCGGATGTGAACCTGCGTTTACGAATCTTGAACCCCTGTATTGTACCCCGTCTAGGTTTATGATCTAGAACCATAGTTTACAGACGTGACTTTATGGAAATCGTCCAATAATTACATGAACCCAGATTCACAGTCGGAAAACTAGGATTAACGATTGATAAACTAGGTTATTCAAACTAAAAGCATGTAAAACGTATTCTTTCGAGCGAAAACAAAAGATAACGTCGTAAACCATAGTTCACACTCGTAACATATGTCCACGTTTGTAAGCCCAAGTTAAAGTTCAAACGAGAACCTAGTTTATCGAACGTAAACATGGATTCAGCGTAAACTATGATTTATGCCTGTTGTCCTATGTTTTCCCACGAAATATATATTAGTATTCGATAATCCTAGTTTTTCGACCAAGAATGTAATTATTAGATTGCCGCGAACCTTGTTTATGGGCGTCAACCTATGTTTACGACCATGAACTTGAGTTTACGAGATGAACCATTAGTTTACGAACGTGAACCTAGGTTTACGTTAGTAAAATTGGTTTTCTCGAACAAAACTATATTTTTTGGTCGTAATCCTATGTTCACGAGCCAGAACCTATGTTTACGGTCGTAAACCCATTTTCACTGTCGCAAACTCAAGTTCTCGATCGTTAACATATGTTCTCGTTCAGAAACTGGTTTACACTCGTGAACCCTTGATTACGCCCGCAAACATAGGTTCACACTCATGAACTTAGATTAACGACCGAAATTCATAATTCAGTTGAAAAAAAGCTAGTTTAAACCTAGGTTCACGGGCGTAAACTATGGTCACCGCCCGTTATCTTATGTTTCGCTCGAAAATATCGGGAAGTATTCGAAAAACTTGGTTTTACGTTTGAAAAACCTAGTTTGTCGATTGTTGACTCTAGTTTTTCGATCATGAACCTGGGTTCACGTTATTATTGGGCAATTGGCGTGCCATATCCGTTTATATATGTTTATAAAGAAGCAATAATAAACATTGAGGGACAAAATATCAGATAAAGTATAAAGGTAGCAAACACAACATCTATACTTCGATATGCAACCCCCCTCCCCACCCACACACATACATAAACACATTTATGAATTAATGAACACTGATCAGATGGGGTGATTTTCTTGTCGGTATGAGGGAATACCACTAAAAACAGGACTGTTAATGATAATGGTCTTGTCCTGTTCCTTCCCTAATACGATAATTAGGAAAATTGCCGGACCCGTAATAGTGTACCTCCTTTTTCTGAAAAGTATTCCATTCCTACCATAGGCTGCTTTAACTATTTTTTTCAGGAAGACGTAGGTTCAAGCACCACTAGGAGCAATCTTTGTTCATTATATTTCTTCTTTCTAGTAAGAAAAACTGTTGTTTTTTTACAATACTTATTATCATTGATTTGTCGTACAAAAGCTTACATTTTTCATTTGATTAGCCATTTTTTTGCTGTTTAAATTGAATTTAACCTGAAGAGTGAATGTTTAGACATCTTTGAAAATACTTTGTTACATTTTGCATAAGATCTTGATTTTGCATCTACTCTTAGTTTACAAAGTTTGGAAGAAATGTAGGTAAGTTTTACTTCTGCCCTATGGTTCTTTTTGAATGCAGAGATCAAGGCTATAATTCTTAAGAGTTGGAACTTAATTTCTGTCCGATTAAATTCTCTTACTCGAGGCTCTCAGAAAAATTGTTATCGACAATTTTATATTTGTGTTTCATAATTGTTACGCAATACTTTGAGGTTTCATTTAGAAACATGATTAAAATGACTCTCTGCGATCGTTTTGCGCAATGCTTATCACTCTGAAACTTGTCTCTGTTTCAGCTGGAGGAAAAAACATAATTTATACAAGATTTACAATATAAAAGAAACAATCAAACAACAACACGGTAAAACACGTTTAAAGATGCAAACACAGTGCGAAAACAGTGTCAAATTCAGGACTGTATCAATAATGCATTTGTTAAACTTACCGTTACGGGTCCACATCTTAATAGACCCTGAAATACAGCTGAAAATGTGTGTTAAAACAAAAATCGCTTACATCTACGCCCTTTAAACAAAATGGTGACAAGGCACTTTTTGCAATATATCTTTCAGCATCGCCAGAATGTTTCTAAAATGAATTTAGTATAGAAATAGCAAAAAAGAAAAAAAAGAATGAAAAATATTAGCATGGTCACTCTTTAGACATACAACTCGTAGAATATGGTCATTTGTTCTTCTCACGTTACTGTGGCAATTCCACACAGTGATTACGTCCTTAGTACCTGATAGCAAGATTTGAAAGAATAGAGTCTACAACTTTAGCCTTAAATATAAGACCTGGCATAACTCGTATCACCATAAGTTCATTTTAAATTGATATTGATATTTCTCATTTTCCATGTTATGTCAGTCGTCGAATAATGCGCAAGGTAACTCAAATCGACGATTGTTTCTCGGAACCAGCGTTTGTTTATTACTATTTACATACCGGGGTCATAATCTATAACGAAACGTCAACAGTGTTGGGTTACGAAAAGTTCCATTCATACAGACATTTCATTCATAGGGGCGAATTAATTTACCATCATTATGTTATATTTTCTAATATTATCTTTCAAGTATTTACCGTTAGAAAAATAAAACATTAATATAACATGTTAAAGCAAATAGATTTACTGAAACAGGTAAGTTTAACAATCTTTATACAACTCTGTGGCAAAACTGATAAACGTGGCGAACTATTTGAATTGCGCATGAAATGGTTTTGTGTTGTCAGTCTCAGCACCTCTGAACTTTTGTTGAACTTTGCGGAATTCCGATTTATGGTTATAATAGTCTGGCGAATAAATTCACCAGCCTAAAAATCAATGTAAAATTTCAATTCAGAACACAAAAATATGCATGCAGTCCAAATTTGAAGCCTGTACCTTCAAAAATGTGAAAGTAGGTCATTAGGTCAATCTTAAGATCAAAGTTCATTTAAGTACACAAAACTATGCATGTGGTTCAAATTTGAAGGCTGTAGCTTGAGAAATGTGAAAGTAGGTCACTAGGTCAAAATCAAGGTCAAATTTTATTTCAGAACATAAAACTATGCAAGTGGTCCAAATTTGAAGCCTGTACCTTCAGAAATGTGAAAGTAGGTCACTAGGTCAATCTCAAGATCAAAGTTCATTTCAGTACACAAAAGTACGCTTGTGGTTCAAATTTGAAGGCTGTAGCTTGAGAAATGTGAAACTAGGTCACTAGGTCAAAATCAAGGTCAAATTTTATTTTGGAACAAAAACTATGCATGTGGTCCAAACTTGAAACCTGTACCTTCAAGGTCCAAATTTGAAGGCTGTAGGTACAGAAATGTGAAAGTAGGTCACTAGGTCAAGATCAAGGTCAACTCATGTCAAGGTTCATCTTGCCACTCAAAACTATACATGGTCCAAATTTGAATGATGTAAGTTATGGACATGAAGATTCTAAGTTTTTCCCTATATAAGTCTATATGAACCATTTGACCTCTGAGGCAGGGCCATATTTGACCCGAGAGGGATAACTTGAACAAACTTGGTAGAAAACCACTAAATAACGCTACATTACAAAATATAGACTTTGCGGTTTGGACAAGAAGATTTTCGAAGTTTTTCCCTATAGACGTATATGTAAACCATGTGACCCCAAGGGCGGAGCCATATTTGACCCTAGGGGAATAATTTGAATAATCTTAGTAGAAGATCACTAGATGATGTCATATACAAAATATCAAAGCCCTAGGCCCTGTGGTTTTGGACAAGAGGTTTTTCAAAGTTTTTTCCTATATAAGTCTATATAAACCATGTGACCCTAGGGGTGGGGCCATATTTGACCCCAGGGAAATAATCTGAACAATCCTGGTAGAGGACCACTAGATTTTGCTACATACCAAATATCAAAGCCCTAGGCCCTATGGTTTTGGACAAGAAGATCAGAAACCATTTAACTGTTCCTGGCCAATGTGACCTTGACCTTTGACCTAAATGACCTCAAAATCAATAGGGGTCATTTACTGGTCATGGCCAACCTAACTATCAATTTTCCTGACACTAGGCCCAAGCGTTCTTGAGTTATTGCCTGGAAACCATTTTACTGTTCCTGGTCACTGTGACCTTGACCTTTGACATACTGACCTCAAAATCAATAGGGGTCACCTGCTGGTCATGACCAACCTCCCTTTCAACTTTCGTGACCCTAGGCTTAAGCATTCTTGAGTTATCATCCGGAAACTGTTTTACTGTTCAGGGTCACTGTGACCTTGACCTTTAACATACTGACCTCAAAATCAATAGGGGTCTTCTGCTGGTCATTACCAACCTCCCTATCAACTTTCATGATCCTAGGCCCAAGTGTTCTTGAGTTATCATCCGGAAACCATTTTACTGTTCAGGGTCACTGTGACCTTGACCTTTGACATACAGACCTCAAAATCAATAGGGGTCATCTAATGGTGATGACTAACCTCCCTATCAACTTTCATGATCCTAGGCCCAAGCGTTCTTGAGTTATCATCCGGAAACGGATAGGTCTACATTCCGACCGACCGACAGACCGACCTACCGACCGACATCTGCAAAACAATATACCCCTCCTTTTTCAAAGGGGGGCATAAATATGGCCTTTAGAGAGGTCACAAGGTTTTTCTATTATCTGACCTACTGACCTAGTTTTTGAGAGCATGTGACCCAGTTTCGAACTTGACCTAGATATCATCAAGATGAACATTCAGACCAACTTTCATACAGATCCCATGAAAAATATGGCCTTTAGAGAGGTCACAAGGTTTTTCTATTATTTGACCTACTGACCTAGTTTTTGATGGCACGTGACCGAGTTTCGAACTTGACCTAGATATCATCAAGGTGAACGTTCTGACCAATTTTCATGAAGATCAGTTTTTCTATTCTTAGACCTACTGACCTAGTTTTTGATGGCACGTAATCCAGTTTAGAACTTGACCTAGATATCATGAAGATGAACATTCTGACCAACTTTTATAAAGATCCCATGAAAAATGTGACCTCTAGAGTGGTCACAAGGCTTTTCTATTTTTAGACCTACTGACCTAGTTTTTGACCGCACGTGACCCAGTTTCGAACTTGACCTCGATATCGTCAAGATGAACATTCTCACCAACCTTCATGAAGATCCCATAAAAAATGTGATCTCTAGAGTGGTCACAAGCTTTTTCTATTTTTAAACCTACTGACCTAGTTTTTGACTGCACGTGACCCAGTTTCAAACTTGACCTAGATATCATCAAGATGAACATTCTGACCAACTTTCATAAAGATCCCATGAAAAATGTGACCTCTTAGAGTGGTCACAAGCAAAAGTTTACGGACGCACAGACGGACACTGCGCGATCACAAAAGCTCACTTTGTCACTTTGTGACAGGTGAGCTAAAAAAAAGTTACTAAAAATAAGCTATTTATAGTAACGTAAAAGGGAAGTAATTAAAAAAAATAAATATTGTAAGTGGACAAAAGAAGGATCTGCCAAATAAATCTGTTGACATAAATGAAACAGTATCTTCATTAGTTATGGAGATATAACAATTTTAATTTGAAATAAAGGGAGGTAATTTGACATAAAATCAGTCCATAGTTATCTACCCTGATTGTCTCAGTCCAACTAATAACAATAATGAAATTTCAAATAAGTCCTATGATAAGGACTTACTGATATAAATCCATTTTTATTACAATCAGGGGAGGTAATCAGATATAAAATAACTTCAGAACCTATGATTGGATCTGATTTGTCATGGAATCCAAGATTTCTTGTTGTTGAAGGTATTTTGGAAGTTTGTATTGAATAAAACCATAAAAGAAGTCTCTATATGGCTGCAAAAGCCAAAATTGCCAATTTTGGACCTTCAAGGGGCCATAACTCTGGAAGCCATGATGGAATCTGGCCAGTTCAAGAAAGGAAGCAATATCTTGTGGTGATACAAGTTGTGTGCAAGTTTGGTTAAAATAAAATCATAAATGAAGCTGCTATTGTGCAGACAAGGTCAAAATAGCTAATTTTGGCCCTTTCAGGAGCCATAACTCTGGAGCCCATTAAGGGATCTGGCCGGTTCAAAAAAGGAACCGAGATCTTATGGTGACACAAGTTTTGTGCAAGTTTGATTAAATTCAAATCATAAATGAAGCTGCTATTGTGCAGACAAGGTCAAAATAGCTAATTGTGGCCCTTTCAGGGGCCATCACTCTGGAACCCATAATGGAATCTCGCCAGTTGAAGAAAGGAATCGAGACCTTATTGTGATACAAGTTGTGTGCAAGTTTGGTTAAAATAAAATCATAAATGAAGCTGCTATTGTGAAGACAAGGTCAAAATAGCTAATTTTGGCCCTTTCAGGGGCCATAGCTTTGGAACCCATAATGGAATCTGGCCAGTTCAAGAAAGGAACTAAGATCTTATGGTGAGACAAGTTGTGTGCAAGTTTGGTAAAAATCAAATCATAAATAAAGCAGCTATTGAGCAGACAAGGTCAAAATAGCTCATTTTGGCCCTTTCAAGGGCCATAACTCTGGAACCCATTATGGGATCTGGCCAGTTCAAGAAAGGAACCGTGATCTTATGGTGATACAAGTTGTGTGCAAGTTTGGTTAAAATAAAATCATAAATGAAACCACTATCGTGCAGACAAGAAATTGTTGACGCACAAAAATAGCAAATTCTGTCCTTTTAAGGGGCAGTAACTCTAGAACCCATGATGGGATCTGGCCAGTTTTTGAAAGGAACTGAGATATCATGCAAATACAAGTCTTGTACAAGTTTAATCAAAATTGCTTGCAAAATGTTGTCTCTATCTTGTTCACAAGAAATTGTGGACGGACGGACGGACGATCACAAAAGCTCACCCTGTCACTATGTGACAGGTGAGCTAAAAAGAGAAAGTGTAGTTTTTTTTTAAACCAAGGTGGGGACGCTGAAAGACGCCGACGTGAGTAGGATAGCTCTTCATATACTTCGTAAAGTCGAGCTAAAAATTAATTGCTAGATTTGCCTCTGATGCATTATTACCCAATTCACATTACACGTTTCTCTGCAGGAAATAACACATGCACAAGTTCAAAAGCTTGTTATTGTAGATGCAGAAGCGCATTCATTTTCCAATAAAGAGGGTCATGATGACCCTATATCGCTCACCTGTTAAACTTGGCCTTTGAATCATCGAGATAAACATTCTGACAAAGTGTCATGAAGATAGAGTCGTCACAGATGTGGCCTCTACAGTGTGAACAAGCTTTTCCTTTGATCAGAGTGGTGATCTGGTTTTTGACCCCACATGACCCAGTTTCGAACTTGGCATGGGAATCATCAAGAACAAGAGCTGTCACTTATGGTGACAAATGCCCCCGCAGCTCCTTGACCTTTGACCTGGTGACCCCAAAGTCAGTAGGGGATAAGTACTATCAGCATGTGAAGTTTGAAGGTTTTGGGTGCAGTGGTTCCCAAGTAAAGTGCCTTCATGCAAAAAGTTAACATTGGTCCCTGTGACCGTCTTTGACCTGGTGACCCCAAAGTCAGTAGAAGTCGTATACTCTATAGGTACTATCAGCATGTGAAGTTTGAAGGTCTTGGGTGCAGTGGTTCCCGAGTAAAGTGCCTTCATGCAAAAAGTTAACATTGGTCCCTGTGACCCTGACCTTTGACCTGGTGACCCCAAACACAGTAGGAGTCGTGTACTCAATAAGTACTATCAGCATGTGATGTTTGAAGGTCCTGGGTGCAGTGGTTCGCGAGTAAAGTGCCTTAATGCAAAAAGTTAACATCGGCCCCTGTGACCTTGGCCTTTGACCCCAAAGTCAGTAGAGATCGTGTACTTAATAAGTACTATCAGCATATGAAGTTTGAAGGTCCTGGGTACAATGGTTCGTGAGTAAAGTGCCTTCATGCAGAAAGTTAACGTGATGAACGAACGGACGGACAGTTGAAAACTAATATGCCTCCCTTCGGGGGCATAAAAACATACTTAAGAAGTTTCATGAAGATAGGGTCATAAATATTGCCCATAGAGTGTTAACAAGCTTTTCCTCTGATTTGAGCGTGTGACCTACTGTTGACCCCACATGACCCAGTTTCAAACTTGGCCTAGGAATCATCAAGATAAACATTCCGACAAAGTTTCATGAAGATAGGGTCATAAATGTGGGAGTGTTAACAAGCTTCTCCTTTGATTTGACCAGGTGACCTAGTTTTAGATCCAATATGACCCAGTTTCGAACTTGACCTAGGAATCATCAAGATAAACATTCTGACCAAGTTTCATGAAGATAGGATCATAAATGTGGTCTCTAGGTTGTAAACAAGCTTTTCATTTGATTTGTCCTGATGACCTAGTTTTTGACCCAACATGACCCAGTTTCGATCCATGCCTAGAGATCATCAAGATAAACATTCTGTGCAAGTTTGTATCAAATCATAGCATAAATGAAACCTCTATATGGCTGAAAGGGCCAAAATAGGGCAGTAACTCTAGAACTCATGATGGAATCTAGCTGGTTTTCGAAATGAACCAAGATCTTATTGTGACCCAAGTTGTGTGTAAGTTTGGTTAAAAGCCAAAAATAGCAAATTCTGGCCCTTTAAGGGGCCTTAACTCTGGAACCCATGATGGGATCTGGCCAGTTTTCAAAACGAACCCAGATATTATGCCAATACAAGTTGTGTGCAAGTCTTATGAAAATCAATTGCAAAATGTGGTCTCTATCGTGTTCACAAGTCAAAATAGCAAATTTTGGCCCTTTAAGGGGCCATAACTCCGAAACCCATGATGGGATCTGGCCAATTTGCGAAAGGAACAGAGATATTATGCCAATACAAGTTGTGTGCAAGTTTGATTAAAATCAATTGTTAAATGTGGTAACTATCATGTTCACAAGAAATTGTGGACGGGTGATCACAAAAGCTCACCCTGTCACTATGTGACAGGTGAGCTAAAAAAACATTCGGATGAAAGTCTAGCAAACAGTTTATAAAAGTTTAAGTAAGGATCTCTATGGTTATACTAGTATTACCTAATAAAAACAACAGCCTTTTTTTTCATGGTTCTAAACCATTTGATATTGTATCAATTGTGTGCAAAAACATATTTTTAGCAACATAAAATCAGTAAACCTATATAGTAGAGCAGCAAAACCTAATAAATGGCTTAGTTAATGAGTAACCTAGCCACAAAAAGTTACAAAACACGTCATATACCAAATTGTTTGGCAGGATCTGAAGTTTATCGGACTGCCGGCATAAATTGCAAATTTTTGGTGCGGACCAAGAAATCCAAGATGGCGTCCAAGATGGCCGCCACTTTAGGATTTTATAGGTAAATTTAAAAATAAGAATGTAAATAATTTATGGAGAAAAACACTGTAACTTAATTGTTTACAAGTATTTAAACTAACAATATGTAAAAACATACTGTATTTTTGAGGTCACTCAAGGTCATTTACAGGCCGTGGGCAAGGTCAAAAGGTCAAAAATTACTATTTTTTCAACAATCTTTTTACATTCTCTCCAAATTCTGTGACATAACTGGTCATTTTTCATATTAGAACAGGTTTGTATGCATGACAATTTCATTTGCAATATTTTAGAGGAGTACATTTGGCTAACATAGTTACCATGGTGAAAAAAAATCTGGTTCTAATATATCTGTTAAAAGATCTAGTTGGTGGATTCACATACATGTGTGTAAAACACATTTTACAAACTCCCTTTAATTGTTTGTAGTAAAAGATTTGTTTTAAATTTTACATTGTTGGAAGTGATCAAGGTCATTTTTAAGGATGTATTCATAGTCAGTTGGTCAAAATGGCAAAATAAAAAGACCATCAAAAACACTTTTTAATAGACAATGTACGCGTTTCATTCTTTTTTAAATTGTACGAATTTTCATTTCAGAATAGACCTATGTGTTTGCAATTTCATTTGCAATTCTAATTGAGATATATTTGCAAATAGTTACACTCAAATGTTTAAAATATGTCACATTTTAGGTTAATCAAGATAAATTCTAATTCATAAGTAAGGTTAAAGTGTGAAAGTGACCATTATATCAGTTTTCAGCTATACAAAATGACTTTTGTATCAAATTTTTAACTATTTAATTGTTTCGTTTCCAAAAGGACATATTCGTATTTATTTCCTACATTAACAAATAAACTAAGACTAGATATGAATTCAGTTATAAGATCAATATTAATACCTGTATTTAAATCATTTTTGTTTTGTAGTATGAAAATACTTAAGCAGCACTTGCATAAACATCTTGAATTACAGTCGCTGCATGTTTCATTTTGAAGCTATATCTAAGTTCCAACGCTTAAAATTGACGTAAACATTTTTCTTTTTCTAAATTTTGAAAAACTACTGCATGTAGCGAGACAGAAAATAAGCTAACCAAGGACTGGGTTTATACGCAGATATAAAGAAATAAGGCTGTTTTGTAACATAACTCTGAAATATATTTCTACGCTAATTTTTCTATCTCTTTGGTAATGCCAAAGCCCCTTTCAGACTTATTAGTTATGGGTCCAACATCAGATAAAGTGAGAATGCGCAATAAGATAAAACAATAAATCTGTTAATGGAATGTATGTAATTTGGAAATAAGTACCATTAAAAGATAAAAACATTGCTTACAACGCAGTGGTTTGTTTTTTAATTTCATTTTTCTGTTTTTTAAATCAACATGTGGCTTCTGAAAGAAAATATAGTAGGAAAATTCACCAAATGGGTATGTGGAGCCATTTCAATCTTGTGCGTTTTAACTTGAGTGTATGGATGCAGATGCTAGGTGTATATTCCAGCTATTGTTTGAAAGATTGTGGTGATTTGTTGGCCAGTACAGATTGAAACTTGGTAATAAATTTGCTTTATTGTTTGATTTCATGGTTCCTGAAACTGCAAATTTAAATTTGATGTAAATATCTACTAGAGTTTAACTATAAATATAATTAAGTCTATATCGGAAACGTGGCAATTTGAAGGTGAAAAAGCTATTAGCAGTGTCATTTTCCCTTGACTTTCAAAAAATATCATGTTGGTGACATCAGTTACCACAAAAGATGTTGATCTGAATTCATAGAACCATTTTACAATGTAGATGTTGAAGCCGACAGAAATTGGTAGATATCAAAGACATTTGAAAATAATGTTTATTCTGAGATTAGATATTGTCTAACTGTACAAAGAAATACTTCCTTTTGATTGGAAACGTTTTTTTATATATATATGTGGTTAGAAATGCTTAATTAAGGAAGAAATGATATATATAGTTGCTTATAAATTAATCACGTATGATGTACACATTATTAACAACTAGTCTTGAGTGCAATAAATACATCTATCATTGATACTCTGATTTATTATATCAGGGAAACATCAATAAATGGTAATGCTCGAGATCTACTACATTCTTTGTTTATAACGTGCATTTTATTCTTTAATTTCAATTATTTTTAAATGCCATTGCAAAACATTGTAATAGTTAAACTAACCAAGTGGATCAATGCATTTTAAGAATAAAACTAAACAAAACAAAAAGAAAAGAATTTTAATGAAAAAGTATTTTTTTCATTGACCTTGAAAGTGACCTTGGAAAAAAACGCAGTCTTTGTCCCAAACTGTTGTTTCTGAAAACACAGGTTCTTTCGTTTCATGTATTTACTTCAAAATTATTTTTACAACATAATGATAATACTTAACAACTTTTTAAACTCTACACTTATAATAAAAATTCCGTAATATGTTGTAATATGATTTTATGATTAATATGTTTGAAGAAGACATTATAACAATAACAATCGGACGTAAATTATTTACCATACCAATTACAAAATCAAAAGTTGCGTAAGTCACTAAAGTAATTATGTAATTCTATTATTACATACTATTTTCAACTTTTAAAATGGAACGTCTGTCATATTGTTGTTAACTCTTGTAAATTTCAAATCACTAATGGCAACTGTGGTGTTAAAACGTATTATACATGTATAATTAGTATAAATAGTTCCAAATTTACGTAAAAAGTAAAACAAAAACTTTTGACTTGCTCAGCTACTTTTGGTACATTTGTTGATAACATGATATTGTCAATAAACGACTTAGGTGTGCGTTCTTCTCTAAATGGGATTGGTCTAATTGTTAAGGTGTCATCCGCTAAACCCGGGTTTCTGAGTTCGAGCCCTACTGTGGTCATGACCATGCAAACTCATATGGCACCGGTACTAACTTTTCCAGGAGACGGACTTGAGTGGTTTAAATAGGCTTTAAGCTCTCATCATAATCAAACTGAAATAAATTAGTTTTTTTACTAATGGTACATCTAGTTTCACAATGGCATCCAGGTCATAATGGCCAGAAGGCACATCGAAACCATATATTAACTTCATAATCTTGATGTCTACAATTGTAACTTCTACACAGCCAAACGAGCAAAATATGTATCATTTTATATGTTTAAATAAATGTGCAATCTTTAATATGAAAATTCATGCAGTTTATAATATTGAAAATGTGTATAGGGTTTAGGTGGTTTTAGGCTATTTTCACCTTTTGACCTTGAATATGACCTTAAAAATGGCCTTGACCAGTCCCCAAAAAAATAACATTTTTTAAAAACATTCTTACTACAAAGTGCGGTTGTACATGTGTACTCTTCAAAGACAATTCACATACTTTTTTTGTTTCCACTAACTAGATCTAAATAGAGGCTATATTGAAACGCATTTGGTTTCTACATGGTAACTATGGTAAGAACATTTTTTTTACACTAAAATATTGGAAATGAAATTGTCATACACACAAGCCTAGTCTGATGAAAAATAAGTTATGATATTCATTTTGGAGTCTCAGAATGAAAATATGTGCAGCTGAAACGGTAATTTTAGACCGTTTTTGACCTTGGTATAAGCCTGAAATGACCTTGAGTGACTTCAAAAACATAACATTTATTTTAAACATTTTAGTTCGAATACTTGTATGCCTTTAGGTCACATTTGTTTTCTTCATTAATATTTAATAGCCTTATTCTTAACTCGAACTATAAGGACAAAAAATGGCGACCATCGTAAAACACTGCAAAGACATTTACCATGAACCAGAATACCATGTTTGTTTCAGAAAAAAAACAGGTTTTCTGTTACATGCGTTTTCTTCATAAGTATATCTAAATCTGCCTAATAGAGATTAAATGCCGGCCATAGTAAAGAACATTTAGGTGTTACTACAGTTACCAGATCTATCTTCATGTAAATTGCTGATGAATATGTCAAAGACCTAGGTCTATTCTGATGTCAATGGTGTAATTTCTAAAAAAGGAAACAATTTGTAAGTGAAAAAGTACTTTTGCCCTATTTTGACCTTGACCTTGACCTTGAAATGACATTGACCAGTTTCAAAATTATAACACTTCTTCTTACTACACACAATAGAAGTAAGTTTGTAACATTTGTTCTTTTCAAAGACAGTTTAAAAGCTTGTATATGAATCCACAAAATATATTTGAAATAGCGGCTATATTGAAACGCATTTAGTTCAACTATGGTAACCATGGTAACCAAATGTACTCCTCTAAAATAGTGCAAATTAAATTGTCATACACACAGATCTACTCTGATATGAAAAATGACAAATTATGCCATTCAGTTTGGAGACAATAAAAATAATTGTAGCTGAAACAGTGATTTTAGACCGTTTTTGACCTTTTGACCTTGCGTATGACCTTGAAATGACCTTGAGTGACCTCTAGAATATAACAATTATTTAACACTTTCTTAGTTTAGATACTTTTTTGTAGTTAAGTTACTTGTGTTTTCTTCATAAATATTTACTAGCCTTATTTTCAAATCTACGTATAAGAACTTAAAATGGCGGCCATCTTGGACGCCATCTTGGATTTCTCGGTCCGCACCAAAAATTTGCAATTTATGCTGGTAGTCCAATAAACTTCAGACCCTCCCAAACATTTTGGTATATGACATATTTTGTAACTTTTGGTGGACAGGTTAAATGCTAAAACTGGGGTTTTGCTGCTCTACTAATAAGTTTTTTTTTTTAATTTGCAATACAATATTAAAGTAGTTCTTGTTTGAAACACGATCAAATGTTCAATGTGATGAATTTATACTTGTTTCGATTATGAATCCTAAATGTGCAAGACTATATCCCAGGTGATACGGTTTTGACACTTTTTAATTGGTGCCAACTTTTCTTATTGAATATTTCACACTTTCATTAAGTGCTGCAAATTAGGGGTCGTATAATTATAGATAACACGGTTGATAATTGGCACATGATCATTCGCTAATCTCCAGCGGCGTAGATTGCAAATTCGATAACCATGGTACGTATAGGTTCCATATGTAATACAAGAGCACCGCCTTGCGGGTGCAGACGCTCATCTGATTTTTCTGTCTTTGTATAATAGAAATATTGTCCTACCCATGATTTTCTAAGTCCAAAAGGGGCCTTAATGCTTGCAAAAAGCAATGCAGAGTTACGGTACTTGATGTGCAGAATCAGCTTTTAATGGCAAACAACTGCTCCAAGTTTTAAAGCAATAGCTTTGACTATTAAGGAGTGCGTGTGTGTTCGGGTTTAACGTCTACTTGAAGCAGTGAGCACAATGCCCAACTTTATAGTGCTGCTTCACTGGAATATCACGCCGTGGTCACGTGGCATGATACCCCACCCAGTCACATTATACTGACACCAGGCTGACCAGTCCAAGCACTGTCCTCTTAATGCTGAGCGTCAAGCGAGGAAGCTACTAGTACCATTTTTTACGTCTTTGGTATGACACGACCGGGGATCAAATCCACGACCTCCCGCATTCGAAGCGGATGCTCTACCACTAGGCTACTGAGGCGGTTCCATTAAGGAGAAAACTTGACCTAAACACAAAACTTAACCAAGAAATCTGATATTTTCTAAGTCCAAAAGGGGCCAAAATTCTTGCAAAAAGCAGGATGGAGTTATGTTTCTTGCTGTAGAGAGTCAGCCTTTGATGGTGAAAAAGTGTTGCAAGTTTTAAAGCAATAGCTTTAATAGTTTAGGAGAAAAGCTGACCTAAACACAAATCTTCACAAAGAAATCTGATTTTCTAAGTCCAAAAGGGGCCATAATTCTTACAAAAAGCAGGATGGAGTTATGTTTCTTGCTGTACAGAGTCAGCTATTGATGGTAAACAAATGGTGCAAGTTTTAAAGCAATAGCTTTGATAGTTAGGAGAAAAGCTGATCTAAACATAAAACTTAACCAGGCAACGCCAAAGCCGATCAAGTGACGACAATAACTCATCTTTTCCAAAAAATCAGATGAGCTAAAAATGATAAACCAGATCTATTCCTATGGAATTTTTTTTTTCAAAAATGGAAAATCCACGAATTTACGTCCCCATGAAACAGCCAATTTGGCCCAAACCACAAAATTTCGTGCCGACGAAATTAAAATGATTTCACAGTATAAGAACTGTTTATTATTACATGACTGTATTCTATTGTTTCTCTGATTGGCTAAAAACGGTTCGAAAAGTAATGAGTACATATCATATCAACTTATCTTGGGTTATAAATAGTAAGAAAATAACAAGAGGGCCATGATGGCCCTATATCGCTCACCTGTTATCATTGCACTTGAGGACAAGAAGGTCCTCAGTAAAAATATTTAAGTCCAAAGGACAGGAACAACAAAGGGAAGAAATTTAACCAAAAAGAAACAAGAGTGCAAGAATGTCACAATATACGCCCGTCACAGCAAATTTCTTTACTCTAGCACCTGTATTTGCAAATGGAATTTTAATTTTGTGGTTGTTTAGTAATAACTAAGTGTTTTGTTTTCTAAGTCCACAAAAAAACTCCTTACCAGGTAGAGATACCTTAAAATACACCTAAAATTGGAAAGTAACATCTATGTTGTACCACAGAAAAGTGGTCTTGGTTTTTTTCTACAGTCAATTATAAAAAAGTTACAATCTAAGTTATTTATAGTAACAACTAAGGGAAGTTAATCTTAAAAAAAAAAAAAAAAAAAAAAAAAAAAGTAAGTCCTCACAAAAATCTTTACCAGGTAGAGACTGGTCAAAAACACCTCAAAATTGGATGTAGCATGCATGTTGTACTACAGAAAAGTAGTCTCGATTTTTCCCTACGACTAGTAATGAAAAAGTTACAATATAAGCTATTTATAGTAACAACAAAGGGAAGTAATTCTAAAGAAGGGAACTTCGCATGACACTTCGTCTCATGATGGTGTATAATTGTGTCAAGTTACATCAAAATCCTTCCATGCATGAAGAAGAAATGCTTCGGACAAAGTCATTCTTGTATCTGACCACTGGCCTCTAAGTGTGACCTTGACCTTAGACCTAAGGACCTGGTTCTTGCGCATGACACTACGTCTCGTGGTTGTATACATTTGTGCCAAGTTATATCAAAATCCCTCTATGCATGAAGAAGAAATGCTCCGGACAAGGTTTTCATTCTTGTATCCTTTGACCTCTAAGTGTGACCTTGACCTTAGACCTAGAGACCTGGTTCTTGCGCATGACACTCCGCCTCATGGTGGTGAACATTTGTGCCAAGTTATATCAAAATCCCTCTATGCATAAAGAAGAAATGCTCCGGACAAAGTTTTCATTCTTGTATCCTTTGACCTCTAAGTGTGACCTTGACCTTAGACCTAGGGACCTGGTTCTTACGCATGACACTCCTTCTCATGATGATGAACAATTGTGCCAACTTTCATCAAAATCCCTCTATGCATGAAGAAGATATGCTCCGGACAAAGTTTTCATTAATTTGACCTTAGACCTCTAAGTGTGACCTTGACCTTAGACCTAGGGACCTGGTTCTTGCGCATGACACTCTGTCTCATGATGGTGAACAACTGTGCCAAGTTTCATCAAAATCCCTTCATGCATGTAGAAGATATGCTCCGGACAAGGTCTGTGGACGCCGCCCGCCCGCCCGCCCTCCCACCAGGGGCGTTCCCATAATACGTCCCGTTTTTCAAACGAGCGTATAAAAACAATTCTTACAACGTACAGATATGTCAAAATGCACCTAAAAATTGGAGGTACCATCCTTGTTGTACCACAGAAAAGTGGTCTCGGTTTTTTCCCTACGGCCAATAATAAAAAAGTTACTAAAAATAATCCATTTATAATAACGTAAAAGGGAAGTAATTAAAAAAAAAATATTGTAAGTGAACAAAAAAAGGCTCTGCCAAATAAATCTGTTGACATAAATGAAATTTCAGATCAGTATCTTCATTAGTTACAGAGATATACCCATTTTAATGTGAAATAAAGGGAGGTAATCTGACATAAAATCAGTCCATAGTTATCTACCCTGATTGTCTCAGTCCAACTAATGACAATAATGAAATTTCAAATAAGTCCTATAGGACTTACTGATATAAATCCATTTTGATTACAATCAGGGGAGGTAATCCAATATAAAATAACTCTGGAACCTACGATTGGATCTGATTTGTCATGGAATCTAAGATTTATCGTTGTTGAAGATATTTTGGAAGTTTGTATCGAATAAAACCATAAATAAAGTCTCTATATGGCTGCAAAAGCCAAAATAGCCAATTTTGGACCTTTAAGGGGCCATAACTCTGGAACCCATGATGGAATTTGGCCAGTTCAAGAAAAGGAACCAAGACCTTGTGGTGATACAAGTTGTGTGCAAGTTCGGTTAAAATCAAATCATAAAAGAAGCTGCTATTGTGCAGACAAGGACAAAATAGCTAATTTTGGCCCTTTCAGGGGCCATAACTCTGGAACCCATTAAGGGAACTAGCCGGTTCAAGAAAGTAACTGAGATCTATGGTGACACAAGTTTTGTGCAAGTTTGATTAAATTCAAATCATAAATGAAGCTGCTATTGTGCAGACAAGGTCAAAATAGCTAATTTTGGCCCTTTCAGGGGCCATCACTCTGAAACCCATAATGGGATCTGGCCAGTTCAAGAAAGGAACCGAGATCTTATCGTGATACAAGTTGTGTGCAAGTTTGGTTAAAACAAGCAAATTCGATGAATTGGAATCCCCCGCCGAAAGGGTCAGAGTTGAGGAACGGCAAAAAAATATATCCAGCAAAAAGTTAAGAATGTTACCAAGAAGCAAATAATTTCATTAGTCAAAATCAAATTAAAGAAAATGAATGGTTTGTTTGGGTGGGGCTGGGGGGGGGGGGGGGGGTGAGGATACAACAGTTTACATGTGATTATAAATATTGATATAAATGAAAAATGAAAAAAAAAAAAAAAAAAAAAAAAAAAAAATGGTGTGGGGGGGGGGGGGGGGGGGGGGGGGGGGGGACCAAGGTAAGGTGGTGACCAGGTGTAGGTTAAAAACATCACATGTTTATAATAAATGTTCATGGAAAAGAATGAAAGAAGTTTAATGAAATTCTTCCAATTGGTTGGTTTGTTATGTACAGATCTGTGGATTTTTAAACAATTAAAGGGCAATAACTATATGGAAAATTGCCCAAAATCGAAAAAACCTTTTGAAGGGCATCGTCGCAGTATCTTTGTTCATGTCTGTTTCAAGTTTGATGAAATTCTACCTGCTAGTTACTGAGAAAGGGGCTGCAGACGGACATTTTTCATTAAATCAAGGGTAATAACTCTGACGGAAATTGACCTATCAAAAAAAAAAACTTGACGGGCATCAGCACAGTATCTTGGTTCATGTCTATTTCAAATTTGATGAAATTCTACCTGTTAGTTACTGAGAAATAGCTGCAGACGTACATTTTTTATTAAATCAAGGGCAATAACTCTGAGGGAAATTGACCAATCAAAAAAAAAACTTGACGGGCATCATCGCAGTATGTTGGTTCATGTTTATTTCAAGTTTCATGAAATTCTACCAAGTAGTTACTGAGAAATGGCTGCGGACGGACGGACGGACGGACTGACGGACGGACAACGCCATTTCAATACCCCCCTCCCGATTTCATCGGCGGGGGATAATAAAATCATAAATGAAACCACTATCGTGCAGACAAGAAATTGTTGACGCACGCACGCACGGACGGACGCACAGACGACGGACGAAGGGTGATCACAAAAGCTCACCTTGTCACTATGTGACAGGTGAGCTAAAAATAGACCGATGTAGGTGCTTGGAAAACCAATATCAACCTGATTTGGTCTAATTTTATATTTATTTCCTTATTTCTTTATTAAAGATACAATTGTAATAACAAGACTGACTATACATTTATTCATGTAATAAAACAATTATTGACCTTTTCATAGGTTGATATCGGGTTTTATCAACCCGAAAAGAGTTATATTCACCGAGCCTTTGGCTGGCTCGGTGAATATAACTCTTTTCGGGTTGATAAATCCAGATATCAACCTATGAAAAAGTCGATAATTGTATAATAACTGCTTTGTCAATCACTCTCAAACAATAGCAGTCAAGAAAACAATTACATTTTCTCTCACACATTAAGATACAAAGTGCAAAATTATTAGAAGTGTTCTTCTCATCAACAGCCAAGAAAATTACTGATATAAAAACATTAATGTTTCTTACCCTCACAGAACTCAGCAAATTTTACATGTCATCAATTATATACGTATGTTTACCTGCATGGCCAATCCAAGCTGTTTGGTTCTTTTCTTGCCTTCAGTTGTCCATGGGGCGGGGATTGGGTCATCTCTCTGCATCAGGTAACGCCAAACCAAGAAACCAGACTGACCCTTCTGAGGCCAGTATTTCACTATCTGTATTGAATATATTTCTTTTAAGAATACTTGCGATTGTAACAAGCTAAAATTTATGTCCAACATGCTGAAACTGCAGCAAGCATTTCATTTTTGCTTGGTGGTTGGTTTTAATTTTACTGGGTGTTACATTTGCTACTATTTGTGTCACTATCTCCTCCAGCATAGCTTGTTTTTGTTGTGTTTAACATCACACCAACAAAATAAAAGGTCATATAGGCCTATTAAAGTAGAGCCAGGGACCTTCCCCAAGCCTGCTGGATGACTGTCTCTTATGAAAGATTTTACAACCCAAGCAAGGTTTAGAACCCCGATTGTTCAAGTCAGCGGCCTTAACCACTCAAAAGTGACTCAAATAAGCTACCCTTTGTTCAAAAATCAATGAAATTTAATTACAATGTAGTATAAAGGTATTTAAGCGTGGCATGCTGATTAATCATGGAATAAACAAATCATGAAAAACTGGACAACAGTGTTAATGAAATCTTTCACTGATGAATTTTGATGCCCTTTCATGTCCCCAAAATGAGCTGAATCTATTAAAATTGAACCTCTCAACTGCTATAACATAGGTGTTAAATGTTTTCTAATTGAATGCTATTGTGACAATAAACAGTATCTCAGAATTGTGTACAAAATTACCAAGTTTACTAGAAATATGTTACTGCCAAAAATAAACAAGAGAGCCAAGATGGCCCTAGGTCGCTCACCTGAGAAACATACCAGAACAGTGTAAACATGTTTGCCCTAGTGATTTCATGGAAACAAATATTCTGGCCAAGTTCCATAAGAATTGGACCAAAAATGTGGTCCGAGTTTAAACAAGTATTCTCTTTGATATGACCTAGTGACCTAATTTTTGACCCAGATGACCCATATTCAAACTTGACCAAATTTCATGAAGATCAATTGAAAAATACAGCTTCTATCGCATACACAAGGTTTTTCTTTGATTTGACCTAGTGACCTAGTTTTTAACCCCAGACGACCCATATTCGAACTCGACCTAGATTTCATCAAGGCAATCATTCTGACCAAATTTCATGAAGCTCAATTGAACAAGAGGACCATGATGGTCCTGAATCGCTCACCTATCCCCACATGACCCAGTGTTGAACTGAGTATGACGTCGTTATTTCTATTATTTGACATAGTGACCTAGTTTTTGAGCACATGTGACCTAGATATCATCAAGATAAAAAATTCTGACCAATTTTCATGAAGATCCATTGAAAAATATGGCCTCTAGAGAGGTCACAAGGTTTTTCTATTTTTCGACCTACTGACCTAGTTTTTGACCGCACATGACCCAGTTACGAACCTGACCTAGATATCATCAAGCTGAACATTCTCACCAGTTTTCATGAAGATCCATTGAGAAATATGGCCTCTAGAGAGGTCACAAGGTTTTTCTATCTTTAGACCTACTGACCTAGTTTTTGACCCCACGTGACCCAGTTTCAAAACTGACCTAGATATCATCAAGGTAAACATTCTGACCAATATTCATGAAGATCTCATAAAAAATATGGCCTCTAGAGAGGTCACAAGGATTTTCTATTTTTAGATCTACTGACCTATTTTTTAACCCCACGTGACCCAGTTTCAAACCTGATCTAGATATCATCAAGGTGAACATTCTGACCAATTTTCCTGAAAATCCATTGAAAAATATGGCCTCTAGAGAGGTCACAAGGTTTTTCTATTTTTAGACCTACTGACCTAGTTTTTGACCGCATGTGATCCAGTTTCGAACTTGACCTAGATATCATCAAGGTGAACATTCTGACCAATTTTCATGAAGATCCATTGAGAAATATGGCCTCTAGAGAGGTCACAAGGTTTTTCTATTTTTAGACCTACTGACCTAGTTTTTGATCCAACATGACCCAGTATCGAACTTAACCTAGATATCATCAAGGTGAACATTCTGTCCAATATTCATGAAGATCTCATGAAAAATATGGCCTCTAGAGAGGTCACAAGGTTTTTCTATTTTTAGATCTACTGACCTAGTTTTTACCCCACATGACCCAGTTTCGAACTTGACCTAGATATCATCAAGGTGAACATTCTGACCAATTTTCATGAAGATCCACTGAGAAATATGGCCTCTAGAGAGGTCAAAAGGTTTTTTCTATTTTTTGACTAATGACCTAGTTTTTGACCCCACGTGACCCAGTTTCAAACTTGACCTAGATATCATCAAGGTGAACATTCTGACCAATATTCATGAAGATCTCATGAAAAATATGGCCTCTAGAGAGGTCACAAGGTTTTTCTATTTTTAGACCTACTGACCTAGTTTTCGACCCTACGTGACCCAGTTTCGAACTTGACCTAGATATCATCAAGGTGAACATTCTGACCAATTTTCATGAAGATCTTGTGAAATATATGGCCTCTAGAGAGGTCACAAGGTTTTTCTATTTTTAGACCTACTGACCTAGTTTTTGATGGCACGTGACCCAGTTTCGAACTTGACCTAGATATCATCAAGGTGAACATTCTGACCAACTTTCATAAAGATCCCATGAAAAATGTGACCTCTTAGAGTGGTCACAAGCAAAAGTTTACGGACGGACGGACGCACGCACGAACGGACGGACGACGGACGCCGCGCTATCACAAAAGCTCACCTTGTCACTTTGTGACAGGTGAGCTAAAAATACAGCCTCTATCGCATACACAAGGTTTTTCTTTGATTTGACCTAGTCACTAAGTTTTTGACCCCAGATGACCCATATTCAAACTAGACCTAGATTTTATCAAGGCAATCATTCTGACCAAATTTCATGAAGATCAATTGAAAAATACAGCCTCTATTGCATACACAAGGGTTTTCTTTGATTTGACCTAGTGACCTAGTTTTTGACCCCAGATCACCCATTTTCGAACTTCGAATTTCATCAAGGTTATCATTCTGACCAAATTTCATGAAGATTAGTTGAAAAATACAGCCTCTATCGCATACACAAGTTAAATGTTGATGGACGACAGACGCCGGACATCAAGCGCTCACAGCAACTCAACTGAGCATTGCTCAGGTGAGCTAAGAAGTACAGCTTCTTCATCAAGTTTGGCCAGAATTGTTACATCATTTTTAACATGACTAATCAACGACCAGATATTTTATTTGTACTGATTAATAAATGCTGAAAGCTTGACTGATTCCTAACACTACTATTTAAAGTCTTTGCAATAAAAGACAATCTAAAGGACAAGACTCAGCAAATACAAGCTAGAATAATAAATCAAACCTTGTATATGCCATCATATCTATTCCCCTCATCTGGTGCATATTCTGAATGTTTAGCTAGCTTACAATTTCGCACTACTCTCACAGGTTTGCCTTTCCTCCAATCTTTCGATGTCGCTCCATTTTTAGCATCTATTGGTGCATTGCAATTTATAGCCAGAGCTCTGAGAAATAAAAATAACAAGAGCTGTCACTATTGGTGACAAATGCCTCCGACCGAAGTGTGCCAAAGAACGCTACAGTTGTCTGCACAAAATATGCCAGAACAGTTTAGGTATGAATCATTTTGTGACCTTGACATGGGAGACCCAGGTCATAAGCTTGACATACCTTTTCAATATGGTTAACATCTGTGTCAAATTATTTTCAAATCCCTTGATAAATGGCAGAGTTATGGACCAGACATGAAAAAGACCATGTTAACCTTCAATTTTAATTGTGACCTTGACCTTGGAGCTAGGGGTCTAAGTATTGTGCATGACATTATAGGGAACATTTATGCCATGTAATTTTAAAATCCCTTCATCTATGGCAAGAGTTATGGACCGGGCAAGAAACAGACCATGTTAACTTTTAACCTCTATGTGTGACCCTGACCTTAGAGCTAGGGGTCTGGATCTTGCGCATGACACACTGTCTCATTATGGGGAATATTTATGGCAAGTCATTTCAAAATCCCTTGATTAATGGCAGAGTAATGAACCAGACACCTGTTAACCATTGAAACATTTATGCAAAGTTATTTCAAAATCCCTTCATGGATGGCAGTTATGGACCGGACATGAAACAGACCGTTAACCTTTGACCGCTGTGACCTTGACCTTTGAGCAAGGGGTCTGGGTCTTGCACATGACACGTCGTATTATGGTGAACATTTATGTAAAGTTATTTCAAAAATCCCTTTATGTATGGCAGAGTTATAGCCTGGACAAGAATTTACATGGACACACACATGGCCAGTGTGATTTTAATATGCCTACCTTCGGGGGCATAAAAATGCCTCTGTTTCAAGTCCATAATTCCATTACCAAGTATTTAGAGAAACACAATAATAATCCAACTTTAGCTTTTACATCAACATAAATGAAAACCTGAGTGGAACGGCACCCTTCATGAAGAAGTCAGTCAGAATCTACAAGCTCATGCTAAAAATATGATTTCATTTCTTCAAGTGCTCACCAATAGGCTTGACCTTCCTTCAACTTTGAAATGGAAACAGAGTAATTTTTCTCACCTGTTCATCCTGGTTAGAGTTTGATCACATGACTGTTCTGCTGTCCGTTTGTTCCCTGACAAGTCACGTCCTCCACTACCAGTATAGAAGAATGATTCACCATTATCCTTGAGAAAAATGAACATGTTTTCAGATACACTTTTAACACAAAAATTCATATTAACAACTTTCCCAAATTGCTTTCTTTTTAAAACTGCGAAGTTTTAGCGTTGTTTTGCTTAGAACTGTGAAATGAAAAGTGTGAACTGATGACAGCTGTGAAAACAAAAGCTGTCTCCATAGGATGACACATGCCCCCGATGGCACTTTGAATGAATAGTTACGGCCAATGTTAGAGTTTAGGACCTTTGACCTACGGAGCTGGGTCTTGCGCGCGACACATCGTCTTACTGTGTCACACATTCATGCATAGTTATTTTAAAATCCATGCATGAATGACAAAGATATGGACCGGACATGCCTATCAATACCCTATCCTTTAATGTCTAAGTGTGACCTTGACCTTTGAGCTACGAACCTGGGTCTTGCGCACGACACGTCGTCTTACTGTGGAACACATTCATGCAACGTTATTTGAAAATCCATCCATCGATGACAAAGATATGGGCCGGACACGCCCATCAATGCACTATCCTTTAATGTCTAAGTGCAGGGCTTTTTCACCCTATCTCACGAGGCCGATATTCGGCCCCATTCCCAATGCCAAATATGCTGTATTTTTCCCAATATGGAGCAAAAAATTCCCAATCCAATGAAAAATTTCCCAACTGAAATCAGTTACTTTCTGTTTTTCAATAAAAATTCTAGCACAATTAGTTGTGTTTGCCAAGTAAATCCAACAAAATGTTGGAAAAACCAGCTCATTTCTATTTTTAGTAATATGACGTCTGCAACCTCGGCAAAAAATAATTACAAGATTTTACAAAAGAAATGTATGATTTGTATGCAAAAACCTCTTAAAATGCATAAAAACACAAATATTAATTGAATAATGTACCCAAAACATGTTGACAGGTAATTCTTATACCATTAAAATCAATTGTCACATATTTTCGCGACCCAGTTTTTACACTCGAAAATACACCACTTTGCCATTCTACTTTTTGGATAATTTCAGTTATAACTTTGGTGAAAACAAACTGTAAACAAAAGCATGACAAATAAAGAGTTACTGTATTTTTATGCAATATTGGAACACAATCCTGAAAAAAAATAATTCTCAAAATTTCACAAGGGGATACTGTCTACCAGTAAAATTTGAAACTGAAGATTTAAAGTAATATATATTAATTAAAAGCTCTATATAAACACTTAATTTGTCAGTATATTTTCCCAAATTCGACAATTTACCGCGTTAAAAATTCCCAATATGACCAGGGGCCTTTTTCCCAAAACCTCCTGAAAAAGCCCTTAAGTGTGACCTTGACCTTTGAGCTACGGACCTGGGTCTTGCGCACGACAGGTCGTCTTACTGTGGTACACATTCATGCCAACTTATTCGAAAATCCATCCATCGATGACAAAGATATGGACTGGACACGCCCATCAATGCACTATCCTTTAATGTCTAAGTGTGACCTTGACCTTTGAGCTACGGACCTGGGTCTTGCGTGCGACACGTCGTCTTACTGTGGTACACATTCATGCCAAGTAATTCGAAAATCCATCCATCGATGACAAAGATATGGACCGGACACGAAAATTGCGACCGACAGACCGACGGTTCAAAAACTATATGCCTCCCTTCGGGGGCATAAAAAAAAACAATTGTACAATATTTAACATAAGCATTATTCAGCATGGAAATTACCTATGCTTTTCGACCCATACAGCTGCTATGGAGCAATTTTATGTTTTGAAGCTGTTTTTGCCTTGTGAAGCACATTTGTCTTTAAAACTGTATTATCTTTTTAACAAAACCTTGTCAGACTAGCAAATATGCCCTATTTTTCACTAGTGATCCACTGGATCAAAATGGAACATTCATTTACAGTGACTGTAAAACATTATTATTAGGGATGGCAACGAATATTCGTTCAGGACACGATTATTCGAATACAGTTTCGCTATTCGAATATTTGGAAAAAATATAATACCATAAGAAATAAATAAAAGCCAAATAAAAGAACCAAATGGTCGTTTATCTAATTTGCCAAAATCCGCTTTCATTATAAATACGCGCGAAAATGGCTTCTGTCGCTGTCAGACGTTTCATTTTGTATATTAGCGTGCCAAGATTGTACATCGCTATGGTGACGACATCGTACCCTGTAGTAAGTACCGCTAATTACTTACATTTAGAAAATTTTGCTGGTCCCAAACTGATGTTAATCCGTTAAATATCGCCTTGTTTTCGGTAGGTGCGAACCGCATGTAATTAAAAATCACCAGAAAGCGCTTGAACTAATGACTCGGATTTCAATTAAAGTCGATAAAAGATGTATTTGAATAAAAAAAAATGCCGGAAAGTGTTGAAAACAAGTCAAATGTGATGAATATTAATTTTCATGTAAAACGGATCACCCACTTGATAATAAATGCATTTCGTATGGTAAAATTAGTAGAATTTACTCAATATTCAGACAAAGAGTAAAGTTACGCAAAATATATCTTTCAGTAGAAGCCCCCACCCCACAGTCTAAAGCACCACGTTTAATTGAAAATATTGTTCACACTATAACGTGAAACTTCTGTCAAAATGAAAGTGATGCCGCCTGTCCTTTTAAAGTATTTCACGCGATCATCTGATAGGAAGTCAGTTACGTGTGATATGTGTGGAGAGAACCTTAATTACTGGAGGGCTACATCCATGTAAACAAGACTTAGAGCTGTCGGAGGACAGCAACGCTCGACTATTCAACAGCCTTGTCGACTGAATGAATACAAAAGTCGAAAAAGGGGCATAATTTAAAAAAAGCAAAATAGGGTTATGGAACCTGCATAGTGCTTATCAGCTCATGACAGTGGACAAGTGTGTGAAGTTTCAATCCATTCCCATTAGAGGGTACTGAGATACCAGCTTACATATAAGAATTTAACGCAAAACTCCTTAATTTAAAAAGGTGCATTATTTTGTAAAATGCAAAGTTGAGTTATTGACCCTTTGCACTGCATGTCATATCATGACAGTGAACAAGTGTGTGAAGTTTCAATCCTTTCCCATTAGTGGATACTGAGATACCAGCTTACATACAAAACCTTAACCAAAAAATTCTAAGTCGAAAAAGGGGCATAATTTTGTAAAAAAGCAAAATAGAGTTATGGACCTGTGCAATGTGTGTCAGTTTATCACAGTGAATAAGTGTGTGAAGTTTCAATCCATTCCCACAAGTGGTTACTGAGATACCAGCTTACATACAAAACCTTAACCAAAAATTTCTAAGTCGAAAAAGGGGCATAATTTTGTAAAAAAGCAAAATAGAGTTATGGGACCTGTGCAGTGTAAGTCAGTTTATCACAGTGAATAAGTGTGTGAAGTTTCAATCCATTCCCACATGTGGTTACTGAGATACCAGCTTACATACAAAACCTTAACCAAAAATTTCTAAGTCGAAAAAGGGGCATAATTTTGTAAAAAAGCAGAATAGAGTTATGGGACCTGTGCAATGTAAGTCAGTTTACCACAGTGAATAAGTGTGTGAAGTTTCAATCCATTCCCACATGTGGTTGCTGAGATACCAGCTTACATACAAAACTTAACCAAATCGGGACGCGGACGCGGACGCCGACGCATGGGCGAGTCCAATAGCTCTACTATTCTATGAATAGTCGAGCTAAAAATAAATAAAACCTAAATAAATTATATGTAATGAAGGCAGATAACAAATATTTTATATTCAAAAAGATGAACAAGCGATGAGAATGATTAGTCAGTCTTAATTCGTCAATGTCTGAGTTACTTCCGGTGTAAACGAAAGCAGAATTAATGCAGATCGCTGCTTAGGGTATGATGAATTCTTAAGATTTTGATTTGATTTGTTGATCATTTGATGACTGAATATTCGTTCGGAAGGTTGACCAAATATTCGAATACCAAAATTACTATTCGTTGCCATCCTTAATTATTATTGACAGATAATTTCACTGTCACATATATAAACTAGAAATGTGTCACAGACACGGATGCCTCTGCAACATGAGAAAGGTCACAGGCATAAATTATTTATAGTAACAACTAAGGGAAGTTAATCTTAAAAAAAAAATTCCCAAGTCCACACAAAAATCCTTACCAGGTAGAGATAGGTTAAAATACTTCTAAAAATTGGATGTAACATGCTTGTTGTACTAAAGAAAAGTGGTCTTGTTTTTTCCCTACAACCAGTAATAAACAAGAGCTCCGCCAAGGGGGCCATTATACGCAGTTACATCATAGGATGGGAGCAAAATTTAAAGAACTTGGAGTGTGAAGCCCAATGGACAGGAACAACAAAGGGAAGAAATTCCAAAAAAATTCTAAGTCCACAAAAAATCCTTACCAGGTAAAGGTATGTCAAAATACACCTAACAAGAGCTGTCCGTAAGACAGCGCGCTCGACTTTTCTCAGTGCTTGACTCTGAATTAGAGCTTTGCCAGTAAAAAAAATCCAAGTTAAAAAGGGATATAACTCTGTCAAAATTCAAACAGAGTTATGGAAATTGTGTCTCCTGGTGTAGACTTTGATAGAAAATAACTATTTTGAGTTTCAAGTCAAAGGATATTTGACTTTATAAAAAACTTTAACCAAAAATTCTAAGTTTAAAAGGGGCATAATTCTGTCAAAATTTCAAACAGAGTTATGGGAATTATGTCTCCTGGTGTAGACTTTGATAGAAAACATTTATTTTGAGTTTCAGGTCAAAAGTTAATAGTAACCAAGATATTTGACTTTACCAAAAATTTAACAAAAAATTCCAAGTTAAAAAGGGACATAATTCTGTCAAAATTCAAATCAGAGTTATGGGAATTGTGAATCCTGGTGTAGACTTTGATAGTAAATAACTATTTTGAGTTTCAAGTCAAAAGCTTTAATAGTAACAGAGATATTTGACTTATCAATTTTTTTTTTTTAAATTCTAAGTTAAAAAGGGGCATAATTCTGTCAAAATTCAAATCAGGGTTATGGGGATTGTTTCTTCTGGTGTAGAGTTTGATAGTATAAAATTATGTTCAGAGTTACGGAAATTGTGTCTCCTGGTGTAGACTTTGATAGTAAATAACTATTCTGAGTTTCAAGTCAAAAGCTTTGAAAGTAACAGAGATATTTGACTTTATCAAAAACTTTAACCAAAAAGTTCTAAGTTAAAATTCAAACAGAGTTATGTGGATTGTTTTTCCCGGTGTAGACTTTAATAGTTAATAACTATTCTAAGTTTCAATTCAAAGGCTTTGATGGTAACAGAGACATTTGACTTTATCAAAAACTTTAACCAAAAATTCTAAGTTTAAAAGGGGCCTAACTAGTATTTTAAGTTTCAAGTCAATAGCTTTGATAGTAACAGAGATATCTGACTTTATCAAAAACTTTAACCAACGACAACGGCGACGCTGGGGTGAGTGCAATAGCTCTACTTTTTCTTCAAAAAGTCGTGTACGAGGAGCTGTGTTCAATAAATGCTTGATGCCCCCGGTGGCATCCTTGTCAATAGATTATGCACCTTATGGTTCAGGTAACTCTAAGTCCAAAATGAGGTCAAGGCCAAGGTCAAATTGAGGTCAGGTGATGTCTGAAGATGAGGAATGGTCACAGGTTACATCTGCATTAGTATCAAGTCATTCTAGTAAGGGGTATTGATGCTAGACGAAACAGTCCCATTTGCTTAACCTCGTACGGACGGACGAATGGACAGGACAATCACTACATGCCTCCTGCAGTAGATGCCGGGGGCGTAAAAACTATCCAGTCAAAATATTATCCCACTTTCTGTTAACTTACAGTATCATCTTCATAACCTCCTGATAGCACAATGGAATACGCTCCTTCCTTCTCCCTGCCTGCTATACCTGCTACATGTGGTCTGTGTACACCTGCTTCACTCACCTACAAAACATTGCAGCATAAATTTCTGAAGTATCAACTTAAGCATGTATGTTGCCATACAGATATTACATGTAAATGTCAATACAGCTGTAATGCTATGTAGATGATGTACGTGCCAATGTAGTTAAAATACTATACAGATGATGTACACTGGCAGTACAGTTCAAATAGGTCTATAGTTGACCATACCTGTTCCTATATTGATGACATATAGTTCTAATGCAAGAACAAAATTGTAATTTTAAACACAGGTAAACCAAAACAAGAGGGCCATGAAGGCCCTGTATCGCTCACCTGACCTATTGACCTAAAGACCATCAAGATTAACATTCTGACCAAGTTTCATTAAGATATGGTATAAATGTGGTCTCTAAAGTGTAAACCAGCTTTTCTTTTGATTTGACTTAGTGACCTATTTTTTGACCTGACATGACCCAGATTGAAAATGGATCTTGAAATCATCAAGATTACCATTCTGACAAAGTTTCATGAAGATACAGTCATAAATGTGGCCTCTAGAGTGTTAACAAGCTTTTCCTTTGATTTGACCTAGTGACCTAGTTTTTGACCCTACCTGACCCAGATTTAAATTTGACCTATAGATCATCAAAATTAACATTCTGACCTAGTTTCATTAACATATGGTCATAAATGTGGCCTCTACAGTGCAAACTAGCTTTTCCTTTGATTTGATCTGGTGACCTAGTTTTTGATCCTACATGACCCAGGTTCAAACTGTACCTTGAGAATATCAAGATTACCATTTTGACCAAGTTTCATAAAGATAGAGTCATAAATGAGGCCTCTAAAGTGTTAACAAGCTTTACCTTTGATTTGACTCGGTGACCTAGTTTTTGAACTGACATGACCCAGGTTCGAACTTGACCTAAAGATTATCAAGATTAACATTCTGACTAAGTTTCATAAAGATACAGTCATAAATGTGACCTCTAGAGTGTTAACAAGCTTTTCCTTTGATTTGACCTATTGACCTAGTTTTTGACCCCACCTGACCCAGATTCAAACTTGACCTATACAGCCTCAAGACTAACATTCTGACCAAGTTTCATTAAGATATGGTCATAAATGTGGCCTTTACAGTGTAAACTAACTTTTCCTTTGATTTGACCTGGTGACCTAATTTTTTATCATACATGACCCAGATTCAAACTGGACCTTGAGATCATCTAAATTATCATTCTGTCCAAGTTTCATAAAGATACATCATAAATGTGGCCTCTACAGTGTTAACAAGCTTTTCCATTGATTTGACCAGGTGACCTAGTTTTTGACCCAAGATGACCCAATATCAAACTTGTCCAAGACTTTATTTAGGGGACTATTCTTACCAAGTTTCATTAAGATTGGGCCCAAATTGTGACCTCTAGAGTGTTAACAAGTTTTTTCTTTGATTTGACCTGGTGACCTAGTTTCTGACCCCAGATGACCCAATATCGAACTCGTCCAAGATTTTATTGAGGGTTACATTCTGACCAAGTCTCATTAAGATTGGGCCAAAAATGTATCCTCTAGAGTGTTAACAAGCTTTTCCTTTGATTTGACCTGGTGACCTAGTTTTTAACCCCAGATGACTAAATATCAAACTCGTCCAAGATTTTATCGAGGGTAACATTCTGACCAAGTTTCATTAAGATTGGCTCAAATTTGTGACCTCTTGAGTGTTAACAGTCAAATTGTTGACGCAAACGGATACAGGGTGATCACTAAAGCAAAATCTAACTAGAATGTGTTTGTAGGACATAAGGTGTGCCCCCACTGGTATATTTGTCACAAATAAGGTGCAATCATTCAAACGCTTGCAGTCTTAATGGGGTATAGCCTCAACAAACATTTTATATAAAGGATTCATTATTCTAGGCCACAACTTTCTGAGCTATGAGCATCACAAACAAAAAATTCACTACTTTGGCTATTTCAACGGCCGTAACTCTGTAATTAATGCTAAAATTTAAAGAAGAATACCAAGTGTGCAAGTTCACATTATGATAAAGACTCATGCAAGGTTTCATAAATTTACATCAAATACTCTTTGAGCTAGGCACATCATTAGGGGACAGATTTTTTTCCAGCCGTTTTTATAGCAGTTATTCGACTATATTCCCAATGCCAAAAAGTATGTATTTTTTCCCCAAAATGAATGCAAAAATTCCCAATATACATTCTAAAAAACAAGAGGACCATGATGGTCCTGAATCGCTCACCTATCTCCACATGACCCAGTGTTCAACTGAGTATGACATCGTTATTTCTATTATTTGACATAGTGACCTAGTTTTTGAGCACATGTGACCTAGATATCATCAAGATAAAAAATTCTGACCAATTTTCATGAAGATCCATTGAAAAACATGGCCTCTAGAGAGGTCACAAGGTTTTTCTATTATTTGACCTAATGACCTAGTTTTTGAAGGCACGTGACCCACTTTTAAACTTGACCTAGATATCATCAAGGTGAACATTCTCACCAATTTTCATGAAGATCTCGTGAAAAATATGGCCTCTAGAGAGGTCACAAGGTTTTTCTATTTTTCGACCTACTGACCTAGTTTTTGACCGCACATGACCCAGTTACCAACCTGACCTAGATATCATCAAGCTGAACATTCTCACCAATTTTCATGAAGATCCATTGAGAAATATGGCCTCTAGAGAGGTCACAAGGTTTTTTCTATTTTTAGACCTACTGACCTAGTTTTTAACCCCACGTGACCCAGTTTTGATTCTGACTTAGATATCATCAAGATGAACATTCTGACCAATATTCATGAAGATCTCATGAAAAATATGGCCTCTAGAGAGGTCACAAGGATTGTTCTATTTTTAGATCTACTGACCTAGTTTTTAACCCCACGTGACCCAGTTTCGAACTTGACCTAGATATCTTCAAGGTAAACATTCTGACCAATTTTCATGAAGATCCATTGAAAAATATTGCCTCTAGAGAGGTCACAAGGTTTTCCTATTTTTAGACCTACTGACCTAGTTTTTGAAGGCACGTGACCCACTTTTAAACTTGACCTAGATATCATCAAGGTGAACATTCTCACCAATTTTCATGAAGATCTCGTGAAAAATATGGCCACTAGAGAGGTCACAAGGTTTTTCTATTTTTAGATCTACTGACCTAGTTTTTGACCCCACATGACCCAGTTTCGAACTTGACCTAGATATCATCAAGGTGAACATTCTGACCAATATTCATGAAGATCTCATGAAAAATATGGCCTCTAGAGTGGTCACAAGCAAAAGTTTACGGACGCACGGACGGACGACGGACACCGCGCGATCACAAAAGCTCACCTTGTCACTTTGTGACAGGTGAGCTAAAAATTTCATCAAAATTGCACAAACATTGACCAAATTATGGACAATTTTGTAATGGAAGTATGTTAAAGAGGTTGAACAATTTGAAAAAAGTGTATGAGAAAGTGCTTAAACACATCTTTACTATATCCTATGGGACAAAATATTTCCCAATTTGGAACATTTACGCATCAAAACTCCCAATTTTGGGGGTATAGGCTATGTTCCAAAATTTGCTAGAAAAAACCCTGGGGGAAAATGTGCATTTTTAACTACTTCAGGGTCCATAACTTTAGAATTATGGGGTGGAGCCAGAAGAAAAATAGGAGGTGCTCAAGTTTATTTCATGATAAAGACTAGTGCAAGATTTCATCAATTAATATATACTTTTTGAGCTGGGCACATCACGAGGTGAAAATCTGCATTTTTTACTATTTCAGGGGCCATAACTAGAAATAAGGGGTGGAGGCAGACGAAAAATAGGAGGTGTGCAAGTTCATATCATGATAAAGATGTATACAAGGTTTTATTAATTTATATGAAATACTTTTGAGCTGAGAGTGTCGTAAGGTGAAAATATGCATTTTTTACTATTTCAGGGGCCATAACTCTGGAAATAGGGGGCAGAGCCAGATGAAAAGTAGAAGGTGCCAAGTTCATATCATGATTAAGACTCAGGCAAGGTTTCATCAATTTATATCTATTATTTTTTAGCTAGGCGCATCACAAACTGTTTTCGGACGGACACAAGTCCGGACGCATGCATGCACTGCAAGACCAAATCTATATACCCCTCCACTCAGTGTTGGGGGCACAAAAAGCCTGCACAAATATTTAAAGGTATTTCTTTTTATAGCACCATGTAATTTTATGCTTTAATTAACTAATTATATTAACAGCCTCGTAGAAACAAGAACATACCTGTACCCTGAACTTCCACATAGTTCCCACCTCTACTCCTGGTATTGGACCAAAATGATTCATTGGTACCACAGTGCAGACTTTCTGTCGACCTACACAAGCCATACCCTGAAATCATTAATTAGATATATCCTACATAGTTCGGTGTTGATTCAGTGTGGTTTTTCAACAGTATTTCATTATAAAACGGCAGACAATTAACCTAGCCGGTGTTCCTGGATTCTGTACTAGTACTAACCTGTTCTCTGCAAGTAAATGCCAACCTCTCCATGACGCAGAGGTGGATGACGAATTGACTTTTGGCAAAAAGGCTATTTGTAGTTTATAATCAGTATGTAAAGTTGCAATTTACTTGTTTTTTTGTGGTTTTCAATTTTATATTATGGTAAATAATTCCAGTAAAGCATAAAGGTAGAGCAAGGGCATTGCAGACAAAGTTTTGTGAATTACACAAACATAGTTACATTTAAAGCAACAAAACAATGTCACTGCAGACTAAGTTTGGTGAATTACACAAAGATAGTTACATTTAAAGCAACAAAACAATGTCACTTACATTTAAAGCAACAAAACAATGTCACTGCAGACTAAGTTTGGTGAATTACACAAAGATAGTTACATTTAAAGCAACAAAACAATGTCACTGCAGACTAAGTTTGGGGAATTACACAAAGATAGTTACATTTAAAGCAATAAAACAATGTCACTGCAGACTAAGTTTGGGGGAATTACACAAACAGAATAAAGCAACAGAACAAGCCCAAGCAGTAACAGCTAATGAACCTGTACAATAGTCCAGTTATAGCTGTAATTATCAACAACTTACCCTTCCCCAATCTCTGCTACTATTTCCCTGTTGTGAAGCCATCTTAGATTTCTTTTTACTTTCCTTGAGTTTTTCCCCGGCCTTTACAATTTCAGAGTCATCCAATTTACATTTTGGACAATACCTATAACAGAGTTGTCAACAAACATTATTTGCTATTTTATTTCACTAAGGTAGTATTACAGACAGAAATTTCCACATCAGCTAAGTCTTTTATTATATATTCTTCTTTAAACCTGAAAGGATCTGTACCGACTGCCTTCGCATTCAAATATATATAAAAAAACTTTTAGATTTACCATTCATCTTCTGCAGGAATTTTGTCTAATGGGGGGTCCATACACTGTAAGTGATAGGCCTTGTTACATTCATCACATATGATTTGTCTCTCAGGTTCATGTTTACCACCACATACACAACATGCACAGTGTTTACATTTCCTTTTTGGGTTGTCTAGGCAGTGATCACAGTCTGGCTTGTTCGTTCCTGAAATAATATAAATCTTTAACCTTTACTTGTAATCACAGCATCTTTAACATGCTGGTTCACTCAAGACCCTCAGCCTACATGTGTATTTAAAGTTGCAAACATGGAAAAACCTGAAACTTGACTGACTGCAGTGGATGAAAAACATACTTTATTATTTTTTTTTGGTCATCTGAATGCTGTTTTATTGCTTTTTTTCTCAGAGTTTTCTTCAACTATTTGCCACATTACGTTCCCAAGGAAATTCCTATTCCTTCACCTATTCCAATCTCCATTGGTACATATCTGTTTCTAACCCCCCTAAATTTATCCACATTTAAAAATGTCTTTTGACTCATTTTTCTTGAATCATCTGCAAATTTTTAAATTACAGGAGTTGGACAGAGCAGCATCCCTTTGCACATCTATTTCCTGTACCTTACCACTTTTCTTGCAACCAATTTCCTACAAAGTACTTGATTTATAGTGATTCCTTTGAATGAAAAAAAAAAAGCCCTGTATATTTTTACATGCAACACTGTGAAGCTCCCTATGAAGGACAACTGACATCCCCATTACCATGCTCTCTATCACCCCTTACCCAAATTACCTTTCAACAGATCTACATAATCTGCGACAAAAAACCAAGTCAACAAGAGGGCCATGATGGCCCTATATCGCTCACCTGAGTTAAGTTGCTTGCTGGAACAAATTTCTTTGCTAAAGCCTTAATCAAAGGCCTGAATGGCCTGAGTCGGCTAATGATTGATGTACTGACAGTATAGTCTACCAGTTTCAGTTTGTTTTTAGTTTTTTTTCTTAAAATTTCATAACACAGCTCGATATTTACCCAAAATATTATATCCGGATACGATTACACTTTTCTCCAGTTTGAACAATATATTTTACAAATTGTGATGATACGAAGACATTTAGCAGAAATTGGCAGTATTTGACATTGAAGTTTATGGTTAAATTACCTCTTATTTAAATCTTTTCATAAAAAAGTTGTTTCGTTTCGCCAAACATAGACGATCTACTTTCGATTTCAAAAACTACAAGAAAATACAATTTAATGTTTCGCCGATTTGTTTAATTCTCAAAAAATAAGAATTAAAATCATTTTTAATATCTGTAGTAACTAAACAAACCAGTAAGAGCTTCTTCTTCCGATAATTTATCCGTTTACTGACTGCAAAATTCATGTGTGTGTGTAGAAACCCACGCAAAGTTTATAGAAATCATACGATGCGTGTATACGTTCAATGTGGGAGAATTAAGGCTGATCGGGATCGGCTATGTTACCTAACGCATCCAGACGATTCAGATTTTGTTTTTAAAAAAGCATTGTGTGCATTTCTGTAATTTTATATACGTTTTTATACGCTTAGAAATTATTAGACATGCGTATTTGCATTATTTCTATACGTAATATATGCTAATACGCATCTTATCTGGAGCCCTGTGGAACTATTTTTTGTCATTGGATGTTACGCAAGCTTTGTAAGCCTGCGCAATTCATAAAATGCACATTTATGCTTAATGAGTTACATTGGAGTACTGCACAATTACAAGTCATAAATATGACAGATTACATCGTATATTGGTCATAGCAAAGGGAATTCACACAACTTAACTTTATTCATGCAGTGAACTATTTGAAGTTTGAGAAATCTAATGGAACTACATCCCTTCACTGTGTTATTTGGTCCATTTAGACTTAGAGAATCGCTGGATAGCAAGGACTCGTCAAAACGATTTCATCGTTTAGCCGACTAAAAAACAAGTAGGTCAGTAGGTCATATTCACAGTCACTGAGTCAGTTTTCAGATTAGTGTGCAAAACTGTACATGTCGTCCAAATTTCCAAGGCTGTACCTTAACAAGAAGCTGCGTTCAATAAACGCTTAATGCCCCCGGTGGCATCCTTGTTGATACAAAGCAACCTAAGTCCAAAACGAGGCCAAGTTCAAGGTCAAACTGAAGTTAAGTGATGTCTGAAGATGAGGAATGGTCACAGGTTACATCTGTATTAGTATCAAGTCATTCTAGTAAGGGGTATTGATGCGAGACGAAATGGTCCCATTTGGTTAACCTCACACGGACGGATGGACGAACGAACGAATGGACAGGACAATCACTATATGCCTCAGTAGATGTGACCCATGGGGCAGGGCCTCTTTTCACCTCTGGGGCATATTTCGAACAATCTTGTTAGAGATCAACTAGGCAATGATACATACAAAATATCAAAGGCATAGGCCTTGGACTTTCAAGACAAGATTTTTGATGTCTTTTTCCTATACAAGTCTATGTAAAACTTGGGACACCCAGGGTAGGGCCTCTTTCACCACAGGGGCATAATTTGAACAATTTTGGTAGTAGACCAGTAGGCACTGCAACATACCAAATATCAAAAGCATAGGCCTTGCAGTTACAGGGAAGAAGATTTTTAAAGTTTTTTCTATATATGTCTATGTAAAACTAGGGAACCCCGTGGCAAGGCCTCTTCTCACCCCAGGGGAATAATTTGAACAATCTTGGTAGAGGACCACTAGATGATACTACATACTAAATATCAAAGCCCTAGGCCTTATGGTTTTGGACAAGAAGATTTTCAAGGTTTTTCCCTAATATGTCTATATAAATCATGTGACCCCGGGGCAGGGCCATATTTGACCCTAGGGGGATAATTTGAACAATCTTGGTAGAGGCCCACTAGATGATGCAACATACCAAATATCAAAGCCCTAGGCCTTGTGGTCTTGAACAAGAAGATTTTTAAAGTTTTTCATTTCGGTTGCCATGGCAACCAGAGTTCTGTACAGAATTCAGTTCTTTAAACAATTTTTAAAGACCATCCAAGGATCATCCCTGTGAAGTTTCATCAAAATTGGCTTGGTGGTTTAGGAGATGATGTTTAAAGGAAAGTGTGGACGGACGCCAGCCGGCCGGCCAGACGACAGACAGTGAGTGATCACAATAGCTCACAAGAGCTTAAAACCAACATTCCAGAATAAACCGGAAAATTGCCTTATAAAACATCAAGAGCTGTTAGCAGGTGAATGAACTCAACTATTCGGAAATGTTTACCAAGATGTTATTTATGCAGGATATAAGTGTGAAAAATGTAAGGATGTAATTTCTTATACATAAGATTTTTTTAGGGGGAGTGGGGCAGAGAGTGGAAGGAGGAAATGAGACACAAAGCATGAAGATGTATTTTTTGGATGTGTTGTGTGGTGGGGAGAGGGGAGCTAGTGACCTTGAACTTTAGGGATACCCGACTCTAAAACTATCAATCAGATACCTGCCATTTATCAAGATCAAGCTTTTAAAAAAGAATATAGACGGCAACAGGTGCAGTAATTAAGATATAGCAAAATTGACCTGCAGTCAAAGTTAATTTTCAGAACAGCAGGCCTTCAGACCAGCAGACAATCATCAACTCTAGATCATTTCAGGCAGGGGTAGGCACTTTGATAAAACCATCAACCTTCAGCAAGCCATCTTCTTAAAGGACAACCACAGCAAGATCCACAGAGGTCAGGGAAAGTGAATAAACAGTCTGACATAGAGAATAAATTATTATAATTTGCATGCTTTCTGGCTAAAATTATTTGTATAATGCTGTTCAATACATCATTTTGTTTTTCAACTTCTGGAACTGTCAAACTTTTTTTCACATTTTGATTGACTGTACTTTCGTTCAACAAAGGATCTTTTAAGATCCAACACAGATCCATTTTTGTTGCATCTCCACCTAAAGAATATTCCTTAAATTTTAATAAAAGGTAACTTACTTTTAACAGGTGACATGTTTGGGTTGGCAGCTAAATCCTCCGCAGTAAGCTGGGTACCAGGCTCTTCCACAGCAAATATTTCATCCACAAACAAAAGGTTACAATTTTCTAAAGGTGAAAGATCAGGCCTGTTATAAGAACAAAATACATGAAACTATTAACCTTCACAGCTTTAAGTGTTTTTCTTTCATTTCATCTTCAGCAACAGCTAAACTTAGAGTTTTCAGGAGACAGTGCTCTTGTCTACCTATATGCTAGGTAGTGCAACAGGATATACTGGTGTATACAACAGTATATGTACATTCCAACAAGATACTAAAGTTCAGTTTTTACTTATGTGGTTCTGTTGTTTGGGCTTGGTCCCTTGAAAAATACAGCCTTCAACGATTCTGCAAAATGTCACAGGACCATAAATGCTGAACTAGGCATGGTATATGTAAGTCCTGAAAATAGGTGCAAGTTCATTTTATGGTTTTTACTGTTATGCAAATTTGGGCAAAATCCATTGAAAACTGCAAGACGAGTTCTTTTTGGGGCTTTAATCAGTGGTGTATAACAAATGGCATTCTGTAAAATTTTAAAGGCCATCCCTCATTACCTGGGCAGGGTACATTCATATCCTGAGGGTATGTCCAAGTTCACTTCATAGCGATACATTTCTGTAAGTTTGGGCTAGATCCCTTGAAAACTGTAAAACTCGGAAAATGTTCCTATTGGCATTGCACAGTATACAGTATTCTCTGATATTTAAAAGGGCCGTAACTCTTGAACAAGGCATGATACATTCATGTCCTGAAAATATGCTAAAGTTCATTTTACAGTGATACAGTTATTAAGTTTGGGCTAAATCCTTTGAAAATTTAACTGAACAAACATTTTGGGATGGACGGAAGACAAGGCAGCAAGTATTAAATCAATACATCAATTTACAAACAAAAACCCCTTACATATTGTTTGAAGAAACTTGTGGCCAGATGGACGACTGGACTGCGAGTTATCACAGTAACTCACCCTGAGCACTTGGTTATTCCTCATCTTCATCCTAGAGCTAAAGAGTTAACAATTTCTGATTTAATCTTTATTAATTATATTTTTACTAAGCAATCCAAATGAAAAACAAGTAGCTGCGTTCAATAAACGCTTGATGCCCCCAGTGGCATCCTTGTCGATACAAAGCAACCCAAGTCAAAAACGAGGTCAAGTTCAAGGTCAAGGTCAAACTGAGGTCAGGTGATGTCTGAAGATGAGGAATGGTCACAAGTTACATCTGCATTAGTATCAACTCATTCTAGTTAGGGGTATTGATGCTAGACGAAACAGTCCCATTTGGTTAACCTCGTATGAACGGATGGACGAACAAATGAACGGACAGACGAATGAACGGACAGGACAGGACAATCACTATATGCCTCCCGCGCGGGCATCGGTAGATGCTGGGGCATAACAAATGACACAGGTGAATAAATACGAAAACAAGGAGCTGCGGACAGTATAAAGTCATTCTAGTAAGGGGTTTTGATGCTAGATGAAACGGTCCCATTTGGTTAACCTCGGACGGACGGACAGAACCATCACTATATGCCTCCTGCATCAGTAGATGCCGGAGGCATAAAAATTATATAATATAATTACCCAAAGTACACAGTGGCAGTGAATTTCTTGTTGGTTCTTGTATCAATTTTGTCTGTGATAACACAGTCATACCAGAACCCTCTTTCCTCTGGCTCTTCTATGTTATAATTGGCCATCACTACACTCCCCACTGTAACATCAGCAAACTTGATGTTTGTTCGTGCTCGAGGTCGGAGGTCTTTACATGTCAGCTGCACATGATCATCTTCATCATACCTGTAAAATGTTTTCATTTAACCCAACACAAATATATCATCAACCCAACATGGTTATCCAAAATATTCTGCTTTCGAAACATTTTTCTCCAGGTTTAACCAATTACAGTCAAATACCGTTACCTCGATATTCAAGGGACTGCAAAAATTGCATCGACGTATTCGAAGTTCGACGTAATGATATTGCCTATCTGGGACTACATTTTGTATCTGTGTAAGTTGTCTATATTTTCATTAGATCCCATGCTTCTTTAAAAGGGTTTGAAAGGGGAAAGAAATAATATAAAAGGTAAATATGTCATTTTGAATGTGTTTCCATAACGAAAATTTGTCAGTTAAATACGCATATTGTTACTCAGTCATAAATGGCAAATTTTTACTCCGTCAAACAGAAAAATGTTTCGACCTTATTAAGTGTTACATTGAAAAACATGCACACTGCTTTAGAGTAATTATTAAGAATCGATTGTAAACTTGCTAATATTTAAATTGGATTAAAGTTTAAATAACAAACAAAACAATCACAAAAACCAACCTTAATAATTAATACTAATACATCGCCGGACAACAATAGGTTGATTTTCACACCTTACAAATAACATGGAAATTTTTTGACAAGCTGTGATATCGACGAAACCAGGTGTAACTAGAGCTATCACTAAAGGTGATGAAAGTACCCCCCGCATGCACTGACACAGTACATTGCAATTTGACGCACACAAGACTGCATAATTATGTAGACTGTATGTATATAGACTGTATGTATACAGTATAGTAACAAAAAACAAAGTCCCATAACTATGCAGAATATTTATCTAAAAGAATGTAACATGCACCATGCACAACTAGGGTTTGTACTGATCACTTGTGTGAAGTTTCATTAAATTGTGCGCAAGGGTTTGGTAGATTAGGCACGCACAAGATTGCATATGCAGACTGTATATACATAGTAGGTTAACAAGAAACAAAGTCCCATAACTCTGCAATTTTTGTCGCTGAAAGAACCTAACATGCCCCATGCACAACTACTGTTGTTACTGATCACTTGTGTGAAGTTTCATTAAATTGTGTCAAGGGGATGAGGAGAGATGGTGCGCACAAGATTGTGCCTATGTATATAGTATAGTAATAAAAAAAAAACAAAGTCCCATAACTCTGCAAATTTTTTTTCTGAAAGAACCTAACATGCCCCATGCACAACTACTATTGTTACTGATCACTTGTGTGAAGTTTCATTAAATTGTGTCAAGGGGATGAGGAGAGATGGTGTGCACAAGATTGTGTCTATGTATATAGTATAGTAACAAAAAAACAAAGTCCCATAACTCTGCAAATTTTTTTTTCTAAAAGAACCTAACATGCCCCATGCACAACTACTGTTGGTACTGATCACTTGTGTGAAGTTTCATTAAATTCTGTCAAGGGGATAAGGAGAGATGGTGCGCACAAGATTGCGTCTACGGACAGACGACCAGACAGACAGACGGACAGACAGACAACCTGAAACCAGTATACCCCCCCCTTACAACTTTGTTGTCGTGGGGTACAAAAACAGTACAGGTAAGTTGACTGGACTGAAAAATCCCATCGAGCTAAACAAAATATCGAGCTAATAATATCAAGGTAATGATAAATAATACCATTAAAATATATACAGAAAAGTCGGGACCGACTAAAACACATGCTAACCGGAGTATCGAGCTAACCGATATCGAGGTTACAATATTTAACTGTATATTTAATTTTTTAATAAGCAGTCTTACTTCTTAAACTTAGGATGTATACTTTTTTAAACCATAGTGTGCTCTAACACTATTTTTATCATTCACATTTTAAACTATGCCCTGATAATACTATTTATAAAAGACAGAAACATATTTAAATATTGATATTGGTAAAATAATTGCATTAATTTGTGATTTTTAGCAGTATTGCAGTTGATAAATTGTGAAGAGTTTACATAACCACTGCTCCTGAATTCTGTGCTAATGCCAACTTTTCTCCTCAATTAACTGAAAACTTCCCAATATGTATCACAGGTAAAGGACAGAGAACTAAAGGCATACATGTTCTTTCAAACTGCCACAATAAACATAAGAATTGATACCATATTAAACACTACCTCTCCCTTAAAGGTCCATTACTAAGGGAAAGTGAGTTGGCAATTTTTTTCATAGCCAGTGCATAGACTTCTGCAAGACACTAAATAATGAAGATTGGCAGGTCAAAATTTACAGAAGGTCTATGGAACTCAAAGAAATGTATGTGTATTATATTGAAATTTCAATGAATCGACAGAATGACCCCCCCAGGTCTTTTTAACTTTCTTCATACTTCATAGAAAAATCATTGTTCATGTGCTGCGATTTATTTCGAATTTCTACATACCAACTTTCATTTTCCAATAAAATGAAATAGTTTCTGTGCTTTTTAAAAGAAATTAAAATGTTCACTTTCCTTAGTATTGGACCTTTAAGGATGTAGGAGCGAATTTTTTCTAACGTTAAGTATTTTTTCATACTCTGTGAGCTTGAAGAACATTTGTTTCCAAGACAAACAAGAGAAGAAAAAACATAGGTCACCGAACTCGTTTTAATTTTAAAGGGCATTTTCTTCACCCACTGCTTAAGCATTTCTGAAATTTTGTAAAATTAGAAAAATGGTGGTACTTTATAAAACATACAATATCCCACATAATGTTATAGCGATTTCAGGTGTTACAGATTAATATGAATACAAGGTGATGCCAATATTATATAAGCATAAATATCACTAACAATTCTCTTTCATTTTTACATATTGACATAACTACCCCACCCACTTTATTGTCAATGGAAACAAGAGCACCGCCTTGCGGGTGCTGACGCTCATCTGATTTTTTTTTTATAATAGAAATATTGTCCTACCCATGATTTTCTAAGTCTAAAAAGGGCCATCACTCTTGCAAAAAGCAGGATAGAGTTATGTTTCTTGATGTACAGTGTCCACTTATGATGGTGAAAAACTGTTGCAAGTTTTAAAGCAATAGCTTTGATAGTTTATGAGAAAAGTTGACTTAAACATAATATTCAACCAAGAAAATGATTTTTCTAAGTTCAAAAGGGGCAATAATTATTGCAAAAAGCAGGATGGAGTTATGTTGCTTGCTGTACAGGGTCAGCTTATGATGGTGAACAAGAGTTGCAAGTTTTAAAGCAATAGCTTTGATAGTTTAAGAGAAAAAGTTGACCTAAACATAAAACTTAACCAAGAAATCTGATATTTTCTAAGTCCAAAAGGGGCCATAAATCTTGCAAAAAGCAGGATGGAGTTATGTTTCTTGCTGTACAGGGTCAGCTTATGATGGTGAACAAGTGTTGCAAGTTTTAAAGGAATAGCTTTGATAGTTTAGGATAAAAGCTGACCTAAACATAAAACTTAACCAAGAAAACTGATTTTCTAAGTCCAAAAGGGGCAATAATTCTTGCAAAAAGCAAGATGGAGTTATGTTGCTTGCTGTACAGGGTCAGCTTATGATGGTGAACAAGTATTCCAAGTTTCAAAGCAAAAGCTTTGATAGTTTAGGAGAAAAGTTGACCTAAACATAAAACTTAACCAAGAAATCTGATATTTTCTAAGTACAAAAGGGGCCATAAATCTTGCAAAAAGCAAGATGGAGTTATGTTTCTTGCTATACAGGGTCAGCTTATGATGGTGAACAAGTATTCCAAGTTTCAAAGCAATAGCTTTGATAGTTTAGGAGAAAAGCTGACCTAAACATAAAACTTAACCAGGCAACGCCGACGCAGACGCCGACGCCGACAACCGCTCAAGTGATGACAATAACTCATCATTTTTTTTCAAAAAATCAGATGAGCTAAAAAACGTATTTAGATCTACAAAAAAAATTCTGACGTTAAGACTTTAAAAATATTTTGCAGCTTTAATGACCCACGAAAATGCTTCAAAATGGAAAGAAAAAGTTGGAGTCACCAAGCATCTAAGAGATTTATTAAGAAAAAACTGTTAAAAATTGGTGAATTTTGATATTTTTTGTTCTTTTAGTTTTAATATATGTTTTCTAGATAATATAATGTGCTATCTTAAAAACTTTTCTTTCAATTATAGCTTATCATAATATGAATCAGTCAGAAAAATTTCAAAACCAAACCTGATCTACTTTAATAGATATTTGACATTACCTACCCCTACCCCATTGTAAATCTTACGTCAATTTTAGGCAAATACCAGCCAAAAATAAGGGTGAAATTTTTTTTTTGGCAAGAAGTAGGTTCTATTTGGTTAAATGGTACATTATTAGCCATATTTTAATTATCTATCATTAATTTTTGGCAAAACTTTTGTTAGAAAGCAATATTCGGAGAAACATTTTTCAAAATGGCGGATATCCTGAAAAAAAAAACGCTCGTACATCCTTAAGTCTTGTGCTCTACCTACTGGGCTTACACATTTGGCTAGGATAAATCAAGGCACTACACAAGAATTACCAATGAAATTAAGAAACTACTAAACATACTTAACTGCCTATATAAGAACATTTGGATGTACAAACCCTTCATAAATAATGTGATAAACAAATCCATCATCCTTCACAATGTCAAACAGTTTATCATAAGAAGTTATTCCTGAGCTTTTGCAATCACTGGTTGAGGCGTCATCTGTGTCCATAGCTTCCGTTTTATCATTTTTTACATTTTCATTTTCATCCTTTGACTTTGAAGAACTGTCACTACTTCTGTTTGTTGTATTGTTTTTATTTTCTGTGTTGATGTCCGAGCTTTTAAGGCTACTTTCTGACAAGACTGGTTTAACATTGTCTACTGGTTTATCAGTTTTATCAGACTCTGAGGTAGATTTAGTGATCTTCATGATCTTTGACTCAAACCACGCCCCCATACTGAGGTCACGGGCATCTATAACGTCTCCAACCTAAAATATGTATAACAAATTTCATATTGTAAACAAATGGACAAAGAAACAAGGAGCTGCGTTCAATAAACGCTTGATGCCCCCGGTGGCATCCTTGTCGATACAAAGCAACCTAAGTCCAAAAGAGGTCAAGGTCAAACTGAGGTCAGGTGATGTTTGAAGATGAGGAATGGTCACAGGTTTCATCTGTATTAGTATCAATTCATTCTTGTAAGCAGTTATAATGCTAGACGAAACGGTCCCATTTGGTTAACCAAGAGATGGCCCATATAAAGCAACCTAAGCCCAAAATGAGGTCAAGGTCAAGGTCAAACTGAGGTCAGGTTATGTTTGAAGATGAGGAATGGTCACAGGTTACATCTGTATTAGTATCAATTCATTCTTGTAAGCGGTATTGATGCTAGACGAAACGGTCCCATTTGGTTAACCAAGAGATGGCCCATATAAAGCAACCTAAGTCCAAAATGAGGTCAAGGTCAAACTGAGGTCAGGTGATGTCTGAAGATGAGGAATGTTCACAGGTTACATCTGCATTAGTATCAAGTCATTCTAGTATGGGGTATTGATGCTAGACGAAACGGTCCCATTTGGTTAACCTCATACGGACGGACGAACGGACAGGATTATCACTATATGCCTCCCGCATCCTTAGATGCCGGGGGCATAAAAATGAAAATAAAATGACCTGAAAATTATATTGCTTTCAATCCAAGTTATCACAGAATCCACTGTTTTGTCATTTTTTGACTACTTTTTGCCATTATAAGCAACCACAGTTGTTGCCATAGCAACAAAACAAGAGGGTCATGATGACCCTGAATCGCTCACCTGAGTGATATGAGCCACATGTTTCAAAAGGCACACTGATGCTAAAATATTAGAAAGTAGGTCACATTCATGGTCACTGAAAGTCAGTTTTAAGATCGATGTGCAAAACTGTACAGTGGTCAATGAAATTCAGTTTTATGATTTGTGTGCAAAACTGTGTATGTCATCAAAATTTCAACATGGGTGAAAGTTGGAAAAACTGAAAATACTGAAAAAAGTATCTGGGGGCCTGGTGGCCGATAGGGCCCCCGGTGGGCCCAGGGCAAAGCCCTGGCTAGGGGTCCAGGGGTCCAGGGGGCCAGAGGCCCCTGGAAGCTCCTGAAATACAGCAATTTACAAGTACTGTACAAAGCTTTTCCTGATAAATAGAGTCCTCTGTATTTCAGTTTTGGAGACTCCTGCAAACAACAATTCAAGACCTTTTTTTTTCCAAAAATTCTGTAATTTTGTTATTTCCACACTATTTCACAATATACAATGTGATTACATTCAAATTCTTATCATTGTTATCATTTGTTGCCTCATTGGTATAGTGTTAAGATCTGTCCTTTTAAGATTTTTCTTTAGGTCATTCTAACTTTTGGCAATGCTGTGTGTGTTTAGTTTACGTATGTGCCACCATGTGGCACTGGTTATGGTGTGTTGTTTATCCACCCTGTCTTGCATAGATTCAGTGTTCTTAGTACAATTAGAAGAACCCGGCAGAACCTGAAAGTAAACAAATGGACCCATTACTAGATGACATACAAAACTAGACAGTAGAACCATAAAAGACATCAAGTGCCAATTTATAGACCACCATATATATATTTTTTAAAAATTGGGCATGAGTTCCCCTAGTAAATTGGCTTCTTTGGTTTAAACTGACACTTTGCTGCTGGGCTCATAAGTTCAGGGCAAGTTAAACTAATATTTACTCAGAATTAACAGACCACCCAGCAAGCAACAGTGTATATGGCCAGGAAAGCAAGGAGAAGACAGAAGAAAGGAAGAGGGTGGGGTCACATCCATGCCAAAATTGCCTGATGTAAGGATACAATAATGTACATGTATGAAGTTAGGTAACACTGTTAAAAAACAAAGGCTGTGTTTCAGTCTTTTTGGGTATGTTTAAAACGCTAATTTTTTATTTGAATTGAGGCATACTTGTCATGGATGCTTGTGAATTAGTACCTCTTCCATATAGATTAAGCATTTATAAACAGATAATAAAAAATCGTCTCACCTCATTCCTCGTTTTCACAACTCTAGTGTTTTTTCTGATGTTTGGCGTCCTCGCAGTGAAGTCTGATGCCTTTATTTCCATTGGATTTGTAATTAATCGTTTGTGCAATATGCAACACAGCAAATATCTGTCAGTATCAGACCATTTCAACCCCTCAGAATCTAACTCGGACATCTGCCATTGCCGTTAAATTTTGTTTTTGGCTTGTTTCTCCATCTCCTTGGTGTTTTAACCCGTTGGTATTAAAAACTTCATGATGGTCAGATCGGTCAATTTCTTCAATATTGTGAACATTCGAAATTGCAGTAAGGTTTTTGGTTGTCATAAAAGGAGGTCATAAAGTATCACGCGGCTGAAATGATTCGTTAACCATCGGTAACAAACGGTTACACACGGAAATTTCAAATAGAATCTGCAGTCTTATCCGCGGAAATAACCGATCTACAGTCTATTTTTGGATGAATAATCGCCAGCGTTCGGTTATTTTCGGCTATCGAATAATGTTACATACGGTATTCCTAACGGAAAAGGGCGATGCAAGTGTTGCAATCAGCGCTATTTTTAGCATCCTGGAAAATATTTTGCCACTGATAGACGACCGCACTGGAACAATGACTAGGGGACGAGTTGACTTGATCACCTCCCCCCTCCATCCGAAAATCTCATCGGATTTACACAATTTGGAAAAATGACCTTTGGGAAGGTCCAAAATACGGAATTCCGTCATAATACGGAAAACTTTCACCCATGCTTCAATGGTGTATCTTAAAAAACAAGAAAGTAGGTCAGTAGGTCAAGGTCAAGGATATCATATTACTTGGGGTCATCAGGTAATTATAATTAAACAGTCTTGGAAATAGGATCAGATGATTTTTTAAGTATTTTTCCGATATAACTCACATAATAACTAAGTGACCCCAGGGCGGGGTCTCTTTTAACCCCAGGGGCATAATTTGAACAATTTTGGTAGAGGACTACTAGACAATGCATCATACAAAATATCAAAAGCCTAGGTTGTATGGTTTCAGACAAGAAGATTTTTAAAGCTTTTTCCTATGTAAGTTAATATAAAACTTGGGACCCCAAGGGCAGGGCCTCTTTTCACCCAAGGGGTACAATTTGAACAATTTTGGTTGAGGACCATAAGACAATGCTACAAGGTCTAAGTGTTGTGGTTTCAGACAAGAAGATTTTAAAACTTTTTTTCCTATTAAGTCTATATAAACCATGTGACCCCCGGGGCGGGGCCATATTTTACCCTAGGGATATTTGAACAATCTTGGTAGAGGACCACTAGATGCTGCTACATACCAAATATAAAAGCCCTAGGCCATGTGGTTTTGTACAAGAAGATTTTCAAAGTTTTCCCTATATAAGTCTATATAAACCATGTGACCCCCGGGCGGGGCCATATTTGACCCTAGGGGGATAATTTGAATAATTTTGGTAGAGGACCACTAGATGATGCTACACACCAGATATCAAAGCCCTAGGCCCTGTGGTTTTGGACAAAAAGATTTTTTAAGTTTTTCCTTTCGGTTGCCATGGCAACCAGAGTTCTGCATGGAATTCAATTCATTGAACATTTTGAAAGGGGGCCACCCAACGATCATTCCTGTGAAGTTTGGTGTAATTCTGCCCAGTGGTTTTCAAGAAGATTTTTTTAGAAAATGACAGACGGATGACGCACAACACATGACGGATGACGGACATTGAGCTGTCACAAAAGCTCACCATGAAAAAGTTGTTTAAAAATTGCAAAACAGTGCGAAACACGGTCACCTTTAAGAATATACCAAGCAAATACCATTTTGTAAACATTACTATTAGGCATCTAATACCTTAATGCATAATGATAAATTATGGCAATTTTTTTTCTTAAATTTGACATTTTAATAAACAAGAGGGCCAAGATGGCCCTAGGTCGCTCACCTAAGAAACACACCATAACAGTGTAAAACATGTTTGACCTAGTGATTTCATGGAAACAAATATTCTGACCAATTTTCATTAAGATTGGACCAAACAATTGGTCTCTTGCGATAAAACAAGCATTTTCTTAGACATGACCTAGTTTTTGACCCTAGATGACCCATGTTCAAACTCAACCTAGATTTTATCAAGGCAATCATTCTGACCAATATTCATGAAGATAAATTGAAAATACAGCCTCTATCACATACACAAGATTTTTCTTTGATTTGACCAAGTGACCTAGTTTTTGACCTCAGATGACCCATATTCAAACTTGACCTAGATTTCATCAAGGCGATCACTCTGACCAAATTTCATGAAGATCGATTGAAAAATACATCCTCTATTGCATACACAATGTTTTTCTTCGATTTGACCTAGTGAACTAGTTTTTGATCCCAGATGACCCATTTTCGAACTCAGCCTAGATTTTATCAAGGTTATCATTCTGGCTAAATTTCATGAAGATCAGTTGAAAAATACAGCCTCTATTGCATACACAAGGTTTTTCTTTGATTTGACCTAGTGACCTAGTTTTTGACCCGAGATGACCCATTTTCGAACTTGGTCTATATTTCATCAAGGTAATCATTCTGACCAAAATTCATGAAGATCAATTGAAAAATACAGCCTCTATCGCATACACAAGGTTTTTCTTTGATTTGACCTAGTGACCTAGTTTTTGACCCGAGATGACCCATTTTCGAACTCGGCCTAGATTTCATCAAGGCAATCATTCTGACCAGTATACATGAAGATCAATTGAAAAATACAGCCTCTATCGCATACACAAGGTTTTTCTTTGATTTGACCTAGTGACCTAGTTTTTGACCCGAGATGACCCATTTTCGAACTCGGCCTAGATTTCATCAAGGTTATCATTCTGACCAACATTCATAAAGATTAATTGAAAAATACAGCCTCTATCGCATACACAAGGTTTTTCTTTGATTTGACCTAGTGACCTAGTTTTTGACCCCAGATGACCCATTTTCAAACTGGGCCTAGATTTCATCAAGGTTATCATTCTGACCAATATTCATGAAGATTAATTGAAAAATACAGCCTCTATCGCATACACAAGCTAAATGTTGACAGACAGACGCTGGACATCGAGCGATCAGAAAAACTCACCTGAGCATAGACAGGTGAGCGAAAAATATGATTTTTTACGATTCCCAATTCAGGCATTTTATGATGCATTTTTCCCAATTGTAAAGGTCCCGGCCCCATTCCTAAATTAGTGGGGGAAAACACCGCGAATGCATATTATCCTCCTTGCCATTCATCCGCCTACATGTAAGAGGGTTCATGAAAAGTACCTTGTACTTTTTAAGTTACCACAGAATCACAGTCTTTCCTTTCTTTTTTAAAAATAATTTTAGACTATTCATTTCTTTAGCAACTGCCAATATTGCCATCTATTCACAGACCATGTCGCATGAAAAAATATCTTGTACTTTTAATGTTACAGTTTGTGTGACAAACAGAGGGATTATTGACAGGGGCAAACCTAAGTCAGTGATTTCTACATCTCTAAATACTGTCAAGAACAATATCTGAAGCAACTGTTTAGATTATAATATCTTATATAAAAAGGCCGACATTGTAATGTTTTCTTTCTTACCTTATATGTGCTGTCTTGCAAATCAGTATCACCATTTTCTTTGTTTTCTTCTGTCTTTTCCGGCTGAAACAATCACAAAAACAACCTTTAAACCTGTCAGAAAATAATGTTTGTATCAACTGCCTTTGAAAACAAGAGGGCCATAATAGCCCTATATCGCTCACCTGTCATCACTGCACTTAAGGACAAGAAGGTCAAAAAATCATAATCAAGATCAATCAAAAGAATCATGAGAAAATATAGTTGAAATTTTCTTTGAGGTACAGATATGTCAAAATACACCTATAAATTGGAGGTACCATCCATGTTGTACCACAGGAAAGTGGTCTCGGTTTTTCCCTTCGGCCAATAATAAAAAAAGTTACTAAATAAGCTATCTATAGTAACATAAAAGGGAAGTAATTAAAAAAAAATATTGTAAGTGAACAAAAGAAGGATCTGCCAAATAAAAACAAGAGCACTGCAATACAAGGCAAATGCAGAGCAATATACAGTCTTATGACCTTTGACCCCTAAGTGTGACCTTATACAAGTTGTGTGCAAGTTTGGTTAAAATCAAATCATAAATGAAGCTGCTATTGTGCAGACAAGGTCAAAATAGCTAATTTTGGCCCTTTCAGGGCCCATAACTCTGGAACCCATAACAGAATCTGGCCAGTTCAAGAAAGGAATCAAGATCTTGTGATGATACAAGTTGTGTGCAAGTTTGGTTAAAACAAGGCAGTCTGAAAGACAGCTAAATCCCCCGCCACTGCTATGGATAGTGAAAGGGTAAACATTTGACCTTGAACTGTGACCTTGACCTTAAACTGACTTGGCTGACCCATGAATTCTGCACATCGTCTAGATGAGGTGATCATTTGACGCAAGTTTCATGAAAATCCTATAAGAGGTTTAGGAGATACAGAGCTCAAACCTTTGACCTCGAGTTGTGAACTTAACCTGGAGTTGACATGGCTGACTCATGAGTTCTTGATGAGGTGATCATTTGACCCAAGTTTAATGTAAATCCTTCAAGGGGTTTAGGAGATACAGAATGAACACAAAATGAAAGGCTCAAACCTTTGACTCTTAAGTTGTGACCTTGATCTTGAGCCGGCATGGCTGACTCATCAATTCTGCACATCATCTTGATGAGGTGATCATTTGACCCAAGTTTGATGAAAATCCTTCAAGAGGTTTAGGAGATACAGAGCAGACACAAAATGGAAGGCTTAAACCTTTGACCTTGAGTTGTAACCTTAACCTTCAGCAGACATGGCTGACTCATGAGTTCTCACATCGTCTTGATGAGGTGACCGTTTAACCCAAGTTTCATAATTATCCTTCAAGAGGTTTAAGAGATACCGAGCAAAACAAAATGGTAGCCTCAAACCTTTGACCTTGAGTTGTGACCTTGACCTTGAGCCGACATGGCTGACTCATGGGTTCTGCATATCGTCTTGATGAGGTGATCATTTAACCCAAGTTTCATGATTATCCTTCAAGGGGTTTAGGAGATACAGAGCAGACATGAAATGGAAGGCTCAAACCTTTGACCTTGAGTTGTGACCTTGACCTTGAACCGACATGGCTGACTCATGGGTTCTGCACATCGCATTGATGAGGTGATCATTTGACCAAAGTTTCATGATTATCCTTCAAGGGATTTAGGAGATACAGAGCGGACACGAAATGGAAGGCTCAAACCTTTGACCTTGAGTTGTGACCTTGACATTGAACCGACATGGCTGACTCATGGGTTCTGCACATCGTCTTGATGAGGTGATCATTTGACCCAAGTTTCATGAAAATCCTTCAAGGGGTTTAGGAGATACAGCTGACACAATATGTTACGGAAGGACGGAAGGAGACCATTCCTATAACCCCCCAATATTTGTGGCGGGGGATTAATCAAATCATAAATGAAGCTGCTATTGCGCAGACAAGGTCAAAATAGCTCATTTTGGCCCTTTCAGGGGTCATAACTCTGAAACCCATCATGGGATCTGGCCAGTTCAAGAAAGGAACCAAGATCTTATGGTGACACAAGTTTAGAACTGTGCAAGTCTGATTAAATTCAAATCATAAATGGTGCTGCTATTGTGCAGACAAGGTCAAAATAGCTAATTCTTGCCCTTTCAGGGGCCATAAATCCGAAACCCATTTTAGGATCTGGCCTGTTCAAGAAAGGAACCGAGATCTTAAGGTGACACAAGTTTTGTGCAAGTTTGATTAAATTCAAATCATAAATGAAGCTGCTGTTGTGCAGACAAGGTCAAAATAACTCTGAAACCCATCATGGGATCTGGCCAGTTCAACAAAGGAACCAAGATCTTATGGTGATACAAGTTGTGTGCAAGTTTGGTAAAAATCAAATCATAAATAAAGCTGCTATTGGGCAGACAAGGTCAAAATAGCTAATTTTGGCCCTTTCAGGGCCCATAACTTTGGAACCCATAATGGGATCTGGCCAGTTCAAGAAAGGAACCAAGATCTTATGGTGATACAAGTTGTGTGCAAGTTTGGTTAAAATAAAATCATAAATGAAACCACTATCGTGCAGACAAGAAATTGTGGACGGACGAAGGGCGATCACAAAAGCTCACCCTGTAACTACGTGACAGTTGAGCTAAAAACAACAAGAGTGTCATGATGACCCTGGATCGCTCACCTGAGTAATATTGCCTACATGTCATCAATAACAAAGTAGGTCAGAAGGTAAAATAAAGCAGAAGTATTGAAATCTCTGAACAATGTCCAAATGGGGGGCACAAAAATGCTGATGCAGGACAATGGTCGACAGAAAATCCATCTTTACTAATAGCTCACTCTAACCAAAGTAAATTAAGGTGACCTAAAATATAATCTTACTTTCAAAAACATTGATTAGCTATGGTAGCTTACCTCATTCTCCTTATCTGAACCATTTTCTGCTGTTTCTGAATGTTTTTCTTTCTCTGTGGACTCTTGTATAGGAGCTGGGGCTCTCACCATCAACTGTATCAGGTCATTTAAACCAACACTGTAGTCAAATAGCGTGTGCCCATCTACAAGCTGTAAACAAAACATCTTTGTTTAGAAGTGTAGCACTTACGAATCAATTATCCCAAATTCTTGCATCACCAAATGCAGTGTTGTTTCACTAATCTGCCCAGATATTCCATTACATGAAACTATTAACCCTTTCCCACATGGATACGTTTATCACCGTATCTATCGATTACCAAACAGAAACGTATTGACCCGTGTCTATCGGTTCCCCGATAGAAACGTATTATACCGATTAACGGCCATTTGAACAGAATCGTTTTATCCCGTGTCTCATAATCAATCGCTTTATTTTCGTTCTTTTCCTAAAGAAACAAATTCCGGATGTTTACTAACTCAAAATATGGGATTTCGTCATCATTATTTACGTAAAAGATCATGTGGTTACTATTTAAATTTATCGAGTACTTTGCAAAGAAAGACACCGGGGTTTTTTCCTACATGTGCACGACGCTACGTCATGGAAAATTACTGAGAAACTGCTTGCAACTAGCCGTTTCGCGGGGCTTTCCTCGTTCTAAAAATAACAACCATTTAACATCAAAGTATTTTTAAATGTGTTAGGTCATGAAGGTCACGCGTGATACATGCAGATTTCCCCTAAACAACAATTTGTGTATACGATGGCTTGGAATTTATGGCCTTACATAACGGGAAGTGTTAATCAAAACAGAAGGACCGCGGCTTTCATATATTTTATGACACCCCAAGAGTTAATTGCTGCGGAAGTCACCCGTGATGTACCGACGTTTGATCATCAAAATATTACGTAATATTATCTCAAAAATATTTAATTTTTAGCACAAGAATACTGTAGTCGGTTACGAGTCTCGATCTCCACGATCTTTTTGCACTTTCAGAAATTTTACGATCCGTTATTTTTGTAGTGTTATTCAGTTTGATGGTTGTTTTTTATATAAATACTTACCGATTCCGATTCGGAAGATAAGTCTATTAACTATAAATCAAACTTTCAAACATCAAAATGAAATTGTATATGAATGTCAATGTGAAAGTAATCCAAAACAGAATTTTATGCCTAAAAATATATATTCCCGTACTTTAACACTTTATATCTTCGAAACTCAAAGAGAAACTACAATAAATTTTGTATCATCGGAAAGAGAATTTAAATTGCTATAAACTTTATATTAACAAAAATAATGTCAAACTTACAGAAAATATTAAAATAATGACATTTTTAACATGTGTGTGTGTAATCACAAAATAATGCCAACACCTCTGTTCAGATAAGACAGTCACCTTTATCAGCCATATACCGATTATTGATTATTGATTATCACTTATCAGTGTTATGTAAAAGAGGTTACTTTGGCTTCTGTTCTGTGTGGTAAAGGGTTAACACCAATGTTCACAGTAAGTATATGTATGTAGACTTACTCTAAACTCTCTTTACAACCTGGGCCTTGTAAATTTTTTGAGTGAACACCTTTACTTATACATGTGTTATTCAGTGCTTATCTATAATACCTGCAATTCAGGATACCAATCTATCTGGTAACATTCTAAAAATTCTCTTATTGTTCCCATTGATTTTCACTTAATTTCACCTTTGTGTTTTAACTAAGCGTTTCCATCCATGTACATTTCTACTTTTTCATGTACATAAATGATTTAAAACATAGTTTCTGTAGCACATCCCTGCCTGTAACAACAAGAGCTGTCGGAGGACAGCAACGCTCGACTATTCAACAGCCTTGTCAACTGAATGAATACAAAAGACGATAAAAGGGGCATAATTTTGTAAAAATGGGGAAAAGGGTTATGGAACCTTCACAGAGCTTATCAGCTCATAAAGTGAACAAGTGCATGAAGTTTCAATCCTTTCCCATAAGTGGATACTGAAATACCAGCTTACATACAAAAACTTAACCAAGAATTTCTAAGTCGAAAAAGGGGCATAATTTTGACAAAAATGCTAAGTAGAGTTATGGGACCTACACAGGGCATGTCAGATCATGACAGTGAACAAGTGTGTGAAGTTTCAATCCATTCCCATTAGTGGGTACTGAGATACCAGCTTACATACAAAACCTTAACCAAGAATTTCTAAGTTGAAAAAGGGACATAATTTTGTAAAAAAGCAAACTAGAGTTATGGCACCTGTCCAATTAGGTCAGTTTATCACAGTGAATAAGTGTGTGAAGTTTCAATCCATTCCCACATGTGGTTACTGAGATACCAGCTTACATACAAAACCTTAACCAAGAATTTCTAAGTCGAAAAGGGGACATAATTTCGTAAAAATGCAAAATAGAGTTATGGAACCTGTTCAATGTAGGTCAGTTTATCACAGTGAATAAGTGTGTGAAGTTCCAATCCATTCCCACAAGTGGTTACTGAGAACCCAGCTTACATACAAAACCTTAACCAAGAATTTCCAAGTCGAAAAAGGGGCATAATTTTGTAAAAAAGCAAAATAGAGTTATGGAACCTGTGCAATGTAGGTCAGTTTATCATAATGAATAAGTGTGTGAAGTTTCAATCCATTCCCACAAGTGGTTACTGAGATACCAGCTTACATACAAAACCTTAACCAAATCGGGACACGGACGCCGACGCATGGGTGAGTCCAATAGCTCTACTATTCTTTGAATAATCGAGCTAAAAATCCATAATGAAAGTTGCTTCTTTAATTAATAATCAGAATCCAAGCCAGCAGAATCAAGTTATCTGTGTAGTTACTAGTAGTCTATTTATTTGTAACACAGTATAATTATTTCTATCCTTTGACATCATGCCAGACTGGTTTCTAGTAACCCTGAAATACTTATAATCATACTACTCTTCTTTCCTAATTCTTAAGGATCATGTAAAGCTTTTGAGACCACCCCTCAGGTAAATTTTCATTTTGGAAATTATACCCGACAGACGGGTCACACATTAAACTGGAATCCACCTAAAAACCGGAATACACTTCCCAAAACCGGAATACACCTGTATTTTTTAAGTTAAAGGTATTTTTGAAGGTTTTTTACGTAATTCAATCATATATATCACAAATAATTAACATACAAAAGGAAAATAAAATATGTTCACGCAAAATGATTTTATACTAGACTGCACGGGAAATTTCCATAACCGAAATACACCCATATTTTATTAATAAATGTTATTTTTGTAGCATTTATTGCAGAAATCATTCGTGTACAATATAAACAAGAGGGCCATAATGGCCCTATATCGCTCACCTGTCATCACTGCACTTAAGGTTAAGGTCAAAAAATCATAATCAAGATCAATCAAAAGAATTTCTTAAAGGTACAGATATGTCAAAATACACCTATAAATTGGAGGTACCATCCATGTTGTACTACAGGAAAGTGGTCTCGGTTTTTCCCTACGGCCAATAATAAAAAAGTTACTAAATAAGCTATTTATAGTAACATAAAAGGGAAGTAATTAAAACAAAAATAAAGAATCTGCCAAATAAAAACAAGAGCACTGCAATGCAATGCAAATGCAGAGCAACTAGAATGTGTCTGTAGGACACAGGGTGTGCCCCCCCCCCCCCCCCCCCACTGGTACATTTGTCACAAATAAGGGGAAATAATTCAAATGTTTGCAGTCTTAATGGGGTATAGCTTCAAAAAAAATTATGAAAAGGATTCATTATTCTATACCATATACTTTTTGAGCTATTAGCATCACAAACAAAAAATCCACTATTTTGGCTATTTCATGGGCCATAACTCTGTAATAAATGCTAAAATTCTCAAGAAGAATGCCAAGTGTGAAAGGTCACATTATGATAAAGACTCAAGAAAGGTTTCATGAATTTACATTAAATACTTTCTGAGTGAGGCACATAATTCAGTGAAAATGTGCATTTTTTTACTATTTCAGGGGCCATAACTCTGGAAATAAGGCGCACTCAGATTAAAAATAGGAGATGCGCAAGTTCATATCATGATTAAGACTCATGCAAGGTTTCATGAATCTTGAGCTAGGCGTGTCACAAGGCAAAAATGTGCATTTTTGACTATTTCAGGGGCCATAACTCTAAAATTAGGGGGCAGAGCCAGATGAAAAATAGAAGGTGCGCAAGTTCATATCAAGATAAAGACTCACGCAAGGTTTCATCAATTTGTATCAAATACTTTTTGAGCTAGGCGCATCACGAACTTCGGACGGATGGACAGACAAGAGCAAATCTATATGCCCCCACCACTCAATGGGAGGGGGGGGGGGGGCACAATAAACACAAAACAAAGTCAAATGACCTTTGTCCCCTAAGTGTGACCTTGATCTTGAAGTGAGCCATCCGAAACCTGCGCTCTGCACATCATTTCGATTAGGTGAACATTTGTGTCAGGTTTCTCTGAAATCCTTCAAGGGGTCCAAGAGTCACAGAGTGGAAGGAAAATTGCTAACCAAGGGGCCATAACTCTGGAACCCATAATGGGATCTGGCCAGTTCCTTTATGAAATATTTCAGGTAACAGGAATTATTTTAACGCCATGAATGAAGAAATAATGATACTAAATTCTGAGTTGTTAAAATCCTTGGTTTTTTTCTCTTTCAGACCGCTCTGTATTTATTGAAGTTTAATTATAACCAATATTCTTGAAATATACTTTTAAAACTTATTGCTTATCGTTCAGTTGAAAGTACCTTATAATTGTTAATAACGAACGGGCATGTTATTAGAGTGTCACCTGTAAATCAACAAGTTGAGTGAACACTGATTGCTATACGTGTCAATCAAAATATTTTAAGAAGGTTAAGAAGGTTTTTACGGCTTTTCGTTGTGAAATAATCAGCCTTTGAGTAAGTGATGCTTCTTTCAATAATATAATAAACAAGAGGGCCATGATGGCCCTATATCACTCACCAGAGTTGATCTGGCCTACTGACCTAGTTTTTGATCCCAAATGACCCAGTTTCGAATTTAACCTAAAGATCATCAAGACAAACATTCTGACAAAGTTTTATACAGTTTGAGTCACAACAGTTGCCTTTAGAGTGTTCACAAACTTTTCCATTGATTTGACCACATGACCTAGTTTTTGACCCCAAATGACCCAGATTAAAACCGGACCTAGAGATCATCTGAGTTATTCAGAAACTGTTTTACTGTTCAGGGTCACTGTGACCTTGACCTCTGACCTACTGATTTTAAAATCAATAGGGGTCATCTGCTGGACATGGCCAATCTCCCTGTCAACTTTCATGATCCTAGGCCAAAGCATTCTTGAGTTATCATCCGGAAACCATTTAACTGTTCCCAGGGTTAGATGCTTACTTTTTTTCTAACAATCCTGGCGGGATTCCTCCTTACAAATTCAGCTGTCCCTCCCTGATTTCAGGAATCCCTCCCATTTTCAGTAATTTTATCGATTGTTAACACTGTTTAAAAAGATTCAATAAACATATATAACCAAAGCAAATACATCTTTCTTTTATTTATATTTATTGAACTTTGAAAATCACGCTTACGTTGGGTTTTTTTCATAATCACGTTGTGTTTCCAAACACTGATCTTTTGTTTTTGGCTTTTTAATGGATGGTTCCGTAACGCCATCGTTAAATTTCCACATGACTTTTGACAGGTAAACAAATAATCGCGAAAATATAGGACAACCGAAAACGAGGCTACATGGTAAAACCCCGTACCCGGACCGTACCGTACATGTTAGACTGGTACCCGCTGTCTCTTCTGTGATTTCACACTATATATTTTATAGGACGCGGAACCAGTCTACGTACATGTATGTATTCGAGAGTAAACATCCGGACTGTGGTTAGAACAGATGTCGACTTCGAAAATCGTTTCAAAGCAAGGTTTTTCTGTCATTTTGGTATTTTTGATAAGTTTTTTAGCTATATTGAACTGAAAACTTACTGTCCCGACGGGACAGCCAGCTTCCAAGTTCAGGAGGCCCTCTGCTAAAATAGGTGTCCTCAGGATCGCGGGACTGCGTTAAGATCGAACCCTGGTTCCGTGTCATTGTGACCTTGACCTTTGACCTACTGATCTCAAAATCAATAGGGGTCATCTGCTGGTCATCATCAACCTCCCCATCAATTTTCATGATCCTAGGCTTAAGCGTTCTTGAGTTATTATTTGGTCTTTGTATACAAAAGTTCTACTGTTCTAGGTCACTGTGACCTTGACCTTTGACCATCTGATCTCAAAATCAATAGGGGTCATTTGCTGGTTATGACCAATCTCCCTACCAACTTTCATGATCCTAGGCCCAAGCATTCTTGAGTTATCAACCGGAAACGGACTGGTCTACATACCCACCGACAGACATACCGACATCTGCAAAACAATATACCCCTCCTTCTTCGAAGGGGGGCATAATAAACTTTAATTTTTTAGAACTAGAAGACACATTTAAAGTTTATACGGGTACAAATTGAAAATATACAATTATGAGTATGACTGACAGTAAAAATGTAAATGTCAGAATACTGAATGTTGTACGTTAGTCTAAATTTTTAGACTGCAAGCAGACCGATTTCACAGACTGACATTTACTGTATACCTGCCCCTACGTCTCAAGTAGTTAGGATCAGAACTGTGGTGGAAATCATCACGATTTAAACTTCATGATATATAATTTGACATACACATTTTTTCACTAGTATGGTTATTTTTCACTAGGAAAACATAATTAAACAACGATTTAAAAACGCTAAAATATAAACAAAAGTTAAACAAGTATGCCCACGGGCAGAATGTCAAGCCAGCCAGCCATCAAGTGTGACCTTGACCTTAGACCTAGGGACCTGGTTCTGGCGCATGACACTCCGTCTCATAATGGTGAACATTCTTGCCAAGTTGCATCAAAATCCAACCATGCATGAAGAGGAAATGCTCCGGACAAGCTTCAATTTGACTTTGACCTCTAACTGTGACCTTGAACTTTGAGATAAGAAATGGGGTTTGCACGTGACACGCCTTCTCATTGAGGTAAACATTCATGCCAAATATAAACAAGATTGGTCCATGCATGTCAAAGTTATGGTCCGTACAAAATCGGACAGACACACATACACCGAACCGCCAAATGTGGCGACTATATCGAGCTCGTCGCGAGCGGGCTGGACAAAAATGGCATACATGTTAAACCTACCATAACACCTTCTGTATACATATTCAAAATTTGAAATGTATAAACGTGTAACCAATGAAACGTATTACTGGGTTTAAAAATAAACTGATCAATACACACACAGCTTTACACGAATGCGGTAGAAATTTAACGATGTAAGCGGAAAACACGTACACTGACATACATTAAAGTTAAAATGTGTTTTGCCTACAAAACAAGGTTTTCTCATTAGTTAGGACATTTAATGATTGTATTTGGAATGAGCTTTCCAGACATGTAATTTTTAGTGTGAAAAATTGGGTTTAAATACTTATTTGAAGCCTCCAAAGATAGCATTGATCAGGTCGGATATCCGGGCACTTCAGCGTATCGCGTTGCGAAGCAACAAGCAGAGGTGACAGCAAACGCTAAATTGTAATTGAAAAGCGTTTCATGTTTCACTAGTGCTGGTTGTTTTTCATTGCTGAAAGGGGAATTTTGGGCAATATTAATAAGTCAGTGAATTTATAATGTAGCATGATGTTCCAGAAATCACTCCCGAGAAAGAAACCTTTCTTTTTTAGGTTTCAGACGTGATATTCATCATTGATCCGTGTAAGCTGCAAGGTCTCATATTTGTGACGGACTGGATGAAAATTATTATTTAAAAAATCGGAGGTCTTTTTAAAGTAAATAAAACAGAAAATCTGTTTCATCTAATTAGGTTTCTCCATTCGTTTCACTTTTCTCGTTCTATTTAGTAGCCTGCCATTTAAATAGTTCTGAAAGCCAGATAGCTTATACTGTGCTGTCAAAAGTGATTCAGTCACTCCAAATTTAATCAAATCAACACCTCTTACCTAAATTCTCATTCGTATGAAATTTAATGAGAGGTGTCATAATTTAAAGCTTAATAGCACATTATACGTAAATACAGGAGAAGGGATTTTTTTACTCCCTCGAAGGGTATCAGGATCACAATAGCATTTATAACACAAAGCGGTTTTTTATATGTTACAATTGTTTTAAATGTAATATGACATCTAGAGCTACTGTGTTACACGCGGAGATAAAATGATATATATAATAACTGCATGCTAGTTTCTTTTTTACGAAAAGCCAGGACGTATCAATAAATTGATGACTTCCAATTACGAAAATACTAAAAAAAATACTGATCTCTGTTTTGTCAATTATTTAAAACTGAGAACGATAATTTGCACGCTTTGTCTAGAATAATGTTAGTTATATCTTGTAGTTTTCAATATCCATTTATTTTTGTTAATTGTTAGACTGTCACAATTGACTGCTTCCACATACCACAAAATTAAAGCATTCATTCCAGTCATAAATCACTATGGAAACCAATCAGTATGTGGTATATTGATGAAAATCAGTTTTGACCAGTTCCTAATGACTATCACTTATTAATAGATTGATTTCCTGTTTGTTTTATCCCTCTGATGTACCCCTTCGGGGCCTTATGGTAATTTCCTGTCTTATCCGTTTGATGTATGCCTTCAGGGTCTTATGATATTTGGAAGATGCACATTATTGTTATTTGCGTGTCAGTTGACAAAGGGATTAATAGAGCTACTACATAAAAAAACTTTAACCAATACACATGCCCGAACATTTAGTTCATTTGAAACTTTAAAATTAATTCACCAAACTATTTTTTTGGCTGGAAGGACATTTCTTCAAAAAAAAATGTCTGCAATAAGATTACATATAGAATAAAGTATAAGTTTTCAACTTTATTTAAATGACTTTCATACTTAATGTACTTCGACATTATAGCATTTTACATTAACTAAATAAAATATATCGCACAAAGTACATTTCAGAAAATGGCAACAATATAATTATTTCAGAGCATTAAAACACTTAGAAAATCAGCTTATTTAAAAACGACATAAAAATATCAGAAAATTAATTTACTATTTATTTGATCTGTTCTTTCTTAAAAAAAAAAAAAAAAATTCAAGACACTTGAAAGAGATGAAAGAAACAACTGCTACGATTTCAAGCAAAGAAGTTGAATAAAATGTTTTGTTCTCAGATATTTAGTTTAGATTAATATATATATAGCAAACTGAGAAAATGTTGAATAAGCTTGGGAACTTGTTTTAATTATATCTGATCCGTAGCGCCGAAGAGCAGACAATACATAATCTGTCACTTTTTCCAGACCGTTTTAAAATGCCACAAAATCAATTATCACAAAAACCCTACTTTTTTTGAAAAATATATAGATTGTACCATAGCGTAAGGACTGCAGATGATAAAAAAGATGACTCTTGATTTGTTTTATTTGAGAATTAAAACATCACAACCCACACCGCTAGTTAATTCGCTACGAATTGCGAGGTCCTGCTTTCACCTCCAAGGTAATTTGCATAATCGTTTCTTCCGGATGTGACGTCACGCCGACCTGATCAATCGCGATCTGTGTTGCTGGATATACATAAGGAGAACTTTCCACATTGTTTTGAATGGTAAGTGTGTTGTACCTGGAGCGGAGATATTGACCTTTGCAAAAATTATTACAATATCGTGACTGATCCGTACCCGTAGACACTTCCATCACGAAAATATCTCCGAATCACTTTTGACGTCAAATTATTTGGACTAGGTGCAGTTTGTTCTAGGGTCATTGATATCGGAATGACCTTACAATATTATTTCATTTACAAGCCCTTGTAACTCCACCAGTTAACCACTATTACAAATTACTTATTTTTCAGGCACAGCTTCGAACTGCGTCAGGGCCACCGATACAAAAATTCTCACCTGTTTACCCCTGTAAAACAGTCGTTGACTATCAACAGGTGCATTAAAATGTTCAATCAAACGTTCTCTCAAATCTTCGATTTTTGTCAACTTTGACAAATTGTCAACTTGCAACGATTTCGTTCCGTCAAACGTTCTTACTTGGATCCACATTTTCTCAACAAAAAAACAACTCCCGCGGAAATTAGTAATGGCGCGAAAGTACACGAATATTAACGATTACAGGCGGAACAATACAAAAGTCTCTGCCTTCCATCTAAGAACATCTTAAACGCGGAAGGGACACTAAAATACCGTTCAACGCTTTTCTTGAGATTTTTTTCTAAACAAAAATTTATTCTAAACATTTGTTTACCAGGAATTATTATAGATCTTCTCAGAGCCCGGTGGAATATAAGAACTACCTATCATATACACTTCTGGCCATTCCGCAAGGCACAATCAAAGAGAAAGGCGTAGTATAGCGCAAATATTCTATTGCGATTCACACAGTCATAGGTTATTTACAAATTCCGTGCTATAACATAAAGACATTTAAGCAGTTCAACCATAAAACATTCTAAAGAAGTAAGTTTTCAGTTCTTTTCTGAAAGATTGTTCATTTTTCATGTTTTTTTTTCTTCTGGTTCTGTGGAACTCGCTTCAAGAAAACTTCAGGAAAACATCAAGCTTTAATCAATTTAAAAGCCTGATTTCACAATGAAATGGCCAAGACTGCAAGTGTTCAGTGTGCAAACTTACCTAGCAGCTTGTTCTGCAGGACCGGATGGCATCGCTCTTAACACCCTACTAGTTTACTACTATGCTTGTGTTGTTGTTTTTTTCTTGGCCTTTTACTTTTTTTATTTGCTTGGTAGTTTTTGCTTTGTTTAGTTGCTTCTGATGTATGCCTTGTTCTTTATGTTTAGCTACTTTAGTTATTACCTTGCTTTCCTTGTTTAGTTGACTTAGATGTATGCCTTGTTCTCCATATTTAGCTGCTTTAGTTATATACCTTGCTTTCTTTGTTTAGTTGCCTTAGTTGCTTTAGTTGCATACCTTGCTTTCTATCATTTATTATGTAGTAACTTGCTTGCATAATATGCTTTGAATGTGCTTTTGACATTACTACATCTTATTATTATGCTGTTTTATGTGCTACTGTGAAGGAGCTGCTGCTCAGTTCACTTCAGATCTGATCTGAAGTGATATCCTCGTTTAGCAAGTTTTTATTCAGCTTTCTGCGTCTGTTTTGCCCATTAGTTTTTTATTCCTGATTATGTTAAGCGGTTCTTAGGCCTTTGGTCAAGAGCAGCAGATCTTTCACAGGTTTAACTTCATCTTTGTGCTGCTACATGCAATGTGCTATAACCCTGTCTCTTATTTTACAGCTTTCTTACTATATGTTTTAACTGTTTATCCTTGTTATATATAGTCGGTTAAAAAGTGCTTGCCGCTTATGTTGTACTGTTTTTCTGTCTTGCCGACTTAAAATAAAATTTATCTTAAATCTATCTTATATGTTCAAGGTCACTAGGAAGATTGTTCCACCATTTTGGCCCAACAAAAGCAAAGGATCTATCAGCTAGTCTCGTTCTTGTTCTTGGGACTGAATGTCATTCGAAGATCTTCATAGATCTGTATTTTCCTTGAGCACACTTTAACAAAACACTCAAAGGAGATGGGACTTTTCCTTGTACAGTACGAAATACAAGAAAAAGATTTGTGAACATAATTCTAGCCCTTACAGGCAACCAATGAAGATATTTTAGAATTTCTATTGTAGGATCACCATTTCGAGCATTGGTGACAATTCTGGCTGCTTTTGAACTCTCTAAAGTCATAAAATGTTTTATAATTTTACAAAATACAGTTGAAAAATTACCAGGACCCCAAATCTTAATAAGTTTATAGACTAAATACCTATAAAAATGGAGTTTTGAAATACCTTCTCGCAGAAATGTCTTTAAATCAGTACTGAATTTTAAAATGAAATCTGAATTACGATAGCAAAATTTAGCAAAACATTTCCGCAATTGATAATAACGGTAGCCTTATTGAAGAAGTTTATTTGTAATATATTGATTACTTTCATTGAAATCCTCAACATGACCAAACGCTCTGGCAAACCGAATTAACTGAGAAATATATATCCTATTAGATGTAGTCTGAGGATGCATCGTCAACCAAATAGGGGAAATTACAATACTTAAATTAAAATCATCCCTCTTGTCATATATTTTGGTATGCATAATATTGTCATATAGAGATGTAAATCTAAAACTGGAGAAGTAGCATCCGAACTGTTAGTTTTATTTCAATGGAGCTCCCGGGGATAAACTGTATCCGCCAAATGAGAAAAAAATAACGGATTAACCACATTAAGAATAACATTAAGATATATGGGTTTAAGCTCCCCAGTGGTGTTTTTGCCACTGACCGTTCCAAGGCGATGCCCACTGTGTTTCTTTATTTGTTCGTTTTGTCTTCGTATGTTTGCTTTGTATGCGAAATTGTGTGTGTATGTTTGTAGTGTGCACGTCTGCTGTGGGTTTCGTTTTGGGGAGGCTGCGTTTTTAGAACATGGCATTCCCTGTTTGATATTTGTCCTTGTTTTTTAGATTACTCTCATGTTCATTTTGCCAGTAAACCTTCATTGCCTAAGCTTTTGTTTAATCTGCTTTGTTTATTCTCTTATTTTCCAGTGTCTTAGTTTTGAAGCCTAGTTTCCAGTTACTTGTCTAGCTTCATATATTGAATATGACCTTATAGGCCATTTTAGTTTATGTATGCTTCGTTTATATTCTTAGATTGCAAACTGCTTGTACTTTATTTTAAGTGTTTTACCCATTTCTGACATTGCTTGTGCATGTGCTTGCTTTATTTTCATTTAATTTATTTTTCGCTTATTTTATTTATTTATTATTTATTTAACCTAATGTATTGAATTATCTTATTTCCATTCTTATAACCAACAATGATTATTACCATTTGTCTTTCAAGATGTATTTTGTCTTTCAGCTCTTAATTATGATAATTTACGAAATTTTATGTAAAATGTGTAATTTAACATGTATACATGTATAAGTTTATATGTCTGTTAAAAAGCTATACATAGCTAAATTATGTTTGTAATGTTTTATTGTTTACCGATAATAAATAAATGAATATTGAATAGAACATAGCTCGGGTTTATTGTTTAAAATAGAGTTCGGAAAATCATATGGGTAACTCATCAAGCAATCTGACTAAAGTACATATCCTATTACGCTACGCATAGGATCTGACAACGAGCTATTGATAGCCTCGTTCTGACGACCCTTCCACTAGCCAATCTAAAACTAACTTACAAAATTCTGTAAGCTTTAAAAAGCCTTGGCTTTTGATATTTACAATTTTTATGTCGAAAGATGTCAGATAGCCGGTTAGCTCAGTCGGTAGGGCACTTGCTCTTTAAGCGAGAGGTCCCAGGTTCGAGCCCTGGATTTACTGCAAATTTTTCTTACTCTTTGACTTTCGAACAAGTTGTTTGATTAGTTAGAATAAAAATAGATTTGCGAAAATAAAAATAGCAATACTGGAAATCCAAAATATACAGAAGTCGAATGTGAATGGGTCGTTCTCAGATCTTCGTTTAGAAGATCAAGTACTTTAGTCAGATTGACTCATCAAGAAACTGTTGGCCAGTAAGTCACCACGTAGACAGAGTATGGTGGCGTTTTATATCTTTTTAACAGGCGGAAAACCCGGAAGTAAAAATAGAAAAACGTCCTTGACCTCAATAAAGGGGTAAAAACTGTCACGTAAAGTGACGGATAAAATAGAGAGAAAATGGAGCTGCCATTGAACATTTTCTATGTTGCAGCTACTTTGCTGTTGACAGGGTTTGCATGGTTTCGATACAGAGGTCTTGAATATGTGATCATGCACTACCGCTGGGTTTTTGTTTGCTTGTTTTTGTTGCCAGTTTCGGTAGTGTACGACGTCTGGATGTATATCAGGACTTGGTTGATATTTAAATTAAATTCAGCACCCAAACAACATGACAAGAAAGTCAGGCATGTCCAGCAGCAGGTAATTTGTTTAGCAAACGCAATGATATAGTATGAAGAGATTCAAAGTCGAGCAGTAGAGATTTTCCAGCAAGGTCTTAATAATTTTCCACATCCTGTTTCTTATAAATGTAATATTTCCATACCTCATGTTTTTATTTTGATGTAAATGAGATGTGAAACCAAAATTTGTAGTCCTGTTTGGCGCCATATAACCTATACTGTGTTGGTGCGCCGTAAAACCTAAATAAATTAATATGTAATAACATGCCCAATTAAAAGTTTTGGACTGACATGGTTTGCACGCTGGCTTTCCAATCCAGAGGTCTGGGGTTGGAGCCCGGACAGATGCCTCGGGATTTTTCAGAAACCCTTCGCAGTGTTTTCCCATGGTTGTTCCTAATCCCCGTACCGTACATCCACATTTGGGAACACTCGTTTTTTTTTCTCCTAAATCCTACATACATGCTTTTCTCCTAAATCTTACATACAACGGATGAAGGGAGTTGATTTTTGTCTTACAGTTTTCTTAGACATGCCCTTAAAAGTTGGGCACTTGTTGCTCTATAATAATAATAATAATAATTTCTTTATTTTACGAAGGTAAACTCATTATGCAATCACATAAGCAGATACAAATGAAATCACATATTTACAGTGAGGCCTTCAACAAGGTACAAAGTATTTTTAAAAAAATGCATATGAAAACAATACAATATAAAAAACAACAAAAGGTAAAAACACATTTGATCTGAGCACCTGTAGCATTATGATTATGCAGTGCAGACTTCATCAAATAAAAGTTTTTTGTAACTTATTTGAAAGAGTTCACATTCGCTGCATTTTGGATAATAACTGGTATTGAATTCCACACTTTCATTGATAAAAATTTGAAAGATTGTTTCATATAATCTGAATTGAGTCTGAAATGAGTAATTAAACCTTGGGAATTAGATCTTAGGTTGTATGACTTGTTGTCGGAAACAGTAATCAACTGATTAATATATTCTGGGGTTGAACCATGCAGAGCTTAAAACATCATTACAGCTATATGTAATTTATGTCTGTTTTCGACAGAAAACCATTTCAGTTCTTTAAACGTAGCAACAGAAGAAGATAACAAAGGTTTTGCTAATATTCACCTAGCAATACTTTTCTGAAACACAGATACTCTTGAAAAGTATGTTTTGGGAGCATTACACCAAATTATCACACCCAAGTCAATAATCGGAATGATGTAGGCATATAAAACATTTGTTTCATTTCCAGTGTAAGAAATTTTGAGATCTTTCATGGAAGTGTAAATTTGTTAGATAATTTTTTGCAGACATTTTCTATGTGAACATCCCACTTTAAATGCTGATCGATATGTACACCTAAAACTTTTTGATTTGTGAGAAAATTTATACGACAGTTATTTACTGTTAGATTCAGAGAGGCAGAATGTCTTATTTTATACTGGGAACCTATCAGCATCGAAGTAGTTTTTACAGGATTAAGTACCATATTGTTTGCAGCGCACCATTTATCTATGATATGTAAGTCAGACTGTAAATTTGTCTCAATAAGGGAAACTGACCGATCAGCCACATATAAAGATAATCATCAGCATACATGACAAGGTTAGAATTTTTCAAATGTAAAGGCAAATCGTTAACGTATAAGAGAAACAATAAAGGGCCTAAAATTGAACCTTGAAGCACTCCTGTTTTTATGGATGATTCATTAGAAACACTAGTATTTAATTTAACAGACTGCGTTCTGTTTGAAAGATAAGATCGAAACCAGCCAACAGAGGAGGGAGAAAAATGGTACAATTTCGATTTTTGAAGCAAAATTTCGTGATCAACCAAATCAAATGCTTTACGAAAGTCAAGAAAAAGACTGCCGATTACATTACCCGAATCTATTTCTTTCAACCATTTATTTACAATTTTATGTTTTGCTTTATTTATCTGTTACTTTTGCACTAATGTTAGAGCCTTTCTCAGCAGGGATTTTATTTATATTGTGTTGATTAACTTGTTGAAAATAGGGTAAGTGCGAGGTTGGCATGCCCTAAACGCGTTTAAACCACCAGTTTCCTTTATTTAGGTTACTGACCATTCCAAGGTGGTGCCCCTATTTTCAACAGGTTGTTTTGTCTGTCTTGTATTGTGTGTTGCGTATGTTTTCTTGTTTGTTGTAAGCGTTTTTCCTCCACCCCACTCCCCCTTTTGCCCTCTCCTTTCCCTTGCATTTACGCTACCTTTTGCATCCCCTCCCCCTTTACTTTTAGTAAGTTTTCGTGGCTCCCCTTTGTTTTGGCAGCCGAATTCATCCTAAGACGGTACTTGATTGTTTTTATGCCCCCGAAGGGAGGCATATAGTTTTTGAACCGTCTGTCCGTCTGTCGGTCTGTCAGTCTGTCGGTCTGTCAGTCTGTCAGTCTGTCCGCAATTTTCGTGTCCGGTCCATATCTTTGTCATCGATGGATGGATTTTCAAATAACTTGGCATGAATGTGTACCACAGTAAGACGACGTGTCGCACGTAAGACCCAGGTCCGTAGCTCAAAGGTCAAGGTCACACTTAGACATTAAAGGATAGTGCATTGATGGGTGTGTCCGGTCCATATCTTTGTCATCGATGGATGGATTTTCAAATAACTTGGCATGAATGTGTACCACAGTAAGACGACGTGTCGCGCGCAAGACCCAGGTCCGTAGCTCAAAGGTCAAGGTCACACTTAGACATTAAAGGATTGTGCATTGATGGGCGTGTCCGGTCCATATCTTTGTCAACCATGGATGGATTTTCAAATAACTTGGCATGAATGTGTACCACAGTAAGACGACATGTCGCGTGCAAGACCCAGGTCCGTAGCTCAAAGGTCAAGGTCACACTTAGACGTTAAAGGTCATTTTTCATGATAGTGCATTGATGGGCGTGTCCGGTCCATATCTTTGTCATTCATGCATGGATTTTAAAATAACTACGCATGAATGTGTGGCACAGTAAGACGACGTGTCACGCGCAAGACCCAGCTCCGTAGGTCAAAGGTCCTAAATTCTAACATCGGCCATAACTACTCATTCAAAGTGCCATCGGGGGCATATGTCATCCTATGGAGACAGCTCTTGTTTCCTACTTGTATGGGTGTGTTTGTATGCTTGTGAGTCTATAACGGTGCCTTACTGTTTTCTTATGTGTTGCTTGTTCGTTTTTCTGTGTTATTCAGTTGATCGTCGTTGTGTGTTTATCTTTGGTACATGAGTGTCTGCGCTATTGTGGTTTACGTTGTAGTGCTTCCCTTGTATATTCGTCCTTGTTCAACTTTCCTGTTTGGATTCCTCCCCCCACCCCCGACCCCATTTCGCCCCTTACCATTTCCTTCCCCTTTATCAATATTTAGCTTAAATTAGTATGTACTTGTTGGATGTTTGAAGCAACCGGTCTGAAATATTTTTCCATTACAGCTTCTTTTTGTTGTGGGCCTACTATTTAAATGCGTGGCTCTGGGGCTGTGTTTTTGGTGCTCTGTGCTTCCGAGAAATCTACCCTTACCTATTATCTTTTGTATGGAGAATGGCAGAAATGTACGGAAGTTGAAGTCTATTTTAAGCTCACCTGAGCACAAAGTGCTCAGGGTGAGGTATTGTGATCGCTCACCGTCCGGCGTCTGTCCGTCCGTCGTCCGTCCACACTTTCCTTTAAACAGCATCTCCTCCTAAACCAACAGGCCAATTTTGATGAAACTTCACAGGAATGTTCCTGGGATGGTCTTCTTCAAAAATTATTCAAAGGATTGAATTCCATACAGAATTCTGGTTGCCATGGCAACCAAAAGGAAAAACTTTGAAAATTTTCTTGTCCAAAACCGCAAGGCGTGGAGCCTCTATATTTGGCGTGTAACATCATCTAATGGTTCTCTATGAAGATCGTTCAAATTATGCCCCTGAGGTGAAAAGAGGCCCCGCCCCGGGGGTCCCAAATTTTACATAGACATATAGGAAAAAAACTTTAAAAATCTTCTTGTCTGAAACCACAAGACCTAGGCCTTTGATATTTGGTATGTAGCATTGCCTTGTGGTCCTCTACCAAGACTGTTCAAATTATTACCCTGGGGTGAAAAGAGGCCCTGCCCAGGGGGTCCCAAGTTTTACATAGTCTTATATAGGAAATTTTTAAAAAAATCTTCTTGTCTGAAACTGCACTGCCTAGGCTTTTGATATTTGATATGTTGCGTTGCCTAGTGGTCCTCTACCAAGATTATTCAAATTATGCCCCTGAGTTGAAAAGAGGCCCCACCTAGAGTGTCCCAAGTTTTACATAGACTTATATAGGAAAAAACTTTAAAAATCTTCTTGTCTGAAATCACAAGACCTAGGCCTTTGATATTTGGTACGTAGCATTGCCTTGTGGTCCTCTACCAAGATTATTCAAATTATGCCCCTGGGGTGAAAAGAGGCACTGCCCTAGGGGTCCCAAGTTTTACATAGACTTATATAGGAATTTTTAGCTCACCTGAGCCAAAGGCTCATGGTAAGCTTTTGTGACCGCTCATTGTCTGGCGTACGTCGTCCGTCGTCTATCCGTCAACATTTCCTAAAAAAATCTTCTTCTTGAAAACCACTGGGCAGAATTACACCAAACTTCACAGGAATGATCCTTGGATGGCCCCCTTTCAAAATTGTTCAAAGAATTGAATTCCATGCAGAACTCTGGTTGCCATGGCAACCGAAAGGAAAAATTTTAAAAATCTTCTTGTCCAAAACCACAGGGCCTAGGACTTTGACATCTGGTGTGTAGCATCATCTAATGGTCGTCTACCAAAATTGTTCAAATTATCCCCCTAGGGTCAAATATACCTCCCGGGGGTCACATGGTTTATATAGACTTATATAGGGAAAAATTGAAAATCTTAGACCTTTGATATTTGGTTTGTAGCATTGTCTTATGGTCCTCAACCAAAATTGTTTAAATTGTACCCATTGGGTGAAAAGAAGCCCTGCCCTGGGAGTCCCAAGTTTTATATAGACTTATATAGGAAAAAGCTTTAAAAATCTTCTTGTCAGAAACCATACGACCTAGGCTTTTGATATTTGTTATGTTGCATTGTCTAGTAGTCCTCTACCAAAATTGTTCAAATTATGCCCCTGGGGTTAAAAGAGGCCCCGCCTTGGGGTCACTTAGTTATTATGTGAGTTATATCGGAAAAATACTTAAAAAATCATCTGATCCCATTTCCAAGACTATTTAATTATAATTACCTGATGACCCCAGGTAATATGATGTCACTTGACTGTGACCTTGACCTACTGACCTACTTTCTTGTTTTTTAAGATACAGCCTTGAAATTTTGATGACATACACAGTTTTGCACACAAATCGTAAAACTGAATTTCATGTACCATGAATGTGACCTACTGACTTTCTTAATACTTTATCATGAGTTTGACATTTGAAACATGTAGCTCATATTACTCAGGTGAGCGATCCAGGGTCATCATGACCCTCTTGTTTTAAAAAATCTTCTTGTCTGAAAGTTCAAGGCCTAGGCCTTTGATATTTGGTATGTAGCATTGCCTAGTGGATCTCTAACAAGATTGTTCAAATTATGTCCCTGGGGTGAAAAGAGGCCCTGCCCCAGGGTTCACTTGTTATATGAGTTATATAGGAAAAAATACTTCAAAAATTATCAGATCATATTTCCTAGACTGTTTAATTATAATTACCTGATGACCCACCTACTTTCTTGTTTTTAGCTCACCTTGTGCAAGTATAAAATAAAGCTTCAGTATTGAAGACAAAAACAGCAGCAAATTTATAGTTTACTATAATTGTAATTTTATCTCTATATACAATATTGCAAATGGTTTAGGCTTCAAATGCTTACCATAACTATGTACATTATTAGGTTGCCCTCTTCATACACTACAATGAACATATAAGTATTTATGACTAACAAATATATTTTACCACAAGCATGTATGTCTCTGAAAGTAGTGTCATCTGTGAATGTGCTGATAAGTTTAAAATATTAAATTGTCTATAAATAAAAAAATATAAATTGATAAATGTAGTTTGTCATATTTGAGTCAAAAAGGTCTGCAATGTTAAAAATTTTGCTTGCCATAGAAATGATATCCTGTTGGTTATGAACAGTCACCATCTGGATTATCACTGAGCACAGTTATTATTAGCAATAACACAGATCTGATTAAGTATTCCATATGTTCTCTTTCACTCAGGTGAGCGATATAGGGCCATCATGGCCCTCTTGTTAGAAATACTATACACGGTTGTTATTAATTATGTTGAAATAATATTAATATAATAATTTCTGTTAATCATGAAATATAGTTATATTATAAAATCAGACGGCAGATTTCTTAATTTGTTTTTTTTAACGTGTTCTGCATGTTTTTTTAGCTCACCTGAGCACAAAGTGCTCATGGTGAGGTATTATGATCGCTCACCGTCCGGCGTCCGGCCATCCATTGTACGTATGTCAGTCCGGCGTCCGTCCACACTTTCCTTTAAACAACATCTCCTCCTAAACCAACAGGCCAATTTTGATGAAATTTTGATGAAACTTCACAGGGATGTTCCTTGGATGGTCTTCTTTAAAAATTATTCAAAGAATTGAATTCCATGCAGAACTCTGGTTGCCATGGCAACCGAAAGGAAAATCTTCTTCTCAAAAACCAGAAGCCCTAGAGCTTAGATATTTGGTGTGAAGCATTGCCTAGTGGACCTCTACCAAGTTTGTTCAAATCATGACCCCGGGGTCAAAATTGACCCCCGCCCCAGGGGTAACTTGATTTTACATAGGAAGATCTTCAAAAATCTTCTTCTCAAAAACCAGAAGCTCTAGAGCTTAGATATTTGACATGTAGCATTGCCTAGTGGACCTCTACTAAAGTTGTTCAAATCATGAGCCTTGGGGTCAAAATTGACCCCGCCCCAGGGGTCACTTGATACTTAGATACTGCCTAGTAGACTTCTACAAAATTTGTTGAAATCATGACCCCTGGGGTCAAATTGACCCTGAATGACCCCGCACCATGGGGTTACTTGATTGTACATAGAAAAATCTTCAAAATTTTCTAAAAATAAACCAGAAGGCCTAGAGCTTAGATATTTGACATGTAGCATTGCCTAGTGGACCTCTACAAAATTTGTTCAAATCTTGACCCCCCAGGGTCAAATTGACTCGCACCCAGGAGTTACTTGATTGTACATAGGGAAATCTTCATAAATTTGCTAAAAATAAACCAGAAGGCCTAGATTTTAGATATTTGATATGTAACATTGCCTAGTAGACTTCTACAAACTTGTTGAAATCATGACCCCTGAGGTAAAATTGCCCCCGCCCCAGGGGTCACTTGATTTTACATAGGAAAATCTTCAAAAATTTTCTAAAAATAAACCAGAAGGCCTAGAGCTTAGATATTTGACATGTAGCATTGCCTAGTGGACCTCTACAAAATTTGTTCAAATCATGACCCGCCCCATGGGGTTACTTGATGGTACAAAGAAAAAACTTCAAAATTTTCTAAAAATAAACCAGAAGGCCTAGAGCTCTACAAAATTTGTTCAAATCATGACCCCCGGGGTCAAAATTGACCCCGCCCCAGGTGTCACTTGATTGTACATAGAAAAATCTTCAAAATTTTCTAAAAATAAATCAGAAGGCCTAGAGCTTAGATATTGGACATGTAGCATTGCCTAGTGGACCTCTACAAAATTTGTTCAAATCTTGACCCCTCCCAAGCCCCAGGGGTTACTTGATTGTACATAGGGAAAACTTCATAAATTTGCTAAAGATAAACCAGAAGGCCTAGATCTTAGATATTTGATATGTAACATTGCCTAGTAGACTTCTACAAACTTTGTTGAAATCATGACCCCCGGGGTAAAAATGGCCCCGCCCCAGGGGTTACTTGATTGTACATTGGAAAATCTTCCAAAAATTTTCGAAAAATCATCAGTTTGACATTTGAAACATGTAGCTCATATTTCTCAGGTGAGCGATCCAGGGTCATCATGACCCTCTTGTTTATTATCATTAATTTCATGCTCGTAGGTATAGGTAGTTTTTAGAACTTTTAACATACACATGAAATTTATGGTATTAAACGTACGATAGTAAGTTATATCTATATATGTAACATGAAAATGGCGTTAATATTAATTAAAGTAATTATATTTTAATGTGATGAATGAGTAAAAAAATACAAAGATTTTTTCTTGGGATTTTTGTTTTCACGACAAACTTAACGGCAATCCTCAAAAAGATTCTATTCTAAAAATTTTCATTTATTTTCAGAATGTTTTTTATTAATTTCAAATTATCATTGATTTAATTAAACACAACCATCATGTTATATGATATCTAAATCAATGTTAACCTTAGGCTCTCTTTTCACATGCATATTGTCGATTTTGAATTTTAAGGGAGTGGGGACACGACAGGGTAGGGTGTAGATTTGACATGTAACTTAATCGTGTTCAACATGTTGATAATAAACACATGAATTTCCTTGAGAAAAGTTTATTTTCCTTCAGATAAACTACAGATTGTTCTATTCTTCTTCTTTTTCTTCTTCCTCTTACTGTTATTACTATTTTATGAAACTCTGGTGCCATATTAAGATATTCGGAATTAATTACATGCTGAAACGAATGAAAGAGCCTTTCTCTCTCTCCTGGAACGAGTAGTAATTTTTTACTAATATCTACAGATAATAAATCTTTGAGCCGGAATATCTTCATAAATTAAGTACATTTATGTAATGCAAGTTTGAAAGTGTATTGATGGTAGCTATAGATAACATAAATACATTAAAAAAGCATTTAAATGAAAATTGTCAAAGATCTTGAAATAAATTTGGAAGTTTTTGGGGGAAAATAACGCTAGAAACAATTGTAATTGTATCCTTCAATGGAAAGTTGACGCCATTTACTTGTTTTTCCCGCAGAATTTCATCTGTTTTATCGTGCATGCAGATACTTGAAATGAAACATATTTAGTCAATATTACATTTCTTTATATTGTAGTAGAAAATTAAATTACGAACAGTGATCTCCATTTTTATACGTATTATATAAACAAAATGTAAACATGATTAAGATTTTTGAAATCTATTTTTAATACCATCTAGATCTACTTGAAATCCGAACATGGGGCGTTACGTCTATTTCTTTCCATCCTTTTTCCCACCGTCAGTTCTGAAATATGTTCCAGTATCAAACAAAATTAAAAAGTTATAAGTAGATCAACTAAGCAACGATAATGATTGCGTATAAAACAAATTTGCTAGTTTGTAAATTCTGAAAAATGTGAGGATTTTTTTTTGTGACTCGGGGTCGTATAATGAATAAAAGCATTTATAATGTCATAAAGAGATTGATTTTATTGAATGTTTGAAATGTCACTACTGAGTATAATTAAGTTCAATAAAAGTCAAATTTCAAATGTGCACTAAAATTGTACGTTAAAAACTATTGGTAAATTATCGAGTGTTGTGCTACAACAAAAGCGTTCTTAAGAAAGGCTATGTATTTATGCTTCTTCCCTTATTTGCAGCCTAGCAAGAAAAAAACCCTAACTTAGTCTCGTTGTTCTCTCTGTAGACTGGCTTCCGTCCCTATGTTTGTTCTTATTTACACATACATATAAGTTTATTCATTAAGAGGGAAGTAACTTCAGCAGGTTGTTTCTACATTGACATTTTTTATTGCCCCTGGCTTCAAACATAGGTATGTATGGTTCAGCCATCAGATAAAATGTGCTATTTTAGAGGCTTAAGATTTTCTTATTTTGCTTGCAGTATTTATATAAAAAAGATAATCAGGGAGCCAGGCTATTCTCTCTGAAATGCGTGAAATTTCTGTAAACGCTTTATAGCATGTTCTTGTTCCTGTTAAAAATGAAAAGTAGGGACTTGCAGAAGAGGCGATATATATACCTTTCAGCTGATCGAGAATTTATTTTTTATCAACGAAGCAATTCGTGTAATTAAACAAAATAGCTATTCAAAGGCTATTTTTTTTTTCATCTATATAATCAAATCAGTACATATAATTCTCACTTCGATATGAAAGTTCTCTAGCTGTTGTAATAAGCTTAATATGATTATATATTTTTATTAATTCTATTTCACCATACTAGTTAGAAGCATTATTTCGTAGAACTTACCATTAAAGAATAACCACTAAATATATTTCTAAAAATGGACTGCAGTTTCCGTGCATTTTCACCATTCTCCGTACAAAACAGAGTGTTCCCGAATATAGATGTACGGCACGGGTACGGTACAGGGATTAGGAACAACCATTTCCCACCCAAGTAGAGGTGTACTGGTCAGAAACACAGGACGGATTAGCTTAGTGGTTTGCACGCTATAGCTTTCCAATCCAGAGGTCCAGGGTGTTGGAGTCTGGGCAGATGCCTCTGGATTTTTCAGAAACGCTCTTCAGTGTTTCCCACCTAACTAGAGGTGTACTGGTCAGAAACCCAGGCAATCTGTGCAACATACTGTATCGGTGCTATACACCGGGCATGTTAAAGAACCAAGGCATCTATTAAAAAAGAGCTAGGATCTGGTACCCACATTCCCAAGTATCTGAATATCTGTTTTTTCAACTAGTCTGCATCTGTCAGACACTTTGTAAATATATACATGTAGTGTGCACTTGTATATAATAGCACTTGGTGAGCACAGTTCATATAAAAAGAAAAATGTTTGTCAAGTGTTTTTGTTTAAATTCTAATGTTCAATTACAGTTGAAGTTTTAGTTTCGTAGCGGTTTTCCAATCAAAGATATTAGCATCTACCGGGATATCATAGAACTCTTTACTACTAACTGGAAAGAGCCAAGATTTGTAAATTTTTACCTTGTGAACACGATAGAAGTGACATTTTATATTTGATTTTAACCACACTTACACACAACTTAAGTCACAATAAAATCTCAGTTCCTTTCGAAAACCGGCTAGACTCCATCATGGGTTCTGGAGTTACTGCCCCTAGAAGGGGCAAAATTTTCTAGTTTGGCCGTTTCAGCCATATAGAGGTTTCATTTATGCTTTAATTTGATACAGACTTGCACAGAATGATTATCTTGATGATTTCTAGGCCTGGATTGAAACTGGGTCATGTCTGGTCAAAAACTAGGTCATCAGGTCAAATCAAAGGAAAAGCTTGTTAACAACCTAGAGGCCACATCTATGACCCTATCTTCATGAAACTTGCTCAGAATGTTTAACTTTATGATTTCTAGGCCAAATTCGAAACTTTGTCTTATGGGGTCAAAAACTAGGTCACCCGGTCAAATCAAAGGAAAAGCTTGTTAACACTCTTGAGGCCACATTTATGACCCTATCTTCATGAAACTTAGTAAGAATGTTTATCTTGATGGTTCCTAGGCTAAGTTCAAAACTGGGTCATATGGGGTCAAAAACTAGGTCACCCGATCAAATCAAAGGAAAAGCTTGTTAACACTCTTGTTCATTTGATATGCATGAAACTTGGCCAAAATGTTTGTGTGCATGAAATAGCGGATGAATTTTTATCTGGGTCATGTAGGGTAAATCAAAGAATAAGCTTGTTTACACTCAAGAGGCCACGGTTTTTGGTCCAATCTTAATGAAAATTGGTCAGAATATTTGTCTCCATGAAATCACTAGGTAAAACATGTTTACACTGTGTGTTACTCTGGTGAGCGACTTCGGGCCATCATGGCCTTTAAATTAAATTTGGTATACATCATCAACATGAAGTGAATAATTATGCGTTTTGTCCCAACTTGCATGTTAGAAATCTTTAGCTCATCTGAACTTTGATCAGAGTGTGACTTCCTGCATCAACTTCTTTCCTTAAACATCTCCTGTGAAACTACTACTCTAAGTCAGAATTACATTAAATTTTGTCTGTAGCATCATTGGGTGGTCCTCTGACTACTTATTATATGCCCAAAGGGACGTATTATGTTATGACGCCGGTGTCCGTCTGTCCGTCCGTTAGCAATTTCATGTCCGCTCTGTAACTCTTGAACCCCTTGAAGAATTTCACAGACACTTGGCACAAATGTTCACCACATCGAGACGACGTACAGAGCGCATGTTTCGGATGGCTCCCTTCAAGGTCAAGATCCCACTTAGGGGTCAATGGTCATATGACTTTGTTTCGTGTCCGCTCTGTTACTCTTGAACTGCTTGAAGGATTTTAAAGAAACTTGGCACAAATGTTCACCACATCGAGACGACATGCAGAGCGCATGTTTCGGATGACTCCCTTTAAGGTCAAGGTCACACTTAGTGGTCAAAGGTCATATGACTTTGTTTCGTGTGTATATTGCTCTGCATTGTGGTGCTCTTGTTTTTATTTGGCAGATCCCTTCTTTGTTCACTTACAATAAAAAATTTTATTGAATTACTTCCCGTTTATGTTACTATAAATAGCTTATTTTGTAACTTTTTTATTATTGGCCGTAGGGAAAAACCAAGACCACTTTTCTGTGGTACAACATGGATGGTACCTCCAATTTTTAGGTGTTTTTTGACATATCTGTACCTGGTCAGAATTTTTTTGTGGACTTAGAATTTTTTTTTTTTCTGTCGACTTAGAAATTTTTGAATTTTTTTAAAAATTTCTTCCCTTTGTTCTTCCTGTCCTTTGGGCTTCAACAGTCAAGTTCTTTAAATTTTGCTCCCATCCTCCTCTGATATAACCCTTCGGGCGTATATTGCCCCACTTGGCAGAGCTCTTGTTATCTAAGTTTACCTCAGAAATACTGAAAAGTCTATGGTGATGATTGTATAATACGATTTATTGTGTGCTTAAAACTTGTAACTGCTTGATTTGATATATTTTCAAACTTAATGATTAATAGTTGTATCTTTGACTGTTTTATGTCTCAGTGTGCATTGATCTGTTTTAATTCATTAGATTACACGTTCCAGTTGCCTTAAGATAGCCTAGTCATGTTTGAGCCCCTTACCAGATACCTTAGAAGATTTACTGTGTAGTTTCTGGACACTTAAAATAAAGATTTGGGAGGAGATCCAGTATCAGCTTAACTTATAATATATAATTAAGATTTTATGATAAAACAAGTCATTTCTTAGATAAATTAAAGGAGACCTTTCTATTTAGACCATTAAATTATACTTTTAAATATCATCTAATACGGCACTTGTATATATGAGTATTGACTCTGAAATAAGAAGGTCTTTTCATATTTCATTCAGATCAAAGCATGGCGTGCAGACGGCATGAAAACAAAAATGTGTACAGCTAGACCCGGTTGGATGAATATCAGTTTCCGTCGCGGTTTGTACAAAAACACCATGAAAAATATTGAAGTGAACCTCATAGACATCATAGAGGTGGATACTGAGAGACAGGTGGTCCGGGTAGAGCCACTGGCTAGTATGGGTCAGCTGACTGCTATGTTGAACCCCATGGGCTGGACAATACCGGTGCTGCCAGAGCTTGATGATCTCACTGTAGGTATGTAAATTTTGTGTTGCACCTTGGCATGAAATATTGGCTCAGACAATGCCAGTGCTGCCAGAGCTTGATGATCTCACTGTAGGTATGTAAATTTTGTGTTGCACCTTGGCATGAAATATTGGCTCGGACAATGCCAGTGCCGCCAGAGCTTGATGATCTCACTCAAGTTACTGACTAGAAACCATTTTAAGTCTAGAGGTCACTGTGACCTTGACCTTTGGCCTTGTGATCTAAAAAACTATGGGGAAATATAATAAGCACAGGCAGTCATCAGACAAGACGATTACAGGCCAAAGCATACTTCATTCACTTTTTTGTAGGTTTCTTATTTTATGTTGAAGAATTATTCATTGAAGAATTAGGTCACTATGTCAAAAAGTATAGAAAATGCTACAGAAAGTAATAAGATATATATATTTCAGGTGGGTTGATTATGGGTGTTGGTATAGAAACCTCCTCTCATAAAGTTGGACTATTCCAGCATTGTTGTGTAGGGTATGAGTTAGTGCTTGCTGATGGTAGTGTTGTAAAATGTTCAAAGGTAAGTTTAGACAAATAAGTGCAGATGTAACAATGATTTTTGTTTGCTTCATTGATTTGAATATCTTCCATTGAGTGAACATCAAATGTACTATTTTTATGAGAGGCTTAGCCGCAAGTGCAATATCAGATCTAGTGTTCTTGAGTGGAAGATATTTATAATGATGTCACGTGTAAAACAAACAAATTTTCCGTTTATTTCAATGTTTTAAACAGTTTTTATCCTTTTTTCATAGTGAAATTTCCAAATACATTTCACTGTTATGATATTTTGATAACTGTAATGATAGCTTACAACATCATGTGAAGTATATTTCTTGTCACTGTACTTTAGCTAGCAGTTATGATTAAATGGACATTTGTTAAAAGAGGTTTAAGGTTTAACAATTTCAGCTGTTCATTTTCAACTGTTATGATAAAAGGACATAAAGATGTTTGGATAGGATCTATTTGAACCATATATTTTGCTTGAAGCAGAAAAATTACCAGTTTTTTTTTATTTTAACTATTTAAGGTTTGAATATTCATATTATTGCTTTAACTATAGTAGTTTGATTTAAGAAAGATTGCAGTGAAATAGTGAATTAAATGTAGATTCTTTAAAGAAGTATGTTCGTAAGTTAGAGAAAATCTTGATCTATTGCAAGGATGAGAATTCGGACCTGTTTTATGCTGTACCCTGGTCCTACGGAACCCTAGGATTCCTTGTGTCTGCTGAGATACAAATTGTGCCTGCCGCAAAGTATGTGAGGATGGAGTATTTCCCGGCTCTCAGCAGGCAGCAGATGATCAAACGTTTCGAGCAGGAAACCATGAAGAAATCAGGAAATGATTTTGTAGAGTGTCTGGTGTACTCAGAAACAACAGGTGTAATCATGACTGGAGTGATGACAGATGATGCTGAACCAGATAAGGTAGATACAGTGTCTTCTATATTTCCAACATACACTGTCTGTATCAGTCAGTCTATATAAGTCAGTCTGTATTATTAAGGTAAAGGTAATGTTCTTGTGTTGATCACACTGTATTAGGAAACAGTCGAGAGCAGTAATATTTTTAGTTCGACTATTCGAAAAATAAGTAGAGTTATCCTACTCACCACGCGTCGGCGTTTGCATCACACCTTGGTAAAGTTTTTTCATACCAGCCCACATTTTGACAAAACCTTTTGAGATAAAGCTTTGGAACTTTCAACACTTGTGTACCATCACCATATCCAGTTTTAGGCAAGAGTACATAACTCCATCAAGGATTTTGGCTGAATTATGGCCCCTTTTAACTTACAAATCTTTGTTAAGTTTTTCGTACCAGTTCATATTTTCTGTAAACTGTTTGACATATGGCTTTGAAACTTTTATAACTTGTTTATTATAACAGTCTCTATCTGTAGGTAATAGTACATAACTCTGTCAACTATTTTGGCTGAATTATGACCCTTTTTGGACTTAGAAATTGGTTCAGTTTTTGTACAAGTCAATGTTTTGTCAAAACTATTTGACATGTGGCTTTGAAACATTGAACCTTTGTTTATCGTCATGATCTCAATCTGTAGGCAAGAGTACATAACTCTGTCTACTATTTCGTGAACTATGGCCATTTTTGGACATGGAAATGAGTTAAATTTTTTATATCAGTCGATATTTTGCGTAACCTGTTTGTCATATGGCTTTGAAATGTTGCCCACTTGTTTATCATATGTAGGCACGACTAAATAACTATGACAACGACAGTTATGGCTCAGTTATGGCCCTTTTTTGACATAAAAATTAGTTAAGTTTCTCATACCATTCCATGTTTTGTCATAACTGTTGTATATATGGCTTAGAAACTTTGAACACTTTCTTACCACCATGGTACACATTTCCATATATTGAAAGACTTATCCAAATCCACAAATACAAGTAAATTGTTTGTCCTATCTATTTATTTTTTTTGTCTGAAAATCTCTGGTAATATTTTGACCCCATACTTCCATCAATTCTTCGAATAGTTGTGTGCGCTGTCAACAGACAGCTCTTGTTGTTTTTGTAATTATATTGGATATGAAAATTTGTACAGCACTGTTTTATGTGCGATGGGTTTACTATGTACAGTACTGTTTTTACTTGCCATGGTTTTACTGTGTTAAGTACTGTTTGTATTTGTATTTGCAATGGTTTTACTATGTAAAGTACTGTTTGTGTTTGTATTTGCAATGGTTTTACTATGTAAAGTACTGTTTGTATTTGCCATGATTTAAATTTGCACAGTGCTGTTTGTATTTGCCATGATTTTTAGCTCATCTGATTTTTTGAAAAAAAATGATGAGTTATTGTCATCACTTGAGCGGTTGTCGGCGTCGGCGTTGCCTGGTTAAGTTTTATGTTTAGGTCAGCTTTTCTCCTAAACTATCAAAGCTATTGCTTTGAAACTTGGAATACTTGTTCACCATCATAAGCTGACCCTGTATAGCAAGAAACATAACTCCATCTTGCTTTTTGCATGATTTATGGCCCCTTTTGTACTTAGAAAATATCAGATTTCTTGGTTAAGTTTTATGTTTAGGTCAACTTTTCTCCTAAACTATCAAAGCTATTGCTTTGAAACTTGGAATACTTGTTCACCATCATAAGCAGACCCTGTACATCAAGAAACATAACTCCATCTTGCTTTTTGCAAGATTTATTGCCCCTTTTGGACTTAGAAAATCAGTTTTCTTGGTTAAGTTTTATGTTTAGGTCAGCTTTTATCCTAAACTATCAAAGCTATTGCTTTAAAACTTGCAACACTTGTTCACCATCATAAGTTGACCCTGTATAGCAAGAAACATAACTCCGTCCTGCTTTTTGCAAGATTTATGGCCCCTTTTGGACTTAGAAAATATCAGATTTCTTGGTTAAGTTTTATGTTTAGGTCAACTTTTTCTCTTAAACTTTCAAAGCTATTGCTTTGAAACTTGCAACACTTGTTCACCATCATAAGCTGACCCTGTACAGCAAGCAACATAACTCCATCCTGCTTTTTGCAATAATTATTGCCCCTTTTGGACTTAGAAAATCATTTTCTTGGTTGAGTATTATGTTTAAGTCAACTTTTCTCATAAACTATCAAAGCTATTGCTTTAAAACTTGCAACAGTTTTTCACCATCATAAGTGGACACTGTACATCAAGAAACATAACTCTATCCTGCTTTTTGCAAGAATGATGGCCCTTTTTAGACTTAGAAAATCAAGGGTAGGACAATATTTCTATTACACAAAAAAAATCAGATGAGCGTCAGCACCCGCAAGGCGGTGCTCTTGTTCTATGTACAGTACTGTTTATATTTGCCATTATTTTACTATGTACAGTACTGTTTGTATTTGCCATGATTTTACTATGTATAGTACTGTTTGTATTTGCCATGATTTTACTATGTACAGTACTGTTTGTATTTGCCATGATTTTTCTATGTACAGTACTGTTTGTATTGACAGATTAATGCTATTGGTCATTTTTGGAAGCCATGGTTTTTCAAGCATGTAGAGAAGTATTTACGTCGGGGTTCTGCCGTGGAGTATATTCCACTGAGACATTATTATCATAGACATTCTAGAAGTATTTTCTGGGAACTGCAGGTAATTCAACTGTTTCATACACATAATTTATACCTTAACTTTTTGTTACTTTAACTGTCATAATATAGCAATGACTAACGTTTTTACAGGTTTATTCTTGAAAACTGACCACTACATACTAGTTATTCTTTTTGTATGAATGTTTTGGGTTGGTTTAAGTTTTTTTTGCAACCTTTGCCATGGTGATATTTGGGATTGGGTTCTAGATATTTTTTGGAACTGTCATTCTATAATTTTTCTGAAATAAATAAGAAATTATTACATACAGGTCATGGAATGTGTGAATATTGTAAAAATAAACTTGTCCTCCCAGTAAAGAAAATGAACCTCTACAATATACTCTCAATATACAATAGTGCAACTTCAGAACTTGTACTCTATATTTTTCCAGGACATTATACCGTTTGGTAACAACCCAATATTCCGCTACCTTCTGGGTTGGACAGTTCCCCCCAAAGTTTCTCTTCTCAAACTTACCCAAGGGGAGACAATAAAGAAATTGTATGAAAAACACCAAGTTATACAGGACATGCTTATTCCCCTTGGAAAATTGGATGAAGCTCTAGATGTGTTTCATAAAGAATTTGAGGTAAGTTAAGCAAAATAGCTATGAAAGACAACTAGGTGATTAAGTTATTAATGTGGCAAAGGGCTATACATCTTGTAATAGCTACTGGATACTGTTGTCATTCTTTCCTATTAAAATTGTCATGAATATTCAACTTTGAACTAAATGTAATTTCAAGAAAGTTGTGAATGTATTCTCAATGGGTTAAGATTTTTAGTTCATGTCCTGCTTTGCCAGTGAAGGCAGTCTTTAATACTTTTTAGTAGTAATTTTTCATTATAAAACACATCTCTGTGTTAATATGTTTTACGATGCTCTGTAATAAAAGATAAGTATTGTATTGTTTTTTTTAGCTCTATCCCCTTTGGTTGTGCCCATTTATGTTGTATAACAACCCAGGATTTATCCACCCAGAGGGCAGTGCTGACGAGATGTATGTAGATATAGGGGCCTATGGAGCTCCAACAGCTCCAGGATTCCAGGCTGTTCAAGCAACAAAAAATGTAGAGGCTTATGTGAAAAAAGTTAAAGGGTAAGAATATGCAGTGGTTCATTAAGAAATATGAAGACAAAAAGTGCTCCAGGTGAGGTAATGTGATCACTCACTGCCTGCCGTCTGCCTGTCATCTATTGGCATCAACAATTTCTTCAAATGCCATGTACGCTAAAACCATATGGTGCAAGTTGATGAAACTTGGTGTGGATGGTCCACTTTTTAAGATATTCAAAGAAATCCATTCTAAACTGAATGTTGGTTGCTATGACATTGGAAAGGAAAATCTTTAAAAATCTTCTTTTAAGAAACTGCAAACCCGATTTCAAAATAATTTCAACAAAATGTTCATTTTGTGACCCTAGCCTATACTAGGATTGTTCAAATTATTCTGAATCACCAATAAACATGACCACCAATGGGCCTGGTCACTTTTCCCAAATGAAATTATGATTACTGTAAAGGATAGTGTTTCAAATGTGATACCATGGCTTAGTGCTGGATATTAAAATAGTTCAAGGTTTTGATATGGTTATATAGCCTTGTTTTCATTCTAATTAAATTCCATTACTGTCCATTAGAGACTGTGATCTACTGAATTACTGTGATATTGTTATTTTTTTGGGGGTGGGGGGGGACTAATTTTCCTCGATTTCAGGCTTCTGTCAGTCCAAGAAATTAAACCCCAATGAACAAATAAAACTTCCGTGTGTTTTAAATCTAAAGTTGGAAATCCACAAATTTATGTTGCAGCAAAAATGCTGTTTTAGCTGAAACCACAAAATTTTATACCCACTAAAATGATTCCACCATAGATGTCTTTATTTTCTAGGTTCACAATGATACCTACTGTACAGCATTTATAGAATGAGATTAAGGACATTTGTAATATGATTTTTGTTGCTTTATAAATTTACATACTTTGATACGTAACATTTTTTTCCATTTGTTTAATAGAAGACAATATAATTTCAGTTTTCAGATGCTGTATGCTGACACGTATCTTTCTGAGGAAGATTTCCGTGAAATGTTTGACCATTCACTGTATGACAAGATGAGAAAACGTCTGAACTGTGAAAATGCATTTCCTGAAATATATGGCAAAGTGAACAGGAAAGTTAGGGATTAAGGTCTTCATTGATTCAAAGTTTTGAAATTACTGTGTGTAACAGAACTTGTTTTAACTTTATAGTTCTTTAAAATAAGTGAGTATAGATGTTTTTATTTCATGACTCCTTATAGAGATCACAGTTAAATAGTTTATGCTGTATTAGTGGCTTGAAAATAATAGAATCATAAGAATAGTATCTCATATGTGAATTTGAAAATTAGTTGAACTTAGGAGTATGCCTTAAATGGCATAATAGCTCATTTCAAACAGGGAAAATTTGTGTTCAAAGTAGTTTTCCTTTTTGTCTTTATTGGCAAGATTTGTATTCATGGCATTAATCTAAGACTTGGTTAGGATCTGTTCACAGAATGGCAGAAAATGTTGACTTGCCAATAAATGTTGTTTGTTATTATGCTTTCATACACTACAGGTGTCTAGACAGTTTGATATAAGATCAGATTATATAACAATAACAAAAGATATGTCTAATTCTAGCCTGTTTCTTAGTTTAAAACTCTCAGATGCAAAAATAGTTTTATCAGGGGACCAATATCATATATATGTAACTTGTGACAACTGCTACATGGAACTTTGTTGCATCCCTGCTTCAAGCTCTCATGTTTGCAAATGAGTGAAATGAATAGTAGCACAGAATTGCAAGGCCATGGTGTTGAAAAATCGAGTGCTGTTGATACTTGCCTCAGGCAGAGACAGTAGTAACAAGTTTTACTCAATTATACCCATTGTTACTACTGCTCGTAATAAATTTTTACATGGAGTATGTATAATGTTTTAAGAGATTTGATTTATTATTGGGGTCAAATCAAGAACCTTCCCAGTAGAGGATGGTTTGCCATTATTTGTTGTGATATACCAGTGCTCAAATAAATTCTGTCTTGTGTGTAGGCATTGATAGGAGTTTTTGTTTATTAACTTTAGCGGAGTTGTTTAGTGAACATTGTTTAATAAATGCTAAGCAGTATGTTTTAAACTTAGAATAGAATATAAATAAATGGAAGAAATCAAAGTAAGAGTTGGACATATCAGTTGATGCAGATGGAGCACTCAAAACAAAAGACAAAAATCTATAATATTTTAATTGGGAATTTTTGTTTTTTAATACCAAAACAACTTACAATCATGGTGATTTGCATTGTATTGAACTTCTGTAGTGATTTTTGCATATTGTGCCAAAAAATGAATAAGTCGTCAGGCCTCGACCTTAGCGGTGGACCGTTGGACCGACGCAACCAAAATATCGGCAGGTCCACTAACTATCAAAAGTTGGGTAGACCGACGGTCAACCAATTTTCAGTCACGGTCTGCAAATAAAATAAAACCCTTAAAAGTGAAAAATAGGGGGAACAATCGTACCCATATCGGCGAATTCACAAAACGAACGTTGATTTTGCCTTAAGTACGGCATTCTACAGTTATAAGCATTGGCGAGTTAAAGTCAGGATAACACGAATGGACTACTCCACCGAATGGGCGAGTGGTTTTTACGTGGTAACTTTACCAAACTGAGAAATTACATCATGCAAAATTACCTGGATTGATTGGAATTTACCCGCGAATTCTAAAAATATCAAAACGTCATGCTGGTAATTTTCCATTCCACTAGCACGTGCGCCCTATCGTAATATCTAATTTACATCACGGTTACTTTTGACACAAAAAACGCGCGTAGTGCATTCATTTTTTAATATAATCGCTTCAAATTTTCAACACCGCTTGAGAACTAATACAGTTTGAATTCTATAACAATTTTAATAAGATATCGACAGGAATGTAGGCAAAATTCTTTAAAAACGATCAAATTTTCATATAATGTTTTGTAAAATTTCCAACAGCGCAATCTTGATTATTTATTTCTTTCTTAAAGTAAATAAACGGTACATGCTATAGTAATAAAATTCATACTTTTGACCAGAAAGTACAAAAAACACAATTAAAAAATCTTAAATAATGAAAAAGCGGCAGCAATTTAAATACATGGAGTAAAACGATTTTTGGCAAACAGATTTCTGTTAGCGCGGCAGAATAGGTTACGTGACCTAATGAACGTAAATAGAAATGTGGTTTTGAAAGAAAGCAGTATGATGTCGTTGCGGTTTTTAGTAAGTTTTAAATGATTCTTTTACATGTATTTTGACACAACACTTTGTTAGATATTCCTCTCAAACAATAATGTAAATTTCTTGAGGGCAAATAGGTCACAGACGTAGGACATCCACTATCATCGTTCACGGCTTGACACATTTACATGTCAGTTTATTCGGGATATTGCACATTCGCTTTTAAAAAAATTAAAGAAAAAACTTTTACTGATTTCTTCTCAACAATTAAAGGAATCGAGAAAGTACGATCAGACAGTGATGTGTCACATGGCGCGAAAACATGACGTAATGCCATGACAATCTCGGGGAAACTATACCGCTTTGATCTCCACTTTAGATGCCACAATAACCGACACACTTCTTTTAGCTGTTTGAGGGGGTGTTAATTGATGATGAAAACAAGGCCAATTACTTAGTTCATGGGTGAAAGTTTTCCGGAGTACTCCGGAAGTTCCGGATTTTCCATCTCGGCCCGGATCGTTTTTCCAAATCGTCTAAATCCGGGTCGAAATTCAGGGGGGGAGGGTATGGTGTCATCATTTCCACAAAGATCGAAAAATCAATCGATCGCCGACAAACACAACCGACTCTTTGTTTGAAGCGCATCTCGCATATCGTCAATATGTAACGACAATTTTGATTGGACTGCATAGGCGATGTACTTCAATGAAAACAACTGTTAGTTTTTCATATAAATTTTAGCCTACATGCGCCGAAAAGTTCCCGCGCGTCAGGATTTGCACGGACTTTTGTCTGCAGCATGCATTTCTCGATTTCTTGCATGCAATTTTATCTTCAAACACAAAGAACATTTAGACGCCTCGTATATTGCGAGTTATGTCTTATGCGAGGATTGGCGAGTTAATGTCTGCATGGATAGGGACGAGTGGACCTCTCTGTATGCTCGTCCGATCGGGCGAGTGGATTTTACCTCGTAACTTTACCAAATTCAGAAATTACGTCCTTAAAAATAACCTGGATTGACTGGAATTTACCCGCGAATCATAAAAATATCAAAACGTCATGCCAGTAATTTTCCATTCCACGAACATGAGCGACCTATCGTAATAATAATATCTAATTTAGGCCTTTGTTTATCGACACGTACACCAAAAAAACGCGCATAATGCATTCATTTTTTAATATAATCGCTTCAAATTTTCAGCACCGCTTGAGAAGTAACACAGTTTGAATTCTATAACAATTTTAATAAGATATCGACAGGAATGTAGGCAATACTCCATAAAAACGATCGAATTTTCATACAGTTATTTTTAAAAGTTCAAACAGCGCGATCTTAATTATTTATTTATTTCTAAAAGTAAATAAGTAATACATTCTATGGTCATAAAATTCAGACTTTTGACAAGAAAGTACAAAAAACAGAATTAAAAAATATTAAATAATAAAAACGCGGCAGCTATTTCAATACATCGAGTAAAACGATTTTTGGCAAACGTTTCTGTAATGCGGCAGAATAGGTTACGTGACCTCGTGGACGTAAATAGAAATGTGGTTTTAAAATAAAGCAGTATGTTGCTGTGGTTTTAAATAAGTTTGATTAGTAAATGAATCTTTGTAGGTGTATTTTTGACAGGATACTATGTAAGATATTCTTCTCAAACAAAAATATAAATTCCTTGAGGGCAAATAGGTCACTTGTCGTTTGACACAGTTTACCTGTCAGTTTATACGGAATATTGGCCATTCGCTTTTTAAACAAAAATAAAGAAGATACTTTTATACTGTTTTAAAGAACGAGGCGGTACGATTAGACAGTGATGTGTCACATGGCGCGAAAATATGACGTAATGCCATGACAATATCGGGCAACTTTGATCTCCACTTCAGATGCCATGTGACAGACACACTTCTTTTAGCTCTTTGAGGGGGTTTTAACTGATGACGAAAACAAGGCCAGTACTTATTTTATCAACAGAATATTTACCGATAATTGTTAATGTTCTTTCCGCTTTGAACAGAGATTGGTTGATGATAATTATTGTGTCCATATTTTTTAGACACTTCCCAGAATAATTATTTTCCGGGATTTTCGAATCTAAAGCAAGGTAGATCAGATAGGATACAAGAAAAATATATAAACAGCTGAATACTGATAAAAGGAAGCAAGACGACCGTTTATATAACTATTCACTCACGTTTTTCATGACTTTCACGTGCGCCTAAAAAATGCCGAGTCAAAGTTTGCACGGACTTTCAAACGCATGTCTTGATTTCTACGCTTTGCAGGCTTTTTATCTCCAAAGTATCAATCTTTCCATGAGGAACACGAAGATCAAGATTTCTTTTGGGGATGAACGCGCCGTAATTAGGGTTGCACGGGACAGTGGGTGAAAAATGACGTTTTTACCGCCAGCGTACAATACTTAGGACTTAGAAAGCAAACATGGTAACAGATGGAGATTGGTTTGGCTATCTGAATGTGGCACTGATGGTGATCTATGGGGTCTTTGGCTACGAAAACCGGATATTGCAGGGTCTGCATTTAGTGAATGTTGTGCCAAAACTAAAAAAAAAAAAAAAAAAAAAAAAATAGGTTGGCATGAAAAAACAAAAATGTTGCTAGAATTATCGGGTTGTTTCAGTCTGAACCTTACAAAAACATGTTGAGGGTATATTGTTGAAACAAGTCCTTGACTTAAAAAAGTTACTGTTAACTGAAAATCATGCATTTTGTGCAACATAATAAGTAATTTTTTGGCAAACATATAAGGCTAGGATAGGGCTGTTCTAAGCGTTCAATATCACTAATTCTCAGTAGCTTCCGGGGGGCTTCGTCCCCCTGGCCCCCCTACCAGGGCTTTGCCCTGGACCCACTGGGGGCCCTTGTGGCCCCCAGCAATTTTTTCAGGATTTTCAAGATTCCATACTTTCACCCATGTTAGTTTATCATCAGAATTATTACCGATAATTGTTGATGTTTTTTTTTCACTTTCAACACGGGTCGGGAGGATGATGATTACTGTGTCCATATTTTGGGACACTTCAAAATAATTATTTTTCGGGATAACAGATTGCTACTGTCTTCCATTTTAAATTATTTTAGAAATAAGTCCTGTTTCTTTGAGTCATATGAAGTTATGATGTCTACAACATCACAATTTATGTGATAGAATTGGAGGTCCTCTAAAGTCTGAGCAGGTCTACTAGATTTTAGCAGTTGGTGGACCTGCTGGCAACTGCTGAAAAAAGTTAAGGTCGAGGCCTGGTCATAAGATATATGACAATTTTACATATTTTTTGTTGTTTTTATTGTGTTTATATTTTACATGTGATTTTTCAGTCTTTTTGAATATATTGCAAAGAGATCCTAATTATTGTATGAATACTTCATAAAAGATATTTAAGAAAATGTTAACACCCTTGAATTATGTGAATTATGTGGTAGATTTTTACCATGTCTAGTTATACCCCCACAAAACGAAGTTTGCGGGGGTATATAGGAGTGAGCTTGGCGGTCGGTCAGTCGGTTGGTCGGTCCGTTGGTTTTGCATGGTTTCCGGATGATAACTCATGAAAGGCTAGACAGATTTAAATAATTTTTGGTACCCAGGTGTAACATCAGAAAATACAGGTCAAGTTCGAATTTGGGGTCAGTAGGTCAAAGGTCAAGGTCACAGTGACCCTGAACAGTTAAACGGTTTCCGGATGATAACTTGAGAACGCTTGGGCCTAGGATCGTAAATTTTGGTACACAGATGTAACATCCTGAAATGCAGGTAAAGTTCGACTTTGAGGTTTGTAGGTCAAAGGTCAAGGTCACAGTGACTCGGAACAGTTAAATGGTTTCCGGATGATAACTTGAGAACGCTTGGGCCTAGGATCATAAATTTTGGTACACATGTGTAACCTCTTGAAATACAGGTCAAGTTCTACTTTGAGGTCTGTAGGTCAAAGGTCAAGGTCACAGTGACTCTGAACAGTAATATGGTTTCCAGATGATAACTTGAGAACGCTTGGGCCTAGGCTCATAAATTTTGGTATACAGGTGTAACATCATGAAATACAGGTCAAGATGTACTTTGAGGTCAAAAGGTCAAAGGTCAAGGTCACAGTATCTTGGAACAGTTGAACGGTTTCTGGATGATAACTTGAGAATGCTTGGGCCTAGGATCATGAAAATTAATAGGGAGGTTGGCTATGACTAGCAGATGACCCCTAATGAGATTAAGGTCAGTAGGTCACAGGTCAAGGTCACGGTGACCCGGAACATTTAAACAGTTTTCAGACAATAACTTGAGAATGCTTGGGACTAGGATCAAGAAACTTAATCTGGAGGTTGGTCATGTCAAGCAGATGACCCGTATTGATTTTGAGTTCCAAAGGTCAAAGGTCATTTAAACCTTTTACGGACAAGAACTTGAGAACGCTTGGGCGGAGGATCATGAAACTTCATAGGGAGGTTGATCATGACTAGCAGATGACCTCTATTGATTTTATGGTCAGTAGGTCAAAGGTCAAGCAAGTTTGGCTTTGACATTGGCTTAGTTCTGTGACAAGGCCATATTGTGGGGGTATAATTCGTCACTCCTGTGACAACTCTAGTTAGAGTATCTATTTATTGATCTCTCTGTGTATGGGTGTTCACATTTAGCTACCAGGAGGGCATAGCTGTAAGTAACATTCTAACTGATTATATTGCAAGTACTGAAGGTATCAAAATTGCAATTACTGAAGGTATCAGAATTGCAAGTACTGAAGGTGTCAGAATTGCAAGTACTGAAGGTGTCAGAATTGCCGGTACTGAAGGTGTCAGAATTACAAGTACTGAAGGTGTCAGAATTGCAAATACTGAAGGTGTCAGAATTGCAAGAGTACTGAAGGCATCAGAATTGCAAGTACTGAAGGTATCAAAATTGCAAGTACTGAAGGTATCAGAATTGCAGGTACTGAAGATATCAGAATTGCAGGTACTGAAGGTATCAGAATTGCAAGTACTGAAGGTATCAGAATTGCAAATACTGAAGGTATCAGAATTGCAAGTACTGAAGGTATCAGAATTACAAGTACTGAAGGTATCAGAATTGCAAGTACTGAAGGTATCAGAATTGCAAGTACTGAAGGTATTAGTATTGCAAGTACTGAAGGTATCAGAATTACAAGTACTGAAGGTATCAGAATTGAAAGTACTGAAGGTATCAGAATTGCAAGTACTGAAGATATCAGAATTGCAAGTACTGAAGGTATCAGAATTGCAAGTACTGAAGGTGTTAGAATTGAAAGTACTGAAGATATCAGAACTGCAAGTACTGAAGGTATCAGAATTGCAAGTACTAAAGTTACTAGAATTGCAAGTACTGAGGGTATTAGAATTGAAAGTACTGAAGGTATCAGAATTGCAAGTACTGAAGGTATCAGAATTGCAAATACTGAAGGTATTAGAATTGCAAGTACTGAAGGTATTAGAATTGCAAGTACTGAAGGTATCAGAATGGCAAGTACTGAAGGTATCAGAATTGCAAGTACTGAAGATGTACTGAAGGTATCAAAATTGCAGGTACTGAAGGTACCGTATAAGTACTTATTTCTGCGGGCTCCAAATTCTGCGATTTTTCAGAAATGAGGGGGTATTAAATTTCTGCGTACCTTATTTCTGCGGTGTCTTCCTTCTCATGTTGATGGAATTTATTTCTGCGGTTCTGTATTCAACTTTGTTTCATTAATTTCAGATATAAAGATACGTATTTTGTTGTTATTTTGACAGTTATGTCGACTTCCGGTTTTAAAGTAAAATTTGACGGATACTGATGTAACATCATCATCATCACATAATGTGATGAAGGGGAAACATGAAACACTAAGCAAAAATGACAAAAGCACGATGTTAACAGTGGGACAACATAAAGGTTTATTCAGCATTAATACATGTACATGCATACAGCTACGAATCTTATGTTCAGCTTTCGTTCAGCTCTATTATAAATGTACGGTTCTTGTACTACTGATGCGTTGCCAGTGTAAGAGGGATAATTTCCTCGAGCGCCTTGAGAATACCCGCCGCTCTGAACCCGTTAATGATCAGATCAGGTTGGAAGAAAATCACCTGTTAAAGAATAAAGAATGTAAGACAACATATACAATAAGGTGTTAAACCGAGAGTCTATTTGACAGGCGTCACTGTTCATAGTCAGTATTTGCATGCTTTTTCAGTGACAATTTAAAGTTAAAAGATAGGACTTGCAGCAGGCGTTTAAATTACGAGGCTGTTATACTAGTATGACCGTAAAATAAAGATAATGAGAGGATTATGTTAATTCATTGTTGCAGGTCATTTTATAAAACCATTTTACCATACATACACGAAAAAATGCCTGAATCTATATTTTGCAAACATTCTCATCTGTGCATTGTAACGGTCTGATAATTTTTGTTAATCACGCCTTTTTCAAGTCCCATGCAATTTACGCTAAATATGACAATCGCCGGACGGATCAGTTAACAATAGATACAAAGAATACAATAGATTGTGTTTGTCACATAATTATGTCTCCCCATGGAGACATATTGTTTTTGCCCTGTCCGTCTGTCCGTCCGTCCGTCCATCCGTCCGTCCGTACGTCACACTTCATTTCCGAGCAATAACTGGAGAACCATTTGACCTAGAACCTTCAAACTTCATAGGGTTGTAGGGCTGCTGGAGTAGACGACCCCTATTGTTTTTGGGGTCACTCCGTCAAAGGTCAAGGTCACAGGGGCCTGAACATTGAAAACCATTTCCGATCAATAACTAGAGAACCACTTGACCCAGAATGTTGAAACTTCATACGATGATTGGTCATGAAGAGTAGATGACCTCTATTGATTCTGGGGTCACTCCATCAAAGGTCAAGGTCACAGGGGCCTGAACATTGAAAACCATTTTCGATCAATAACTAGAGAACCACTTGACCCAGAATGTTGAAACTTCATAGGATGATTGGTCATGAAGAGTAGATGACCCCTATTGTTTTTGGAGTCACTCCATCAAAGGTCAAGGTCACAGGGGCCTGAACATGGAAAACCATTTCCGATCAATAACTAGAGAACCACTTGACCCAGAATGTTGTAACTTCATAGGATGATTGTACATGCAAAGTAGATGACCCCTATCGATTTTAGGGTCACTCCATTAAAGGTCAAGGTCACAGGGGCCTGAACATTGAAAACCATTTCCGGTCAGTAACTTAAGAACCACTTGACCCAGAATGTTGAAACTTAATAGGATGATTGGTCATGCAGAGTAGATGACCCCTAACGATTTTGGGGTCACTCTGTGAAAGGTCAAGGTCACAGGGGCCTGAACATTGAAAACCATTTCCGGTCAGTAACTTGAGAACCACTTGACTCAGAATGATAAAACTTCATAGGATGATTGGTCATGCAGGGTAGATGACCCCTAACGATTTTAGGGTCACTCTGTTAAAGGTCAAGGCCACAGGGGCCTGAACATGGAAAACCATTTCCAATCAATAACTTGAGAACCTCTCGACCCAGAATGTTGAAACTTCATAGGATGATTGTTCATGCAGAGTAAATGACCCATATTGTTTTTGGGGTCACTCCGTTAAAGGTCAAGGTCACAGGGGCCTGAACATTGATAACCAGTTCCGATCAATAACTTGAGAACCACTTGACCCAGAATGTTGAAACTTCATAGGATGATTGAACATGCAGAGTAGATGATCCCTATTGATTTTGGGGTCAGTCTATTAAAAGTCAAGGTCACAGTGGCCTGTTCATGTAAAATCATTTTTTGGAAATAACTTGAGAACCACTTGACCTACAATGTTGAAACTTAATAGGATGATTGGACATGCAGAGTAGATGACCCCTATTTATTTTGAGGTCACTTGATCAAAGGTCAAGGTCACAGGAGCCTGAACAGTGACTTGAGAACCACTAGGCCAAGAGTGTCGAAATTTAGCGGGATGACTGGACATGCCAAGTTGATGATCCCTATTGCAGCCAACCATCAGTGTCTCTTTGACTTTCGCTCCTGACCCCTATTGACTTCTTGCCTATAGGACTTTGCATTGGGGGAGACATGTGCTTTTTTACAAAAGCATTTTCTAGTTTAAACTGACAGCTGACTGTTGTATAAGAACCGGCATGTATGAAAATATTTAAACAAGTCACTGCCAAAAAAAAAAAAGAAAAAGAAAAACTCACCTTGAAGGGTTCCAGCAAATACATCCGTAAATTGGCGTTTGTCACCAAAAAAACAACAAAAAACACAAGAACAACACAGTTGTGTTAACACTGTCTATATTATACAATATAAAACCATCTGACCATTCAAACCATCAAAAAACGATCAATGGTGAACGAAAATCAAAACAAAGTCGATAATTTTATTATGGTTTATTCAAAAGCAAAACAATAATAACACTGTTCTATTATATTACCGTTTCTACTTAATTTTCAACTTAATTCTTTTGCTTTAGGCTACATGCGGGACAAAAGCCGATAACGCTATCGGGTTTTATCTTATACTTAACCGGATTACAATGGCGGCCTGTGTCGTCGTTTCATAGCATGTTAGGGCAAAATTTTCTGGGGATTTTAAATCTGCGGTCTTACTGTCACCCGCAGAAAACGCAGAAATAAAGTTCCCGCAGAAAAAAGTACTTATACGGTATTAGAATTGCAAATACTGAAGGTATCGGAATTGCAAGTACTGAAGGTATTAAAATTGCAAGTACTGAAAGTATCAGAGTTGCAGGTACTGAAGGTATCAGAATTGCAAGTACTTTTGACTGTCATGAAATTAAAATATGATGTAATCAGACTAAGCACGTGTTATTTGATTACTTAAAGAATAAGAAACAATTACTGTAGGAGATCACTATCCTAGATTTGGTCATTTGTTTGGGCATAGGATACTCAAGATAAATTGATTGCAACAGCTGCAGTTCTAGTAAATAAATGTTAAAACTTTATTTATGTTAACATAGTTCTGTAATATGTTTGTCCTTGTAAAACGTTAATATCTGCATAATCTTTTCATCTATGCTCTGATATCTGTTGAAAAAATGTGATTATTTTCAGTGCACATGTACTTGCAGGCTGGTTCTGAAATATTTTGTATTCTTAACAACATATTTTACATGGATTTATCTACACAGACTGTTATGGACAGTGATTTTACTTGTATGTTTTGAAATAATTTATCTTTAATGATAGTATGTTTAGGTCAAGATTATGGCTTTTATGTTATGACTTGTAAATTCCCCTTATCTTGTTGGCATGGATCTCTATGGAAAGTGATATTCTCTACAGAAAGTGATATTCTCTACAGAAAGTGATATTTTTGTAAAGAAACTTGACCAAGAAACTATTCTGTATAACAAAATTAATGCATATGCTATACTAAATATAGGTCTGTCAAAAAGATTTGTTATCAAATTTCTAGATGAGTACTAGTAAAGATTGGTTGACTGTAAACATATTTTCTTATGAACAGCCTAATATTTAATTTTATTAGATACTTCACCTTACTGCTTTCTAGCAGTGTAGTCCTCAAATAAAGTACTTAATATAATTATGATGATATTGGTAATTATCCAAGTTAGGGACCTGGCCAAGGTGGAACACATCTTGACCTGTTGTCCTCAGTGGATATCGTCTTAAGCCCCGTGTTCACGATATTGGTAATTATCCAAGTTAGGGACCTGGCCAAGGTGGAACACATCTTGACCTGTTGTCCTCAGTGGATATCGTCTTAAGCCCCGTGTTCACAAAACATTTTTGTACTGCTGTTGCTATAATATTATGGACTATTTCATGATGCAGATGAATAATCAATAACCTTGAAAATTGGTTTCAACTAAGATTATTATTAGTAAGCAATCAGTTATCCTCCACTAATGCTTAAGGTGTCGATAACTGCCGACATTGCTCTAAATGACAAATAAAGTTTCATTATCAAACTCAACTGAGACTGAAAATGTTTTGTGAACACGGGGCCAGGTTCATAAACTTGGATATTCCCATTATTATCATACAATAAAATATTTTGATGTATGTTTATTGTCTATATTGCTATTGTTAATAAAGCTATAACAGAAACTAGTTTATGATAGCACCTGATGTGAATTGTTTTGTTGTTGAAGGAATGACATTCTTTTAAGGTAGTTCCGCACATTTGATCAATTGGAAGTAATGGCAAACGTCATTTATCTGGATAACGTAGAATAAAGCCTGGACTCTGCATAGGGAAATGAAAATCATTTTATGAATAAACGGCAATCTGTGGCTAAAATCATAAAAATGGCAACGTTACTTTCTTCCTAGAGATAAGGTATAATATGAAAAAGTTTGACACGTTAAATAATTCCGAATAATGTCTCAAAGTCAGCTTAAAATGTGTGAATCTCTTAAATCATGGTCAGATATCTTAAAAACAATCACACGAACCTATACATTTTATTTCACCATATTATAGCTCCTGTGAGGTTCAAATTTTTCATATCACTGACACAAAAGATCAAGCACGCGACCCTTCCTTTTTTATTGGCCTAATTTTCTAAGTATATTCTGAAGCTTTGAAAAATCAGAGTATATTCAAATTCTACATGGTAGAAAAAAATTTGATCCGAACGTGCAGAACTACCTTACCGGTAATAAAGATTTGAATATTCAATAATGGAAGATTTTACTGATGTTCTCTGTCATATATGTGTTTCACCTTAGATGTAGGTAATGGTCACATGTTTTCTTAGTTGTTGAAAGATATTTTTTGCTGTCTTTACTGAATGTTGATAAATTTTTACCTCAGTTGGCAGATAACACATTTTGTTATTCTTCTGAATTCAGTGGACCTGAACGTTATGTTCTTTTGGAAATAAGTTCCATTGTATCCTTGCCAGATAAAAAAATAAAGGTGGACTCTTTTAAAACCATGTCTCACACTATGATGTTTTCTTTTAATCACAGTAATGCTAGTTTCACATTTTTACAAATATTTAATTGCTAGGGTGGTTTACATTATTAACGTGATTGCTAGTTTGTGAATCTTGCCCGAATTAACCTTTAGCCTGCTGGCGGCAAGTGGTTCTGCCATTACGTCCTGTGCAGGCTGATCATGGTCTGCACTGTTTGCTATTCAGTCAGTACATTTTCAGTGAACACTCCTTTGAATAATAAATGGTATTGCCCAAATTGATTGATGGACCAGTCCATTTTAGAAATTAAGCAGGGTAAAGGTTAAACTCATTTCACAGTATTTTGATGCCAGTACATAACTGTTACAAACATTTATTTTATAATTATATTTATATATCAGCAGCACATGTAGTAGTAATCTAAAATTTTCCTACTTACAACATCTTTATATGTTGGGAACAATTTTATGCATATTGAGATGTATGTTATAGACTTATGTTATGGAAAATTTAATCTAAACTTTCTTATAACTGTTTGTTTGTTTTATTTTTAGTTTTTAGCTAACCTGTCACAAAGTGACTAGGTGAGCTATTGTGACCGCTTGATGTCTGTCGTGCGTCGTCTGTCGTGCGTCAACAATTTGTAAAAAAATCTTCTTCTTGAAAACCACTGGGCAGAATTTCAACAAACTTCACAGGAATGATCCTTGGATGGCCCTCTTTCAAAATTGTTCAAAGAATTGAATTCCATGCCATGGCAACCGAAAGGAAAAACTTTAAAATCCTTCTCCTCAAAAACCAGAAGCCCTAGAGCTTAGATATTTGGTGTGAAGCATTGCCTAGTGGACCTCTACCAAGTTTGTTCAAATCATGACCCCGGGGTCAAAACTGACACCTCCCCAGGGGTCACTTGATTTTACATAGGAAAATCTTAAAAAATCTTCTCAAAAAGCAGAAGACCTAGAGCATAGATATTTAGTGTGAAGCTTTGCCTAGTGGACCTCTACCAAGTTTGTTCAAATCATGACCAAATTGACCCCGCCCCAGGGGTCACTTGATTTTACATAGGAAAATCTTCAAAATTTTCTAAAAATAAACCAGAAGGCCTAGAGCTTAGATATGTCACGTGTAGCATTGCCTAGTGGACCTCTACAAAATTTGTTCAAAACATGACCCCGGGGTCAAAATTGACCCCGCCCCAGGGTTCACATGATTTTACATAGGAAAATCTTAAAAAATCTTCTTCTCAAAAACCAGAAGACCTAGAGCTTAGATATTTGACATGCAGCATTGCCTAGTGGACCTCTACTAAAGTTGTTCAAATCATGACCCCGGGGTCAAAATTGACCCCGCCCCAGGAGTCACTTGATTTTACATAGGAAAATCTTCAAAAATTTTCTAAGAATAAACCAGAGGGCCTAGAGCTTAGATATTTCACATGTAGCATTGCCTAGTAGACCTCTACAACATTTTTTCAAACATGACCCCCTGGGTCAAAATTGACCTCTCCCCAGGGGTCACTTGATTTTACATAGGAAAATCTTCAAAAAATTTCTATAAATAAACCAGAAGGCCTAAAGCTTAGATATTTCACTTGTAGCATTGCCTAGTGAACCTCTACAAAATTTGTTCAAATCATGTCCCCCGGGGTTAAAATTGACCCCGCCCCAGGGGTCACTTGATTTTACATAGGAAAATCTTAACAAAAATTTGCTAAAAATAAACCAGAAGGCCTAGGTCTTAGATATTTGACATGTAGCATTGCCTAGTAGACTTCTACAAAATTTGTTCAAATCATGACCCCTAGGGTCAAACTGACCCCGCCCCATAGGGTTACTAGATTGTACATAGAAAAATCTTCAAAATTTTCTAAAAATAAACCAGAAGAGCTTAGATATTTGACATGTAGCATTGCCTAGTGGACCTCTACAAACATTTTCAAATCTTGACCCCCAGGGTCAAATTGACCCAGCCCTAGGGGTTACTTTATTTTATGTTACTATAAATAGCTTATTTAGTAACTTCTTTATTATTGGCCGTAGGGAAAAACCGAGACCACTTTTCTGTGGTACAACATGGATGGTACCTCCAATTTTTAGGTGTATTTTGACATATCTGTACCTTTAAGAAAATTTCAACTATATTTACTCATGATTCTTTTGATTGATCTTGATTATGATTTTTTGACCTTCCTGTCCTGAAGTGCAATGATAACAGGTGAGCGATATAGGGCCATTATGGCCTTCTTGTTTAACTAATTTATTTTATTGTGAGGAAATCTTAGAGCATATTTGCTTCAGTAGTGAAATAGTTCAGGATATAACTTATAATAAGTTCTTTGTGGTTTAATTGAACATTTTTATTTTAAAACTCACCAGATATTATCTGTCTTATTTCATATCAAGTATAGTGCTAGAATTTATCAGTAGCAAAATGGTAGTTCAAAGTAATATCAGTAATATGTCAGATGAAAAACTTGTATAAGATCACATAGTATATATATCTGCTCTGAATTCTTGCATCTATGTTGTTGAAATATAGTAAAATTATTGTAGTATTTATTGAAGACTACGTTTTTGTATCAAAATTTCTGGTGTTAATTTATTGTAGTATCACTGTTGTGATTAAACATTTTATTTTCTATTAAGGATGTGATTGTTTTTATTTGAATGTTTTGGGTTATTGTTTGGTAAAAGTAGCCACTAGACCAAACAGAAAGACTCAGTAGGAGTTATTTAATGACAAGTTGTTTATTTTCTAATGTCAGTCATCTCACCATGGTCATCTTTTACAAACACATCTTACTCTCCAATACCACTGTGCCAGATGTACTGAAAGTACACCCGATTGTTGTTATCCCCCACCAAAGGTGGAGAGTGGTATCCCCCACCAAAGGTGGAGGGATGTTGTTTTGGCATTGTCTGTCCAGCTGTTCATTTGTCTGTGCATCCATCTGTTCAAAATTGAAAATGCTCATTATAAAGTATTATCCCCCTTGACCCAATATCTCTAAATACAACTTGATTTTTCATATCTGAAAAAACATTTTTGTGATATCACGAAATCCTTTAAAGATATCTAAAAAGATGTGATTTTATGATATACATGCACTAAATTCAATATATGGATAATCATATCAATAATTTGTACACAATATTATACAATATCATAAAGTCTGTTTTAAGGTATCCCAAAAATAGTCTTGCTTTTTTTAGATATCAATAATACATTTAATGATATCACAAAATCAAATTAAAAGTACCTCAAATTCATTTTAATGATATTGTTAAATCACAGAGTCAGTCTATTTACTGTGAAATCATTAATATTCGTGGGGGACTATCAATCCATGAAATTTAATTCCAATGAACAAGTAAAATTCCCATTCATTTCATGTTCAAAAGTTGAAATCCATGAATTCATATCCCCACGAAATTGCCGTTTTGACCAAAACCACGAAATTTCATGCCCACAGAATTAAATGAGTGGATTGACTCAACCACTAAATCGGAAAATAAGTCCCCCATGAATATTAATGATCTCCCAGCAATATCTTAAATACTTTTTATGATATAAGAAATAATTTATTGTAAAATAGGATAAAAGAGATCATTAAATTGCATTCATGATATCTTCAGATAAAACTGATTTTGAGGTATGAAAAAACAAATGTGAGATATCTATAAGTATTTTTGTGATATTTTTAAATGCATTTCATATTATTAAAACAATTTATGATTTTAGAAAATGTAGAATTTAAGATACCCCAAAATAAGGAATAAATAATAAAAGGACTCCCCATAGGTCTCCACAAAAACAAAACAAAAGAAGCACTTCCAAGTAAGGGCAGTGATAAGCACACATGATTCGGACAAGCAGCCACCAATTTCATTTATTCCACCAATATGAGAAAATTACATTTCTAGGTAATGTTGACATGCATAGAAGGAATGTTGGGAATGCTAAAACTTGTAATATCAATATTCTTAAACAGGTTAAGAAATAGTATTTAAATAACCTGCAGATATTGTCCTTATCTATGTCAATGAGACATTAATGTGACCTGAAATAAGTTCACACAGGACAGATAAGGTCTGGTGGAGTAGCAGACTGGCAGATATGGATATCTTAATGGTTTTTACAGGTAAATATATGAAAAGTTACAAGAGCATTGTCCAATAACTCTTTACTTAGTATCTTTATGGTGAGCTAACTTTGAGTTTTATGGATTTGATAAATAATAAAAATAGGTAAGTACTGCTTGAATTTCTTTCAAGTAAGTTTCTATCAGTTTGTCTGTGTTATATGTTGCTTGTTAACTATTCCTTCACCAAACCAGTTTGAGGATGCACGTAGGTATATCGGACTCACTTTGTCTCGTCTATCCATCCTTGTTATTTCATCCTTTCCAAAAATGAGACATTAATTTTTACTTCACTGAAGGGAATTTTTTTATGTTTCTTAATACAATGATAGATAGTAACATGAGGAAGTGACCGCTTTCGTAGCTGTGACTTGAATGTGTTTGAAATAATCGCCGATCTTGTACATTATTCTTCTCATTCCTAATTTAAGAAGATACCTTTCAATCTACGGAAGGGAATGTAATTTAACTTAAAACTGTGTAAGATTACAAAGAGAGGAAGTGAAAAGCACAAACACTGTAACTCTAGATTATTTACTTAGTTTTCTTCCTTCTTTACTAAGTTTTACATTTTCTAAAAAAAATTCAGTCCATTTAAAGGAATTCTACAGAAAAGCGTCAGTGCCAATCAGTGTCAATTGCATTTTCATTTATTCACTTAAAATTTCAAGATACTATGTTGATTATATACTGCAACCACATATGAAATCCCTACCGTCTTATGTTAAAGACACTTCTGATTTTTTGCGAAAATTGAAATCTGTGCCAAAATTGTCGAAAAAATCATTGCTTGTAACTTTGGATGTCACATCACTGTATACAAATATACCACATGCTGATGGAATAGACGCGTGTCGACACTACCTAGATAAAGAAAATAATAGTAAACTATCGACGGATGAAATATGTAGCCTCATTAAATTAACTCTCGAAAACAATCATTTTCAATTTAATGGTGAAAACTATGTCCAAACTTTAGGAACGGCCATGGGTAGTTCCATGGCACCTGCATATGCCTCTTTATTTATGGGTAAATTAGAAACTGATTTTCTTGAAAGTTATCATCTGAAACCTTCTGCTTGAGTCCGTTTCTTAGATGACATTTTCATGATATGGGATCATTCTCTCGCAGACTTAAAGGATTTCATAAAAAAGCTGAATGCATATCATCCAACAATAAAGTTTACTTACAACGTATCTGAAAACAAGGTGTCATTCCTAGACGTAACAGTGCTGAAAAATGAAAGCAATACCATATCTACGGACATTCACATCAAGTCTACAGATGTTCATCAATACCTGGAATACAGTTCATGTCATCCAAATAAATGTAAAGAAGGCATACCATTCAGTCAGACGAAGCGATATCGACGCATCATATCAGACGAAGGTAAATTTCAAGAATCTCTTGACAACTTAGAACAGTATTTCAAGAACCGGAATTATCCCGACAACGTTATTAAGACCGCATTTGAAAAAGTATCGAGTTCTACACAAGATGAGGCTCTAATCAACAAAAATACAGACATAAACAGTAGCCAATTAATCCCATTTGTGATCCCATATAACCCGTCCCTTCCGCATCTTGGACTTACAATAAACAAATACTGGGATCTTTTGAAACTGTCCAACAATAACAGTGTACAACAATTATACAACTATAAACCTGTTCTAGCTTACAAACGACCCAAAAACCTACAGGATTATCTTACTCATTTGTCGCTAAACAAAAAATCTTTGGATTGTAAAATAAGTAGATGTACTAATAAACTTTGATAATGTGGCAGTTGACCTGAATACAGTCGACTCTGTTTATTGTCCAATACAGGTAAATCCAATAATTGCGTTGCAATAGATCTATAGCGGATTATCTTTGAACACCCCTGGACTTATTGGACTCAACTGCCACATTATCAAAGTTTATTAGTAACAGACGTAGATGTACACATTGTGACAGTGTTATTGAAAGTGATACATTTACCAGTACAAATACAGGGAAAACTTTTAAAATATATTTCGGTGGAAACTGCACGTCTAGTGACGTTATTTATTTAATCACATGTAAAAGGTGTAAAGTACAATATGTCGGTCAAACGCATCAACTTGTGTCGAAACGGATGAACAGTCATAAATTTGATATCAGAAGTATATGTGACCCAAGTTTTTCATCAAATGTTGCTCTTCATTTCAATTCTACTGAACATTCTATGGAAGACTTTCCTTTTATGCCGATTGACTTAGTGCGTGATAACATGGATAGACTCCTAAAGGAGACGTATTGGATTCATAAATTAGATACGTTATATCTGAACTGTATGAATGCAAAGTCATTGTATAAATTCTCACAGTAACTTTTATGAGAACTGAAATGTCTGGTATTATGAGTATGATGTTGCAGTTAAGTTTTGCACTATTATATACTACCTGTTTTATATAGTTACGTAACCTTTCTGTATAATCTTAACACTACCAAAATTGTTCAGTTTTAATTTTTAACATGTTTGTATTCTCAATTTATTGTAAATATAAATATTTTTATGACAACGTTTTACGAAAACAACAAAATGCATCTTAATTATTACCTCCCTTTATTATATATAAAATTTTGATAAAGACAGGACCTTCTGCAAGTTTTGTTTGGAACATAGTTTGATTAATTCTGGCATATAAATTGTATTTGCTAAATAAATTAGCGCATAATATTATAAACAATTAGATTAATTTTTTAAATGTTCAATTATCTTGTTAATAATTTAATGTCTTTCCTTCATATATATATTTATTGTGGCTTTATGAATTTTAAAATGAATCTGTTAGATTCTACCTTTAAAACTTTTGTATTTGAATCTTCAATAATTAACTGTTATTTCCACTTTTTTGAATATTATTTACTGGCCGAGTCTCTGTGGAAATTCATGTATCATTTGATCAAGTTAATTAATGATGAGTTTATGTGTATTTTCTAAATTATAACGTCTACAACTATCACATTGAAAAATAGAATAATAATGGTTATTATTTAACATTCATAGACGTATTATTTCATGATGCACTTTTATCAGCCATTTATGGCGTCTAAATGTCAACGTCCATTTGGCGCGTCAACGTCATTTCCGTATTTCACGTATCATTGTGTATGTTATTGTCAACTGAAGAAGCTTATTAAAGCGAAACATGTTTTGACAAAACTGTGTTGGTTTATGAATTTTCAACATTATAAGATACTAGGTCAAAATTTTTATTTAATAAGTCAAATTTTCAAGTTAGGTACCGGTAAGTTGTAATTTCAAGTCACTTACTTCACCTGTAGCATCCTTGTATGGTTTTCTCTCAAGTTTTTAGCTTACCTGTCACGTAGTGACAAGGTGAGCTTTTGTGATCGTCCGTCCGTTCACAATTTCTTGTGAACACTATATAGAGACCACAGTTTTCAATCAATTTTCAATTATCAAACTTGCACACAACTTGTATTGGCATAATATCTCGGTTCCTTTCGAAAACTGGCCAGATCCATCATGGGTTTCAGAGTTATGGCCCCTTAAAGGGCCAAAATTTACTATTTTTGGCTTGTGAACACGATAGAGACCACAGTTTGCAATCAACTTTAATCAGACTTGCACACAACTTGTATTGGCGTAATATCTTGGTTCCTTTTCAAAACTGGCCAGATCCTGTCATGGATTCTAGAGTTATGACCCCTTAAAGGGCCAAAATTTGCTAATTTTGGCTTGTGAACACAAAAGAGAGCACGTTTTGCAATCAACTTTAATCAAACTTGCACACAACTCGTATTGGCATAATATCTTGGTTCCTTTCGAAAACTGGCCAGATCCCATCATGGGTTCCAGAGTTATGGCCCCCTAAAGGGCCAAAATCTGCTATTTTTGGCTTGTGAACATGACAGAGACCACATTTTGCAATCATCTTTAGTCAAACTTGCACACAACTTGTATTGGCATAATATCTCTGTGCCTTTCAAAAACTGGCCAAATCCCATCATGGGTTCCAGAGTTATGGCACCTTAAAGGGCCAAAATTTGCTAATTTGGCTTTTGCAGCCATATAGAGACTTCATTTACGGTTTGATTTGATACAAACTTGCTTAATATTTTCAACAACAATAAATCTTGGATTCCATGCTGAATCTGTCAGATCCAATTATAGGTTCCTGAGTTACGGCCCCTGATTGGCCCCTGAAAGAGCCAAAATTAGTTGATTTTTACTTTGTGAAGATGATAGAAGTGACATTTTATACTTGATTTTAACCACACTTACACACAACTTTAGTCACACTAAGATCTCAGTTTCTTTCGAAAACCGGCTAGATTCCATCTTTGTTCTAGAGTTACTGCCCCAGAATCAAAGAAAAATCTTGTTAACAACATAGAGGCCACATTTATGACCCAATCTTCATGAAACTTAGAATGTTTATCTTGATGATTTCTAGGCTAAGGTCGAAATTGGGTCATATGGGGTTAAAATCTAGGTCACCCGTTCAAATCAAAGGAATAGCTTGCTAACACTCTTGAGGCCACATTTTTGACCCTATATTCATGAAACTTGGTCAGAATGTTGATCTTGATGATTCCTTGGCCAAGTTCGAAACTGGGTCAATTAGGGTCAAAAACTAGGTCACCTTGTCAGATCAAAGAAAAGCTTGTTAACGCTCTTGTTCATTTGATGTGCATATAACTTGGTCAGAATGTTTGTCTGCATGAAATATAGCATGAATTTTTATCTTGGTCATGTGGGGTCAAAAACTAGGTCACCAGGTCAAATCAAAGAATAACCTTGTCTACACCCTAAGGGGCACATTATTGATTCTATCTTCATAAAACTTGGTCAGAATGTTTATTATTATGAAGTCTTGGATGATTTTAAATCTGGGTCACATAGGTCAAAAAATAGGTCATTAGGTCAAATCGTAGGAAAAGCTTGTATACACTCTAGAGGCCACTTTTTTGCTCCAATCTTCCTGAAACTTTGTTAGAATGTTTGTTTTCATGAAATTGGACAAGTTCTAATCTGGGTCATGTGGGGTTAAAAACTAGGTCACTAGGTCAAATCAAAGAAAATGCTTGTTTATACACAACAGATCACATTTTTTTGTCCAATCTTAATGAAAATTGGCTGGAATATTTGTCTCCATGAAATCACTAGGTAAAACATGTCTACACTGTTATGGTGTGTTACTCAGGTGAGCGACCTAGGGCCATCTTGGCCCTTTTGTTTCAAAATGGGTGTGTTTGGCCCCTTTTTAGGGTTGCTGGAGTTTGAAATCAAAAAGAGAACTTTAAATAACTACTAAGAACCACTTGATGAATCTTCACCAAATTGTTTCCATAGCATCTTTGCATGTTCAGCTATCTAATTTATTCAGATGGTTCTGCTTATTAGATCTAACAATAGAATACTCTTTAAACAACATCTTCTCATGAAACGCTTGAAAGATCTTTGTTAAACTTGGTATGTAGCATTATTGGATGGATCTTTCTCAATTTTATTTCTATGTTTCCACTTGATTGCAGGTAGGTACTATAAGAACTAAAAATACTTTAAACAAATTCTTCTCATGAACTTATGAACCAAACTTGATCATTAACACCTCTATAAATGGTTATGCATTTGGAGACCATAGCAAAAAATAGAAAAAAAAAAGTTTTAAAGGGCTTGTAATGATCAGTTTAATAGCTGTTCACCAAACTTGGTCAGGTGCAAGGCCAAAAGGTCAAGGTCCTCATCAGATGAATGACTGCGGTCGATCCGTTAGGCCCTTTTGTTTTAGTCTCTTTGTTAGCTCACCTGGGCAGGAAGTGCTCAAGGTGAGCTTTTTTGATCGCCCTGTGTCCATCATTGTCCGTCCGTCTGTCATCTGTCCGTCATCAACAATTTAACTGTTAACACTCTAGAGGTCACAATTTTGGCCCAATCTTAATGAAACTTGGTCAGAATGTTACCATCAATAAAATCTTGTACGGGTTCAATATTGGCTCATCTGGGGTCAAAAACTAGGTCAACAGGTCAAATCAAAGGAAAAGCTTGTTAACACTCTAGAGGTCATAATTTTGGTCCAATCTGAATTAAACTTGGTCAGAACATTACTCTCAATAAAATCTTGGACAAATTCAATATTTGGTCATCTGGGGTCAAAAACTAGGTCACCAGGTCAAATTTAAGGAAAAGCTTGTTAACACTTTAGAGGCCACATTTATGACTGTATCTTCATGAAACAATGAATGTTAGAATGTTAATCTTGATTATCTTTAGGTCAAGTTTGAATCTGGGTCATTTGGAATCAAAATCTAGGTCACCAGGTCAAATCAAAGGTAAAGCTTGTTAACACTCTTGAGGCCACATTTATGACTATACCTTCATGAAACTTAGTCAGAATGTTAATCTTGATAATCTATAGGTCAAGTTTGAATCTGGGTCATGTGGGGCCAAAAACTAGGTCACCAGGTCAAATCAAAGGAAAAGCTAGTTAACACTCTAGAGGCCACATTTATGACCATATCTTAATGAAACTTGGTCAGAATGTTAATCTTGATTACCTTTAGGTCAAGTTCAGATCTGGGTCAGGTGGGGTTAAAAACTAGGTTACCGGGTCAAATCAAAGGGAAAGATACTTAACACTCCAGAGGCCTCATTCATGGCCATATCTTAATTAAACTTGGTCAGAATGTTAATCTTGATGATCTTTAAATCAAGGGTAAATTTGGGTCAGATGGGTAGAAAACTAGGTCACCTGGTCAAATCGATTGTAAAGCTTGTTAACACTCTAGAGGCCACATTTATAACCGTATCTTAATGAAACTTGGTCAGAATGTTAATCTTAATGATCTTTAGGTCAAGTTTAAATCTGGGTTAGGTTGGGTCAAAAACTAGGTCACCAGGTCAGATCAAAGGAAAAGCTAGTTAACACTCTAGAGGCCTCAATTATGACCATATCTTAATGAAATTTTATCAGACTGTTTGTCTTTGTGACCTCTAGGCCAGGTTTGAATCTGGGGCATGTGGGGTTAAAAACTAGGTCACCAGGTCAAATCAAAGGTAAAGCTTGTTACCAATCTAGAGGTCAAATTTATGACTGTATCTTCATGAAATTGGTCAGAATGTTAATCTTAATGATCTTTAGGCCAAGCTGGATCTGAGTCATGTGGGGTCAAAAACTAGGTCACCAGGTCAAGTCAAAGGAAAAGCTAGTGAACACTCTAGAGACCACATTAATGACCATATCTTATGAAACTTGGTCAGAATGTTAATCTTAATGATCTTAAAGGGAATTCCTATAGTTTTTAACGCGCATCTTTCTGCGCAGCCGACACTTTCTATGGAAAACTAAACTGAAGTCAACATTTGTTGAAACATGTTACAGACAATCTTAAATATGAGGAATCTTGAATGAAATAACATTTTTGATAAGTTATATCAGTAATCAAATGTTGATACTGGTTTATGTTGTATTGACAAGTATCATGCCTGACAGGTATCTTGCTATTTTTGTGGTTGTGTTTTCACATCGCATTTTAGTATAAAGACAGTGTTGTTCATATAATGTAAGATACTTGACTTAGTACTGATAAGACAATATCACCTTTCAGATTATTTAGTATGCAATTATAGAAAGAATTAAGAATTTTTAAAACTTTTTTTTAACTTTTAGCAGACATACATGTAATCAATTTGGGCAGGTTCGCGCCATTTCCGTCCGAACAGGTGTTTGTATTCTAGCGGTCTTAACATAAAATTTAGCCTGGTGACCCATACATTTTTAGCCATTTTTATGCTCACAATACAATTATCTATACACAAGAAAAAAAGGAAAAAATTCTTTGAAAGAGTTTTTTTCAAAATTTAAAAAAATATTCTTCACTATGGGTATTTTTCATTGAAAAAAGTTCACAAAAGTAAATATGAAACAATTTTTTTTTCATTTGTACCCATCATTGTAAGGATAGAGTATTACAAATATGATTATGATATCAAGTAAGTATATGATAAAATCTGTAATAAGAAAAAAACCGTATTGTGCTGCCTGGATGTATGTTTTGGTTGGTATTTATAAAAAAGCAGAAAATTATGAAAATGTTCAAAAATCGCTGGCAGTTTCAGCAACAGTGGGTGTGTTCAAAGCAATATTTCACAAAAACAAGCCTGCTGACCTATTATTTTTATTTGTTCATTGTTTTCAGCACACATTTTCCTATCATATATATGAATTTAAAAAAATTCTATGAAAGGAAAAAAATTATCGGAATTCTCTTTAAGGTTAAGTTCCAGTCTGGGTCAGGTGGGGTAAAAAAACATGGTCACCAGGTCAAATCAAAAGTAAAGCTTGTTAACAATCTAGAAGCCACATTTATGACTGTATCTTCATGAAACCTGGTCAGAATGTAAATCTTGATGATCTTTAGGTCAAGTTCGAAACCGGGGTCATGTTGGGCCAAAAACTAGGCCACTAAGTCAAATTAAAGGAAAAACTAGTTAACACTCTAGTGGCCACATTTATGACCATATCTTAATGAAACTTGGTCAGAATGTTAATCTTGATGATCTTTAGGTCAATAGGTCAGGTGAGTGATACAGGGCCTTCATGGCCCTCTTTTTTTCATATCAAAATCTGCAAAACTATTTTATAGAATTCCATGGAATAATAATCAGTGACTTCTAGCCCGTCATCAGTTACAGCTGAATTTAGAGAGTATTTCCCTGTATATTTTTAGTTGGTAAATGTTGATGGATACAATATATCTTTTGCATGTAAATGACATCATTGAAATGAAATTCACATGTTTATGAAATAGATTCTTTACCTTATTTCTGTTCTTAGATGTACAAATCTTTAACACTAAAGGTCTTTTTGTTTTCAGTATTTTGTCTTCTCCCAGTTATCTTGTGTGAAGAGACTACCGAGCCCAGTTTAACCACGAAAGTATTAATACCTGTCTCCAGCAAAACACCAAGCCATCCAACAACATTAATTTCCAATATAACAACACCAAGTAAACCTGTCAATCATACAAAGTCCATCTGCTATGACCATGTTGGATGTTTCAGTAATGCTCCACCATTTGACAATGCTGACCTTGTTCTACCCAAATCTCCAAAGGCTATAGGTAATTAAGTTTGTTGTCTTTTGTTTACCTATCAAATAATCAAGGCTTTGTGTGGTTTGTCATCTAACCACAGTTCATATGCACAGAAATTGAACCAAAAGGGTGTAAGCTCGAACCATAAATATAATTAGATGACCAGAAGGCCTTGATTGTTTTCATTCTTACATGCTTATTGAGATTTTGATCAAAATCATGCTTGGCTCTATTTATCCTGGTAGGTATGAACTGGATGTTATGTGGCAATTTTATATCATAGTTGACATAATGCTCTCTTAAATGGTCAATGCGGTCAACTGTTATTTATTGCAGAATGATATATAGCTTGACCTGCTTCTTTGTTTGACTGGCAGTCTAACTGAGTAATGTTAGAACGTATCTTATATCCTAATCTAAATCTAGATGGAAGCATCCATCTTTCCTGGTACAGGTACATGGAAGCATCCGTCTTTCCTGGTACAGGTGGAGGCTGTCCAGATGGAAGCATTCATCTTTCCTTGTACAGGTACATGCTTCAGATGGAAGTACAGGCTTCAGATGGAAGCATCCATCTTTCCATGTACAGGTACAGGCTTCAGATGGAAGCATCCATCTTTCCTGGTACAGGTACATGCTTCAGATGGCCTTGCTGAAGATGTCTATAGGGACTGTCTTTTGGAAATGGAAGACTTCATGAGCTTTGTTAACAGCTGGTTCTTTGTAACAGTAAATTTAAAGTTGAACTGTTTGGTGGTTAAACAGGAAGAAGAATGTTCACCTTTTGAGGCATGTTATATTATTGTTTTCTACAGGTGCAATATCCATAAGGACCAGTTTCAAACTCTTGAAGGGTTGTGAAATGGCTTACAGATACTGTAATGCAATACCATTTTCACTCCAAGTATTTGATACAAGTCCCTGTGTATAAAGCATATAAAATGAAAAGATTAATCAACACAAAACAAGATAGAATAAATTTTTAATTAAAGAAAGTGAGAATAAAAATTTTGATCAAGTTTTCTTTCAGTGAATACATATCATTTCCTCAGGTACTCAGTTCCTGCTGTTTACGCGTGAAGGACCAAGTGGCAATGTTACAACTCCTGTTGATTACGTCAGTGATACTGAACTACAAAGTTCTAACTTCTCTATATATAGACCTACTAAGTTCATCATCCATGGATTTTCTAATGGTATTAAAACAGAATGGATATACAACATGAAAGATGAACTTCTCAAGAAGGTATTCTGTTACAAAATAGTGAGAGAAAAACACACTATCAAGCATATGAGATATAAGGCTAAGAAAACTAATTTCCATAATTAAAGTTTAAATACAGAGGGGTATGAATTGGAGCATGCCCCTGTTTGAACACCTGTATACAACAAATCACGAATAGCTCCAGTTTGGATTTTTTCTATGATTTGTATAAGATTTGAGAGTGTTAACAATTCCAAACTCTTGCATATATTTTTTCCTTTGCATTTCGAAAAAATGTTGGGTAATTGGTATTTAGATATATTGACTTATATTTATACTGTTTTCACTGGACAGTTTTAGAATGCAATATAACAGAGACTTTTACCCAGCGTGTAAGAAAGATACACTAACTTATATTCCACTTCCAGGAAGACTGCAACGTAATGATTGTGGTGTGGGGACCAGGAGCAAAGTTTCCTGACTATCCTCAGGCTGTAGCTAACACAAGAGTTGTGGCCGAGCAGGTTAAAATGATGATCAAAAACATGGTTGCCCTGGGAATTTCCTATGAGAGCTTACACCTTATTGGCCACAGCCTTGGAGCCCACACCTCTGGCCATGTTGGTCAACTTCTGAGAAAAGAAAATCTTCATTTAGGAAGAATTACTGGTACTTACTTGATTTATTTAAGAAATATTAAATGCTTTGTTCAGTGTTGTTATGTTTTCTGGTCCTTCTGGATCATGGAGTGTACTCAATTTTCCTATAATAGATGGTAGTGGGTGTGAGGGGTGTTGCACTAATCATTACCTCTCATGTACAGACTTGATCAACAAAGTCTGCTGTTATTTGCATGATTGTGTCCTATACTTCCAAAGGATCTGCTTGATTCTATTATTTAATGTAATGTGCTAAATTAGATATGTACCGATTTAAAGAACCCCTCATTTAGCCATATTAATGCATCTCTGAATACCTGAGATATTACAGACTCAGAAAAATAAAACATACATTTGTAATTAAAATAATAACTCCATCTCTTTAATTTGAATGTTTTATCACATTGCTAACAGAAGATTCTTTGCTACAATAGGATTGGATCCAGCAGAGCCTGACTATAAAGACCATCCTAAAGTTGTGAGGCTGGACAAACTGGATGCTCATTATGTTGATGTTATACATACAAATGGAGCTCCCTTTTCTCAAGGTTAATTGCTTTGAAATACTTTTGCAATGATGCTCTTTAACAAGATGTGAAAATATAGTTTTCCAATTTTATGTACATGTTTATGGTGATATGATAGCAGAATACATGTACACAAAACTACACATGTATCCATCAATCAGGTACAATTTTGAGACATGTTGAATGTAAGAAAATCTGATAATTTATTAATAAAATATCAGCATGGAAAAAGAACAGATCATGTTTGCTGTGACAGCAGGTTAATCTGAAGCCATTTAGGTTAACTTCTTTAAATATTCTAAAATGCTTCGTAGTAGTAATAGGAACTTTAAAATTTCTAAATAATTATCTTGATTGGTTTTGAATTTATAGTCAAAAGCAAATTTAAATTTCAGCTATTTTGGACATCAAAAAAAAAATCTTTAATTTCAGTTTTGGTTTTGATGACTGTCAGCTGAATTGACAAAAAATTGTCAACCAAAAATTGACATTTTAAAGAGAATTCCTATAGTTTTTTTTCTTTCATAGATTTTTTTCAAATTCACATAATTATATGATAGGAAAATTTGTGCCGAAAACAATAAACAAATAAAAACAAAGGGTCACCAGGCTTGTTTTTGTGAAAAATTGTTTTGAACACACCCACTGTTGCTGAAACTGCTAGCGATTTTTCAACATTTTCATAATTTTCTGCTTTTTAGCTCACCTGAGCCAAAGGCTCATGGTGAGCTTTTGTGACCGCTCAATGTCCGTCGTCAGTCATGCGTCATGCATAGTGCTTCGTGTGTCCATCAACAATTCCTAAAAAAATCTTCTTGAAAACCACTGGGAAGAATTACACCAAACTTCACAGGAATGTTCGTTGGGTGGCCCCTTTCGAAACTGTTCAAAGAATTGAATTCCAAGCAGAACTCTGGTTGCCACGGCAACCGAAAGGAAAAACTTAAAAAATCTTCTTGTCCAAAACCACAGGGCCTAGGGCTTTGATATTTAGTATGTAGCATCATATACTGGTTATTTACCAAGATGATTCAAATTATTTCCCTAGGGTCAAATATGGCCCCGCCCAGGGGGTCACATAGTTTATATAGACTTATAGAGGAAAATAATTTTAAAAATCTTCTTGTCTGAAACCACAAGATCTAGGCCTTTGATATTTGGTATGTAGCATTGCCTTATAGTCCTCTACTAAGATTGTTTAAATTATGCCCCTAGGGTGAAAAGAGGCCCTGCCCTGGGGGTACCAAGGTTTACATAGACTAATATAGGAAAATCTTTTTGTCTAAATCTGCAATGCCTAGGCTTTTGATATTTGGTATATAGCATTGCCTAGTAGTTGTTTACCAAGATTATTCAAATTATGCCCCTGAGGTGAAAAGAGGCCCCGATCAGGTCCCAAGTTTTACATAGACTTGTATAGGAAAAAAACTTTAAAAATATTCTTGCCTGAAACTGCAAGGCCAAGGCTTTTGATATTTGGTATGTTGCATTGCCTAATGGTCCTCTACCATAATTGTTCAAATTATGCCCCTGAGTCGAAAAGAGGCCCTGCCCCGGGGGCCCCAAGTTTTACATGGACTTGTATAGGAAAAAAATCAAAAAATCTTCTTGTCTGAAAGTCCAAGGCTTAAGCCTTTGATATTTGGTATGTAGCATTGCTTAGTGGTTCTCGAACAAGATTGTTCAAATTATGTCCCTGGGGTGAAAAGAGGCCCCGCCCTGGGGGTCACTTGCATTTGAGTTATACAGGAAAACATACTTCAAAAATTATCTGATCATATTTCCTGGACTGTTTAATTATAATTACTTGATGACCATAAGTAATTAGGGATCACTTGACTGTGACCTTGGCCTACTGACCTACGTTTTTGTTTTTAAGATACAGCCTTGAAATTTGGATGACATATACAGTTTTGCACACGAATCTTAATAGCATAGAAATTTGGACCACGTCAATAACTTTCGATAAAGATTTCAATACTCATCTTTAATGTTCTTAGCTCTTACCTACTGACCTACTTTCTTGTTTTTGAAGCTACAGCAAAAAGATTTGGACCACATGTATAATGTTTGATACAGATTTCAATACTCATCTTGAATAGTCTTAATCATGACCTACTGACCTACTTTTTTTGTTTTTGAAGTTACAGTATAGAAATTTGGACCACATGTAGAACTTTTGATACAGATTTCAATACTCGTCTTAAATGTTATTAACCCTGACCTACTGACCTACTTTCTTGTTTTTGAAGCTACAGCAAAGAGATTTTGACCACCTGTATAATTCTTTAACAGATTTCAGTACTTATCTTGAAGGATCTTTATCATGGCCTTCTCACCTAGTTTTTTTTTTATATTTTTGAAGCTTTAGCAAAGATTTGTTCAAGCAAGCAATTAAACTCAGGTGAGCAATATAGGGCCATCATGGCCCTCTTGTTTATAAATACCAACCAAAATATGCATCAAGACAGCACAGTAAGGTTTATTCTTTTTACAGATTTTATTATATACTTACTTATAAACAAATCTTGTTTCATATTCGCTTTTGTGAGCTTTTTCAATGAAAAATACCCATAGTAAAGAATTTTTTTTTAATTTTGAAAAAAACAACTGTTTTGTAGATTTTTTTCCTGTTTTGCTTGTGTATAGATAATTGTATTGTGGACATAGAAATGGCCAAACATGTATGGGTCACCAGGCTAAATGTTATGTTAAGACGGCTTGAATACAACACCTGTTTGGACGAAAAATGGCGCGAACCTGACCAAACTGATTATATCTGCTAGAAGTTAAAAAAAAGTTTAAAAAAGTCTTAATCCATTCTATAATTGATTGCTAAATTATCTGAAAGGAGATATTGTCTTATCACTACAAAGTTAATTGTCTAACATTATATGTACAATACTGTCTTTGTACTAAAATGCGCTGTCAAAACACAGTCACAAATGGCAAGTTGCATGATACATGTCAGGCATGATACATGTCAATACAACATAAACCAGTATCAACATTTGATTACTGATAAAACTTAATATTAAACATGTTATTTTATTCAAGATTCCTCATATTTAAGATTGTCTGTCACATGTTTCAACAAATGTTGACTTCACTTCAATTTTCCATAGATAGTGTCGGCTGCGCAGAAAGATGCGCATAAAAAACTATAGGAATTCCCTTTAAAGGATAATTTTAAAATTTCTAGAGTTCCCACTACCACTGCTGGAGAACTTTAAACTGATGTATAACTTGCACATGAATCTTGTAAAATAAAGCTAAATTGAATGATATATGCTGTTCAGATAGATTGACCTATGATGAAAAATAGATACATGTGTATTCCATTTTTGCTATATCTGTACAGGAGGAGCTGGTATGTTTCAACCCTGTGGTGATGTTGATTTCTATGTTAATGGTGGTGAAAATCAACCAGACTGTCCAGACCAAATCTCTGGAGCACTTAGTCATTTAGGAGACCTCTTCACCGGAAAAGTTGATGGCAAGATAATATATACTATACACACAAATATACACACACACGAACACTGTTTTTGTAGTATAATCTAGATTTTATCATAAGAAATACATTTGTTATATTATAGAGTTATTCCCCTTATAATACAGTTTTGAACTTATTTTGCCATGGAAGTTTAATGTCCCCAGCATATTATGCTACACTGGTGTTGCTCTTGTTAACTTTTCAGTAGATTGTAAAAGGTTTTAGTAATGATGTGGGCTTGTCATAATAGTTGTATCACCATGAAATACAACTAATTTAACATATGCAGTAATTTAACCATAACTTTTTTATGTCAGGCCTAGATTAACTATTAAGTCAGGCAGCTGTTTGCTTAAGTAATCTGGCAGTTGAGAAACTAAATTGAAACATTATTGTTAAAATGTATTTAAAAGTTTGTTTAAGAATTGTTCTCTATTTAGTGCCATTCAGACTTATATTTCCTTCTTAAAGAAATATGCAAATAATCTTTCATATTATAACTTAGGGTGAAGTACCATTTAATGGTTATTAAAAATTGTAAGTCTGTACTGAGCAAGGTTAAGAGTTTAACAGATTTTTATTTGCTCTAAGTATTAAAAGTGTCCTAAAACTAAAATGTTTTCAAAATTTGTCTTTAAGAGAGATTCATATTCATTCTAGTCTTGAAAGGTGGTTAATGGCCAGTGATGGAGGCAGATTTTTACATAACTATTGCACCAACAAAATGTCTATCCAGTACAACTCCTCTAGAACTTTCTTTTGGCACATGCAAGTAGAACTACTTGCAGTGCATTATTATATGTGTTTACATGCATGTAGTTAAATCAATCAAAAATCTTTTTTATTTTCTTATGAAATCATTAAAAATGACAGAAAAGAAGAAATATAAAGGCAAAATGCATTGATAGCTTTTATTTCTAAAAATGCAAGTTCTTTTATCATTTAATTTAGTCAAACTTTCTTTATTCTCTTAAAGGACAATTTAAATTTTATATATGCAGCCCTTGCAACAGTAGTATCATGTAGTCACAGCAGGTCACATGACGTCTTTATAGAGTCCATCAACTCTGATAGTTGTCAGTTCACAGCATACCCCTGTAATGGCTATGTAAGTTTTTGAATCAGTATAATTTACTTAAAAATTTAACAGCTGTGCTTAAGTAAGTTATTTGTTGTGGCTTAAAATAAGTATACATGAAGCAGTCTTATTTTTATTTGGCATAAATGTTTGCCAGAATGAGATGGAGTGTTGTGCAGAAACACCAGACCCCTATCTCAAAAATCAAGGTCACACAAAGGTCATTTGAGAACTAATTCAAGCAGTAACTTTGACATGCATGGAGCAATTTTATGTTTATTGGCAAAAGTGGTTGCCTTAATAAGACAGAATGTTGCATGCAAAACCCTGGCCTCCAGCTCAAAGGTCAAATTCGCCCCAAAGTCAGTTTAAAACTTTCACTTTAAGGTCATTTTAGATTTTTTCTAGGCCGTAACTTTGACATGTATGTGATTAAGTGAGTGTCAGTTGGCAATCATAATAATGCCCTGATATTAAATGTCAGAGTCACGCATGGGTGGATTGGGGGTTGGGTGTCAAAGTTAATATAGGATCTAGGCAATAAATAATAGAGTATTGCTGCTGGAGACTTAATCTCAAAGGTCATGGTCACACCAAATTGTCAAAGATCATTTCTAATCTTGTTCCTGCTGTAGTATTTTGATTGGTGTGAAACTGTTACTTTTTATGGGCTGAAATGTTTTATTCACTTTTTGAGGTGGTGTTTCTACAAATAGTGGTCTTGGCATTTTTGCCCTTTGTTATGCTAAGAAAAGTAATTTTCACAATTGTCGGCCAGTGAGTGTAAGCATCATTTTTGGGGAATAATTTTCATGTTCTTTTTGCACACTTTTATAAAGCTGTTTTATAGAGCTAACCAATATTGTGCTATTTAAGGTAATTCTGCACATTTGATATACTGGAAGTGGTGGTGTAACGGCATTAATCCGGAAAACATAGAATAAAGCCTGGATTTGGCATACAGAAATGAAAATCATTTTATGAATTAATCAAAACCTGTGAGCAAATTTATTACAGTGGCACTGTTGCCATCTTTCTAATGTTAAAATATGATATCTGACACATTAAACAATTCAAAATAATGTCTTAAAATTAGCATGAAATGTCCAGTTCACTTAAATCATGGTCAGATATCTCAAAAATAAGCACTCGGACCTATACGTTTTATTTCACCAAATTATAACAACTGAGAAGTTTCATCAAAATCTGCATTGTAGAAAAATTTCTATTCCCGAAAATGTTATGAAAACTATGATTTTACCATAGACTCCCATTATGAAATATTGCATGAGGTCCAAATTTTTCAAATCAGTCTAGCAAAAATTCAAGCAAACGGCCCTATCTTTTTTATTTGCAGAATTTTCTAGGTATATTCTGAAGTTTTTAAAAATCGGAGTTTAATCAAACTCTGTAGAAAAACTCTGTACATTGTAGAAAAAATTTTGATCCAGACGTGCAGAACTACCTAAAACTATTCAATGATTCAAATTTTCTGGTAATCCTCAAACTGCTTTAGACAAAGCAAAGTATACATATTTTACCTGAATAAATGATTTCATCTAAAAAATGATTTACATATTTGTAGGGAAAGTTTCAGAATGGAGAATGTTTAGCATGTGGTGAGAAGGGTTGCGGTGTGATGGGATACGACTCTGACTATTACTATGCTACAGGAATGTTGTTCCTGAACACGCGACTATCTCAACCTTTCTGTGGTACTGTTTTAGATTTTTAGCTCGACTATACAAAGTATATGGAGAGCTATCCTACTCAACACCGTGTCAGCATCTTTCCGCGTCCCCACCTTGGTTAAAGTTTTTTACACTCTCTCTTTTTTCTCCTTATCTCTGTAATTACTTGATGGATTTGCTTTAAACTTAAAATATTTATTCCTCTTCATCACCCACATCATCTGGCACAAGGGTCATAACTCTCACACCAATATTTCATGAATTATTCCCCCCTTTTACTTAGAATTTCAGGTTAAAGTTTTGATGCACTTTCACTCTATCTCAGTTATTGCTAAATGGATTTGATTCAAACTGAAAGTAGTTGTTCCACATCATCTCTCACATCATATGACACAAGGTCCATAACCCTGGTACCGATCTTTAATGAATTATCCCCCACTTCTACTTAGAATTTCAGGTTAAAGTTTTGATGCACTTTCACTCTCTCTCAATTATTACTAAATGGATTTGATTCAAACTTAAAATAGTTGTTCAACACCATCACTCACGTCATATGACACAAGAGCTATAACTCTTGCACAAATATTTCATGAATTATCTCCCCTTTTCACTTAGACTTTCAGGTTAAAGTTTTGATGCACTTTCACTCTAACTCAGTTAGTACTAAATGGATTTGATTCAAACTTAAAATAGTTGTTCCACCTTATCATCCACATCATGTGACACAAGATGCATAACTCTGGTACCACTTTTTCATGAATTATGCCCCCTTTACTTATAACTCTTTCTTAATTTTGATGCATTTTCAATATGTCTTAGTTATTACTAACTTGATTTGATTCGAACCACTGGCACAAGACCAGAAAGAAAATGCCCCTGTACATGTTATACTCTACCTCTAGGTATTTTATAAGAACCATGGTCATGAACGGGAAAATATACTAACCCATTTCAGTCGCGCATTTCATACCTAAAACATGCAGTTCGGTAAATGTGTACTATGGATATTGAACTAGTGGTAATTTATCTTCCATTATGTATTGGTCACATTACTTCAATACTTCTTATCTTAGAAAAATAACGCGTAGTTTATAGTTTGTTCAACGTTACACAAAAAATATGCTTGAACTTCCCTGTTGAAGTTCCGGTCTAGATTACAAAACAATTCTGATTAGCTGATGTGAAAATGTAGGTCAGTCATCATTTGACTACACGTGTATACTAAAATATGTATACGCAGCATAAATGTGCAAAATGAATTAAATAAACAGAACAGATGTATATACCAATGTATGATTTCAAATTCAAAATCATATCCAAGATGAATTTCATTCATCATTTCGAGTTTTATTGTAAAACTGTGAATATTTTGCATTCTGTTTTTGTTTGTTTACATTTCGCATAACATGTGCACACTGCCGTGACCTCTGGACCGGATGTTCATTAGGGAAGTTCACGCAAGTTTTTTCTGTAACGCTGACGAATGCTTAAACCATGTGGAGTATCTCTGCAATATGGAATGTTGTGATAATGTGACTGGTGCACGATGGAAGATAAATTATCGCTTTTTCAATATACTAGGTACCTATTCGCCGAACTGCATGTTTTTAGGTGAGAAATGTACAATTGATGTGGGTTAGTGCACTTTCCCGTTCATCACCATGGTTCCTATAGAATACCTAGTGGTAGGGTATAACATATACAGAGGCATTTTCTTTCTGGTCCGGTGCCAGTGATTCAAACATCATATGACACAAGGTGCATAACTCTTGCACCAATATTTTATGAATTATGCCCCCTTTTTGCTTAGAATTATACTTATTTAGTGTTTTGATACACTTTATCTTTATCTCTCTTATTATTTAATATTTTTGACAAAGACTCAAGCTATTGTGCAATATCTTCATCCACCGTTGCAGTCATTAAACACTCCATTGACAGCTAAATTGTAAATTGGTAAATATGCCAAATGTGTAATCCACAGAAAATAAAGTCTTTACTTACTTACTTACTTACAGCTCCAGCTTTCTCAGATGTGCCCAGTTTCACTATCCAGCATAGTCGTGTGCGCTGTCTCCTGTGATAGCTCATGCTAAACTTGCTTTTATACTTTAGAACAGTATTTCTAATCATAAAGCTCTTTCTATAGCTGAAAGGCTTGACTCATTTTTTAGTTAAACAAAAAAGAAAATTTAATTGGTCATAATAGTCAAATTGTGTCACTTGATGCCAGGTTTATTTGAAGTGATAACTTTAAATTAGCATTTCTTTATCTTAATCATTTTTATACACCCAAACGGACTTATTATGTTATGATGCTGGTGTCCATCCATCTGTCTGTCCATCTGTTAGCAATTTCGTGTCCGCTCTGTAACTCTTGAACCCCTTGAATGATTTCAGAGAAACTTGACACAAATGTTTACGACGTGCAGAGCCCATGTTTTGGATGGCTTACTTCAAGGTCAAGGTCTCACTTAGGGGTCAAAGGTCATACCTTCAGGCATATATTGCTCCATATTGTGGTGCTCTTGTCTGAGCATGTTAGAATGAAAATAAGTATGAGATTGTTGTTGATTTATTGTCATTCATTGTTATGAAGTTTGGGTATTTAACCAACCAAGCAATATCGCAAAATTCCTGTGCAAATTAACTCTGAACCCTGTAGTCTGTCTACCAACTAGATAATCTTGTTTTAAATCATTTCTCTTTTATTTTGTAACTTAATCTTTCTTGGCTCTGATTATCTATGTTTTGAGAAGGAAAGGGGCATATTTCTACAATAATTTTTAAAAAAAACCTGCGGAGCAGGAACTGCATATGGGAAAACCACATTTCAATTTACTGTGCATAGATTGCACTGTATATTTCAGGACATCACTATGGTGTTCAGCTCCAAGTGTCAGAAAAAACAGAAAGTACAAAGGGAAAGGTTATGATTAAGCTTAATGGTACCTGGGGAATAAGTGAGTGGCTTACCATTACAAGGTATGAATCTGGAGAATAAGTAAGTGGCTTATAATTACAAGGTATAAACCAGAGGAATAAGTGAGTGGCTTACCATTACAAGGTATGAATCTGGAAAATAAGTAAGTGGCTTATAACTACAAGGTATAAACCAGAGGAATAAGTAAGTGGCTTACCATTGCAAAGTGTTATCATTGAGAATAAGTAAAGGGATCACCATTGCAAGGCATAAACCAGAGGAATAAGTGAGTGACTTACCATTACAAGGTGTGAACCAGGGGAATAAGTAAGTGGGTATATATTACAAGATGTGAACCAGGGGAATAAGTAAGTGGGTTAATATTACAAGGTGTGAACCAGGGGAATCAGTAAGTGGATTGATATTAACAGGTTTGAATATTGAGAACAAGTAAGTGGCTTACCATTACAAGGTATGAATCAGGAATTTTTTTTTTTGTTTAACATCGCACCAACTCAGTTATAGATTATTTCACGACTTTCCAACTCTGATGGTGGAGAAAGACCCCAGGTGCCCCTTTGTGCATTATTTCATCATGAGCGGACACCTTGGTAGAACCACAGCCCTATCATAAGCCAGCAGGATGGCTTATCTAACACCCTGAGTGAGGCTTGAACCCACATCAGTGGGAATCAGTGACCTTAACCACTCAGCTATGGAGGCCCCAGGGAATAAGTAAGTGGATTACAATTACAAGGTATGAACCAAGGGAATAAGAAAGTGACTTACTATTACAAGGTATAAACCAGGGGAATACATAAATGGCTTATAATTACAAGGTTTGAACCAGTGGAATCGTAAGTGGCTTACCATTACAAGGTATGAGCCAGGGGAATAAGTAAATGGTTTATAATTACAAGGTTTGAAACTGGGGAATAAGTAAGTGGCTTACCATTGCAATGTGTGAACCTGTAGAATAAATAAAAGACTTATAATTACAAGGTATGAACCAGGGGAATAAGTAAATGGCTTACCATTGCAAGTTATGAAGGTGGAGAATAAGTAAGTGGCTAACCAGTGCAATGTTTGAACATAGAGAATAAATAAGTGGCTTTAAGTTACCATTGCAAGATATGATCAAGGAGAATAAGTAAGTGACTTACAATTGCAAGGTATGAACATGAAGATTAAGTTAGTGACTTACAACTGCAAGGTTTGAACCTGGGGAATAAATAAGTGGCTCATCATTTCAAGGTATGCTTATGGTGAATAAGTGAATAGCTTACAATTGTTAGGTATCTACCTAGGAATAAGCAGTTACCTTACCATTCTGAGGAACCTGGGGAATAAGTTACTGGCTTAACATTACAAGGTACAGGGAATATAATTATCATTCTAAAGGAAGTTCTTGTTTTGCCTTGTAAAAATGTGTTAAATTCAACAAATTCTTATAAAATGTAGATACTACCAAGAAGACAAATGACAAGACTTTCTTTTTGTCATGTCAATCCATTCAGTACCTTTAATCAGGTAATTGGTAGTTGACTTATTGATCCTAGCTGGAAGACTCACTTATATAGTCTAAGAGTTGTTAGAAAATTGGTACATGTGATAAGAGATATTAGCAGAATGTTGTTACATCCTGCTTTACCTGATAATTATATAAAAGGTGCAAACAAGCAATGCCTTAAAATTGCTATGAACAATTCCAAAGTTTCAACAAATGCACAGGCCTACATTTGTCTGAAAGTCATTAACTCCAGATATTACAATTGGTAGGTTTATCAATGGCAGAATTAGTTTCATCAACTCAAGACATATCTGTAAACCAGCTATCATGTAAACAATTTCCAAGCATATTTTTAAGGTATTTCTGTACAATTTGCATAAAAATGAATGTTACAAAGTTAAACAATCTGTAAGTCAAGTGAAGTGAAGTAATTTTTATTTACATGTTTGGATATACATAGAAGATAACAAAAGCTTTAGTGAGCTTATAATACTGACAGACATACAAAGTATAAGGTTCATAAAAGTCACTGGTGGAAATTCGTATCCAAATAACATTGCATGTTCAGTTAAAATGCTCACATAAAACAATTTTAGTTACACAAAACATTTCTAATCACATATAATAGTTCTAAAATAATCGTAATCACATATAATAGTTCTAAAATATTTGTAATCACATAGAATTGTTCTAAAATAATTCTAATCACATAAATTATAATAGTTCTAAAATATTTCTAATCATGTATAATAGTTCTAAAATAATTCTAATCACATAGAATTGTTCCATTAACATAAAACTGGTCTTATTACTTAAAACTGTTCTAATCACATAAAAAAAGTTCTAATCAGAGGAATAGCTTTATAACTTTGTCCATTGAGTATATTTCATAGAATTTGCTTGTGTGGCTAATGCAGTGAGTACAAAATACATAAAAGACTAAAGTTATACATTAAAAACAACAACAACATCAGCAACAAAGAGGCATATAGGCAATGTCAGTCCTGTAGATGAAAATTGTATGGCAGTTTAATAAACAGCTACTTAAATCAAAAGGAAATGTGATATGGAATTACATATAAATATAACAAGAATTTTTTATCTGTTAATTGTAATAATACTATTTGTGTATCCCCCACAGATTGGCACAGTTGTATACAATATCTGTGTAACAAATAAAAAGAAAAGTAAAGACTATGCAATATAGATTGAAATTTCAACATAATTAATGGTGCATTGAAAGGATACAGCATTATAATGAACAAAGCATAAAGGAAGAGAAAAAACATAGCAGAACAAAAATATATAAGAAACTCAATAGCTGGCACTACTAAGGTATCAGTAATGACTGGATTTGATTTACCCCACTAGTAAAACATTTACTTTGTGTACCACTTCATCCAAAAATAAAAGACTTAAATTCGGTTGAAAGAAAGAATTTGGTAATGAGCTGCAGAGCTTTGCAGCTGAATATCTAAATGTGTTATTACTGTATTTGACTGCCCTTTACTGTGGTAGGAATACTGTTGGGTTCTGGCTACTCTGACTGTTCTGGTTGCTCTGGCTAAATTCCCACACCCCCTGTATATCTTAAAGAATTTCTGCTATTCTCAGGTCAGACAAAGCTGCATTTCAACATGATGACATTATGAACAGAGTGGTAGTAGCCGGGCAGATTGTTGGTCGTATACAGGAAATTAAAGTGAAATATGTGAAGTACAAGGGTAACTGGCTTGGCTGGGGTGCTGGGAGAAACAATCTCAATCTGTTTCAAATAAACATACATTCTGGAGAAAGTGGGAAAAGGTATACAATATAAGCTCTTGTTTCATATATGATATATGATAATAATGTGAATAATGTGACATTAACTGAAAATTAGGCCAGCAAGAATTTATTTTAATGTGTGTATGAGGGTTTTAAAGGTTGGGGTAGACAGTGTGTGGTATTCCCCTCCGCTATGTGGAGGTTTAAGATCATTTTTCAAATGCCAAATCCAGCATTTTGGTTTGTTTTAAGAGAAAGAAATGTCTGTCCTGCTGTTTTTACCTAGACTCTAAATTTTTTAGTAAAATTTTTATTGGAAGATACTTCGGTGTAGCACCAAATATTTATCTGTTTTAGGTATGCATTTTGTCTGAGGGATCCTTTATTCACAGGCAAGGTCAAAACACTAACAACTTCAGATGTGGCATCATGTACAGATAATTTATAGATTAATTAAAATAAAGTGCAAGGAAGACCTACACCATGCTAACCATTTTATAAATTGAGTGCACAAAGTGTTCTTAATAGATTCATAGTCTACTATAAATAAAGGTTCTAAGAATTATTTCTTTATTATATTTTATTTGTATACATCTTTATCAAAGTTCTTCATAGCTAAAGGCAAAACTTGAAATTCGTCTTAAAGCTTCTATGTATCTTCTTAGACATAAAGACAAGGCTCGAAGTTTGGCTTTCAGCTTGTCAGTCATTAAAGTTAAGCTTAAAGTTTGTATATATACTTTTGTTAAAACTCTAGGAAGTAGGCTTGACAAGAATATTGTACAGTGACCATAGGCATGAAGATTAAAAGGATAGATTTTGCGCATGTGCTCATTAATATTGGTTAACTTACAACAAGAACTACAGACAAAAAAAACTGACATTGCAGGACTGTAACTTGCTCTACTTCCCATCCCATTAAGTCTGTGCAGACTAAGCACTCGACACTGCGGCACCTCCCATCCCATTGAGTCCGTGCAGACAAAAAGTCGACATTGCGGGACCGTAACTTTCTCCCACCTCCCATCCCTTTAAGACTGTGAACACAAACACGCAACTACGAGAATGTAACTTGCCTCCACATTCCATCTCAGTCTATACAAAAAAAGAACCACGATATTGCAGAGTTTTAACTTTCCCTCACCTCCTGTCGCATTATACGTAAGTATGTGAAGACAAAGAAAAGCGTCATTGTGGGTCTGTATCTTCCCCCACCCCATCTTATTAATTATTGTGCAGATAAAAACGGATATTATAGGGCCGTCTTAATGTCTGTACATGCAGAGAAAACGACATTACATGGTTTGCCTCCTCATTCCAAAGACAAAATAAACGACTGCGGGACTGTATTAGTTTGTCCCCGCATCCCAGTAACCTTATGCGGGGAGGAGGTGGGGGGGGGGGGGGGGGCTTGTGGTTTGCCTGTCCGCCGCCCACTATGGGGGTCAGGTCGTGAGTTCGAGTATTAATGGGGTTACGACCACACCTTATATGACGTCAGTACTGAATTTTTATGCAATGAACTCTAGAGTGGTTCAGGTAAGCTTGTGGCTTTCATCACAGTCGAGCTAAACTAAACGACATTGCTGGACTAGCATCTATATTCCAGTAAGCCTGTGCAGAGGACAAATGATATTGCGGGACTGTATTGATTTGCACCCGTATCCCAGTAAGTTCATACAGACAAAACAAACGAATTGCGAACGCATTAATTTGCCCCCGCATACCAGAAATATTGTAGAATGATTGTTTGATCGCAATGTCAGACGTAATCAATCGATCAGTAAAGACTGTCTATGAAAATAATAGGATGAAAATTCCAACAGTTCTTATACTTTCCTGAAACAAATAGCGAGATACAGTTATGATAGCATCATTTGTAGACATATAAGACATACTATTCTTGCATACCAGACTAGGATTTCTGATGATGTAACCGGTGCTGGAAAACTACACCCTGGGGTGTAAGATGACTCGTACAGTAAATGACGTATAACGAACTACATCTGAGTAATAATAACGTTTTACGTTAAACGGGATAAAAATCAAATACACTGTACCTTGATAGTTTCTCTTTGTTCCTTATAACATATTTCTCGATTTAAAAAGTTCATTTTATGCATACAACAACGTTTTACTGCAGATCATAAAACAAAACCGGAACTATTGCGTTGTTTTCGTCTTTGTAACGTCATGACGTACTTCAAAAGCTGGATCTTTTCAGATCATCCCTTTGTATCTGAGCGGGTACCTGTTATGCTGCATCAGAGCAATTAAAGCTATCTAAAGAGACGGGATGGCGGTTAAAAATACTCTCGTGTACAAAAATCACAACTCCCTTAATATTAATTACATCAGAAATAAATTCTCGCATGACGTTACGCAGATTGTTTCGAACTGCACGTTGTTTACATAAACTTTTCTCGTTAAGGTAGAGGACCCGTTATGACAATCGACAATTTCTATTTGTTTACGTATTCTCAATTTGCGATTTCGGCACTCGCCGGTATAATAAAATGAGCCGCGCCATGAGAAAACCAACATAGTGCGTTTGCGACCAGCATGCATCCAGACCAGCCTGCGCATCCGCGCAGTCTGGTCAGCATCCATGCGGTTCGCTTTCAAAGCCTATTGCAATTAGAGGAATGGTTTTCTCATGGCGTGGCTTAAATATAAAAATAATTTTGTTTTGTGGTCAATGGATGCCGAAACCGCACGCGAAGGATACGTAACTGCACGGAAATTGCCGATTGTGATTTAGGGACCTGAGAATAAGTATATGCTGCACAACGTTCATACCTTACAGGGGAATAAAGCAGGACGTGTATCGTGTCCCAAAGTAAATGTTTCCTCCAGTTCGTTATGTAGTTTTGTGACGTATGAACGATTGATGCTGAAACTTCACAATGACACTGACGGACAGTGATGCGAAAATACCAGCAGTTCTTTCGTTCACTGTATAAGAGTAAATCTGGCGGCATGTCCCATTTAACGTTCTGAGCCGCCCGGAGCCTGTCGTTGTAATTCTTTGGCTCTTCATGACGAAGAAATGTGTTATTGTTTACACAATATTTAATACCAATCATTTTTTCAGCGAAAGATTGTTATTATTTGATACTGTTAGTTTTTTTTTTCGGAATTACTGAACGCTTATGAATAATCTATCCAATGACGTACTATTATAACATCAGAAAAAAATTCGATGTCTGTTTTATATTTCGCATTAGAAGAGCTTACTCGTATAGATTTCATTATATCTAAATAAGATGAAAGTAATACAATACATATTGTCAGATGAATTGAAAAAAGGTTACTTTACATGGAAGAACTCGTCTGATTTCATTTGTTTCAGTATTCATGAACATGTCATAATGCTACAATTCTAATAGTACGGTTAAGCATAGTAACGTGTCCGTGTCGCATCCGCTACCTTCCAGTTAATCTATTTAGCAAATTTACAATGTAACCTTCTGAGTATATTTTTGTTTATTGGTAAATAAACTTCTTAGAATGTTTTAATAGTGTCGTTTTTCCTCATGTATTATGCTGTCTGTCCTCGTGAGCACATCTAAATTCTAAATAAAACTGATGGCTTTATCAAACTGGCCATTTTGCAGCTCAAAACTTATGTCTATGGCGTCTAAGCTGTCTGTACTGAACTCAGATATAGACGTCAATTTACTAAAAAAAAACCATAAAATCTGTGTTTTCTATTTTCAAACTGATTAGAATATAAGTTAGACGGTTTACATACATGTTTTAATTTGTCATTTACATTTCTTTTAGTGATATAAATTGAAAATAATGGTGTTATATTGCAAATGTGTGCTTGTCATTGCAAGACTGTACTGGTAATAAAATTTTAAAATGTTAGAAAATTAAAATTTAATTTCATCGATGAAATGTAGATTAAGCAAATAAATTTTCAATTTAAACGCCGTATTAAGTGTTTAATTTTACTGAAATGTTGACATTGGTTTGGTTCGAGCATGACGACGTGATGTTCAGTTTATATGACATAAGTAAAGATCTGATGAATTTACATAGCAAGTCAAGAGATGGCTTTATGTTATAAAATTTCAATGTTTGCAGAACACTCAGCAGGGAAATAATTTAACATTAGCACCCATAGGATTTCAATTGATTGTAGTTAAAGTCACACAAATGGATTTGAATTCATAATGCCATAAACGCCGATGATATTGTTTTATCAATAAGATCGAGTCATTGTGGCTGAAATTGAAAAGATTGCCCGTGTTTGCTCAGATTTAATTACCGTATTCCATTAAACAATAATGTCAATGTTTACCTTTTCTAATACAGAAAATTACATTACAATCGACCCGGTTGATATGGGAAAAATCTCAAGAAGTGCTTGTATTATTTTTTTTTGACCTATACTTTTGATATGTTTTAAGTAAATCATAAACACAAATGACAGTTATAGATTTATTGAAAACAATCAAATTTCTGTAAAAAAATGACAACTGCTCAAACACAAAGATTTTACATATAAATTATATGTACACTTATTTACATACTACAAACAGAATAAAATGTTCATTTAAAAAAACAAAAAAACAATATAATCGCTATGCTTTTGATTGATCATCTAGTCATCAATAAACTAGATCACAACTGATTATATACCCGTTTCAGTCTTATCACCGATCTACTCATTCTTCAATCATAAACAATCATATACATTTACAGCCAGTCAAAATGGAAGATTCTCAGTGAGAAATACAAGTTATAGGTAATAGGCCTATACAGTAATATATGTAAAAGTCCCTCCATTTACCCACAATATAATGTTTTATGAAAAGAATTCGCACAAACTGATTACTTATCGGGTGATTTTCCCTGCATTTTTTTTGTCATATAGATAACCCGTTTTCATTTGCATGCACGTACAAATTTAACATTTATAGTTCTTACTCGTTGTAAATTCCAAAAACGGAGGCTGTGCAGAAAAGTGAAGGTGTTTCGAAGGTGTATGTTGCAAAGTTGTCCAACTTCTTGTCCCAGGCACATCTGCTAGCAACGACCGTGCTCTGGTCTTTTCTCTCGCCGATATGCACAACGGCAACAATTTTATATCTGTCATATTTTAGTTTTTTGATTCCATCTTTGATTTCATCACTTAGGAGTTTACACATATTGGAGCAAAATTTAGGGTGGTATTTAAACCCTTTCATTCTCTGATCAATAATCGATTTGATAACGTTTCCGGCTTCCTCGGGATTGAATTTATTTTTCGGTTCCATTCGGTAGGTCGGTTCCCGCTGAACTTGAATAGAAGTTGAATGACGCGAAGATCCATATAAGCTTCCAGAGCGATGGTATTTGTTTCTGAGATTTCTAGTGAAACGTTTCGCAGCAAGAAGACCCAACAGACTCGGTCCGCGTCCAGTTTGTCCAAGAACTGGTTTTGTCGTCTGCGGATGTTGCTGTGGTAATGGTGTTGGATTTTTCGACTCTCGTGGTGACGTCACTGTTATTTGTCGAGCGCTTGATGTTGAACTTTCCTGGCTTATAGAAGCCTCACGAAGTCTTTTTAACATTTTGATGCTTTATAAAATGTATCTCCAATCAAATGTTATTTTTCCAAAAAAAAAAAATCCTTCGAAAAACTCAGAATTGATAATCTACTCTTGGTTCGTATAATCCGTGATACATACAAGTTAGTTTATCCCTATTTATTACCCACACGTCTATCTGTTCATAACCGAGATGCTCCGAATGTAGCAACGAAGAGAAAAGCGGCTTTATGCTGGGGTATTTTTATAAAATAATCAATGGCATTTTATTTCAAAATGCCGCGTTGGTCTGTCTTCAGGAATAAATAACTGTTGACTCCGATAAACCACTTTAAATTATTATAGATATGTCACTTCAATTTAGGTCCACATCTAAATTGTTCTATTTACAAAAGTAAAATAATAAGAGTGTAAATCAAAGAGACCTTGTCAGTTTTAAGTGTCCCGTAGATAAGCGGGTCAAGTAAAGTACTGTTGTCCAGCAGCACGTAACTGATACTATATTGATTAGTAACACTGATAGACTTCACTAAAATAATTTCGTAAAATCCATATAAAGCACTTATGATACGTCAACAATCTTCGAAATAATATGGACTGACGGTTGATGTTGCACAAGACATATCAAAATGACTTTTAATATCATTGCTAGTATAATTTCTTATTGGAAAATTCTGACATTATTTACACTATTCCTTTTAAGTTACCTTTTGATATAAAGAACACACACGTTCTTCATTTGTTTATGCTGCAGTTTGAAAAAGATACATGAAATTTAATATCTACGACAGGGCGTGGATTTATTTGCTTACAATGATTCAAAAAATCGTTTTTTATTTCTAAAGACTAAATCACGTTACGTTAGGGTTATTTCATATTCAAAACGGTTGGATTTTCAGCTAGTTTATGTTCCAAGCATGTTTTTGAAATTATTATCCCCACAGATTATCCTTTTACGATGGAAATGGTTTCCCGTCAGACTGCAATGTGCACATAAAAATCCCCCTGAATGCTGTTATGGAACAATTCCCCGTCGGATGACCACCATGATTTTTTTCTTGAGATAACAGTTCAGTATGGGATAATCCCTCAGTCTACGGTCTTGAAATACTGACCCCTTAGTTATGATGGAACTACCCCCAAAGGTTGTAATCATTGAAAATCACGCCCACCCCAACCCTTGTGATTTTCACATCATAATAAACAAGTACAGTAATAACTATCGAAAGATTACAACCACGCAGACGACAATCATCCTTTCAGATCACATAAATGGAACATTACAGTATTCAGATTTTACAATAATTGAACTATTTTCCCCTAAGATCACAATTCTAGACGAAATTCCCGTAAAACAATTAGGAAACCATTTTCTCTAACCGATTTCAATGGTGCAATTTTAAAACGGATCACATACTATTAAAAAACAGTGAATATTACAAATATAATATACGTTATGTTTCAATAAACTACAGGGGAAAAAAATGAAATAATATAGTGACAATTTTCCCACATATTACATGTAACAGGTTACAATGGAACCATTCCCCACATTATGAAATAATAAAATCATTTGCACCGTTTGTCAGTATAACTTTACACGTTTTTCTCGAAAACTTTTCCTCTAAAACACATGTAATATCGGAAACGTACTGTCAATATTTTACGTGGTCTGATCGATTTCTTAATTACCATCACCGAGTAACAAGTGCGTGAGAAAAGATCGATTATAGTAATGCTCCCTGAATACAGTTACCTTCAAAACTTTGTTTTTAGACATCGCTAGATTCTCAATGTAATGTATGATTGGTAGAGCTACTCAGGCTCCTTTTGGGGAGTCTGCGTTCTTCGTACGTGGCTATTCTTACTGGAACTTCGTCCGTGTTTTCGTGTACACAATAGTACTGAGCCATTTGGTGGCTGTAAAAAGAACCATCTGTTATAGTTTCACCTTTTAGGGATAATTTACTAGGGTCCAAGTCCATTATAATTATTGTAGGGTTTGCTTGTAGGGCCCCTGCGATATTACAAAAATTGTTGTTATACCAAACCTTCCTGCTTGATGACTTTTTTTTATATACCTAAACATCACTTTAAACAGTTTACAAAATTAATTAGTTCATATAAATGGAATAAAGTAGGGACTAACTTAACGAGTTATAGGAGTTTGTAAATTAATACTTTCTCATTTACTGTTTCACTCTGAATTTTCTGTGCGTCTTTCTAAAAAGAATAACGTACATTTTAAGATGTGCGCCACCTATCAGTCTTTCATAGTCCTAGCGCTAATTTTATAAATACCATGCGAAATAGTTTCTCACTTTTAAATTTAACAATCGTAAGGAAATCCTTATGCTAGATTAAAATAAAAATTTCCCGCAAATATATCTATATTCCCCTCTATTTATAAGTGGAAAATGTGTTCCTTTGCTTGTTTTGCAATTGCTGTCTTACATAAAAATGTCAGTCACATCCATCATACATTTGATGAAGGGTTTCATTTTCTTGGAACGAAGCTGATCTTGCTGGATCTTTATCAACACCATGCAACGAAGAAATATTTTAGGACCCCGTTAGCTATAGCGTGAAGTGTATTTGTCGCCGAGGAGTTTCTATCGAAAGAGAAACTATTTTTATTGTTTCATTATACACCGATTTACAGTAACACATGCATACTTCAGGTTTTTATTATATCTAATCAGTAGAAAATCAAATCAGCATTTTTTTCTAATCTTAAAAGACATAATTTAAAGTACAATCATTATCATATTTTCTTTGGCGTCTTGGTGTTTATGGTAAAATAGTTTTAAGTGTTAGAACTTGAATGTTTTATTGAATGTGAGGGAAGGAAAGTAAACACTTCAATGATACATGTCAATATTTACAATAAATAATATTGAACGTTTATAAAAAGCAATTCATGTTGTTTTTATAAGCACTTATAGGACCAGCAAGATTTGTTTGGTTCCTGCTCTATGTGAAATCTTTGTACAATGAACGCTGTTCTTCTTAACTTCGTTACGAAAATGATAGACAGCCTGTAAGCTACTGTTCCTAATACACAAGCCATGGTCTACTGAACTACATAGACAGCCCAATGGGCTACTGAAGTTAACATACATACGTGGGTTACTGAACCTTATAAACAGCACGTGGTATACTGAACCTAATAGACAGTCCGTGGGCTATTGAACCTGATAGACAGCCAATGAGATACTGAACTTAGTCCGTGGACCACTGACCCTAACAGACAGCCCGTCGACCACTGAACCTGATAGGCAGTCCGTGGGCTACTAAACCTAATAGACAGGCCGTGGGCTACTGAACCTAATAGACAGTCCATGGGCTACCGAACCTAACAGACAGTCGGTCACTACTGATCATAATAGACAGCCCGTAGGCTACTGAACCTAACAGACAGCCTGTGGGCTACTGCACCCTAAAAGGCAATACGTAGACCACTGAACCTAATAGACATCACGTGGACCACCGAACCTAATAACGACATGTTGGCTACTTAAACTAATAGACGGCCAGTAGTCTACTGAATCTTATAGACACCCCATGGGCTGCTGAACATGATAGACAGCATGTGGGCTAATAGACAGCCCTAGGGCTATTGAACCTAACAGGCAGACCGTGGACCAATGAACCTAATAGCCCGTGGACCAATGATCCTAATAGACAGCCCGTGGACTACTGAACCTAACAGACAGTCCTTGGGCTATTGAACCTAATAGACAACCCATAGAATATTGAACCTGATAGACAGTCCATGGGATACTGAACCTAAGAGACAGCCAGCGCACCAATGAACCTAAAAGACAACCCGTGGACCACTTTACCTAATAGACAGTCCGTGCACCATTGAACCAAATATAGACAGCCCGCGGGCTACTGAACCAGATAGACAGTCCGTGAGGTATTGGACCTAATAGACAACGAATACAATACTGTATCTGATAGACAGCCCGTGCACCAATTAACCTAATAGACAGCGTGTGCACCAATTAACCTAATAGACAGCCCTTGGACCAGTGAACCTTATAGACAGCCCGCGGGCTACTAAACCAAATAGACAGCACTTCGGCTACTGAACGTAAGAGAAAGCCTGTGGGCTACTGAACCTAATAGACAGCATGTGGACCACTGAACATAGTCAGTCTGTGGGCCTCTGAACCTAATTGACAGCCCTTGGGCTACTGAACCTATCAGACACCCTGTTGGCCACTAAACCTAATAGACAGCGTGTGCACCACTGAACCTAATAGACAGCACCTGGACCACTGAACTTAATAAACAGCCAGTGGGCCTCTGAACCTAATAGACAGCCCGTGGGCTACTGAACCTAATAGGCAGCACGTGGGCTATTGAACCTAATAGACAGCACTTGGGCTACTGAACCTGATAGACAGCCTGTGGGTTGCCAAAGTTCAATAGACAGCCTGCGGGCGACTGAGCCTAATAAAAAGTCGGTGGGCTACTGAACCTAATGGAGAGCCAAAGGGCTACTGAACGTAATAGACATAGACAGCCCGTGGGCCTCTGAACCTAATCAGCCCGTGGGATACTAAATCAACAGACAACCTGTGGGCTGCTGAAACTAACAGACAGCTCGTGCACCACTGAACCTAAAAGACAGCTGGCGGACCACTGAACCAGGTAGACAGCCTTTGGGCCTCTGAACTCAATAGACAACACGTGTATGGCAAGCCAATTGTCCAATAATTACGTGAACCCCGGTTCATGGTCGAAAAACTAGGATTAACGATCCATAAACTAGGTTTTTCGAACGTAAAACTAAGTTTTTCAAATACTAACCTATATTTTCGAGTGAAAACATCAGATACCGGGCGTAAACCATAGTTTACGCTCGTGAACCCAGGTTTACGTTCGATAAACTAGGTTTCTCGATTGAACTATGAATTTCGGTCGTTATCCTATGTTTACGACCGTAAACTTGGGTTTACGAACGTGAACTTGGGTTTACGAGCGTGAATTATGGTTTACGACGTTATACTATGTTTTTGCTCGAAAAAATAGATTAGTATTTGAAAAACCTGGTTTATCGAACGTAAACCTAAGTTCATGTTCGTAAACATAGGTTCACGCTCGAAAATATAGGTTCAAGTCCGTAAACTATGGTTCACGGTCGTAAACATAGCTTCACGTCCGTAAACATAGGTTCATGGCCGTAAACCCATGTTCACGCCTGAAATTCATTGTTGATTCTATAATCCTTATATATCGACCGTAAACCATGGTTTACGTTTGATAAACTCCCTTACAGAAGCAAGCCTCTGTGGCGTACATGCTGCGTATTTGCTGTGTATATGCCGCGAACACAGTAGTACGCCAGAGGAGTACATTTGACATACACCGCATGCCGCGTACATGCCGCGTACTATTTCGACGAGTACACAGCATGTACGCAGGAGGTCACTAGTACACTTCAAGTACGCAGCACAGACTCTGAAAATTTAAGGAGTACACTGCATGTACGCAGGAGGGACTTGTACAAGAAAATAGTACACTGCATGTACACCGCAGATACTTCGAAATTTGTGCAGTACACTTCATATACGCAGGAAAGACTTGTACAATTTCTTTTGGCATTTATACTTAGTTTTTTTTTATAAGTTAAAGTCTGAAGTAAATTTCATATACGCGGGAGGGACTTGTTCATTTTCTTTTGGTGTTTATACTTTGAATTTTTTTAGGTAAACTCGGAAGTACACTTCATGCAGGAAGGATTTGTAGCATAGAATAGTTCAGATTACCGGTATTCTGAACAATGAAAATTGGCCAAACTATTTGCAATGTTCATTTGTGAAGCTTACATCTTAGTGATTTCTGAGCTGCACCTTGCATGCAGTGTAAAAATATATTCTTTTTCATTTTGAATTAATCCTGGAGCTTTCTAACTTGGATAATTGAAAAGCCTTATTTGACCTTCGTTGCATTACATTTTGTAATACATGTACATGAAATAATTACCAAGATAATGCCTCAACAGCGCCCGAATGAGAAGAATTAATAGCTCTCACTGTTATTTGAATACTCTTAAGCAAAACACCATTCTATCATGTTTTATAAAGGCTTTAATACTCATTATGTTAACTCATTAAGGCCTCACCAAATTAAAAAGTTGTTCATCGGATTTGCCGCTCGTATATTTTCAGAACATTTTTGGCTAATTGCGCTTGCCCCATTGGAAAAAATCAATTCAAATTTTTTTGGCGCGGTACTTTTTACGGACATAAAAATGTATAAATGCTTATATAATTCCAGTCCTAGATTGTTCTCAGATAGATTTTAATCAAAATAAATACATACTACGCACACATCGTCTATAATAAATCATAACACTTATATTTAGTTGCATTAAAGTTGTTTCCCCTTGATGCAGTTACGCCATTTTCTTCAAATGTTTACCAAATTACATGCTACAAAAATTGATTTATTTCATTGAAAAGTGGATGAAGAAAAGCATACTAATTTATTTGATAACATCAATCTACATTATTTTGGTAAGGGTAAATACTTATTGATGCATGTCACTTATCTTTTTTCTGGTTTTTTTCTGTCCAAATGTTCAGCATTTGCATACGAAAGTTGGTGGGGTAAGGAATTTACATTATCACAGCAGTTTCGCCACAAGAGTACACAGCATGTATGCAGCAGGAGTACACAGCATGTACGCCGCAGGACTTAGGCCAGGAGTACACAGCATGTACGCCGCAGGAGTACACAGCATGTACGCCGCAGGAGTACACAGCATGTACGCCACAGGAGTACACAGCATGTACGCCGCAGGGGTAGTACACCACAGGCTCATTTGCATGTGAAAAGTGTATATGCCGCGTACATGCTGCGTACTGTTTCCCGCATACTAAATTCCTCCAGCGTACATCCTGTGTACTATGTAGTCCACAGCATGTACGCAGCAAGTAGTACGCGGCAGAGCTCATTTGCATGTCAAAAGTGTACTACAAACGTACTATCGGTGTATGTGCGGTGTATATCCTGCGTACTGTTCAAAGCCCTTGATTTCAGTACACATCATGTACGCATCATATACACTGTATGTACACAGCAAGAGTACGCAGCAGGCCTTTTTCTTCTGTAAGGGCTAGGTTTCTCGATTGAATTATGAGTTTCGGTCGTTATCCTATGTTTACGATCGTTATCCTATGTTTACGCTCGTAAAGCCTGGTTCACGCTCGTAAACCATAGTTTACGAACGTGAACCTATGTTTACGACAGTGAACTGGGGTTTACAATCGTGAACCTATATTAACGAGCGTGAACTATAATTCACGGCGTTATCCTATGTTTTCGCTCGAAAATATAGGTTAGTATTCAAAAAACCTTGTTTTACATTCGAAAAACCTTGTTTATCGATCGTTAATCCTAGTTTTTCGACCGTGAACTAGGGTTCACGTAATTATTGGACAATTGGCTTGCCATACACGTGGGCTACTGAACCAAATAGACAACCTGGGGGCTACTGAACCTATGAAACAGCGCGTGGACCACCGAACCTAATAGATAGCACGTGGGCTGCTGAACCTATTGGAATGTTCGTGAGCTACTGAACCTAATAGACAGGCCGTGGGCTACTGAACCTAACAGACAGGCCGTGGGCTACTGAACCTAACAGACAGGCCGTGGGCTACTGAACCTAACAGACAGGCCGTGGGCTACTGAACCTAAGAGACAGGCCGTGGGCTACTGAACCTAACAGACAGGCCGTGAGCTACTGAACCTAAGAGACAGGCCGTGAGCTACTGAACCTAACAGACAGGCCGTGGGCTACTGAACCTAAGAGACAGGCCGTGGGCTACTGAACCTAAGAGACAGGCCGTGGGCTACTGAACCTAAGAGACAGGCCGTGGGCTACTGAACCTAAGAGACAGGCCGTGGGCTACTGAACCTAAGAGACAGCCCGTGGGCTACTGAACCTAACAGACAGGCCGTGGGCTACTGAACCTAAGAGACAGCCCGTGGGCTACTGAACCTAACAGACAGCCCGTGGGCTACTGAACCTAAGAGACAGCCCGTGGGCTACTGAACCTAACAGACAGCCCGTGGGCTACTGAACCTAACAGACAGGCCGTGGGCTACTGAACCTAACAGACAGCCCGTCATGCCGTGAATTCCCAGTCAAAATTACCACTTTAGATTTTCGCAGTAGAGAACTGTGGCAAGTCTATATCTGCATGTAGTTTTCGTGTGGCTATCGGTGTGTAACATTAACGTATTGCATTGACCGTTAATTGTAGGCTCTAGCATTTATTTTTATCCATCGGTATTTAACAAGTTAGAAGAGTTAAAGACCCACCAATACCTAGTGGTCTACTTTTCCTCCCACATCAACTTTGTGCAAATAATTCTGGTAATACTGGTATCATACAACTATTCTACAAGATGACAGGTGGACAAGCTCAGTCCGGTTTTCATAACTTCATCTGCAAACTTACTCAGTCATTCTCTTCTCAGTATAGTTTTATAAAAAATAAAATAATAACTATCTTACACTGTATATAGAAACAAAGTGTGATCTAAACTCACCTTAATACATGAAGTACCGTGCATACTACTACATTAATTGAATAATATATTTAGTAATACATTGTCTTAGCCTTATATCTGTTACTGTCAAACTGTAGTTAGACACTTGTTATTTCTCATTTCTCCATACAAAAATGTATAATTACAATTATGGAACAATCTGACTGAAATACTTGATCTTCTAAACCAAGATCAGAGAAGGACCCATTCTTAATCGTGTTCTGTATATGTTTGATTTTCCAGAATTGCTATTTTATTTTCGCAATTCTATTTTTTTTATTTTAACCAATCAGACGACTTGTTCGAATGTCAAGATTAAGAAAAAAATGTGTAGGTTGTCAGGGACTCGAATTCGGGACCAGTCGCTTACAGAGCAAGTGCTCTACCGACAGAGCTAACGGTTTACCGACAGAGCTAACCGGCTGACACTTTACGTCATAAAAATGTAACTATCAAAAACCCAGTCTAAATATAGATTTTGTATTCTTACAAATTGTTGTAAGTAAGTAAAAATGTGTAGGCTGTCAGGGACTCGAATTCGGGACCAGTCGCTTACAGATTTTTTATTCTTACAAAATGTTGTAAGTAAGCCTTCTGCCTGGCTAACGGAATGGTCGTCAGAACGAGGCTATCAATAGCACGTCTTCAGTTCCGAAGTATAGCGTAATAGGAGATGTACTTTAATAGGAGATGTACTTTAGTCAGACAACATTATGGAAATACAAAAGGTTACAGTTAGTTAGTGGTGTGTCTTTAAGGTAACATGACAATAGCCACTACTGACCTTGACATTTTAAAATGATAAGTACAAATATATGTAACTCTCAAAGTTAGAATTGAAGCTCAAACAAGAGATGGCACTATTAGTGACAAACGCCCCCGAGGTTTGTCCAAGAATGCTACAGTTCGATGCGCAAAATATGCCAGAATAGTTAAGTTATGACTAATTTTTCGACAAGAGAAAAAAATTCTCCGAAGGTAACCTTGACGTTAGAGCTAGGGTCTGGGTCTTGAACATGACACACTAACTCATCATAGGGAAAATTGTGACAAGTAATGTTTGATGAATGGCAGAGTTATTGACTGGACAAGAAACATAAATGTTAGCTTTTAATCTAAGTTTGACTTTGACTTTGAAACTAGAGATTTTGGACTTGCGCCTGACACCTTATTTTAATATAGGGAACGTTTATGCCATGTAATTTTAAAATGTCTTCACCGACGGAATAGGTATGGAACTGACAAGAAACTGACAAGAAACACACCATGTAAACCGTAACCTCTAAATGTGACAGCGATCGTGGAGCTAGCGTCTGGTTGTTATGCACGACACGTTTTCTCGTTATCGGGAATATTTTTAATGTTTTCATTTTCATTCTCATATTTTTGTTTCTTTCTTTGGTGGTTTGTATTTGTATGTTTGCCTTTATATAAAACAACAGTATGTTTATTATTTGCCTGGCGTAAATGCATGTATTTAGTCAATATCATCTTTGATATAATGGTAAACTTTTCTGATCCGCCATATCGGCTTATGATACTTCTCTTTTGTGTTGTCACATAGTTCATGAAGGCATCTAAATGTTTACGAGAAAAAAAAAATAATGTCGATGGTGAGATTCGAACCCACACGGTAAAAGATCTGTTTAACATGGACAGTATGCTTTACCACTGAGCTAATTTGCAATTGGTACAAAATCTTAAAATATTTAGATTGTAACATGATTAATGACAGAGTTACGAATCGGATATGAAACAGACCCTCTTAACCTTTCACTTGACTTCTAAGTGTAAACTTGATCTTGGAGCTAGGGGTCTGGGTCTTGCGCGTAACACATTGCCTCCTTATGGTAAACATTTATGCCAAGTTGTTTCAAAACCCACTCATGGATAACAGAGTTATATATCGGACATGTAAAGATCTATTATGATATGATTTCTAAATATGACACTGACCTTTGAGCAAGGGATCTGGGTCTTGCGCGTGACACATTGTCTGATTATAGTTACCATTTATGCCAAGATATTTCAAAATCTCTCCATGGATAGCAGAAATATGGATCGGACACAAAATAACCCTGTTTAACACCTTGACCTTGGAGCTAGGGTTCTCATTTTGATAAACATTTATGCTAAGTACTTTTAAAACCTCTTGATGAATGGCAAAGTTACGATCCGGACACAAAACAGATTGTTTGACTTCTAAGTGTGACCTTGACAGTGTAGAAAGGGGTCTGAGTGTTACACATGAAACGTCGTCTCATAAAGGTTAATATATTTATGCCAAACTATTTCAAAATTCCTTCATGGATGACATGAATTACAGCCCGGACAAGAATTTACAAAGTTACGTCGGCATTAAAATCAAAGAACATACTGTAGTGTAAATAAAAAGGTTATTTGCTGAAACATCTTTAAATGATGTAAGGATGTTATCATTAAATAAAATCCTAAATTAATCTAATGTTTTTGTTTTATTTATTTGTTTTCTTGAAATAGATATCATGTGATATATACTTAATCACTTAATAACAACATAATATATTAGGCCCTAACAAAATCTGAAAAATAGATCCCTCAAAAGCAGTGAGGACAAAACAAATAGTAAATATTGCAGACTCGATTTGTCTGATAGTTGGTTTAATTTGTACGCAAGTTAGCAGTGTACATGTATTTAGATAATTTACAATTATGCTTTGCACGGAATGAATTTGCAACCATGCTTTGCACGGAATGTCATGGATCAGAGGGATAGACTGGCTATATTCATCACTAAAACCCAGCAAACTGTATGAAATCTAAAGTGGTAGGATATTCATGGCATGTGGAATACTGAACCTAATAGACAGGCCGTGGGCTATCGGACCTAACAGACAGTCGGTCACTACTGTTCATAATAGACACCCGTAGGCTGCTGAACCTGACAGACGGCCCGCAACTCGCACAAGTGGTTAATGAGATACTAGTACACCACAATAATATAAGAATAGTTAATGTCACCGATGTCATAACAAAATGCAGACTTCTTTTACATGGGAATAAGATAAAAGGTATGTATGGGTTACATTTTTTGTTTATCATTTTTAAATTGATACTTGAGATTGTAGCATTTACTAGACTTCAAATAAATATTGCAACAAAATGCACCTTCCCCATTCGCGGAGTCATAGTCATCATTGTACAATCATATGAGGATGCTCGCAGATTTTGTTGAATTCCGTGTGGTAGTTAAGGAAAGACTAATTATATATCAGGTGAAAAAGTCTCATTGAACCCAGGGAGAGTGTTATTGCTTTCGTACGAGCATATTTTCAATAGAACCGGCTTTCTAAATGTAAGGATAATACATACACTTTACAAATCTTCTAATGCAATTCTTGTCATTATTTTGGAATAACATATTCATTTTCTTATACATGATTCTGACAAAAATGAGTAAATTGTGTGTGTTTCGGTTTTATAGCTAGTAAAATTTACGTAAGAAAGAACACAAATGGCTAGACTTTCTGATGACAGGGTGCTCAATCACCGGCTGAATTTGTGGGTCTTGTCATGGGCAGCACTTACTCAGTAGGAATGTTCTAACTCTTCCTTAATTAAGTTAAAAAATATCAGTTAAAATTCGGAAGGGTATATGGTAACCATCTAATAGCGAACATTCTGTGTAATTCAAGAAAAGTATTTTTCACTAAAATCATTTTTCCACATCGCCAACTAAACGGATCTTGATATCAAATTATGGTAGTATTCCATAGTAGTAACAAAACAATCGTAGTTTTGTATTACTTCTGTTAGCGAAAGATTGTATAATATATAGACAAACAGAGGATGCATGGTGTTACGCCTACCAGGTTGCACCAGAACAGAAAGAAAATGTCATTGTACATTGTTATACCCAACATCTATATATAGTTTTAGAACCACGGTCAGTAACGGGGAAATATACTCACCTGTTACAATCTAGAACACGTGTTCGGTGGATGGATACTAAACATAATTCATTTTCCATCGTGCACCGCTCACATTCTCTCGATGTTTCTTATCGCAGGGACATCCCGCGTATAATGTATGTCTCGTGTATCGCAGGCGAATTCTCCATAATTTCCCATATCATTAAGATATATCTGTCAAATTGTAGACAGAAAGTCCAAATAACGATGTATTATCAAAAAATGAATTAAATATTTAACAGACAGATCAATTTCGAGAAATCGTCCTGAAACCCGTGACACTTTGCTCAGAAATCCGTTACCAAAGCTTGTCCGAAACAATTTGGCCGACACTCCTAAGCGTGGTATGCGTTCATAGACAAACTTGGATGTGGAAATCGTTTCACATACTACAAGCATACTAGATGTAGCAATTTCGCAACAGTTGTGCTCAACTAGCCCGAACAGTATAACTGATTTATTCTTGTGTTTACAGAATAACGATGTCTTTTCTGCTTTTATTGTACTCGTGCTGTGAAATTCGCTCGTTAAAAATGTGACAAATGAATGCCTACTTTTGTATTTTGAGACTTTTCAAAGTGAGCGGAGATCGTAAATTTTAACTATTTAAGAGACGGAATTGCTCTATTTGATTAGTATGTAGGTAAGTTCCATTTTAGGACGAAGAAGCTGCTAAAATAAACTAAAAATACCCACTACTTTATGATATTTAATTATTCACATAGAAATAGTTCAAAAGTTAGACAGTTAAGTATTTAGTAACAAGTCACTGAAACATTGTTTATAGTAAGACATAATGAAATTTAACATTTACATGTTAGCGGTTGTTGACAAGTATTCAGTCTTTTTCAACTTTAATACAAAGATTTTTCCCGTTATACATGCTCTGAAAACAACTCTCAAATGAATGCTACTTTGTAGAATGAAATTAATTTTGGCAACATTTCATTCCGGCAAACGCAGATTAGATCCTTTCAACAGAATGTCCCGGCTTCAAAGTCTATACAAAGAAGTCTTGGGCTCAGGTATTTTCTCTCCAAGAGGAGTACAAATTTAAAAAGTTCTAATTGTCGTTGTTTGTAGCGTTGATGGTCCTCGATATGTATTTCACACAGTGGCCTCGTATCTAATTTAACAAGTCCTTTAGCACGTTTTATTAATTATGGCCTATTTCCTGGCACATGTGCACCCCTATCTCTTCAATAAACCCTCAATTCACGCACTGAATGTTTGTCAAAGTCAATCGATTCATCAATTCTTTTGCTCATCGCCATTTTCTGGTATTATTTGCTCACCGGAAGTAGCTTTTATCAATAACGACAACTCACGCAAGGGAAGTAACAACCTTATTGAACAGTGTAGGAAACGAAGACCGGTTTGTTGGACCCTATAGGTCTACGTCAGTAAACAGTGACTTTTATACACCAAAATATCAGTCGGGGACTGTAAAATATTAATACGAAAGTCAATTTGGTAAAAATGGTCAGAGTCTCCGGAAATCCAAGATGGCGGCCAACATTGCCGCCGATTTTGAGACAATGGTTTAATATATACCTTTCATTGACATCTCTCACAGAATTAAAGATAGAAGTGCCAATCTTCTTTTTTGTACATTGTCACTATATGCCCTTTACTTATATATATATATATATATATATATATAAACATATTAGTTATAGTACTAAGATCAAGCTCAAATTCAATGTCAAACTTATTTTTTGGGAAAATATCCGATTGTGATCTAGGTATTTTCTTTTTTATGCGAAAGCTACCATGCTAAATGTGAGAAAATTTACACTGAAATGTAGACTAAGGTATGCTGTTTACAAAATAAATATATTAGTAATGTGCAAATTTTAGTTTCTGTGGAGGTATCCTAGATGGCGGACTACATGTATGTAGTAAAAAATAACCAATTTTTTACCAATTGCTCTGGAGTAACACCATCTTAGTACTTATCATAAATCATATGTAATCATTTTTTAAGAAAGCAAATGATTATTCTACAGTAACTGCGTTTGTTAAAAAAGAAACGTTTTAATTAATCACGCCTTGAATGGTTTCGTATTATCTAGTAGAACTAGAACGTCTTTCTTATGAAGTTAACCAAGTCAATTGGTTACTTCCCTTTGATACGCCATTTGTAAGTCGTCTGCATTTCCAATGTCATCTCAGCATGTTGAGAGAAAACGACGGTTTCAGAAGACAGCACGTCGGTTTATTGAAGTGTTATTGAGCCAATAATATGAAATAAGGCAAAGCCTCAAAGCGAGCTCAAAGAAATCGGATTTAGCTAAAAATATTATGCATCATTTATTTGTCACACAGAAACTATTCCCTACTCACAAGAATTCAGGAGAACCCATTCACTTGAAAAAGTCTACATTTAGTGTCACCATACCTGTAACAGTGAATATCATACGTTGCAAAAATTATGGGAAGCCGGTGTCACGGTGACGTCATAAGGCTATATACCAATAAAAGAAATTGTTCTTTGTTTCATATAAAATTCAGCTACTTCAGACCAATTTTGTTACAGTTTCTAGATTTTCACTCCGTCGTAGACCTATTTTCCACAAGATACCCATACATTTGCTTCAAGAAAACGAAAAGAAAAAGGGGTGTTGAATAGTATGCAGTGAAATGCAAGTCAACTGAAGTCAGGTACCCTCATATTGCCGCATTTCAGAAAGCGGTCCGCAGAATAAACGCTCTACTTTCGTTTTCATGTAAACAACTCGAAAACATGCGAGTTTTAGCATGAAACGTGTCCTATTTTATGTAAAATTCATTCCACGAGTGAAATAATGCCCATTTGGCCCCCGATTTACGCGCAAATGCGCGACGGAAGCACATTTTGGACCGAATTACTGCATTATAACCTATAAGAGATATCTTTTTATCAAATTTCATAACATTTTCATCTCTGTTTTCAAGAAAGATGTAATACCGAACATGTTAACAAGTTTCATTGTGAAAATTCGAGATTTTAGAGAAATATAGACATTTAAGTGAGGCCACCCCCTACCCATTTTCTGGGCTTAATTTAGGCTCTATGGTCGCTTCATTGTAAATTTTGGTAAAGGTTTCACCTGTATGCATTATTTTTCACTTTGATTCTGAAATATCATTCATTCCGTCATGAATATGACTGAAATGGACGCATTTTGTGCATTTTCACACATTCTGGAGACAAAATATCGGCCTTTCTAATGCAGAAATTGCTGCCGAAATAGGCGCATCTACTCAAAATATCTTCGAGCTCGCTATTACTAGCAGATAAATGACAATGTAAATTACCTATTTAACTTTTGTATCTTGTAGGTTTTATACCAGTTTCTGCATTTGAAATGTCGGGGTTCAGTGCAACATGGAATACAAAACTGACAAATCGGCGAATATATTGCTGTTAAGAATTCCATTGTGTATTTCTTAAATGTGATTTTAAACACGAAATGGAGCATTTTGCATTTGAATACGTTCATTTAGGACATTTCTGTGTCAGTTTTTTTTTTCAGAACTTTAGTAGTAGTCGGATATGCACTAATAACCGGACTAAGGAATTTCCCGCAAAATTAAGTAACTTAGAAGCCTTCACAGTACATCATCATCTAATACTTGCCATTTTATATATTTTCAGTCTGTGTTGGACACTTGCGACCCACATTGTTTGCTTAAAAAACCAAAGATTCAAGATTCTGGTGATGCAACACTTATTTTGAACTTTTCTAAAGGTTCATTTTTAATATAAACTGTTGTTTTTAAACTTCAAATGTTCAATTACTCGATCATAATGGGAATAATGAATTGTTTAACTCTTATTGGACCATAACACTTTTGATTAACATAAAAATGATTGTAACTTTCAACATTACGTAACAGTAAAAAACTATTAATTTAAACTTGTCGAGGCATCAAGAACATACAACTTTAGTCACGTGCTAGTAAACATGTTGCTCACTGATGCATGTAATAATAATAATAATAATAATCATAATAATAATTATAATTATTATTATTATTATTATTATATAAATGATAATAATACCAAGATCACTTTATTCTTGAATTTAAACCCTTTTTTATTCAAACGAATGGCATTATATCTAACTGTATTTTTTCGGGTAGTGCAGTGGCTGACGAACCAAAGACTATGGTCTTCTTTCGGATATGAACATGGACTATCGTTTGACAGCTATTGTGGACTGAATTGCAATTGTGTAACTAAAACAATACATTGCTATTTCATTATTATCTAAATGTATAAGATTTGTATTAAGCCAAATACCATCTTTTGTCAGGTAACAAGTCTGTTGCATCCATCCAGTAGAGGCGTGCATGTATACCGCCAATTTTCAGACAAGTCATCTGCAATTCCTGGTTGTCCCCTAGCTGACCATGAAGATCACCACAGTTGAGATAATTATGGAGACGAGCAAAATATGCAGCCATACAGATATAATATAAACGTTTATACTTAAGAAATATATTTCACTTTTACGATTTACGATTTGGAGTTCATGTGCGTAGTAATTTAATCACGAAGGTCGTAAGTCTGAGGGATTAAATAACAAGCATCTGAACGACAAATTGTGGTGTATATATGAAAAAGTGTATCACGAAAAAGTAAAATCTATTTCCATTTTAACTCGCCCGCTTAAATATAAGTAAGAAAAAAGAGAAAAAAACGTGCTGGATTATATTTTTGCGCATTAAATAATAAAAGAACGTCCTTTAACTTAAAAATTTCATGACATTCAAAGACGCAACTGAACACATGGACAAGAAATGTCTCACACTTGCCTGTGATTTGACAAGTCTTGTTACAGGTATTCCTTCACCGAAACATCTTGGACTTGCAGTTCATTTGTACAATGACTTGGCAGTAAACACCTTGTTGAATAATGTAGTGCATGGGCTACTCGATCTCATATTCAGAGTTACGCATGTTTCTCTCATCCGCTGCAAACAAAACCATCGAAACCCAGGGGGTTACTCCATCAGGTGGACTTGTACCGAATACTATAAATTTTACTCCCCGTGAACAAAGTGGAAAGCTAATAGTCACAGTCACCGATAACTGGGACCATAATGAGAGAACTGTAGATGGCAAGCGTACCACACATGCAATGACTAGTATACTGGTGCCGAGCAGGTCAGCCGAAGATGTGCCATTACCACGTCTTCCCAGGACAGGAAGTCGAACATCTGATAGCAAATCATTACCTGGTGGAAGTCTTTGAGGTATTGTACCATACAATAAACAATCTATCGACCAGGCCCATTGTTTGTTCATCCAGTTGCATTGGAAAAGATAAAGCCGGTAGTATCACAGTCGGTACAACAAGCAAAGTTGAAGGAATTGTTGTATGTGTTTGGACGCTGCACAGTGTTTTGCGAAGACTTATCAGAAAATCAAATCATTCCGCATTGGAACATATTTCAGTCAAGTACCAGTGGTTCTTACCATACTGTTTCCAACACTGCCTACAATCCCATAATAATGGCAACTCCAACTGACTACAATTAACACGGTATATACGACACTCCTTCACACAAAGGAAGTCGTGAATGCTTTAGGCCAATCATACGTTCCAGTTGTATTTGCCATGAGTCTTTAAGCAAGGCACTGGAAATTATTTGGGCCTGATGTGAGGAGCTTAAAGGCGTTATTCCAGCGGAGGGTGGTATGCATATGCTTATGTCCGTCTTTGCAAGGCTATGACACTTTGGAGATGCAGGTCTCAGACAACTGTTGACAGAGTCTGGTATGTACGCGCCTGCAACAGTTACAAATATTCTGACAGGAAAAGACTTCGACAGAAGACTAACAGCTTTCAAACGTGTTGATGAAGCATTAACTGTACGGTTCCTGAAGAATTTCGAGGCCTGGTGTGACGACAACTACAAAGACATGCACCAAGATGTATCTGCAATGTTTGCAAAGCAGTCAGACATACACAGAACATGAGATGGCGGAATTATATAACACTCTATCCAGTCATGTCACATGTCATATCTTTGACAGAAGAATTCCGGACAGATAGCAGAAAAATTCACCAACGTTCAAGCTTTGGGACGACTATCTGACAAAAGTCTCCATGCCTTTGAAACTGTTCGTTTTATCCACACGGTCTCCAAACTGGACAATACAGCAATATTCCAAATTACAGCTAATGCCTTTGCTCTTCGAAGCAAAATGGAACACGTATGCTAAATACATGACTGTTCAGCTGCTGCAGATGAACAGGTTACCTTCAGAGATTGAGGAAGGATTTCTTGATGGAACGTTTACCGCAGAGCTGTCAGGTGGAAAATTCAGCAACGTGTGGATAGACTACATATGAGAAGTAACCCAAAACAAAGAATTGAAAGGGACTGGTGGCATAGTAGGTCTTACATTAAGGGAAATTGCCTTAGTGAGATGGTTTTTGTCACGGCCATAAACTCGTACAAGAAAATTCCACTGGAACGAGTATTTTCTTTTGAGAACACAATGGTTCCATTGAGCATGTTTACAGATCAAGGAAAGATGCATAAATCTTAAAAATCTGACTTTATCTTTATGTCAAAACTTGAAGATCTTCTACCAGGTAACATAACAGCAATTGAAAATGCTGATACAGTCATGTTTGGCGGCATAGCATTAAGAGAGAGAGAGAGAGAGAGAGAGAGAGAGAGAGAGAGAGAGAGAGATGACTTTGCTATAAACAGTGAACTGCGAGTTCCTAAGGATTGGAAGCAATTTCTGTGTAGTGGCACAAATAAAGAACGCTTGGCAAAGTACTCTACAGGGTATAAGATAGAAAAGGCTTGCTGTCATCTGAATGCACATGAAATATTGATCATTAATGGTGGTAATGGTGAAAGTGAGTACAGACGATGATATAGAAATACAGGCCTTAAAGTCAAACCAATAAGAAGTTTATGATATTGCACGCCAAATATGCGGTAGACACATTAGTTGATTCTTCTGTCATACATTCAGACTCGCGATATTTTCATCACGAATTAGATACAATTTGTTTGAAGAAATACTTGAATGTATGTTGACAGCTGGAACCACTGTATTTCTGTGGCAAGGAAAGAAAACAGTGTGTTAACGGGTGCACATGTTTATTTAGAACGCTGTATTAATTGATGTGTTTACAGGCCATCATATATGGTACTAGCTTTAAGTGAAAACACAAATGAGCTTAGTTGCATTTTATATATTCGTGTTTTAATATATATACACATCGGAATATTTCAGTTTTGTATATGCACTGTAGAAACTGTTGTTTGTGGCAGTGACATCAAGTAATCTTGGACGCCATCTTGAATTTCTGGATTATCCGACCATTTTGATTGAAATGAAATTTTGTTTCTTATTCTGCAGACCCTGACGAACATTTTGGTATATAAATGTTACTGTTTACAGACAGACCAGTTGGCCCCCAAAATAAGCATGTGCTGGTTCATTTAATACATTAAAGGGAATTCCTATAGTTTTTTATGCGCATCTTTCTGCGCAGCCGACACTTTCTATGGAAAACTGAACTGAAGTCAACATTTGTTGAAACATGTTACAGACAATCTTAAATATGATGAATCTTGAATGAAATAACATTTTTGATAAGTTTTATCAGTAATCAAATGTTGATACTGGTTTATGTTTTATTGACAAGTATCATGCCTGACAGGTATCTTGCTGCTTTTGTGGTTGTGTTTTCACATCGCATTTTTAGTACAAAGACAGTGTTGTTCATATAATGTAAGATAATTGACTTAGTACTGATAAGACAATATCATCTTTCAGATTATTTAGTATTCAATTATAGAAAGAATTAAGAATTTTTAAAACTTTTTTAACTTTTAGCAGACATACATATAATCAATTTGGCCAGGTTCGCGCCATTTTCGTCCGAACAGGTGTTGTATTCTAGCGGCCTTAACATAAATTTTAGCCTGGTGACCCATACATTTTTAGCCATTTTTATGCTCACAATACAATTATCTATACACAAGAAAACAAGGAAAAAATTCTATGAAAGAGTTTTTTCAAAATTTAAAAAGATATTCTTCACTATGGGTATTTTTCATTGAAAAAAGTTCACAAAAGTAAATATGAAACAATTTTTTTTTTCATTTGTACCCACTATTGTAAGGATAGAGTATTACAAATATGACTATGATATAAAGTAAGTATATAATAAAACCTGTAAAAAGAAAAAAACCGTATTGTGCTGTCTTGATGTATATATAAAAAAGCAGAAAATTATGAAAATGTTGAAAAATTGCTGGCAGTTTCAGAAACAGTGGGTGTGTTCAAAACAATTTTTCACAAAAACAAGCCTGGTGACCTATTGTTTTTATTTGCTCATTGTTTTCAGCACAAATTTTCCTATCATATATGTGATTTTAAAAAAAATCTATGAAAGGAAAAAAACTATAGGAATTCTCTTTAATAACTTTTTCGTTTTACCTGTTGCCATTTCGCATTTTTAAAATTCTCAAGGTTTTCGGCTTGTGCAACACAATCAACTGTAAGCAGGGAAACAGTAATTTGTGTCGTCAGTGGCGATAGTGTAAATAACAATGGTGGACGCACGAGCCAATTAGTTCTGTCAATTGTGTTATTTTGAACTGTAATATACTGCATATAAAGTAAATTCATTACAGTATTTGATATTTGTATTCAATTTCAATATTTCTTTCTTTTTTAAGTGGTACTATTGATAAAGCATTGCACTAAAGACCGAATAAAGTTAAATAATGTAATTTGGATTTCCGGACGAGCACCTTGTTACTGGCTTAGCTAAGAAACTTTGAACAGCATTAGAGAATTTGATGGCCGATTACTTTCGTTAAAATGTCAAAAAAAATCCAAATACATTGGTAACATGTGACACAAAAATATCCTGAAATTCCCACATAGGCCTTACAAAAGAAACTTTGATAAACAAAACTTCGCTCTGCTCTAGTCAGAATAATTTGATGGTCAGATTGTTTTATATTTGTGACGGACAATCTAAACGTCAAAACTTTGAAGGACCAAAATAATTGAGGATAAATCATAGTACAAAGTCAGGTAAAGTTACTGGTTTTATCGCATACGCGGTAAACGTTTGGAAGTGTCTAGAGGTACGGATCTGTACCTCTGGACTGGCCTGTTAAGGGTTTTCTAGGGGTATGGACCTCTAGCGATTAAGGGTTATTTAATTTTCAAAATATGTTGAAAAGGAAATGACAAAATTGAACAAGTACAACAATCTGCAGCTCGATACCTATGTAACAACTATGGTCAAACAAGCAGTATCACCCAAATGCTTAAAGATCTCAACGGCAATCTCTTGAACAATGCCGCATCAAAAATTCCCTTAATAAAGAACAGTCTTATTGCAGTTGAGAACTTGACCATAACCACCTCACACCTACAAGGAACCTGAGTTACTTGATCCCACAATCTCGTACGCAATCTCGTACCATTCTAACTACTTTTTTCCAAGAACAATTCTTTCCTGGAAAGGTCTTCCCCTACACATACAGTCCAGCCCCAGTTTGATTCTGTTTACTGAGAGGCTGTCAACTGTAACCTTCTAATCTAGATCTATCTTGTTAATCTAAGTAATTGTAGTTCTTTTTAACTTTGCACCTAATGAGCTTGCTCATCTTTTAACAGTCTGTCCCACACAAGCGCCTCCCAGTTATAATCAGAATTGATTGTTGGGCAGTATACAGTAGATGTAGATGACAATTTCATCAGAAATTTCCTCCACTATTTTGGTCTTTCAAGTGTTTGATGCGAGTAGAGAGATTGCCCATAAGAAAAATAACTCAGTATTTCCTAGGATCACATCTAATTAGTTTGACTATCTAGGATCCGCTCATAAAAAATGTTTGTTCTTTGATATTTACTGTGCAAATAACAAATTGTAGCTTATTTGTTTATGATATTTGATCATTTGATTTCTTATTACTATTGATATACAATGCTCCAAGTATATGAATCAAGCATCCTAAAATTTAGGCAAAATGTTCAGTGGATCAGTGAGACTACAATATGCCTGTTATGCTGTATTCATAATAAAGAATGTGGCTTAATGAACCCAGGTCTCAACAGTCATCATTTTTGTTGTAATAGCAACATAAACTTATTTCTACAATGAATACAAGTGAAAATTATGATATTGGTATAAATGCTGCTTCTATTTGATCAAATATTTCTGAATATCTAAGATGCTTTAATAGAACAGACACTGTTGTTGTCCATATTCATTTGTTACTGTGATAACTGACTTGCATTGCACAAGTTCCTTAACTTTATTTTGCTTTTTTACAGAATTATGCCCCTTTTAAGCTCGACTTTTCGAAGAAAAAGTAGAGCTATTGCACTCGCCCCAGCGTCCGCATCGCCGTCGCCGTTGGTTAAAGTTTTTGATAAAGTCAAATACCTCTGTTACTATCAAAGGTATTGACTTGAAACTTAAAATAGGTATATTTACTATCAAAATCTACACCAGGAGAAACAAACCCCATAACTCTGATTGAATTTTGGCAGAGTTATGCCCCTTTTTAACTTAGAATTTTTGGTTAAAGTTTTTGATAAAGTCAAATATCTCTGTTACTATCAAAGCTATTGACTTGAAACTTAAAATAGTTATTTACTATCAAAGTCTGCACCAGGGGAAACAACACCATAACTCTGATTTGAATTTTGACAGAGTTATGCCCCTTTTTAACTTAGCATTTTTTGTTGAACTTTTTGATAACATCAAATATCTTTGTTACTATCAAAGCTATTGACTTGAAACTTAAAATAGGTATTTACTATCAAAGTCTACCACAGGAGAAACAAACCCCATAACTCTGATTTGAATTTTGACAGAGTTATGCCCCTTTTTAATTTAGAATTTTTGGTACAAGTTTTTGATTAAGTCAAATATCTCTGTTACTATCAAAGCTATTGACTTGAAATTTAAAATAGTTATTTACTATCAAAGCCTACAATAGGAGAAACAAACCCCATAACTCTGCTTTGAATTTTGACAGAGTTATGCCAGTTTTTAACTTAGATTGTTTGGTTAAAGTTTTATAAAGTTTTTACTGGCAAAGCTCTAATTCAGAGTCAAGCACTGAGAAAAGTCGAGTGCGCTGTCTTAAGGACAGCTCTTGTTTGACTTTTGTTTTCATTCAGCTGACTAGCCTGTTGAATAGTCAAAAGTTGCTGTCCTTTGACAGCTCTTGTTCTCTTACGTGGGCATCACAAAACCTATTTATTACTTTAGTCCCTTACATTTGGAACCTGTTTCTAACTGTACATCACATGAACTTCCATCACTTTCAGTGATGTAATAGAGTTACTGAAGTGTGATAGATAGACATCTTTAACTTTTGATGTATGCGTATTTTTCAGGATACTGCTATGGATGGGAAGAAGAAGGGGAAGAAGAGCAAGGTTGGAGTGATCAATGATAGCTTTGAGCTGGAACAAGCTTCAAATTCAGTTAGAAACAAAGTCAGGTATGTGTGCATTGTTACTTGCTGGGGTAGTAAAAATATTTGATACTCTAAATTTATCTGAACATGCAGCTTTAGGCACAGAAACAAGTTAATAATGGACCAGAGTGTATATAACATTTGAAAGGAGCTGATATTTCAGCTTACACTAATTTGATATATTGTTTAATTAAAACCTGTATGTTAATTTTGCTATTTGCCGATGTGCCTAATAAACTGAACTGTTAATGCTATTGACCTTTAGCCTGCTAAATTTCTAAAATGGACTGGTCGGTCATTCAATATGGACAGTACCATTTATTATTCGAAGGGGTGTTTACTGAAAATTTACTGACTGAATAGTGAACAGTGCAGACCATGATCAGCCTGCATAGATGTGCAGGCTGATCTTGGTCTGCGCTGGTCACAAAGGCAGAATCACTCGGCGCCAGCAGGCTACAGTTTAATATTTTTACATGTTTTAAAAGTTTGAATATCATTTCAGTCCATTTTTAAACAACATTAGAGATGTCCAGTCAAAAAACAACAATGCAAAATCTAAGGCTTTGCAAAACCTTGTTGATATTAAGAGAACTGCTTCAAGATGGAGGGATTTTATCAATCGAAAGAGGAAGAAGAAAAAGAACAGTAAGTACACATTATTCACTAATGTTTGTTTCTCTTGTTGCTAGGCTACTTACAGTAATCATTAACATCATTAAAAGATTTTACCTGAAAGCTTTTGCCTTGCGCAATTACCTTTGTAATTATCAAAACTCAGGGTTGTAAAATACGTGTACAATCAACAAGAGGACAATCCTGACTTTAACTCATGAAAAACACACATCAGCGTTTTGCAATTTTCGATACTCCTGTTTTAGCATTTTGAACTTTTAAAAAATTTTGATGTGTTTAAAAGGTTTATATTATCTATATTAGTATCTATTAAAGGTAATATTTGGCACATTGTGATTTGCCTAATTCTTTACTCTCATTTCTTCCATGGTGTTGCTCTTACCTATAGAACTGAATACTGGAGGTAAAGGTTATTTTCTTAAACACTGTCAGTTTTTATTTTATTTCAATTATTCCTGGATATTCCATTTTCATTTTGTTACTTTTATCCATATTTTTCACCACATACATGTTCCATGTAGGAAGAGAGTCATATGAACAACTTGCGTAGTGCAACAGTAGTGAGGCGTCTAAGAATAAACAAATTATGCACATCATCATATGTTGCTTTATGATATGCTGAACTATACACATTTTATTTAGAAGTTCAATGATTTAATATTTCAATCATTACATATTAATTGTTCTGCATTGGGTTCTGTTTAGAAGTTGAGGCAGAATGAATATCATGTTTATTCTCACTCTTTTCCTTTTAACCAAATATTTGATCATGTTTTTTCCTAGTTCGTCTATTCAAAAAACACGTATAAGTATACAGAATGTACATACATCACGTTTTATGTAACAGTTATTTAACAGTACAGAGTAAATCATAATCAGATGATAAGTGCAATAGAAGTATATTAGTCAACCTGTTTTATCATATCTTGTTACTATGCTATGTCGATGTTCCAAACATGTCGCATCAAGAATATGTGCAGGCGGCCTTATACCAAGGTAAGGTCACAAGATGTTACTTAGTTTTAATAAGTTTCTTGGCAACCTTTGTTTTGTCATACTTTGTTACTTTGCTTTTTCTTACTGTTACTTAATAAACATCACCAGCATTTATAAACAAATGTATGTTGCATGTTGGCTTGGCTCTTATACCAAGGTCAAGGTCACAAGGTTTTAATACTTGGAATATATATTTCTGTTTATTTTTTGAAAGCTTTGGTTTATAGACAATTATCTTTGGTACTTTAAAAGATAATGACTTGAAATTTAAAATATTCTTTAATACATCATCCCCCTGTTATGTGTAGTAAAAAATAAATCCTCCATAAATCCATTCTTGCTAAAATATTTCATAGAAACAAAATATAGATAGATTTCATTTGTTATTAATGTTATAATATAGCACGTCTCACTAAGTAAACTAAAATAAAAACTCCCTCTTTTAATTTCTATAGAAACTAAAAATATAGTATTTTCACTTTCCCTTATTGTTCATGATACTAAAATAAGATATATTTAATTTTATTGCAACTCCTGGACTTTATTAAGATAACACGTCTTCTAAAGAACAAACAATATAATAGATCTTTACTATAAATATTTTATACTTGTTTGTGTTCTTATCATGATGATGTTGTGTGACGCATTTTGAATGTGTGCTTAGAGCGGTTCGTGAGTAAAACATGTTTAAGGCACCACTACATTTTCACAAGAAATGTATAATGTCATATATTCTTGGGTTTTTCCAGCACAGGCTGAACTGAAAGCTAGTGTCTGTAGTGCTGGCTAAGGATGCATGACACCTTATTTTACTTTATTTTCGTTTCCTATTAAATTATTACCTTAGAAAATATATAAAACTCACTGCCTTAGGACTGCTACTTTTAATATTAATTCCAATACCTTAAAATGTATGCAGATCGCTGTCTGTAAACTGCCACCTTTAAAATTCTTGAATATTGTAGCGAATACTGAATTGATAGAACTATTAATTCTGAATTAATTTTGTATTATAACATTATCGGATTGTGGTGGTACTTGATACCTTAGAGTGGTAGTGCTAAACTATTATACTTACTTCATTTGAACATTTGGGTGCGGTGACTTTGTGTTTACATTTAAATTTGGAATATTTGAATGGCACTTTTCTGCGTGCCAGTTCATTCATTTCATTATTACGGCTTGATGTTACAAGATTCATGAATACAGGGTGAGAGTCCCTGTCTATAAAGGCCACGCCAACCTAACAATTACATGTGTGGTTACAATCCCCATAAATCTAATTGTATTTTTGACAGAATTATGCCCCTTTCATACTTAGTGTTTTGGCAATCTTTGCTTTCTCATATATAATTTTAGTACAATATAAGATAATGACTTGAAAGGTAAAATGTATCTTTATCATCATCATCTGCATGTTTGTAACAATCCCCATAACACTAATTTGTATTTTTGACCAAATTATGCCCCTTTCATACTTACATTTTTTGACAAACTTCGTTTTCTGGACATAACTTTGGTACTATATAAGATAATGACTTGAAACTCAAAATATATCTTTACCATCATCATCAGTACCCCTTCCATACTTGACCTTTAACCCCTCTGAGTAGTAGGGACAGTCTTTTTATATCTTGATGTTTCTTCCTTTTAAAGTAGAGGTCTCTTATTGAGATATAAATTCATTTTACTGTCAAATCGCCGAATAGTTGAGCGCGCTGTCTTATGGACAGCTCTTGTTAGCTCAACTATTTAAAATTTTTCAAATAGTAGAGTGTTTGTAATCACGTTTTGTCGGTATCCTCATCCATGTCCGTGTCACGAAAGGTTTAAGTTTGGCATGTAAGCAGGTTTTTTCAGTTCTAAACTACTTGGCAAAATGCTTTCTAACTTCACACATGTTTTTGGCGCAATGAGATGACCTCTTGTTATATTGTTAATAGTATGCCCCTTTTTCAATAAAGTTTTGCAGGCCAGCTGCTTTCAAACATCACTCATCTCGTTAATATCATGAGATGACCTCACAGGGCAAAATACATAACTCAAGCTTTTATTTCATTAAGATTATGCCCATTTTTGAACATAGAAATTTTGTGACAGTTTTGCATGTAAATGTGTTTCTCCGGAATTGCTTGATAAATGTTTTCAGATTCTTGACATATCTTTTGCATCATGAGTTGATCTCATAGGACAAGTTACGTAACTCTTTTGTCAAAATTATGCCCTTTTTTATCATAGAAACATTGGCAAGTTTCATAACTGTGGCTTACATTTTAGCTAAATTATGCCCCTTTTTCAACTTACAGAAATGATGCTAAAGCTTTTGTATGTAAGCAAGTATTAAGTGCCAGGGCTTCAAATAGTTGAGCACACTGTCATTAGACAGCTCTTGATGTTTTCTGGAGCTTAGTATAATGGCCCTTTCTGAGACTTTGAAATGTTACAACTACTTCCGAACATTGTGTACTCAACTCTTGCAGTTTACATCATTAACATCAAGTAATCATGCTCATTTGTCACATGTTTTGTATCTGATTGTGTTTCACTATGCCCCTTCTTGGACTTAGGTGTCATACAGTGTTGTTTTTAACTTTCTCTATACAGGAGCTTCAGGTGTTTGTGTCCGAAATTACTGTGTCACTTTTCTCATTCACACCTTGCTAAAATCATTCTTGCATGATGTCACACATTTCACATATTTCAAGTTTAACTTTTACTAGAAGACCAGAACAAGGTATTAGAGAGAAAGTGGTCTAAATGCATAAAGAAGCAATTAAGGCACTAATAATATATTAACAGCAAAGTCAAAAGAACAGTGCTTCATTGACTGCATTTGGTTAAGTGAGTTTTTAATGTGTTACCATGGGTAATACTCAAGCAGTCATAATGTAGAGGCAGTTTCTGCATAAAATATTATAAAGTAAACTAACATAACACAATAATATTAATGTAGCAGTATTTAGCTAATTCATCTATTTGTGGAAAATCAGTTAGTAATACTAATGTTTCTGTTTCTTTTTTTGCACGACAGTGCGACTTGTAGGCGGTATGTATCTTATAAATGTTAGAATATTGTATGCAATCCATTAGATGATTTTGTTTGTAAGAGGACAGATAATCTTACCCACTAGCGTTCATAGCTTTGGTATCAGATAAATTAGGATAAATTTATGACTTATGCCATTATTCTCATCCTAGTCTTCAAAAATTTCCTTTTGATACAGCCCATAGCGATGAGCAGGATTTTTTAGCTCACCTGAGCACAAAGTGCTCAAGATGAGCTTTTGTGATCGCCCTGTGTCCGTCGTCGTCCATCGTCCGTCTTCCGTCAATCGTCAACAATTTGACTGTTAACACTCTAGAGGTCACAATTTTGGCCCGATCTAAATGACACTTGGTCAGAATGTTACCCTCAATAAAATCTTGGACGAGTTCGATATTGGGTCATCTGGGTTCAAAAACTAGGTCACCAGGTCAAATCAAACGAAAAGCTTGTTAACACTCTAGAGTTCACAGTTTTGGCCCAATCTTAATGAAACTTGGTCAGAATGTTACCCTCAATAAAATCTTGGACAAGTTCAATATTAGGTCATCTGGGGTCAAAAACTAGGTCACCAGGTTAAATCAAAGGAAAAGCTTGTTAACATTCTAGAGGTCACAATTTTGGCCCAATCTTAATGAAACTTGGGTGTTACCTTCAATATAATCTTGGACGAGTTTGATATTGGGTCATCTGGGGTCAAAAACTACATTTATGACTGTATCTTCATGAAACTTGGTCAGAATGTTAATCTTGATGATCTCAAGGTCCATTTTGAATCTGGGTCATGTATAGTCAAAATCAAAAGTCAAATCAAAGGAAAAGCTATTTAACACTCTAGAGGCCACATTTATGACCATATCTTAATTAAATTCAGTCAAAATGTTAATCTTGATGATCTATAGGTCAAGTTCAAAATCTGGGTCCAGTGGGATTAAAAACTAGGTCACTAGGTCAGTTCGAAGAAAAAGCTTATTAACACACTAGAGGCCACATTTATGACTGTATCTTCGTGAAACTCAGTCAGAATGTTAATCTTAATGATCTTTAGGTCAAGTTCGAATCTGGGTCATGTGGGGTCAAAAACTAGGTCAAATCAAAGGAAAAGCTAGTTAACACTTCAGAGGCCACATTTGTGACCATATCTTAATGAAACTTGGTCAGAATGTTAATCTTAATGATCTATAGGTCAAGTTCATATCTGGGTCCGGTTGGGTCAAAAACTAGGTCACTAGGTCAATTTGAAGGAAAAGCTTGTTAACACTCTAGAGGCCACATTTATGACTATATCTTCATGAAACTTAGTCAGAATGTTAATCTTGATGATCTTTAGGTCAAGTTCGAATCTGGGTCATGTGGGATCAAAAACTAGGTCACCAGGTCAAATCAAAGGAAATGCTAGTTAACATTTTAGAGGCCACATTTATGACCATATCTTAATGAAACTTGGTCAGAATGTTAATCTTGATGATCTTTAGGTCAATAGGTCAGGTGAGCATAACAGGGCCTTCATGGCCTCTTGTTTTTATAAGTCTCAAGAGGCATTGGCAAAATAAATGTTACGGCTCATTTTAAGTCGAATTCTGTGTTTGTAGGAATATTATCTGCCCTTCTATTTTTGATGGATTATCTGCCCTTTTACTTTTTGTGTGTCTGAACCCCGGCTTTAGTTCACTGTAGGCATCATGCATGCAGCAGTACATCTGTGTATCTGGTAACTGATCCTCAATCATCTCTGTATATCTTTTCATTTTTGTAAACTATTGTCTATGGGATTTAAACATAAGCACAATACATGTAGATATCTCAGTGGTGCTGGGATGCTGACATGGTCCTACTGGTGCAAGAGTCTAGTAATTATCTTGCCTTTAGAATTTAATGATTAAATACAAATGATATGTTTAAAGTCTTGAACATATCAATTACTTGGCCAAAATTAGATTTACTACCTTTAAATATTAATAACTTATGCAAATTCAGATGATATTCAAGACAAATATAAATTTCTGTAATAAACTTTGAATGATTTTAAAGCTGTTTGATAGCCTTTCCATAGTTTATGCCTCCTTGATAAACTTCTTATTTCAGTAGAAAAGTTTTGTAGCCTTCCGTCTGTTTGTATAGTACTATACACAGTTCTAACTGAATTACTATAACCCCAGACAGAAAGTATGTAGTGATATAGTGGAGTCCCACATGTCAGCTGGTCCATTTGAACCACACCATGAGAAAACCAACATAGTGCATTTGCGACCAGCTTGGATCCAGACCAGCCTGCACATCTGCACAGTCTGGTCAGGATCCATGCTGTTTGCTAATGGTTTTTCTAATAGCAATAGCTATAGGCTTTGAAAGCGAACAGCATGGATCCTGACCAGACTGCACGGATGCACAGGCTGGTCTGGATCCTTGCTGGTTGCAAATGCACGATGTTGGTTTTCTCATGGTGCGGCTCATTTATTTTTGATTTGTATCCTCTCCATATCTTCTATAGCTCCTTGGAAGATTTTTCTAAACCCTGCATCAATTGTTTACCCTATATGGTATCGGCATCATCTTAAATGATGTAATTTTATTTTCTTACAAAACAGATCCATGCAACATTGATAGTGAGTAGAAAAATGCTGCCATTCATCTGGGCTGTGTGGTATTTTTTATAGAATTGGTTGTTATATATTTTACTCATATGACTTGATATAACACATACAGTATTGAATTAACAAAAAACTTACATTTGCCTTGAGTTTATTACTATTAAATATATTTAAATTTGATATTTTTTGACAGAAATGTTGTTCTTAAAAAATGTATTTTAAAACATTTATCTGAAATTTGTCGTGGTTGAAGTGTTAGGAAGTGTACAGCAATTTTTCCAATTTAATTTTTAGCTTACAAGAGCACAATGGCTTGTTGTTCTCAAGATCACTAACAGTTATAGTGGACGCAACTTGACCCCGATGGTTGACCTTTGTATTATAATACATAATGAGGCACAACCTATTATTGAAAGGGAGTGTACGTAACACGAGCTGCACAAGAAAAAGGAAATATAAATTTGTGTAAATATAAATTAGTGTATTGGAAAGTTTTACCTGATCAAATGTAAGTTTACATACTTTGATACTGCACTGTTTACAAATTAATTCCATATAAATATACACGGATACCTCAAGCACCCTTGATTTCTACAATGAAATAATCGATATGAATAATCAGCCTAAGGTCAACCATCGGGGTCAAGTTGCGACTACTATACTGTCCATCTTGAAAATGTTGTCCATGTAAACAAGTGTGTCATCCATTATCCATTTTTGTCACTAATACTGAAATAATTTCATACAAATGATCCATGGTTGACCCTAAATGTTCAAATTATTATGATTTTTAAAAACAAGGCCACATATAGTCTTTATTTCCTGTTACTTATGTATATCTTAAAAATTCTACAAATCTTCCGGACTAAAATTGCCTGATTTAATTATAAAAATGACCATTTGGTGAGCATCTAGCAGACTGCTCTTGTTATTCTAGTTTGTCAAAAAATATGGCTGTCATTATTAAAGATAGAAAAATCTTCTTGCACTGCCTCTAAAATGCTTGTCCAATTTTGAAATAACTTCAGAAATGTCTCTTTGGTGAACCTAGTGTTCATTATGTCTCCCCCAGGAGACATATTGTTTTTGCCCTGTCCGTCCGTCCGTGTGTCCGTACGTCACACTTCATTTCCGAGCAATAACTAGAGAACCATTTGACCTAGAACCTTCAAACTTCATAGGGTTGAAGGGCTGCTGGAGTAGACGACCCCAATTGTTATTGGGGTCACTCAGTCCAAGGTCAAGGTCACAGGGGCCTGAACATTGAAAACCATTTCCGATCAATAACTAGAGAACCACTTGACCCAGAATGTTGAAACTTCATAGGGTGATTGGCCGTGAAGAGTAGATGACCCATATTGATTTTGGGGTCATTCCGTCAAAGGTCAAGGTCACAGGGGCCTGAACATTGAAAACCATTTCCGATCAATAACTAGAGAACCACTTGACCCAGAATGTTGAAACTTCATAGGATGATTGGCTGTGAAGAGTAGATGACCCATATTGATTTTGGGGTCATTCCGTCAAAGGTCAAGGTCACAGGGGCCTGAACATTGAAAACCATTTCCGATCAATAACTAGAGAACCGCTTGACCCAGAATGTTGAAACTTCACAGGGTGGCAGGGCTTATGGAGTAGACAAACCCTATTGTTTACTCTGTCAAAGGTCAAGGTCACAGGGGCCTTAACATGGAAAACCATTTCCGATCAATAACTAGAGATCCACTTGACCCAGAATGTTGAAACTTCATAGGATGATTGTACATGCAAAGTAGATGACCCCTATCGATTTTGGGGTCACTCCATTAAAGGTCAAGGTCACAGGGGCCTGAACATTGAAAACCATTTCCGGTCAGTAACTTGAGAACCACTTGACCCTGAATGTTGAAACTTAATAGGATGATTGGTCATGCAGAGTAGATGACCACTAATGATTTTGGGGTCACTCTGTGAAGGGTCAAGGTCACAGTGGCCTGAACATTGAAAACCATTTCCGGTCAGTAACTTGAGAACCACTTGACCCGGAATGATGAAACTTCATAGAATGATTGGTCATGCAGAGTAGATGACCCCTGACGATTTTAGGGTCACTCTGTTAAAGGTCAAGGCCACAGGGGCCTGAACATGGAAAACCATTTCTAATCAATAACTTGAGAATCTCTAGACCCAGAATGTTGAAACTTCATAGGATGATTGTTCATGCAGAGTAAATGACCCCTATTGTTTTTGGGGTCACTCCGTTAAAGGTCAAGGTCACAGAGGCCTGAACATTGATAACCAGTTCCGATCAATAACTTGAGAACCACTTGACCCAGAATGTTGAAACTTCATAGGATGATTGAATATGCAGAGTAGATGACCCCTATTGATTTTGGGGTCAGTCTATTAAAGGTCAAGGTCACAGTGGCCTGTTCATGTAAAATCATTTTTTGGAAATAACTTGAGAACCACTTGACCTAGAATGTTGAAACTTAATAGGATGATTGGACATGCAGAGTAGATGACCCCTATTTATTTTGAGGTCACTTGATCAAAGGTCAAGGTCACAGGAGCCTGAACAGTGACTTGAGAACCACTAGGCCAAGAGTGTTGAAATTTAGAGGGATGACTGGACATGCCAAGTAGATGATCCCTATTGCAGCCAACCATCAGTGTCTCTTTGACTTTTCGCTCCTGACCCCTATTGACTTCTTGCCTATAGGACTTTGCATTGGGGGAGACATGGGCTTTTTTACAAAAGCATTTTCTAGTTTTCCTTGATTTATCAAAATTCATAGTCTCCAGACTTAAAACAGAATAAATCTTAGTTAACGTATTGTCATTAACTGTTGATCTGTTTTGAAATAATTTCATAGAAATGTTTCCTTGTTGACCCTTTACCAAGATTGTTCAAATTACACTGAATTTTCAAAAACTATGGCTGCCAGAGGACTTGGTTACTACCCGTATTCCCTATCTGTATATTATGGAACATATCAGAAATATTCAACCCTGTTTCATACTGTTTTCACAGAAGTGTATCTTGGATTTTTTATCCAAGTTGTTAAACGTTTACAGCCAGAATGGCCTTCTTTAATACTTTATTTACATGTTTGGAAAAAAAAATTGAAAAATTTATTAATCAGCAAATTAGAGAATGCTTGATTTAAAATTTTTTACAGAGTGGTCAGTCTGTGTAACAACAGTCTGTTGTAAAATTTGCTTACACTTCAAACCAGGGCTCCGGAAATTTTGATAACTCAATGGGTCCGAAACAAAAATCCTGACATCGGCGCTACCCCACCCACCGCATTCCCAATATTACATATTTTGAAAAACATGATAGGGTAAAGAAATAAGCTTGTCATGCATTAAAACTGAGTTACCAGTCACCGCACGTTACCATACAATGAAAACAGTTATTCAGTGTTATGTGTGATCGTTACTTTGTTTAAATTTTGATGTTTTTCCGAGATAATACGAGGCATTGACACCGTGTGCGTAACTAGTCTAAAAGCCAACACACGTGATTTCGATACCGTATACACGGCAGATACTTTGTGATGCTTCCTCATTCTTTGACGGAATTCTATAAAATACAGTGCGTCAAAGTGAGTTACACGACACATATTCTCTGCTAAACTGCCTCAGTATTTAAAGAATACTCTGCCGCGGACCGAATGTGTACGTTATTTGAACGCTGAGATCGAATTTCCTGCATGTATAGTACCAAAACGTCACGCCGGTTGGCCACGGATATTTCATTTCACTTACGTTGTATTTCAGTAAGCAACTACATTTTATAAAATTATATGTTCTCTTCTGATGTAAACAAAATTTCATTTTGAAACGTTTTTTAAAAGACCAATTTGATAAACAGTGCCACTCCGGTTTTCTTTATCATTCGTGGTTGCCCGTCCATTTTTTTCTTTTTTTGTACAGTCGGGTTGCAAAGACAATTTTCTGCATTTGTTTCAACTGGAGCCCCAACAAATGAATCATGTAATTTTTTCAAATCAAGTAATTATAAAAATTATTTTTATCGGTTTTCCGTGTGATGTCTCATTAAATCAAAGACCTATAATGTACAATTATAGCTCTTTGATTAAATGCAGCGACCATTTGTTTGTTACCGTGATCAAACATAGCCTTTTGAAATAAACCATCCCTTACAGAAGAAAAAGGCCTGCTGCATACTCTTGCTGTGTACATACAGCGTATATGATGCGTACATGATGTGTACTGAAATCAAGGCTTTAAATAGTACGCAGGATATACACCGCACATACACTGATAGTACGTTTGTAGTAACACTTTTGACATGCAAATGAAGCTCTGCCGCGTACTACTTGCTGCGTACATGCTGTGGACTAAACATAGTACACGATGCACGCTGGATGATTTAGTATGCGGAAATAGTATCGCAGCATGTACGCGGCACATACACTTTTTCACATGCCAAGACCTGCGGTTACTACCCGTATCCCCTGTAGCGTAACATTCGTTTACTCCTGCGGCGTACACAAAATGTATCTGCTGGATACAATTTACGTTTACAGCCTGGCCCAATACTTCTGGCTACATGTTGGTGTAAATTATGCAGAAATTAAGATGTTTGATTAAATTTGTGGCGAGATGTGCTGTGAAAAGTGTTAAATTGCTTACCCAAACCACCAACTTTTGTTATGGCAAATGCTGATCATTTGACATAGAAAAAAAATAGGGTAAAAAATAAGTGTCATGCATTAAAACTGAGTTAATCACCCTTACCAACAATAAACAGTAAGGGATTGGATGTTATCAAATAAATTAGTATGACTTGTGCGTCATCAACCACCAGTTTTCGAATGAAAGAAAGATCATTTTTGTGCTTTCTGATTTTAAACGATCTAAAAATACAGTGCGTAAACTGATCACACGGAAACAACTTCATGCAACTAAATGCCTCAGTGTTAAAAATATTCGAAGTATCTTGTTTGAACCTGAGTGAATTTCTGCTGTACAGTCCCTACCTGGCCACGTATCACATTCGTGTATCTACCTACATTTTAGATTATATTTTCTCTCGTTAACTTAGAAAGTTACTAGTGACCCTCCTATTGCGTACATTTCTGTTTTTACATGGGTGCAAGAAATAGTAACTGGGCCCCAACGTCTGTCATCAGTTTATAAAATGTATTTTTACTACGTTTTTCCGGGTGAGCTCATATAAAAACCAGCAAATAGCTCTTATGCAGCATGGTTTTACCGTACAAACATAGCTTTTGTAAGGATCCGTCGGATTCTAAATAAAAGAAGTGGATCCCCGTCGAATGATTTGGATCCAGTCAGAAACGTTAGGAAACCAGTCAAAAATGTTTAATACACCGCAGTCAGCTGTCTGCAAACATTAAAGGATGTGCCGAGCGAGCACTGATTGCGTCACGCGCTAATTATGGACCGATTATCAAAGTGACAATCAGACCGATTGACACAATTATTGATTATCTGAAGGTGCGACCAACAATTTCCTACTTGGCAGGTGATCGTGTATTGAGATATCAGACCGAAATTCATACTTTTCTCCATTTTTACGGGACCGATTTTTTTCGTTTTTTCACTTCACGAATCGGTCTGAAAAGTCAAAAATCGGTCCAAAACCGACAAACCGGCAAATTTCCGAAGCCCTGCTTCAAACTGTTCCATACTTGAATGTTTAATTAAACATAACCGTTAAAAAATACTAATTGATACAACTTCATTTGATTGATTCCAATAATTAAGTAATATATGTAAAATTTGTTATTGTATAATTATGTCTAACCTCCCTCCCACCACCCCCGGTGGACACATACTGTTTTTGCCCTGTCCATCCATCCGTCCTTCTGTTTGTCCTTCAAACTTCATTTCCGATCAATAACTGGAGAACCATTTGACCTAAAACCTTCAAACTTCACAGGGTGGCAGGGCTTATGGAGTAGACGAACCCTATTGTTTACTCAGTCAAAGGTCAAGGTCACAGGGGCCTGAACATGGAAAACCATTTCCAATCAATAACTTGATAACCGTTTGACCCAGAATGTTGAAACTTCATGGGATGATTGGACATGCAGAGAAGATGACCCCTATTGATTTTGGGGCCACTCTATTAAAGGTTAAGGTCACAGGGGCACAAACATGGAAAACCATTTCCGGTCAGTAACTTGAGAACCACCTGACCTAGAATGTTGAAACTTCATAGGATGATTGTACATGCAGAGTAGATGAGCTCTATTGATTTTAGAGTCACTCAATCAAAGGTCAAGGTCGCAGTGGACAGAACATGGAAATACATTTCTGATCAAAGGTCAAGGTCACAGGGGCTGAACATAGAAAACCATTTCCAACTCATAACTTGAGAACCACTAGGCCCAGAATGGTGAAACTTAGTGGGATGATTGGACATGCCAAGTAGATGATCCCTATTGTAGCCAACCATCAGTGTCTCTTTGACTTCCGCTCCTGTCCCCTGTTGACGTCTTGCTTATACGACTGTGCATTTGGGGAGACATGTGCTTTTCTACAAAAGCATCTTCTAGTTATTACTGTTTGTCTCTAATGTTACTATTATCTCTAATGTTACTATTATACTGTTGAAATTTGGTATCTCAAGTTCCAAGGGACCTAGCATTTTACTTTGAGATAACTGAAATTCGACATAAAAATGCATACTTTATTTCTGGATGGGACTTGAAAATTTCTTAGATTTAGCCAGAAATTCTAGATACCAATTTTCAGCTGTACCTTGTCACTTTGTTGTATAATGTTTTGCTTGTCAGGCCTGTAAGTTTATTGAATTTATAAATTATCTTAATTATAAATTCATAAAAATATGTGATTATTTCCTTTATCATTTTAGAGCTACATCCCATTGACTAAACTAAAAATATAAAAAGAGTTAGGTTTGCATGAAAAATTGGGTGGTGTGCAGAAATGGTATAATCAAGCAGTTAGTTAGTTTTTATATATTGTGCGTTTTAATCGACCTGGTGGGGCTTAGCTTCACGACGGTCCACTGCATTATTGTGCAGGATATGTAGTATATTCGGCAACCTGATTTCTTATTCAGTAGCCATCTACCTTACATTGTAACCAATGTAGCGTTGAATTTTAGTCATTGAATACAGAATTAAACAATTATACTGCTCTAACTATTTCGCTTGTTTCTAGCTCATCTGTCACGTAGTGACAGGGTGAGCTTTTGTGATCGCCCTTCGTCTGTCATCCGTCCATCGTCTGTCCATCCACAACACGATAGAGACCACATTTTGTATTTGATTTTAATCAAACTTGCACTCAACTTGTATGGACATAATATCTCGGTTCCTTTTGAAAACAGGCCAGATTCCATCATGGGTTCCAGAGTTATGGCCCCTTAAAGGGCCAAAATTTGCTATTTTTTGCTTGTGAAACACGATAGAGAAAACATTTTGCAATCAACTTTAATCAAACTTGCACACAACTTGTATTGGCATAATATCTTGGTTCCTTTCAAAAACTGGCCAAATCCCATCATAGGTTCCAGAGTTATGGCCCCTTAAAGAGCCAAAATTTGCCAATTTTGGCTTGTGAACATGATAGAGACCACATTTTGCAATCAACTTTAATCAAACTTGCATACAACTTGTATTGGCATAATATCTTGGTTCCTTTCGAAAACTGGCCAGATCCCTTCATGGTTTCAGAGTTATGGCCCCTTAAAGGGCCAAAATTTGCTATTTTTTGCTTGTGAACACAATAGAGACAACATTTTGCAATCAACTTTAATCAAACTTGCACACAACTTGTATTGGCATATCTCGGTTCCTTTTGAAAACTGGCCAGATCCCATCTTGGGTTCTAGAGTTATGGCCCCTTAAAGGTCCAAAATTTGAAGCCATATAGAGACTTTATTTATGGTTTGATTTGAAACAAACTTCCAAAATATCTTCAACAACAATAAATCTTGGATTCCATGATGAATCTGTCAGATCCAATCATAGGTTCCGGAGTTATTTTATATCTAATTACCTCCCCTGATTTTAATCAAAATGGATTTATATCAGTAAGTACTTATAGAACTCGTTTGAAATTTCATTATTGTCATTAGTTGGACTCAGACAATCAGGGTAGATAACTATGGACTGATTTTATGTCAAATTACCTCCCTTTGTTTCAAATTAAAATGGGTATATCTCCCTAACTAATAAAGATACTGACCTGAAATTTCATTTATGCCATCAGATGGACTTGGATAATCAGTGAAGATACATATTGACTGAATTTATGACAAATTACCTCCCTTTATTTTTTATGTAAATGAATATACCTAGCAGCTTCTAATGAGATTGGTTTGAAATGTTATTTATGTCTTCCATGGTAAGAAATTTCTGCTTTTACTTACTTTTCTAATATATTGTTGTAAAGGCTTGTACTCTGTATCTTCTACATGCATATACCAATGCATGATTACCTCCACTGATTTTAATAAAAATGGATTTATCTCGGTAAGTATTTATAGGACTCATTTGAAATTTCATTTTTGTCATTAGTTGGACTGAGACAATCAGGATAGATAACTATGGACTGATTTTATGTCAAATTACTTTCCTTTGTTTCAAATTAAAATGGGTGTATCTCAGTAAAAAATGAAGATACTAATTTGAAATGTCATTTATGCCATCAGATGGACTCGGACAATCAGAGTAGATAACTTTTGACTGAATTTATGACAAATTACCTTCCTTTATTTTATGTAAATGAATATACCTCAGCAGCATCTAATGAGATTGGTTTTAAATGTTATTTAAGTCTTCCAGGGTAAGGAATAGTTATGCTAGTACAAAAATGCAGCATTTGAGCCTAGGAGCCTCAGACTTGGTATGGAGATTGGCCCTGACTAGTACGTGACCCATAGGTCAAAATGGACTGTTACAAGAAAATATTTATCCTGATGATATTTAAAGTGTATGCCTATTTAATCGATGTAAAAACTTGATCTTATCATTAAGAGCAATGGTACTCAGGTGAGCGATATAGGGCCATCATGGCCCTCTTGTTTGAGATTACCATTATTTGCATCAGTCAGAGATTAACCCTGCCCCGCCAGGTTTTATAAAATGCACAATATAGCGGTGTAAAAAAAAAAACTTTGAATATTTCCACACAATATATAGTATGATGTTACTGTCAACCAGGCTTTATGATTCATGAAAAACATTGCTGCTAGGGGACAAGACAAGTTTTCCTATATTGCTGTATAGATAATTTTAAAACCTTGGTCAGGATTTGATATAATCACTAGTTGGCCCACTAGCAGATCAGTTAAAAGCTAGTTAAATCTGAAGACACTGTTTAGATATGATTTTATGTAATTAGCTGTTTTCTAACTACTTACACGCTATCCATTCTCTCTGACTGCACTACTAGTTTGAATATGTTTTGTTTAGTAATACACATATATTTGCTTTATATAGTTAAAAGATAGACTAATAATTTATGAATTAATAATGATAAGCATTATGTGAAAATAGAGTTTCTTTTTCTTCGAGAATAAAGTGAATTATTGATATAACCACACTCTGCCGGCTCAGTAGGCAGAGCACTAGACTGTGAATCAAGAGGCCACAAGGGTCAGGTCCTGGGTTTGGCACAAGGGTCAGTCCCTGGGTGTGGCACAAGGGTCAGTCCTTTGGTGTGGCACAAGGGTCAGTCTTTGGGTGTGACACAAGGGTCAGTCTCTGGGTGTGGCACAAGGGTCAGTCTCTAGGTGTGGCATTTGTTCTCCATGACAGAACACAGTATGTCTGAAGTAATTCTTCTACCACCTCTGAGTCATGTGGGAAAGTTGTCAGTTACTTCAAGAGAACAAATCAATACTGTTGCAGAATCCAGGAACACTTGTATTAGGTTAACTGATCACCTTCAAGTAACTATTCTGTTGAAAAAATAGCATTAAACCTTTTTTATTGATAATGAAAACTAAGATTTTATACACATCCAGGTGCTGTAAATGGTGATACAGAAGAGGGGTTGGACAAACGAGGCACTATTGGAGGTCTTGGGCTTGACGACATTCATGAAGACTTTGTCAGCGGAGATCAGAAATTATTTGGGGAGAAAGTCACCACAAAGTCTATGTCAAGTGCTAGTAATCGTGCCTTGCTCCAGTATTTTGCCAAATTAGGGAAATCTCAGAAAGATGATGAAGTGGTGGATTTAGATTTTGTAGAGACTTTGGTAAACAGTGGTGCCAACATTAATTGTACAGACAGACATGGACAAACACTTCTACATGAGGTTAGTTAGCAACTGTCACTCACTTTGTATGTGTTTTCTTTCCAGCATATATGCCTTTTTACTAGAGAATTTAAAACCAAATTACTGTGTTTAGTACAAATTACTGTGTTTAGTTCCTAATTAAGGCTTGGCGATATATGACCATTTTGTGTCGATTCGCCGTAAAACCCAACTCACTCACCCCTAATGAAGAAGATTGCTGCAATATTCTTGTTCATTTGCAGAATGTAAGTTCTTTTTGTACATATATCAAGAAGTTAAGAATGAGCATTAAGCTTTAGAACTTGTTTTTGAAATTTGACACTTGTAAACTTTTTGCTTTTAAGGTTGCCAGTAAATGGCATATAGATGTAGCCAAGTTTTTGATTGACATGGGAGCAGATGTGACTCAAGCTGACAATTATGGTAGAACACCGCTTCATGTAGCGGCAGCAGATAATTACCCAGATATGATTCATTTGTTGATTGATGCTGGAGGTAACATTGTTGACTTGTATATAAAAGCCACTGGAAATGAGCTATATTGAAATAATCATATATAAATATCATAATGTTTATTTCAGTTAAGGCTGTTCTGCATGTTTGATAAACAGGAAGTGATGGCATAACGTCATTTATCTAGAAAACATAGAATAAAGCCTGGATTTGGCATACGGAAAAATTATGAAAATTATTTTATGAATTAATGGCAACTAGTGAGTAAATTTATTACAATGACACTGTTACTATCTAAAGTCAAAATATGATAACAAAACATCTGACATGCTAAATAATTCAAAATAATGTCTTAAAATTAGCATGATATATGCGATTCACTTTACTTATGGTCAAATATCTCAAAACTAAGCACACGGACCTATAGATTTTATTTCACCACATTATAGGACATAATTATGTTTATTTACAACTGTGAAAAGTTTCATTAAAATCTACATTGTAGAATAATTTCTATTCGCGAAAACATTATGGAAGTTATGATTTTCCTATAGACTCCCATTATGAAAAATTGCGTGAGGTCCAAATTTTTCAAATCAGCCTAGCAAAAAATTAAGGACACGACCCTATCTTTTTAGCTCGACTATTCGAAGAATGAGTAGAGCTATCCTACTCACCACGGCGTCGATGTCAGCGTCAGCGTCACACCTTGGTTAAGTTTTTCATACCAGTCCACTTTTTGACAAAGTCTTTTGAGATAAAGCTTTGAAACTTTCAACACATGTTTACCATCACTATGTCCAGTTTTAGGCAAGAGTACATAATTCCAAGGATTTTGGCTGAATCATTGCCCCTTTTAACTTAGAAATCTTAGTTAAGTTTTTTGTACCAGTTCACATTTTGTGTAAAGTGATTGACAGATGGCTTTGAAACTTTTATCACTTGTTTATTATAACAATCTCTATATGTAGGCAAGAGAACATAACTTTGTCAACTATTTTGGCGGAATTATGGCCCTTTTTGGACTTGGAAATTGGTACAAATTTTGTACAAGTCCATGTTTTGTCAAAACTATTTGACATGTGGCTTTGAAAGTTTGAACAATTGTTTATCATCATGATTTATATATGTAGGCAAGAGTACATCACTCTGTCAACTATTTTGGCTGAATTATGGCCCTTGTTTGATTTGGAAATTGGTTCAGTTTTCGTACAAGTCCATGTTTTGTCAAAACTATTTGACATATTCCTTTGAAACTTTGAACACTTGTTTATCATCTTGATTTCTATCTGTAGGCAAGAGTACATAACTCTGTCAACATTTGGGCTGAATTATGGCCCTTTTCGGACTTGGAAATTGGTTCAGTTTTCAAACAAGTCAACGTTTTGTCAAAGCTATTTGACATGAAACTTTGAAACTTTTAACACTTGTTTATCATCATGATTCCCGTCTGTAGGCAAGAGTACATAACTCTGTCAACTATTTTGGCTGAATTATGGCCATTTTTGGACTTGGAAATCAGTTAAGTTTTTCGTACCAGTCTCTATTTTGCATAACCAGTTTGTCATATGGCTTTGAAACTTTGACCACTTGTTTACCTTCTTAGTCTACTTACCTAGGACAAGGACTTTAGCTCAGTTATGGCCCTTGTTTGGACATAGAAATTAGTTAGGTTTGGCATTCCATTCACTTTTTTGTCTATTAACTGTTTGATATTATGGCTTTGAAACTTTGAACGCTTGCTTACCAACATGGTCACACATTGCCATATAGTGCAAGACTAAACCAAATCCACAAATGCAGGTACATTGTTTGTCTTATCTGTTCCGTTTCTTTTGTCTGAAAATCTCAGGTAATATTTTGACCCTATACTTCTATCAGTGCTTAGAATAGTCGAGCCTGCTGTCAACAGACAGCTCTTGTTTATTTGCTGACTTATCCAAGTATATTCTGAAGTTTTGAAAAACCAGGTTTTAATCAAATTCTACATTGTAGAAACAAATTTGATCCAAACGTGCAGAATTACCTCAATTCCCTTTTGTGTTACCTTGATATTTTATCTACTTACAGTCACTAATGAACAAGAAATAAAAGAATTTGTAAAACACTTGCTGAGTTTAAGACAGAAATGTTGACTTATTTTCTGTTATATTGCAGTTAAATTAATTTTAGTATTGTTGCAATAGTTACATGAATAGGACTGACAAAATATAAATGACAAGCATAAAACCAACTTTCAGCAGGCTAATTTGTTATGTTTAAGATCTGCAGTGAGTATCAGACATTTGGGAAATTTACCTGCACTCATACTACAATGCCTGTGTAATTAGATTAAAGGTAGATTTTTACATGTTATTAATGATGTTCTGTTCTACCTTTAAGACTGTATTATGATTTCTTTTCCTTTTTAATATAGAACTTTATTGTTAGAGAATGCCTTCATACCTTTCAGCTGATAAAAATGCACAGACAACAGGTGAGCTACAGACACCTGTTCACTATGCAGCACGCAATGACGCTGTGGAGGCACTGAAAGCACTTGTCAAACGGAACTGTAAATACAAAATGGTGATGGACTATAAAGGGAGAACACCCCTACATGTTGCAGCTGAACTTGGTATATATACGAAATACTCTTCATCATGTTTTTCAGTGTTATAATTATTTCAAGTGATTTGCATTGGTTGCCCATACGGGAAGGGGTAGGGGTAACTCTGTGGCAGAGTGGTTATGGTGGCTGACTGAATCACTTGATCCAAACAGCTGTGGGTTCGAAATTTCTCTTGATGTGTAGAAAATTCTTTATGTGAGAATGGAATCCAGCTGACTTACAGAACATTGGTGTTTTTACCCAGGTGTCTACCCATGCCTGAATTGATATCTGAAGGTACACATGTCCCGACCACCTAAAGCTTGAAAGTCACCATATATCCTTACATAGTGTTAGTGTGGCTTAAAATCCAATTCCAAAAAATATATATGTACAATGTATATATTATCAGTTGCTGCCTTGTGGAAGGTGAAATTGAAAGAAGTCTCACCTAGAGCAAAAGTAAAAGCACTCAGTCCTTTCATTGTTATCATAATTATCATTGTTGCTTAATTTTATGTGATTATTTGAACATTTGCTTATATGGTTAAACAATTATATAAGGATGTTTCATTTGAATAAAACACCAACCAATTACTGAAAATAAAACTGTTCATTATATGAATTCAGTCCTGTAGATAAAATATTTTTATTTTGTTTACAGACCGCAGTGAGACAGCAAGACTTTTATTAGATCTGGAGGCCCCAGCTGGAATCACTGATACAAAGGGTCAAGCTGTGATTACATGGATGATCACAAAAATGCCTCCAGTTGTACGTTTTTCTGAACATTTCAATAGTCTTACTGTATTTGCAAAAATGATCACAAAAATGCCTCCAGTTGTACGTTTTCTGAACATTTCGATAGTCTTACTGTATTTGCAAAAATGATCACAAAAATGCCTCCAGTTGTAAGTTTTCTGAGCATTTCTATAGTTTTACTGTATTTGCAAAAATGATCACAAAAATGCCTCCAGTTGTAAGTTTTCTGAGCATTTCAATAGTCTTACTGTATTTGCAAAAATGATCACAAAAATGCCTCCAGTTGTAAGTTTTCTGAGCATTTCAATAGTCTTACTGTATTTGCAAAAATGATCACAAAAATGCCTCCAGTTGTAAGTTTTTTTTGAGCATTTCAGTAGTCTTACTGTATTTGCAAAAATGATCACAAAAATGCCTCCAGTTGTAAGTTTTTCTGAGCATTTAATAATCTTTTCTGCATTTGCAAATGAAACCTGCTTAAAGTCAACACTGCACACAAAAAGGTTGCTAGGTAGTTTTCAGATTTAGCTTCTCCACATAAGTAACGTCACCGTCTTGGAGTTTCAGAAGTTTAGTGTTTAAAAAACAAAAATCAACTATATTTCAGTCATAAAATAGTCCTATGTTTACCGATGTTGCTCCTGTCCAGATTTCACATGATGGCTCTGGAATTACTGTCAATTAAACTAAAAAAGTAGATATTTCAGCATGTCTGACTCTGACTTAAATCTTTGAATTATTTTGTCTCCCACACCACTGTGGTGGGAGACATTGATTTACTCCTGTCTGTGTGTCAGTCAGTCAGTCTGTCACAAATCTTGTCCGCCCTCTAAGTCGAACATTTCTCATCCAATCTTCACCAAACTTGAACAAAATGTGTTTGCAAATAAGTCCTCGGCCAAGTTCGATAACTAGCCAAAGTGGCCCAGGCACTTCAGAATTATGGCCCTTGAATTACCAAAAATCGCTAAAAATCGCTGCCAGTTCCGCACTTTAAGTCATTGTTGCATGGTTGATGCCAGTAACTGCACTCTAAGTCATTGGTGCATGGTTGACTCAGATACATGATAACTATTCAGATGATTAGGCAGTTGTGGGAGACATGCGCTTTTCTCAAAAGCAGCTCTAGTTAACTTCTGTTTTACCCAATTCAGCAATTCATTTCTTACTTTTGCCCGCTGAGTAATTTACTTTTTGTATATCAGTGTTATATTTCCATTATGTTCCTCTTCATTTTTTCACATCAATAAATATCTTAACCTTCACCAAGCAGGTTACTTCATAGAAAGTATTTATTTGAAGGAAGTGTATAAAGTGAAATATGGCCTACTTTGCATTGCATGGCTCTATGACTGTGTTTGGGGTGCTCTGTGCTTCCGGCAAATCTACCCTTACCTTTTATCTTTTATACATGTTACTTTCAGGCTGCTGAGGCGATACAACAGTTCCATATGAAGGATCGTCCAAACAGAAAACAATATTACTACCTCAACTTGCTCACACCTAACAGAGGTACTGTATAGGTTTATCTCATGTATGAGATAGAGTATTCCCAGTAAAAATACCACATGTGAGATAATCTCACACTGCTGGTCTTAATCTACCTCAACTTGCTCACTTATAATAGAGGTACTGTATAGGTTTATGTCATCCATGAGGCAGAATATTCTCAATAAAGTACCTGTTTGAGATGATCTCACCTTGCTGGTCTTAATACTGCCTCAACTTGCTCACAGGTAGCAGAGGTATTGTACAGGTTTAACTCATGTATGAGACAGAATTTTCGCAATAAAACACCAGTGTGAGATAATTTCACATTCCTGATCTTTTACCAGTAACAGATTACTTTATGTTACCATATATATACAAAATTTATTGCATTATGACAAAGTGTGAGCTAGGCATAACAATTCTAAAATCTGCAAACATTATGACCTTACTATTGTATGGCATAATTGTTATGGCAAGGGATATGGACAAAATCTATACTTCAGTTAGTTAAGACTTCCTTAGGCCTCACCAAATTAAAAAGTTGTTCATCGGATTTGCCGCTTGTATATTTTCAGAAACACACAAAAAATTTTTTTTTTGTTTTTGGCTTGCGCTCGCCCCATTGAAAAAAATCAATCCAAAATTTTTTGGTGCACTACTTTTTACGGATGTAAAAGTGTATAAATGCTTATAATTCCAGTCCCAAATTGTTCTCAAATGGATTTTAATCAAAATAAATACATACTACGCACGCATTGTCTATAATAAATCATAACACTTATATTTAATTGCATTAAAGTTATTTCCCCTTTATGCAGTTACGCCATTTTCTTCAAATGTTTACCAAACTACGTGCTACAAAAATCGATTTATTTCATTGAAAACTGGATGAAGAAAAACATATTTATTTGATAACATCAATCTACATTATTTTGGTAAGGGTAAATACTTATTGATGCATGTCACTTGTCTGTTTTCTGTTTTTCCTGTCCAACTGATCAGCATTTGCATACGAGTGTTGGCGGGGTAAGGAATTTACATTATGAGTTGTTTTCAGAACAGTTCCGATTTTCAAATTTTCCAATCATTTAGTAGACTAATGTTAAAGGTAAATTTTATTTACCGTCGCTTTGTGAAACAATTAACATAAGCTCTGCAGAGCTTTTGAGTGACCCTATTTTAAGAACAGTTAAAACCATTTATACCTTACCCCCAGCAATTTGCTGGTATCCATTTACAGCTGGGTCGACTGAGGCAATCGTGATAAAGTGCCTTGCCCAAGGACACACCGCAGCGGGAGTAGCCAGTAGCCAGGATTCGAACCAGGGGCCTTCACCTCCGTAGGCAAGCGTCTTAGCCCTCTCGACCAATGCGTCCACTTGCTACATTTTCATTGCAGTAAATATTTAAGTCATATATGTATGTGATAAGTATGGTGTAAGGTTATGCGTTGTTGTTTATTACATATTTTCTAACAGCATTTTCAAAAGCATGCATTATTTGATTACAGTGTACTGTATGACAATGTTATTACCTTTTTTTTCATAAGTTCACTTTGTTGTGCGTCTGCAGGTCAGATTTTCTCAATCCCTGGGGACTTACTTTTTAATTTAAAAGGGCTATACATTCTGTTTTAAGGTTTTTATGAATGTAGGACATTTGCCTCCCAGGACATTTGCCCCCCAATGAAAAAATGTATTACCGGACATTTGCCCCCCAGTTGAAATGGCAGATAGGACATTTGCCCCCCACTTCTTATTTTTAGAATGGACATTTGCCCCCCAATATTTTTGTCCTATGTGCCAGTAGATATACTGTCTTTTAAGTTGTTTTATTATTAAAATTACTCTAAAAGGCAATTTTCAGTAAAAAAAACTATTTTATTGATAAAAATTTGATGAATATGTTAATTACATTCAGGTGTAAAGGTAAATAATAGCCTATTATTGAGTTATAAAAGTGCTCATAACAATGTTATAATTTTTTAATTTGTGCAATGTTTTTAACACTCAGACTTGTTAATTTGGCAATTATCTACTAGAAATATGTAAGAAACAAAGACAATGTTATCTACAATATGATAATTATCTTCTACTAAGTTCCTAAAAAATCACTAGGGGACAAAAATATTGGGGGGCAAATGTCCGTTTCAGAAATAAGCACTGGGGGGCAAATGTCCTATCTACTATTTCAACTGGGGGGCAAATGTCCAGCAGTCCACTTTTTTATTGGGGGGCAAATGTCCTGGGGGGCAAATGTCCGGATCCCGGTTTTTATTAGTCAGTCGAGAGCCAAATGAAAAATATATTTCTTCACTCTTCGCTCGCTCCTGATTTTCTCAAAAACCAAAAAAAATGTTCAAATTATCTTTTCGCTCGCCGCCTCAATTTTTTCAGAAAAAAATCCGATGAACAACTTATCAATTTAGTGTGGCCTTATCCACAACTCAAGGATATGGTAGTTTCACTTAATATCCTTAATAAAAGAGGAAATTAAATTTTCAAATGTGAGAAATTTTATGAAGGCATGTTTTGATTTATACAAGTTTACGCATTATCTAATGTTTTAGATTTTCAAAATGTAAATCACTCATATCATTTTTTATTTATTTTTTATTTTCAGAGAAAGATCCCAATTTTTACACGCAAATGCCTGTAAGTGTTTTATCATGTTTCCGTTTATACTAGGGATGGCAACGAATAGAAATTTTGGTATTCGAATATTCGGTCAGTCTTCCAAACAAATATTCAAATATTCGGTCATCAAATGATCAACAAATCAACTTAAAATCTTATGAATCTATTGTACCCTTAGCAGCGATCTGCATTAATTCTACTTTCGTTTACACCGGAGGTAATTTAGACATTGACGAATTAAGACTGACTTATCGTTCTCATCGCTTGTTCATCTTTTTGAATATAAAATATTTGTTATTTGCCTCCATTTACATATAATCTAAATAGGTTTTACTTATTTTTACATGTTTTTACAGGGATGTAGCCCTCCCTAAGTAAGATTCTCTCCACACATATTACACGTAGCCGACTTCTTATCGGATGATCGCATGAAATACTTTAAAAAGACAGGCGGCATTGCTTGCATTTTGACAGTAGATTCATGTAATAGCATGAACAATATTTTCGATTAAACGGGGTGTAAAATTAAGACATTATGCATTTATTATCAAGAGGAATCCATTTTACATAAAATAATATTCATCACATTTGGCTTGTTTACAACACTTTTCAGCATTTTTCTTTACTGAAATACATCTTGAATCAACTTTGATTGAAATCCGAGTCATTAGTTCAAGTGCTTTCTGATGATTTTTAATTATATGCGGTTCGCACCTACCGAAAACAAGGCGATTTGTAATAGATTTACATCAACTGGTGACCAATAAAATTTCTAAAGGTAAGCAATTAGCGGTACTTACTACAGGGTACGATGTCATCACCATAGCGGTGTACAATATTGGCACGCTAATATACAAAGTGACACGTCTGACAGCGACGGAAGCCATTTTCGCGCGTATTTACTATGAAAGCGAATTTTGGTAAATTAGATAGACGAACATACTGGTTCTTGCATTTGTTTTTTTATTTATTTCTTATGATTTTATATTTTTTCCGAATATTCGAATAGTGAAACAGTATTCAAATATTCGTGTCATGAACGAATATTCGAATATTCGTTGCCATCCCTAGTTTATACTGAATATCTTATATATCTTTTTAAGCATATACCATGTTATGCTACTGTTTATCGTCAAGCCTCATGTTCTGAAAACAAATTCAGTCTCAGCTGAGTTTGATAATGAAACTTTATTTGTCCCTTGTATCAAAATTGCATGTTTAAATTAAATGTCAATTTAATGACTATTTTCATGTGACCATTTAGTACTGATGGTCAGTCTCAACCGAAATTTATTGTTAAAGTTCTAGTAAAATTTGCTTCCTCAGTCTCAAACTCTGAGACAAAATATGTTAAATGAATATGGCACCTGAGGATACTGAATAAGTTATTGAAAATAGACATGATCAGTAGAAATAATTGTTTTCTTTAAATTTACTATCTTAATTTTGAAAAGTTTGACATAGTTCTGAATACATACCCCTTTTAATCCAAAATCTTGGTAAATTAAGTAAGTTTACACAAACATGCTTGTCAGAACTCTAGTGACGGTTATTCCTATTATCAACCACTATTGATCTGGTCTTAGCCACTTCTTTTTAGAAATCCTGTCTGAAATTACCCCCATTTGATCATCAGCAATGCACCCAATTGGAGAATAATTTCATACCGTTTTACAGATTTCCCCAAAAAAATACTTCTCCAGAACATCATCGACTTTAGCTTAATCTGAAGTTGTGTATAAATATTTGTGTCTTTATTTTTTGCAGTGTGGAGTGGATTATTTATGTATTACCATTTGTTTTGTGATACTTTTATCACCATTTTTGTTGCTGCTTTTGTTATCCTTTGTAAATAGGCGGGGATAGACTTTAAAGCACAGTATAAAATGATCCAAACATAGCTGTTCCATCATATAAGCTTATGCATTAATACCCCATGTCTGATAATACTCTTATATAGTTATCTATAATTTATATTGCGGTGAGAGTGAAGCAAGCAGAATTGTTTTCCAAAATAAACTAAAAATGTATACTCCCGGCATTGGTTGCTTTGTGGGGTGTGTGGAGGGGAGGGGTATCTTCTGCACTCTCTAATCTTCCCTTTATTTCATATAAAGCTTATTTTGTCAATGTATTAATGAATACATATACATGTACATGCATGACTGTTTTGTTTATAATTTCAGTTACAAGTTGCAGTGAAGTACAAGCAGTATGACATCCTCACACAGTCGGTTATGCTTACACTCACTAGGATCATGTGGGAAAAATTTGCAAGGTACTTATCTGTTTCCTATTTATTCCAGTTCAGAATGAATTGTTTGACTTAACTTCACAAGTTTTGTTAGAAGTTTAGTTTTGAAGTGCGAAGATCTCAGTTTGATACTTTAATTTCAGATGGCGGGCATATGGAGGTCTGCTATTCAATTTTATATATATCATGTTGTGGACGGTCTATGGCGTAACAATAGAATACGATGAACGACATCTGTACAAACTTCCTGAACATTGGTGGAGAATTGTTCTCTTGGTACTTTTCTATCTATGTTTGTAAGATTGAAAAAATAAATGTTGTAAATTTTACCTGAATTCAACAGTGAAATTGAATTTTTGTTATCTTTATTAATTTATAGAAAATTAGCCATTCAAATTCTTTGTTTTAAGAAGTTAAGAAGGTTGATTGGTTCAACAAAATAAAAATTTTTGAGTATGTGGATTTCATTCCATATTTGTATTGTTTGCTTAGTAGGGAGACTGTCACTGTAGAGGTTCTGAGGTTGTTCCCTGGACAAGCTGAGTGTTATCATTCATCTTTAACTCTCATTTATGTTGAACAGTTAACAGTGGCTTTATGAAATATGTCAGAACTGGTACACAATCCAGGCACTCTGCTTTGGTGTTGTATTACCATTACAAAACTGAAATTCTGTCGGAAAATGGTGTTCAATGGACACATGATATTTTCAGGTAGCTGCAGTTGGGATAACAGTGTGGCAGATTATAGATGAAATTAGGGAGTATCTGCGGTCAAAAGTTAGTGATGAGGTAATACATCTCTTACTTACTGATAATTCATAAAACTTTGAGAGATATTCTTGTTAATGTAGGGTTCTGTAGATACTGTAATAATTAATGTAATTCTAAAGTCTGCTTAGTGATAGCAATATTTTTTTTGTTGTACAGAAAATGGTAGGCAAGTTTTTAGAAATTATATCATTTTGAGTATAAGAAGTTCATGTGCTTGTTATTTTTCTTGTAGAACTGGAAAACTTGGCGACGTACAGAGATAAAGGAAGACTTGAAATATTGTCATCCAAGATGGCCTGAGGAACAACAGTTTCTTAACCAGGAACTTGAAAGTCTCGATGATGCTCATACAGGATACTTCCAGGATATGTGGTAAGGTGTTTTTATTCGGAAAAATGGAGGTATTATGTGATGGCCTGTGCGTCTGCCCGTCTGTCCTATTTCTTGTACAGAGCATAACCAGTCAAGTTATTGACTTTAAACTTGGCATATAGGAAGGTGGCGATGTGACAGTGTGCAGTGCAAGTTAAGGTTTATTTGATACTTGGCAAGGCTTTCTGATGAAAGAATTCTAAGAATTTTTATTTTCTCGTTATAAGACTTTAATAAAATTTATGATCACCTATGATATGTTCAGGAACATGAAGATTTTTCATGCAAGTCTTGTATAATTAATTACAATCTTTTCAAATAAGCCTTTTAGCTTCACCAGTGTGACATGATAGATCTAGTTTATCGAGTGAAAATTGGAAGTCACTACTACACAACATAATTATATACTATATTTAATGGGAAAGACATAATGGAACATTATTATGCGTTCAGAGGATAGACATTGTACAGTAAAGGAGCAGTTAGATTGAATTTTTTTTCAATTTATACATTTCAGGAATTGGTTTGACTGGTTTTGCTATACGTTACTATTAGCTGTAATTGGCACACATGTTGCAGACATCGTCGTCCATACAGACGCGTTAGCACGTGCTCATATACGTCTTACAGCAGTGGTTGTTATCTTTCTGTGGTTGAGATTGATGAAAAATATTCGGGCATTTGCTATGCTTGGTTAGTATAATATATACCAGGGATGTCATAAATTAAAAATTTTGTAGCCATACATAAGCATTGTATCGTCAAGAATATACACTCAGTGATATATAGTTAAATATCTTACGCAGAAGTTATAGCATGAAGTTAGGTTAATAAATGGGAAACTGGTGCATTTTGAGTGATAATGGCCCTGTGGTCAGAGGGCTATTATCTTATTCCAGGGTCATTATCACTCAATGTCACTGCTCTCCAATGTATTTACTTGTTAATTACAAGTAATATAATATCATAAGAAAAGTTTAATGTGCTATTTTTATAGCTACTAGTCAGTAGATTTAGCATTTATAGGCTAGTAGATTTAAGCATTCCAGTTTTTATTCCAATTTTTAGCTCATCTGATTTTTTGAAAAAAAATGATGAGTGATTGTCATCACTTGAGCGGTTGTCGACGTCGGCGTCTGCATCGGCGTTGCCTGGTTAAGTTTTATGTTTAGGTCACCTTTTCTCCTAAACTATCAAAGCTATTGCTTTGAAACTTGGAATACTTGTTCACCATCATAAGCTGACCCTGTATAGCAAGAAACATAACTCCATCTTGCTTTTTGCAAGATTTATGGCCCCTTTTGTACTTAGAAAATATCAGATTTCTTGGTTAAGTTTATATTTAGGTCAACTTTTCTCCTAAACTATCAAAGCTATTGCTTTGAAACTTGGAATACTTGTTCACCATCATAAGCAGACCCTGTACATCAAGAAACATAACTCCATCTTGCTTTTTGCAAGATTTATTGCCCCTTTTGGACTTAGAAAATCAGTTTTCTTGGTTAAGTTTTATGTTTTGGTCAGCTTTTATCCTAAACTATCAAAGCTATTGCTTTAAAACTTGCAACACTTGTTCACCATCATAAGCTGACCCTGTACAGCAAGAAACATAACTCCATCCTGCTTTTTGCAAGATTTATGGCCCCTTTTGGACTTAGAAAATATCAGATTTCTTGGTTAAGTTTTATGTTTAGGTCAACTTTTTCTCTTAAACTATCAAAGCTATTGCTTTGAAACTTGCAACACTTGTTGACCATCATAAACTGACCCTGTACAGCAAGCAACATAACTCCATCCTGCTTTTTGCAATAATTATTGCCCTTTTTGGACCTAGAAAATAATTTTCTTGGTTGAGTATTATGTTTAAGTCAACTTTTCTCATAAACTATCAAAGCTATTGCTTTAAAACTTGCAACAGTTTTTCACCATCATAAGTGGACACTGAACATCAAGAAACATAACTCTAACCTGCTTTTTGCAAGAATGATGGCCCTTTTTAGACTTAGAAAATCATGGGTAGGACAATATTTCTATTACACAAAAAAAATCAGATGAGCGTCAGCACCCGCAAGGCGGTGCTCTTGTTTTACATGTGGCTGTATAAAAAATCAAATGCCTGTACAGTTTTACTTTCTTGCTTATAGTATAGTTTTTGATTGAAAATAAGTTATTTTTGCTAAAAATAGGTGATATTACGTTTCCAGTAATTTGTCATTTCAGTATACAGATGTATGTCAGTAACGGTCCTGGGACTAATGCATTAAGTAATATTATAATAGGAGAATTTCAAGCATAAGTTTGTTACTAGGTACCCATGTTATAAGAAATGATTTATGTCACGGTTAGAATATATTTTTTTCCTTTGAAGTACAAGTAGGCAGTACCTAAAAGCATTGTTCTTGTAAGAATTTAGCAAAAAACTTTCCATACTCTTCAATATATCCTTTGATAATTCTGCAAGATCATAATTTTACTTCAGTAGGACAGCTGAACCTGTAAGACTTGGTAAATATATTAACCCTTACCCTGCTAAATTTCTGTAATGAACTTATACATCTTTCAATCTGGGCAGTACCACTGTTAAAAGGGGTGCATACCAATAAGATACTGACTGAATGGGGAACAGTGAAGATCATGATCAGACTGCACGGATGTGCAGGCTGATCATGATCTACACTGGTCGCAAAGGCAGAATCAGTCGTGTCCAGCATGATAAGGGTTAAAACTAAGCATAGTATAATAAGTTCTGTGCAACTGTGCTGGTACATTAAACATTGTAAAGTAAATATCTGCTAAATCCTTTTGTTTCTTTATCTTTTTACTTGTTTTATTTCAGGACCGTTTGTTGTGATGGTTGGAGCTATGATATCAGATCTGTTGAAGTTTGCCTTCCTTTATTTTGAATTTTACATTCCTTACTGTAAGTTACTTACTATATTTACAATAAAATTTCCTTGGGTTAGAATAAATGATACTACCTCCCAACTACTGTGAAATCATTTAATTTTGTGGGCATGAAATTTTCGTGGTTTTTGTAAAAATGGCAATTTCGTGGGGATATAAATTCGTGGATTTCAACTTTTGAACATAAAATGAATGGGAATTTTACTTGTTCATTGGGATTAAATTTCGTGGATTGACTCAATCACGAAATCCACGAAAATTAGACCCCCACGAATGATAATGATTTCACAGTATCTTTTCATGCCAGATATGGGAATGAATCTGCTTAGTGGACAAAGTCTACAAACCATTTATAACTGTGCAACTGTCACAGCCCAATCAGAAGGTTGTGTAAATAAGTCTGATGTATTTATTATACTGTTTAAAGCACTGATATTTGCTGAATAATAACAACAACCATTGTAAGGCTATCGTCACTTTTAGAAGCTTTCATAGTAAAACAAAAGCACGTATTACAAGTCATGTATATAGACAAGCAAAGTATCCCTTATTCCAGAATAAGCGAGGTAGTTGCTATCTATACTTAATTAAAATTTTTTTCATCGTGTCCACATATCAGATGTCAGGGGTCATCATTCACTCAATAATAAGTTAACTGACACGTTTTTATGTCAAAATGTGTTTTCAGAGGTTAAAAGTAAATACTTACCACTGTATATTTATATATTGTAGAATTTATGATTTTAACATTGAAATAATATTTCATGTTTGTTTCAGTATGTGCATTTTGGATGATATTTGGTGGAAACAAGTACCCCGAGGGCAGTGCCGGGAATCCAAACAGGACGGAAGTTTCTGTAGATGGTTTCGTTAACTTCAATGAGGCAATGTTTTCTTTGTGGAGAATGACCCTTGTTGATGAATATGCATATGAAGTATGTAACCCCGATATACAGTTTAGACAAAACAGAAAGAAAGTTTTAAAACAGTTTTTTTTTTTTAAGTTTTGATTTATTTAGGTACAGCTGGATTTTGAATACATTTGTTGTCTGTCACTGTGGTCAGTAATATTTCAAGATGATAGTTAGAACCTCATTTCTGTCCTGTATAATTATTGTTGTAATTTTCTTAAAAATTGGTGAGTTCTTAAACTTAGACAGTAAGGGAATTTCCTGGCTCCTAAGCTTGTTTTAACAATGTTAATTAATTATTATTAGCTGTACTTTTCATGTAGTTAAATGGCTTGTAGTCTGCATTTTTATGCCCCCCTTCGAAGAAGCAGGGGTATATTGTTTTGCAGATGTCGGTCGGTCGGTCGGAATGTAGACCAATCCGTTTCCGGATGATAACTAACGCTTGGGCCTAGGATCGTGAAAGTTGATAGGGAGGTTGATCATCACCAGCAGATGACCCCTATTGATTTTGAGGTCTCTATGTCAAAGGTCAAGGTCACAGTGACCCTGAATAGTAAAACGGTTTCCGGATGATAACTCAAGAACACTTGGGCCTAGGATCATGAAAGTTGACAGGGAGGTTGGTCATGACCAGCAGATGACCCCTATTGATTTTGAGGTCAGTATGTTAAAGGTCAAGGTCACAGTAGCCCTGAACAATTAAATGGTTTCCGGATGATAACTCAAGAACGCTTTGGCCTAGGGTCACGAAAGTTGATAGGGAGGTTGGTCATGACCAGCAGATGTCCCCTATTGATTTTGAGGTCAGTATGTCTAAAGTCAAGGTCACAGTGACCAGGAACAGTAAAATGGTTTCCGGGCAATAACTCAAGAATGCTTGGGCCTAGTGTCAGGAAAATTGATAGTTAGGTTGGCCATGACCAGATGATCTTGAGGTCATTAGGTCAAAGGTCAAGGGCACATTGGCCAGGAACATTTAAGCGGTTTCTGATCTTCTTGTCCAAAACCATAGGGCTTTGATATTTGGTATGTAGCAAAATCTAGTGGTCCTCTACCAAGAATGTTCAGATTATTTCCCTGGGGTCAAATATGGCCCCACCCTGGGGGTCACATGGTTTATATAGACTTATATAGGAAAATTTTTTGAAAAACCTCTTGTCCAAAACCACAGGGCCTAGGGCTTTGATATTTTGTATATGACATCATCTAGTGGTCCTCTACTAAGATTGTTCAAATTATTCCCCTAGGGCAAATATGGCTCCGCCCTGGGGGTCACTGGTTAACATAGACTTATATAGGGAAAAACTTTGTAAATCTTCTTGTCCAAACCACAAAGACTATGGCTTTGATATCTTGTAATGTAGCATCATCTAGTGGTTCTCTACCAAGTTTGTTCAAATTATCCCTCTAGGGTCAAATATGGCCCCTCCCCAGGGGTCACATGGTTCATATAGACTTATATAGGGAAAAACCTAGAATCTTCATGTCCATAACTTACATCATTCAAATTTGGACCACATGTATAGTTTTGAGTGGCAAGATGAACCTTGACATGAGTTGACCTTGATCTTGACCTAGTGTCCCACTTTCACATTTCTGTAGCTACAGCCTTCAGATTTGGACCACATGCATAGGTTTGTGTACTGAAACAAACTTTGACCTTGTTATTGACCTAGTGACCTACTTTCACATTTTTAAGGTACAGACTTCAAATTTGGACCACATGCATAGTTTTTTGTTCCAAAATAAAATTTGATCTTGAGATTGACCTAGTGACCTACTTTTACATTTCTGAAGGTACAGGCTTCAGATTTGGACCACTTGCATAGTTTTGTGTTCTGAAATAAAATTTGACCTTGATTTTGACCTAGTGACCTACTTTCACATTTTCTCAAGCTGCAGCCTTCAGATTTGAACCACATGCATAAGTGAGCATATAATTTGTTCCTTGTTCAATTACTAAATGCATCAAGGGGGGCATTTCGTGTTCGACAAGCTCTTGTTATATATTGAGACATAGAGTGAAACTCTCTGGGTTTTTTTTATCTCTCCTGTGTGCTCGAAGTGAGCTTTTCCCAATGTCCATCAACAATTATTTCGAACATGGCCTTCTTAACCACTTAGTCTTTATCAACCAACTGTATAGGTGTATTTCTTTGGTTGTTAAATGAATTCTATTCTTTGCAGAACTGTTGAATGTCTTGGCAACACAACAGAAAAAATGTAAAACTCTGTTCATAAAATGTTTGCCTTATTTAAAATGATTTCACACAAATATTCCTTAGGACCCAGTACCAAAAATAGGTTGCATCTGATTTTGAAAAATGTGGCAACTGGAGCTTTCATGAAAGTATCTCATGGGTGGCCCATAGATTATTCCAGTTGTGGAAAACAATGGCCAGAAGAACTAAACATAGAAAATTCCCCAAGCTATATCTCCTTAACTGCTTGTTGATCCAATTTTAGAATTGTTATACAAAAATGTTCCTGTGATTACCATCTTCCAAAAGAGTTCAAGTTATGATGATTTGACAAAAACATCACTGCAAGGGATACAAATAGAAAAATCTTCACACATCATCTTCAAAACCAATGATTCTGGTTTGAAATAGTTTCACAGAAATGTTCCTTGGGTGACCTTCTACTGAAATGACTGCTAGGTTGACAAAGTTTATTTTACTTATTAAGCTTTATTGAGCATTTTGAAAACTTTTTTCCCCATTGTTTTCAAAGTAAAAATATACTTCTTGGATGCCCCTTTATCAAACATATTACCTGTTTAAGATGTGAAACAGGTGATCAGTCTTGTGTTATTTAAAACACTGATTTTATTCCTATAAAGAGAAATGACAAGATTTTTAATATGATTTGAATTACCTCTATTCTATATTGCAGGGAATGAAAAACATAGATTCCATCATGGCTGACATTTTGGTTGGTACCTGGCTGTTTTTGTCTGCAGTTCTCTGTCTCAACCTTCTCATTGCCTTGTTCTCAGATACATTTCAAAGGTACAATTAGTCATCATAGTGAATTAATAATGGTGAAATTTATATGCAGGTATTATATGAGGATTCCTAATACTAACTGATGTTTTAAAAATGTTGCTCAAGATTGTTAATTATGATTTTCAGAAAAGATACTGGTATTTCCAGTACATTTGATAGTTAAACAGATTACTGTATTTAAAACAGTGCTATTCATCCAAATGTTTGTACCAGCTACTCAGTTCAGAGGTAATGACTCCTGCTCCTTGTAAGAGATTAATACTGATTTTATTTCAAGGATACTGACCCAACAGATATTCAAATGTGTGTTTTCTTCTTTGCATTCAAAATGAAGTAATTGCTTTCAAGAAAGAATTAAAAATTAAATGTTTATCTCCTAGAGTATATGACAATGCTCGAGCAAATGCTGTGATGCAGAAAGCTGTAATGATTCTGTCGTTCTGGGAAGGTATGAGTCACGAGGCACGCAATAAGTTCCTTGACCATATCCAAGCCAACTGTGCACCATTCAAGGACTACTACGATGATGATATGACCGAGAGTGATGACGCTGATCTCAAGAAAGTCACAATACAAATAAAGGTAAATTTATGTAACATTCTCCAGTGAATGACTTTGTTATATTCTCCAGTGAATGACTGTGTTACATTCTCCATTGAATAACTGTGTTACATTCTCCAGTGAATGAGTGTTACATTCTCCATTGTATGACTGAGTTACATTCTCCATCGAATAACTGTGTTACATTCTCCAGTGAATGATTTTGTTTTATTCTCCAGTGAATGACTTTGTTATATTCTCCAGTGAATGACTGTGTTACATTCTCCAGTGAATGACTGTGTTACATTCTCCATTGAATAACTGTGTTACATTCTCCAGTGAATGACTGTGTTACATTCTCCATTGTATGACTGAGTAACATTCTCCATTGAATGAATGTGATACATTTTCCATTGTCAATGGTTATGTTATATTATCCAGTGAATGAATATGTTACATGCTCCATTGAATGACTATGTTACATTCTCCAGTGAATTATGTTAAATCTCCATTGTATGACTGTGTTACATTCTTCATTGTCAATGGTTATGTTACATTCTCCGTTGAATGACTGTTACATTCTCCATTGTCAGTGGTTATGCTACATTCTCCAGTGAATGACTGTGTTACATTCTCCATTGTCAATGGTTATGCTACATTCTCCAGAGAATGACTGTGTTACATTCGCAGTTGTCAATGGTTATGCTACAGTCTCCAGTGAATAACTGTTACATTCTCCATTGTCAATAGTTATGCTACATTCTTCAGTGAATAACTGTTACATTCTCCATTGTGAATGGTTATGCTACATTCTCCATTGAATGACTGTTACAGTCTCCATTGTCAATGGTTATGCTACATTCTCCATTGAATGACTGTTACAGTCTCCATTGTCAATGGTTATGCTACATTCTCCATTGAATGACTGTTACAGTCTCCATTGTCAATGGTTATGCTACATTCTCCATTGAATGTCTGTGTTATATTCTTCAGTAAATGGTTGTGTGACAGTCTGCTATTTCAGTCGTTATGTTAGATTCTCCACTGAATGACTGTATTACATTCTCCAGTGAATTATTGTGTTACATTCTCCAGTGAATTATTGTGTTAGTCATTCTCCAGTGAATGACCATGTTATATTCTCCAGTGAATGACCATGTTACATTCTCCAGTGAATTACTGTGTTACATTCTCCAGTGAATTATTGTGCTACATTCTCCAGTGAATTATTGTGTTAGTCATTCTACGGTGAATGACCATGTCATTCACTGGTGAATGACCATGTTACAATTCTCCAATGAATTACTGTGTTATATTCTCCAGTGAATTATTGTGTTACATTCTCCAGTGAATTACTGTGTTACATTCTCCAGTGAATGACTGTGTTACATTCTCCAGTGAATTATTGTGTTAGTCATTCTCCGGTGAATGACCATGTTACAATTCTCCAGTGAATTACTGTGTTACATTCTCCAGTGAATTATTGTGTTAGTCATTCTCCAGTGAATGACCAAGTTACAATTCTCCACTGAGTTACATTCTCCAGTGTAGACAGAATTAAACGATTTCACAGTATGCAAATATATGCATCATTTATGAGGGTATAACTGCATTTATGTTAAATTGTAAAACATCAGCTGAAATTAACAGATCTTACCTTTAAAATAAAATGCTAGATGCAAATTTTGTGACTATTTACACTTTGTTGAAAATGAGAAATATTATAATTGTTTTATGTACTTTTTCAACTTACAGGAAGAACTAGATGATCTGAAGGAGAGATGGGCGGATCAGTTTGGTCTGGGTGATGAGAAGACTGCGCTGGTTAGTATAACTCTATTTATCAACTGTAGTAGAAAATGTGCCGCACAATTCATAGGCAGTTGAATTTTTTTATTATTCAGAGGTTTATAAAAACTTAACAGTGCATATCAATTGTACAGTGAGGTTATCAAATATAATTAGACTGATAGGGAATGTAATGTTTGTACATTGAACTATGTAATCATATATAACATTTTTCTAATATAAACCATTGCAGCATTATGATATTGCAAAAGTAATTTGATTTATACCATTGAAAAAGAATTTTTTACAAACTTTTGTTTGTTTTTACATATCAAGATATTTTTCACTCAACAAATTTGACATTTTCACTAGTGACTCAGCCACCTGTAAAAACAAAATTCAGCTAGGGTTTACTTTATGAAAGATGTTTTAATCTTATACCAAAAGAAACAAATTTCTTCAATTTATTTCTATTTGTAGTATCCAACATAAGTAAGTCTTATGGAACTGTCAAATATTTAAAATAAATGTTCAGCACAATATGCCAGTATTACATGCAAATTAATTAAGAAATAATATATCTCATGAAGTGATTTGTCTTTGAATAAAATCATTGTTTGGAGTTCAGATGTGAAGAATTATATCACGAGGGCGCAGCCCGAGTGATATAATAATACGCATCTGAACGACAATGATTTTATTCAAGAGCAAATTACTAAATGAGATATATTATTTCCATTCTAACACATTACCAAGGATTTTTAAGGACATCCTTGACGACGTCCATCAAATATTTGCCTGTTTTTTGTTGGTTTCTTTTTCAACGCGCCGCTATGCTGTTTGACACTATGACGTAATAGTTGTGACGTCAGAATAGTGAATTGTTGTAAAATAACCCACAACTTTCAGCCTTCTTTGTTTAATAGGAAAATGAATCAAGTCGTGTTAGAATGTAGGTTTTTAAATGGTACAATGGTGAAAATACAATAATGAAGTTTCATTCAGCTTGGAGTCAACTGTTCAGGACCTTGGGCTAATTCTAGTCTATAACTGTTAGCAAAAGTAATTTATTTTATGCTGTTTGGTGAAATACTGAAATTTATTAGTGAAACAAAATTGATATTTTCACTGTTTCAAACAGTGAAAATATCATTTTTATTTTTCACTGGTATGGAACTACACTTAAATGCAAATGAATATGAATTATAAATGATAGAAAATTCCTTGCAAAATATACTTCAGTAAAGGTATAGATGTATAAAAATGATAACAGGATCATAGATATTTACATTCTATCATAATTAAATGTAAAAGAAATCAGGAAACATTATAGAACTATTTACAGCTTATCTGCAAAGATACCCTGACATCACGACATTATGACGTCATGATGCAATGCACATGACATTGCACGGACAAACTGGATATAATTTGGTTAAAATTATTAAAAATGCATAAAATATTAATAGAAAATTTGTTTGTTTCAGTGTAAGATTGAAATATATTTCTCTTGTGAGGACCATAATTTACATTTTCACTTGCGGCTGCACCACTCATGAAAATATTGCATTATAGTGTTCACTTGGTGAAATATATTTCCATCTTACACTAAAACAAACAAATATGTATCTTCTATAACTTGGCACTTATTTTCTTTAAATCATACTTTACTTTTAGATTTTAAAAGTCATAAGTGCAGTCAAATTTTGCATTTAATTGCTCAATAATTGAAGGTCATGAAAACAAGAGAAAATTTAGTTTTGTGCACATAGTTTGCATAGAAGGAAGGTGCCAGAGAATTGCAATGTCACCTTAATAAAGTTTAAAAGCATAATTTTGAAATCTGTTGTTTGAACAGTTAGATGAGGTAAGTAAATAATTCCCTGTTGTTAAAAATCAAATGTGTTTTTCAATTTAGCATGCTAGTTACTGACATCACTGGCTGTGGTTGTATATGTCCTAAGATTGTGTTAATACTACAGAATCACTTGTCAGTGGTATTGACATACCATACTGTCCCCATCCACATTTATCACAGACAAGCTTGTTTTTCTTACTTTCAGTGACAGCCAAAGCCTTTTGAGCATATATTCTATAATGTATTAGTGCTGAATTTGAATTATTGAAATTTGTCATAGACAAATCAATTTTCATTAGTAGATTTAAAATCTGTTCAGTAATTCGTATCATTTGATTTTTGTGCTGCATTCAGCCAAACATTTGAATGTTAAAGATAAACTACTAATATCGGAACAGTTTTATGGAGGAATGTAGATTGTGTGATAATAAGGTTACCAGTTTCAGTTTCACTTTTATTATGAAGAGGAAAAATAATGTATAAGGAAGCAAAATTTAGGCTGTTTTACATCTGCTTTACAATATTTGATGTTTGACATGTTCGTATTTTAATGCATTTCTGGGATCTCGCCAGACATGAAAAATGCTTAGTGGGGAAATGGGGGTTTGCTTGAAAATGCTTCTGAAATTTTTTTTTACTTCTAAGACACTTTTTGGAAAAAGCCTGCCTAAGTGTTCTTCAGCTAAGCTAAAATCTGCATAATAAAAGAGAAAATTCAAATGAAAATTCATTTTGAATGTTATAGTATGTTACATATAAGATATGACCTTGAACCCCTGGCTTAATGTATTTGCTTAACTGGATGTAATTAACCTTTGTCATTACCTGCAAAAGACAAGCATAGTTTGCTGTGCTAGAAATGCTATCTGCATGACATTTGAAATGCAGTTATTTTGTATTACTGCACTTTTATATAATTGATAAGCATTTTTAGCGTGACTATTCAAGGAAGAGATAGAGTATTGGACTTGCCCGTGCATTGGCGTCATCATCCCGATTTGGTTAAGATTTTATATGTTAGCTGGTATCTCAGTAACCACTAATAGGAATGGACTGAAACTTCACACACTTGTTCACTGTGATGATCTGTCAGGCAATGCACATGTTTCATAGCTCTACTTTGCATTTTTACAAAGTTTGCCCCTTTTTCAACTTTAATTTTCATTCAGTTGACAATGCTCTTGAATAGTCCAGCATTACTGTCTTCAGACAGCTCTTGTTCTTACTGATGTTTAATATGGCTAGTAAATTATTTTAGCACATTTTGCATGAAAGTCTTAATGTTTAAATAAACCACAATATAATGCACTGTTTAGCACCAGTTCAAAACTTGAACATGTTCTTAACAACTAATTATATTTCTGAAAATGAAGTTAAAGTGGGGATATAATGGAGTCATCTTACAGTCAGTCAGTTAATGCAGTCAGTATGTCATTCCATTGCAAAATGATTTCACATTTTATAAGGGATTCTAATGAAAATACCAATGATCACAATAAAGTGTAGATGTGGACAACTTATTTTTTGTCAGTTGGACAAAGTGGGGAGCTGGGCACTTGATAAGTCAGCCTTATTCAGTGAAAAGTTTGTAATGCAAAATTGTTTTCACATTTTTTTTTCCTGCATTCACCCTATGAAAGAAGATGTGGTAGTGAGTATAGTTGGATGGCTTAGTTTCCATCATCCACAGTTTACATAAGCATCTTCTCTAAAACTGCTGGTCAGAATTACATCAAACTTGGTCTGTAGCATCCTGGCAAAGTCCTCTCTCAATTTCATTAAATTTGGGACACTTGGCCTCTTTAAGGGACTACTAGAACTAAAAATATAAGAATGTTTCAGTGACTTGTCTTCGTCTCATAAACAGCTTGAATGATGGATCTTCATCAAACTTAGTCTGTAATATCATTGTTATGTCCTCTCCCAATGTTGTTCAAATGATGGTACTCTTGAGCCAGAAATAGAAATACCTTTAAACAACTTCTTTTTGTGAACCACACAGCGGATATTTATCAAACTTGGTTTGTAGCACTATGATAAGGTCCTATCCAAAATTTGACCTGGTTTATGTTTTTTGATAATAAACACCATTGTTACCATTTATGATTCATTGTGACATACATATATTCAAGGTCAAAAAAAAACGGTCAGGTGTGAGGCTAAGGTCTGTTACAGCCTTCTTGTTAAAGGTATTCCAATGAGGCTTCATACAAAAGATCACCATGAAGGATAGATGTGTATGTTGTTTTTTTCTGTGATGGACAAAGCTTGGGGCAGTTAGCACTCATTGCCCCTCATCATTATGGTATGAACCCCTTCCACAGTTTTTAATGGATTCCAACAAAACTTCTTACATATGATCACCGTGATGTGTAGATGACTTACTTTTTTAGGGTGGACAAATGTTGGGGGCAACCAAACCTGCATACTCCCTAAAATCGAGGATTACTTCAACAATATGAGGGATTAACATTTTCTTGGGTGGACACATAGACCTCCTCCCTGTCTCTAAAAAGTGTCTTTCTTTACATATTAAAATTCATCTGGTCTTTTGTAAAGGAAACAGCCACTCAGATTACCTCACTCTTGATTTATTTTGCTTAAATCTTGTCACTCCACAGTTAAAAAAGTCATATATATTTTTGGGAAACAAAATGTTTTCTTTCTTCTGACAAATTATTATTCGAGGTATTAATGACATTTAGTGATAGCTCCAGTTTTTTTTTGGTTTATTTTAAAGTTACTCAGTGGACAACACATTAAAAAAATTTTTTTCACATATTTGTGAGTCCTAGTCGATAAGCCATCCTAAATAGTGGCATTTATTCTAAACAGTTTTGTTACAAGTATTTTTAGAGTAACCAGCTGCAGCTATTGACACTCTAATCCTTCCAGCATCAATATGTCATCTTAGAATTTAAATATACAATTTTACTGCATTATTACAGGAGGAACTACAAGAGGAAGAGCCACCCAAAACTGACAGCAAGGGGAAAATGATAACAACACAGAAATTTGAAAGTGAAATTGAGAACTTACGAGATGAGATTCGAATGGGGCTTGTTGAGTTGCAGAAACAACAGACCCATATGATGCATAAGTTTAAACAAGACATGAAAGTGGTGAAATCTCTCATACTGGATTTGTCTGCACAGGGTTCAGGGGGGCAGAGTGGATCTGGAGGAGGGAGGGGTAACTCTGGTGGGGATGGAGGTCCAGGAGATATGGGTGTGGGGGCTTTCATGCAGTCTCCAGATGTAATGACGTCAGAGGGGATGATGATGTATCCAGGATATGTCCAACAGATAGAACCTGGAGTTATGGCAACTACACAAGAGTAAGTCAGAGAAGGAACAAGAGGACCATGATGGTCCTGAATCACTCACCTCTTCCCACATGACCCAGTTTTGAGTATGACGTCGTTTTTTCTATTATTTGACATAGTGACCTAGTTTTTGAGCTCATGTGACCCAGTTTTGAACTTGACCTAGATATTGTGGAGATAAAAATTCTGACCAATTTTCATGGAGATCCATTGAAAAATATGGTCTCTAGAGAGGTCACAAGGTTTTTCTATTATTTGACCTATTGACCTAGTTTTCGAAGGTACATGACCCTGTTTTGAACTTTACCTAGATATCATCAAGGTGAACATTCTCACTAATTTTCATGAAGATCTCGTGAAAAATGGCCTCTAGAGAGGTCACAAGGTTTTTCTATTTTTATACCTACTGGCCTAGTTTTTGACCGCACTTGACCCAGTTTCGAAACTGACCTAGATATCATCAAGGTGAACATTCAGATCAATTTTCATGAAGATCCATTGAAAAATATGGCCTCTAGAGAGGTCAAAAGATTTTTCTAATTTTAGACCTACTGACCTAGTTTTTGACCGCAGTTGACTCAGTTTCAAACTTGACCTAGATATCATCAAGATGAACATTCAGACCAACTTTCATACAGATCCCATGAAAAGTATGGCCTCTAGAGAGGTCACAAGGTTTTTTTATTATTTGACCTACTGACCTAGTTTTTTTATGGCGAGTGACCCACTTTCAAACTTGACCTAGATATCATCAAGGTGAACATTCTGACCAATTTTCATGAAGATCCATTCAAGGGTATGGCCTCTAGAGAGGTCACAAGGTTTTTCTATTTCAAGACCTACTGACCTAGTTTTTGATTGCAGTTGACCCAGTTTCAAACTTGATCTATATATCATCAAGATAAATATTCAGACCAACTTTCACACAGATCCCATGAAAAATATGGCCTCTAGAGAGGTCACAACGTTTTTTCATTATTTGACCTACTGACCTACTTTTTGATGGCACGTGACCCACTTTCGAACTTAGATATCATCAAGATGAACATTCTGACCAATTTTTATGGAGATCCATTCACAAATATGGCCTCTAGAGAGGTCACAAGGTTTTTCTATTTTTAGACCTACTGACCTAGTTTTTGACCGCACATGACCCTGTTTCAAACCTAGATATCATCAAGATGAACATTCAGACCAACTTTCATACAGATCCCATGAAAAATATGGCCTTTAGAGAGGTCACAAGGTTTTTCTATTATTTGACCTACTGACCTAGTTTTTTTACGGCAATGACCCAGTTTCAAACTTGACCTAGATATCATCAAGATGAACATTCAGACCAACTTTCATACAGATCCCATGAAAATATGGCTTTAGAGAGGTCACAAGGTTTTTCTATTATTTGACCTACTGACCTAGTTTTTTACTCACTGCTCAGTTTTTATCTGATCGCTCGATGTCCGTCTGACCGTCTTTTCGACGTTTTCTTGTCTGTCAACATTTTAGCTATGTGTATGCGATTGAAGCTGTATTTTTCAATTAACTTCATGAATACTGTCATAATGATAAAAACTGATGAATCTGGGCCGAGTTCGAAAAGGGTCACTCGGGTCAAAAACTATGTCACTAGGTCAAATAAAAGAAATAACCTTTGATTTGCGATAGGACTGTTTTTTCAATTAATTTCATGAATTATTGGTCAGAATGAAACTTGATAAAATCTAGCGGAGTCAAAAATGGGTCATCTCGTGTCAAAAACTAGTCATAGGTCAAATCAAGAAAAACTTGTATGATATAGTTGACTGTATTTTTCAATTATTCTTCTAATATTGGTCAGTAATGATAACTTGATTAAATTAGCTGAGTCGAAAAATGGTTCATTCGGGTTAAATACTAGTCATAAGGTCAAATAAAAGAAACCTTGTGTATTGCTGATAGAGGGTAGTTTTTCAAATTTATCTCATGAATTTGGTTCAGTAAGACTAGCCTTGATGAAATAGCAAAGAAACGAAAATGGTCAAACTGAGATCAAAACTAGGTCACTAGTCTAAACAGGAGAAAGCCTTGTGTAGGCGATAGAGCGGTATTTTTCAAATTGTCTTCATGAATTTTGGTCATGATTGATTACTTTGATGAATGACTAGGCGAGTTTCGAAAATAGTCATCTGGGTCAAACACTAGGTCATAGGTAAATTAGGAAAAAACCTTTTATGCGATATGTGTATTTTTAAAACTGATCTTCATGAATATTGGTCAAATGTGCCTTGATGAAATCAGGCAAGTCGAATTGGGTATCTCGGGTTTCAAAATAGGTCATGTCAAATCAAAGAATAACCTTGTGTATTGCGATAAAGTGCGTTATTTTTCAATTATTCTTCATGAATATTGGTCAGAATGATAACCTTGATAAAATCTAGGCCGAGTAAAAATGGAACATCCTCGGGTTTAAAACTAGGTCCAGTAGGTCAAATCAAAGGAAAAAACCTTGTGTAATCTGCATGAGCATGTAATTTTTCAATTGATTTCATTCAATTTGGCAGAATGAATGGCCTTTGAATGAAATTTGCAGCGATGTTCGATAAATGGGTTCCATCTTGTAGGTCTAAAAATTAGTCATAGTCAAATCAGAGAAAAATTGTGTATGCGAAGAGGCGTATTTTTCAATTGTATCTTCATGAATTTTGGTCATAATGAATTTACCTTGATGAAATCTAGGCGGAGTTTGAAATGGGTATCTGGAGTCAAAAACTAGGTCACTAGTACAAATAAGGAAAAACCTTGTGTATGCGATAGGGCTGTTATTTTTCAATGTTCTTCATGAAATTTAGCCAGAATTATTTACCTTGTTAAATCTAGGGAGTTCGAAAAAGGGTCATTTCGGTGATCAAAAACTAGGTCATGAGGTAAATCGAGAAAAACATTGTTGTATGCAATAAGTGAAGTTTTCAGTTGATCTTATGATAATTTGGTCAGAGTGATTGCCTTGATGAAATCTAGGTCGAGTTTAATATGGTTATCTGAGGTAAAAAATAGGTCACTAGGTCAAATTAAAGAAAAATTTTGTGTATGCGATAGAGACTGTTTTTTTTCAATTGATTTTATGAAATTTGGTCAGGATGATTGCCTTAATGAAATCTAGGTCGAATTTGAATATGGGTCATCTGAGGTCAAAAACAAGGTCACTTGGTCAAATCAAACACAAAATTTGTGTATGTGATAGAGGCTGTATTTTTCAATTGATCTTCATGAATTTTGGTCAGAATGATTGCCTTGATAAAATCTAGGTCGAGTTTGAACATGGGTCATCTAGGGTCAAAAACTAGGCCATATCTAAGAAAATGCTTGTTTTATCGCAAGAGACCAATTTTTTGGTCCAATCTTAATGAAAATTGGTCAGAATATTTGTTTCCATGAAATCACTAGGTCAAACATGTTTTACACTGTTATGGTGTGTTTCTTAGGTGAGCGACCTAGGGCCATCTTGGCCCTCTTGTTTACGGCATATGACCCAGTTTCAAACTTGACCTAGATATCATCAAGATTAACATTCTGACCAATTTTCATGAAGATTTTATAAAATATATGGCCTCTAGAGAGGTCACAAGGTTTTTCTATTTTTAGACCTACTGACCTAGTTTTTGATGGCACTTGACCCAGTTTCGAACTTGACCTAGATATCATCAAGATGAACATTCTGACCAACTTTCATAAAGATCCCACAAAAAATGTGACCTCTAAGAGTGGTCACAAGCAAAAGTTTACGCACGCTCGCACGGACGACGGACACCGCACGATCACAAAAGCTCACCTTGTCACTTTGTGACAGGTGAGCTAAAAAGAATTATTCTACACACCTATCTGCATATTGCTATAGTACCTTTTAGGGTTTAAAATGTCAATTATTATGTTATATAGTAACTAATTTTCGAAAAGAAAATATTATCTGCGTAACAAAAAAAATTATGCATGCTCGTGTTAAGAGAATAAATTTATTTTCATCCAGTACAGTGTGACATTATTCCAGTATTTATGCACAGTACATTTATTCAGCTATAATATATAGTTTTGACTGTTTTTCGTTAAATGTTTTATATTTATGTCAGATCCAGTAACTTACACAAATTGTCCTTTACACATATACTGTAGAAAATAATTGGTTAGATTGGTTGTTAATTCTACATCTATAACAATGATACAATTAGAAATCATTGTGTAGAGCTCCCTGCTATTGTAGCTATGCACCAGGAAGGTAGCTGTTTCATCACATGAAATTTGTATTTCTAGTACGAGACCTAGACCAGGCACTGGAAAGAAGAAGAAGAAGAAACAAAAAATGCCAATAGAAGAATCAAGAATGGGCCAACTTTTTATGACAGGAGAGCCTTCTGAGGAAACATTTACTGGTAGCTTTCTCATATATATTTTTCATTTTAAGGTAGTTCTGCTCATTTGATAACTTTAATGCAATGACCTAAAGTCACTTATCCAAAATCGTTGGATAAAGTCTGGACCTGGGATAGGGAATTGAAAATTAATCAGCACTTTATTTGCAATTTGTAAGTTTGTAAAAATGACAATGTAACAATAGTTCTAATAATTGATTAACTATAATGCTGACATAACACAGATCCAAATCATGTCTTGAAATCAATTTGCAATTGTTTGATCTCTTTCAACATGTGTACATGTCTCAAGATAAAGCATATTAACCTATACGTTCTTTGTCATAATAATAATATCTTAATTTACAACGGTGAGACGTTTCATTAAAATCTGCACTGTAGAAATTTTTCTAGTCACAAAAATATCCTCAAAATTGACTTCCATTATACAATTAGTCCAAAAAAAAGTTCAGGCACACAATCCTGTCTTTTTAACCCTTAGCCTGCTGCAGGCGAATTTAACAGCCTTTGCAAACAGCTTGGAACCAGATCAGACGCCGATTAAATCTGCATCTGATCAGGTTCCAAGCTGTTTGCTACTCTGACAATATTTCTTCCAATTTTGGAACAAATTGAATGGACTTTACAATTTTAGCAGACGACATTTCCAGCAGATGACAATTTATCTAGCATGCTAAAGGTTAACTTAACCAGATTTTCTTTGTAAGTCTTGAACTCTAAAAAATTGATCTATAACCTAATTCTACATTATTGAAAATATTATATTCCTAACCTGCAGAGCTACCTTTATATCCCAGTAGATCTCCTAAATAACTTAAAGTAATTGATTTGGATATACATTATCTTAGCTGAACTTTGATGCTTTCAATAGATAGAATACAGTAGGTCAGGAATTCTGTATCAAGTTTACATAAGCAATGCAAATCATGCCTACACTAAGAACAAAAAACTAACAGTATCATGACCTTTCACTGGTTGTTAATATATAGTAACAAGTTCACTCATAAATTTAGCATGTTATGAGTTGTCCTACATCTTAGTGTGTAAAAGAAGTTTTGTCATTATCAGTGAAAACAAAGGTATATTTTGCAGGGGGAGTGGGGAGGGGGGGATTAGAAGCAGTCTCTTAATAAAAAAGTGGCTTAGTTAATACACTAAAGCTTTGGTCCCCATTTCATATGTTGTTTGTATAATTGTAGGTTTATTTGCTCCCAGCCCCTCTCTTCATGAACCAGTGGTTGAGGTTTCTACACATGATATTATATCTGAAGACATATATAGCACAGATATACTACCACACTCAAGGTCTTCTGTAAGTATATTCTTCTTGATCAAGGGAGTTAATCAATTACCATACAATCAGTTTCTTTCCATTACAATGTTCACACCTACTCAGTTTCCTAAAATTTTAATATTTTGCCAGTTCTGAACAGCAGTCAGTCCTGCATTCAAAAACCATGCTTAGAAGACTCCGATATTAGTCTCTGTTTGGAGGTGATAATAATTCACATCAGATTACAGTGTTGACATTTAATTTGGTAACCAGACCTCTTTAGAGGCAAGACAAAATGTCTCTGCTCTGTTTGGGCATGTCAGATTACAATGCTGACATTTAATTTGGTAACCAGGCAACTATAAAGGCAAAATGTCTCTGTCCACAAATGACTTTAGCCCTATCCTGACTTACTGATAAACTTTGCAAAATGCCACATTGCTTAAAATACAGCTAAGTATGTTTTTAATTAGGGATGGGAACGAATACTGAAATCAATATTTGAATATTCGGTTTGCCATATTGGAATATATTCGAATATTCGGTTTGTTTAAGTGGAAGCTTTAAATTCTTATTAAGTGATTGGCAATACACAATGTATTCATTTGTCTAAAGCGTGAAACACGTATAAGGCCTAAAAAATGTATGTTTCGGTTAAACCTGCCGACGCTAGTGTTTTATTTCATGATTGTGTCTCGATAATCATGAACATATTTAACTAATTCAGTGTTTTAGCTTCAAAATGATACAAAAAAAATCAAATCGATGATAATATCGACCGTCGCAACTTTATCTAAAAATAGCAGGTCGTCCCATTTAAGCACGTGTCGCGCTGTTGTATTACTGCCTCCATTTTGAAAATTTTCAATCGGCGTGTAAAAAGCAAGTAAGGCAGACTTTAACCTCCTTCAACATGATCTTATACATCTATCATATGTTATTTCTTGATTTTATTATAAACTACTTCAAAATTTGTTTCGAATACGGCCGATTGCGAATGAAAACCGATTCTGCGGATGGTCTGAAATGTTGTACAAAATATTGTAAAAAGATCGACTACAAGTTTGGTATTGTTTTTGAAAAAAAAAATTCTAAATCTTGTTACATAAAACAGGCGCCAATAAAAATGAACAAAAGATAAAAAGGTATCGCATTTACGCCTATTGCAAACTGTTAATCCGTAACGATTACCCCAGCTAATTATGCATTGCATTTTTCTTGCTAATTGGACATCTTTTGACATGCATCTGACACATTTACACCAGTTGCAAACTGTTAATCTGTAGCGGTGGCCCCTGCCAATTATGCATTGCTATTTACTTGTTAATTGGACATCTTTTGATACGCGATTACAAACAGATTTATTCTGTAGAATTAGCATGCTTATATTGCCCAAAATCAATGATACTTGTTTTGAAAAAAAAAATTACAATAATTTACGAATATTCGAATTTGATTTTCATATTCGAATATTCGACCGATATTCATTCCCATCCCTATTTTTAATACTTCAGTATTATTATGTTTATAATTATAAAATGTGTGCTCTGTAAGTATGTTTTGACATAGAAAAAGATCATGAACATAGAAATGTATAAGATTTTTCTGACTTAATTTGTGATGTTCACTTGTTCAGAGAAAAAACTATAAGAAAACAGATGACTTTTAATAAACAGATGACTATAATGTATGATTGTCCTTGAACTTGTTACTTATAACTATATATCTTTACTTCAGACTCAAGATGCAGACTAGTCTACAGCATGATGTCTTATTCCAAGTTTTGTATTAGTATACTTGTACAGTATTTATGCACCATTTACAGCAGTCTGGTTCTAGATCTTTATTCTCTTTGTGAACAGTTAAGGTTTTTTTTGTGTTGAAAGAGATTATTACTTGCTAAATACAAATTAGTCGACTCTGTAAAATTTTGTATCTGTTTGCTGAAACTTGCATATATATTTGAAAATCTTTTGTCATGTAAAAATGATATGGCTAATGATTGAAGCAGGCAATGTTGAAATTAGAATGACTTTTTGCCTTAAAGTACATTGCTCAAGAACATATAATTTAACATCACTATGCTGTGTGTATTATGCCAAAATAAATAAGAATATTGTATCATTAGGAATCTTGACTAAAACATGGTAGACTAGTGCCAACATTTGAATGTTTAAGGCCGTGTATTAGTGTTTACTATATAACACTTCATTTTGGCAGTAGTATTATTATGGCGCTCTCGCGTTTGAGTTCTGTTGCTCCAAAATAAAGCATTTCTAATTTGTTAGCCATTAAATTTGAATGCCATCAATAAAAGCATGGATACTTTAAATGTACTGGAAGCAATTAAAGTAAAGATTTCAGTGAATGTTTCATCACTGAACTATCAAAAATGTTTTTACAGTTTTAACATATTAACAGAACTTAAACACAATACAAAGGGTATCATTACGTAGCAGGAGTTTCTTTTTGTCTTAAAAGCACAAAACAGTTGACATTGTACATGTATGGTAACTAAAGGCACAAATAATTCATGCATGCACTCAAGGACTTTAAAAATGCCTCATCCATATATGGCTGTTATGTCAGCTTTGCAGCTTGTTTGCAAATATTTTGATATTCACTTATTCATTGAATTGATCCATTATGGTGGTTTCTTTTGTGATACTTGAAGCATGCTCATTGAGTGCATGTTGTAATTCATGTCCTACAAAGTTCACAGCCAGCATTTACAAACAGTGAATGAAAATTACAACCTGGCAAACAAAAAATCTTCTATTGAAACACTATAATGTGGTAAGATTAAACACCATCCATTAAACACCTAGAAATGTTCAAGAACACTTTATTTCCCATTTTTGAAACGACAGGCAATTTAGCAGCTACAAAGATTTGCAGAATACGTCAGTTGTAAAATACATGAAAACTTAATAGCTGAAGTACGTTTAAAAATGAAATGATTTTTTTCGGTGTTCATGCAAAATGAATGACAGAATAGGATCGGCAAATCCATGAATTGCGCTAGCAATTCTTGTTTAATTTGCCGATCCTATTCTGTCGTTCATTTCGCATGAACACCGAAAAAAATAGTTTCATTTCTTATATTTACATTATATTTCCTTTCCATTTGTAAACAAGATAATATTATAAATTGCACATATTTTGTGGCATTTAGCATTAAAATCAGCTTCCCGGCCATTCCGTTCACCAGACGGAACAACTTCGACGTCATCTAAGGAACGTTCTCCCTGACTATACACGGACATCTTCAAAACAGCGGTCAGTTATCACTAAGCAGCAATGACGTAACTTTCGCACCTTTCCTTTTGCTGTTCATACGAAATGAACGTCATAATTTTCAATGGGAAAGAATAGGGGAATGTAAATATAACATTAACCGTTGACAAGTGAATCTGACGCTACGATGGCGAGACAAAGAGATAAAATTGCAAAACCTTACTGACTTTCCGATAGTTATTTTTACATATGTAGTCATTTTGGTCTTCACCTATCAATCAAAATTTACTACTGCTGCTGTTCTTCGTTAATCAAAACCTTATTGGATTTATTTAATAAATAAGTAAATGATATAACTAAACAAAATTATTATACATGAAAAAAAACTGTTTTTAGTATTTATACACAAATGAGTATATCAGGAAGAAGCTTTGCAGCTGACTACCAGTGAAAACTACAAACTTTCTCATTTTCACGGTAGCTGGTAGTTTCGCGACTTCAAAATTTCACGGAGACACACGAATTGCGTAAGTCGCTAACTTGAATAGCGTGAAACCATTTCTAGGTTTATAATATTTTGATAAGTGTGAATCACCAAAATCTAAATGGGCAGGCTGCAATCTTGAGTTCCACCTTTGACACAACCATGTAAGCATTATGAATTATGTCAGCATCACTTATGTTGGAGTGGAGTTTTGCAGTTAGAAATACTGGTCAATTCATTTAACTTCTGTAATGGCTTGAATGAATATTCAGTAACGGAATAATACTCCTCCAAATATGAGCTTCACGAACTATAGTCATGCTTCATGTGACACAGAAAAATCACCACCTTTAATGCCCTTATTTAATATGTACAATTCATAAATATAAACATGAAGAAAATCATCTTGGATCAAATTTTTTCAAATGTTTAAATGAGGTGTTTTAAAGTATTTCAGTGTAGTTACTTTATCATCATTTATGAATTATTCAGGTACTGCTTATATTCAGCATATATATTACTAGTGACTGGACTTGAAATGAAATGATTTTGAGTTCAGTTTTACACATTAATTACTGGAATGTACTAATAGATCTGTCCTGAAAAATGCCAGAATTGCGTGTTATACTGTAGATATTGCTGTTGTGGCTTCAGAATTTACAAAGAGACTGTGATATAACTTATTTTATTATTCCGTTTTTATTGTACAGTTTGTATTTGTACATAATGTGTAGATAGAGAGTATTATTTATAGTTCAGCAAATTTATATTTTATTTTGTTATGTAGAACTTCTTTATACAAATATATATTGTCAGACAAAATTTAATAGAAGTTTAGTTGGTCTCTTCTACTAAACAGGTGTTAAATTATTTATAACTTAAGTAAAATTGTGCAATGAATCTATTTCACAACCTTAGCTGTGTTATGAAAGAAACAGAGAGATCAGAATAATTGTATTTTAAAAACTGCTTTTGTTTTAGTTTTTAAATGACTTTACAAGTGTTGTCTTTTCCTACCTGTTACAGGTGTCTTAAAGTAAGCATGCATTGTTACACTTTCCATTGTAACTAGATATTAAGCCTGATTCTCTTAGTTTCATCATGTAAATCATGCAAATTGATTAGGCATATGATATAATAGTGCCTTTTAGTTATTTCATGGGAGTTACCATACTTTGCCTACCTCGTCTGTCTGTCTGTCTGTCTGTCCATCCATCTGTACTGAACTATCTACACTTTTTCTAAAAAACCTGTGGTCAGATTTTTAATGAAATTTCACAGGAGTGATTGATATGAAACCTTATTTTGTATATCAACATGTTTAACATTGATTTTTTTGCAGAGTTGTGGCCCCTTAAAGGTCATTTTATTTTAATAGAATCTGGACTACTTCTCTTATACTATTGATAGGATTTTAGTGTAATGTAATTGGAATGATCAATGATCAGTACCTAGCCTTGTTACACATATAATTATAACATTCTTATGATTGAATGGTTTTGATGATAATATATCTTTGATTAATAGGCATAAAGTCTATCTTGTCTGCACTTCATCTCCAAAACTTCTGTCAAGATTTCAAAGATGCTTTGCAGGAGGGATTGATATAAAATCTATATTGTAGAGTTATGGATTTTCCTTTATTTTTAGCGAGATTTGGACAAAACTTCATACATGGGGTCAGTACCACAGTCTTTTTAATTGAAAACCTGCCATAGCAAGATAAATGCATGGGAAGACATGTTTTGTGTGTGTGTGTGTGTGTTTTTTTAAATAGAAAACAACCATCTAGATTTAGATTATTAAACAGCGATGCACCATTTGAGCCGTGCCATGACAAAACCAACATAGTGGCTTTGCGTCCAGCATGGATCCAGACAAGCCTGCGCATCCGTGCAGTCTGTTCAAGATCAATGCTGTTTGCTAACAGTTTCTCTAATTACTATAGGCTTTGAAAGCGAACAGCATGGATCCTGACCAGACTGCGCGGATGCGCAGGCTGGTCTGGATCCATGCTGGGCGCAAAGCCACTATGTTGGTTTTCTCATGGCGCGGCTCATTTTATAAACTGTGATAACAATGTTTTTTCATGTACATAGATGAGACTATTATATTGATTAAAACTGGGAAGATACATGAAAACAAAATATAGTTTTTACATTTTCTACATGCGTTTTAGCTTTTGCAAAATTAAATTTATATTGACTAAATATAAAGAAAAACCTACTAATAGCGCTTTTATATATTTACATATTGTTCCTTTTACTTTTCTGATTGACTTCTTTTATAGAATAAGATTAGTTTTATAGAAGCATTAAGTAGAATGGTCCAAGATACTTTCACAGGATATAGAGAGGGTACAGAGATGCAGTAGTCATGCAGTTTTCAGGACTGGATATGACCTTTGTTCAAAATATTTTTTTATTAGATCTTTTTTAAACAAATTTTACAAATAATAAACTAATATATTTAAATACTTTTTCAAAGGAAAAATGGAAATGTATTTATGTAATAGATAGGGCCTATCTTTTTGTTTGTTTTAAAACTGCTACTAACAAGGTCTGTATACAAGTTTTTCTTGTAGCTTGCAAACTAACTACACTTGCTTTCTATAGCAAATACCAGTAAAAAGGCTAAACTGTTTCTGTTGAACTGAGGTTTTTATTCGGGACAGTTTACAGTACTTGAAACATTTACACCATGGGGAAGTATATAATATACTAGTATGTGCCTTTGTAGAAATGTATTTTTGAACTGATCTTTATAAGTAATGTCTGTGTATATCTTCATCTCATTTTTGCATATAGTACATTGTGCTGCTTGCCATTGTTGCTCTCTTATAAAATGTAAACATTCCAATGATAAGTTGTGAAAATGGATAAACTTGTCATGTACCTCAGTAATTGAATGTTTTCGTAGGCCAATATATAATCTTTTTATACACTTAAAGAGATGTATTATGTGATGATGCAGGTTGTCCGTCTTTTAGCAATTTGTATGAGTTATAAGTCAAGGTCACAGTGACTGTTAGTATAAAACCTTTTTCTGCTCAATATCTTGAAGACCCAGCTTTGACCTACAATCCGCCTACGGGTCAAACATATTGCCTGTGTTGATTTTGAGGTAAGTGGGTCAGAGTTCAAGGTGACACAACTGTTAGTACAAAAAGTACTTCCCAGTAGTTTGATTTGATCTGTGACCTTCAAAATTTTCAGGGACATTGCAAGTAGTCAGTAGATGACCCCTATTGATTTTGAGTTCGAAGGTCGTGGTCACAGTGGCTGTTAGTACATTCTGATTAATATTTTGAGAATGACTTTACCCAGGACACTCAAATTTGTCCAGCACATTGCTGATAGACAACGAAGGACTCTCATGTTTTTGAGATCAGTGGGTCTTCAGGTATAATACAGAGACCGCAAGTCAAAAAGGAACATCAAACCATGGACCCCTCTTAATTGATATTTTAAAACGTTTTTTAATCAAATGTCGTCGATACTGTAATGCGAAGTGATCAGGTGGACATATGTGTTGTTGCTGGTCATCTATTTATTTTCCTCTTAGAACCTTCAGAATGCTTGACCTATGATTCCAAAGATTTATAGTTACATTACTTCGTTATAGTTACATTACTTCGGGCGTATTTTGCTCTGCACAACATAAGGGTGCTTTTGTTCCAAATATTGATGCTTTGTCATATATTATAAAATAAAATAGAATATTAGAAGTTGTCTGTATTTCTTAATTTTATTTCCATACTGAAAATTATGCAAAATACAAATAGATAAGCCACACAACTATCTGATATTGTGCCAAACGTACTGATTTCCATTACAGCAGGGCACCCGAACGTTGTTACATGGTTACATGAACAATTGTGTTTCAACAAAGTGGTGAACATATCAGGGTGTAAAAGTTTATGTCAGGAAATCTTTCCCGTGTGTAACCAATTCTGCGCTCCCCACACTCACAGAAAATTTCTGACAAGTTTTAATAAAATGATGGCCAAGAGTCTAACGAGGTCGACGCCCGTCTGTATGTGCTTCATGTATTAATTGTATCGAACCCCTGTGATAATGCCTAGTTACGACATAATCACAATAGGTTAACAAAATACCGCCCTGACAAAAGTTCAGTATGTTCCTGTTCTGCTAACTAAAATACCCATTCAAGTATCATCCGAAGACAAATGGAGTGGAATTTGTCAATTGACTTCTAATTTTCTATTGATAGATAGATAGATAGATTCTTTATTACCTCCAACAAGAGCTATCAATAATTACAGATATACATACAAACATAATCACATCAAAATAGAACAACATGAGATACAATATTATGTACAGACAGCATATCACAAAGCATCAGTACGTTAACCATGATATGAAATAAATAGCACATGTACACAAATTTACTCAACCTTGATTCAGGTATATTTGCAGTTTAACTATTAAAAATGCAAGAGGTGTATGGTTGAGATATCCCGATATACATCCTTCCGAAACGAAACGAAGAATACAAAAAGGGTAGCAAGCCTTATTATACTCCATTATATTCATCATTATAGACAGTACAGCACAGCACATATAGGCATAAATATAATGCACAAAAATAAACGATAACAATATGGCTAAAATCCCAGTTGGGAGTATTTAATTTAAGTACAGACTGTGTGAAGCTATAAGTATTTTCCGTTATGATAAGGCAGTATGTTATATAAAACGCATCGTATGATGACATATGACAGTATATAATAGTGCAAATAATTACAGATTCACAGTGATTTATATCTATACATCCTGTAGACCAACCTATGGAAGCGTATATCGTACATCCTGCTGGCGTGTTCATGTAGGGAAAGGCATGTTATGGTATGTCCACATGCTTCAATAGAACACATCATGCCGACATAATTAACATCTCTTGTCTATATAATATTTCAGTATCGCTACTTGAAGTTTTGTGGCATGCTAATATGTTCTTACCTTTGCTACATATATTATTACGACATTTTAATAATAAGGATATGTAGACATACATCAACACATTTTTGCGAGAAGGTGTATCGCGCTTTGGCTATATATACAGAGTATCGCGGTTTATCTTTTCCCTAATTATATATATGATCTTAGTATTCCGACATACGTTTTGACAACTTTACCACTTAAACCATTTCGGAGAAACGTCAAAACATAGTAACTAAACCGTCCGTCCGTGTGTGCGTCTCTCTGTCTGTCCGTCTCCACTTTGCCTGTCTGGAGCATAACTTAAAAAAACTATTCAAGGGTTTGACTTCTCTCAGTTCGTCTGTCCGTCCGTCCCCACTTTGTTTGTCCGGAACATAACTTAACTAGATGACCACGGGCAATATGTCGAGCCCGCCCTTTTAAATATATGACTGTGACCTCGACCTTTGACCTTTGCACATGACACTCCGTCTCTACGTGAAACATTCATGCTAAATATAAACAAGATTCCTCAATGCAAGTCAAAGTTATGGGCCGGACAAGATCTGATATGACATTTGATCCCCAATTGTGACATTGACTTTTAAGTTAGGATATCAAGCGGAAAAGTAAAGTTCATGAAATTTTGTACTGAACTTAGTTCAAAATGAAATTACTTATGCTGGAGAAATATTTCTTCTGCACTGCACTTCTTTTATTATAATTATTCTCTAATCTTAATTCAAATATTGTAGGTTGACCTTCAATAATAACCAAGAAAATAGATTGACAAAGAAAAAGAAAAAAGGAATAACTCAACAATAACTGGGGCTAGAGATATGGTTACTGGGTATTTCACTCTTTCTCATCGCCATCTACCTATATTCCAAGATTGAAGTTAATCCCTAGCATAGTTTTTAAGTTAAGCTCCGGACAAGCAAAGAGAAAGTAAAAATGAGCTAAAACAAGTTACTAAAATTGGAATAATGGTTTCTGGGTACTGCACTCCTCCTTGTTGCCATCTATCAATATTCCTAGTTTGAAGTCGATCCCTTGCATACTTCACGAGTTATGCTACGGACAAGCAAAGCGTAAGTAAAACTCAAAACTCAGAATAACTCAAAAATACTAAGATGGAGTTATGGTTACTAGATATTGTACTCCTCTTTGTCGACATCTACTTATATTTAAAGTTTGAAGTCAATCTCTTAATAGTTTTTAAGTTGTGCTCTGGAAAAGCAAAGTGGGGACGGACGGATGGACAGACAGACAGACTGAAAAACGGACGGTTCAATTACTGTATACCTAAACAATTATTTTGACATTTTTCGGCAATGGTTTAAGTGGTTACATTATCAAAATGTATGTCGTAATACTATTATAATATACATAATTAGGGAAAATATAAACCGCGAAGACGTGTTGATGTATGTCGACATATCCTTATTATGAAAATGTCGGAATAATATATGTAGCAAAGGTGAGAACATACTAGCATGCCGCAAAACTTTATGTAGCGATACTGGAATATTATGTAGACAAGTCATCTTATTTATGTCGACTTACTGTGTTCTATTGAAGCAAGTAGACATACCATAACATGTTTTTCCTATATGAACTCGTCAACAGGATGTACGATATACGCTTCCATACCAACCTATGCATAAGACTTAAAGCGACATGCTTGATCTCTTCGCGAGTGGCTACAGGAACCTGATAGTCCGGCAATCCTAACAAAAGATCAAATATTTGAGATTTGGGATCTTTTGATATCATTTCTGTGAAATTTCCTATGCCTGCAATAGACAGGACGTTCTTCTAAAGTGATACTCGTTTTCACGACAAAACAAAATCGCATGCATGGTAGAATTGTCGCATTGTCTGTCACACAGCGTGCAAACAACAGTACTGTTACATGATAGTAAGTTTACTAATATTTTCACTGCTGACGAGTACTTAAATTTTAAAGATTGATTTTGACGGCTTGAAGTCCACAGGTGACATGGTTTACCATCAGTTTCAGTTTCAGTTTCAGTTTATTGGCAATCAGCAATACATTTGCCTTTGGCCATTTACAAATATAAAAAAACTTATGGCAAAGACAATCATACACGAGAAAGTGAACATATATACAGAAGACAAAGAACAAAACAGAATAATTGTATTCGATCAGAAGACAAGTAGATTTTCAAGAGTATTCTTTCTTACAGTTAATGCTTCTTTAATATATTTTGCAAGACTATATATACATCTTTTACTACTGGATGACATTAGTGTATTAAACTTTCGCACAGTAGGCCATGGGCATCGACCCAGGTATTTGGATCTTATGAAACTATAACGTGGACAACATAATATGAAATGGTATTCTGACTCGATAACATTTTGATTGCATAATTTACATAATCTATTATTCCTTTCTACATTAACATATCTTCCTAGCTCTATCTCTAAATTATGTGAACATAATCGTAAACTAGTCATTTGTTTCCTTAGGTTGTCATTTGATATGACATCTAAATACTTTTCAAAACAAAATGCAGTTTTATATTTACAATAACTATCTAATTTTGAAATGGCATTAATATTAACACTCCAATCTTGGACAAATTGGTCCCTTATTCTTGCTTTTAACAAATTATAATAATTTACACTGGTATCAAAGAGAAGTCTGATATTCGAATATCCGAGGTGATCAATGATAGAATTAATTCTGCTAGCCCAACAAACAGTATTAACATTATTACATAAATCATTATACATGTGATAAATAGGTAATTCGTTATTTTTCATAATTTTTAACCAGAACTTAACAGCTCTTTCCTTACAAATAACTGATAAAGGCACGCGTCCAAGTTCGCCATATACAGCATAGGTAGGGGTTTGCCTTTTAACACCCAATATATATTTACAAAAACGAATGTGTAATTTATCTACCTCTTTGTAATTATAAACACCCCATACTTCGCATCCATATGTTAAAATAGGAACAATCATAGAATCAAATAAAGATAACTTTGTTCTAATATCAAGACTAACATTATCAAAGACATTTAAGAGATTATTATATGCTCTAAGGGCTTGATCATGTAGTGCTTTAACAGCATTTGCCATGCTACCAGTGTAGGTGAATTTAATTCCAAGATATACAAAATTATCAACAATTTCAATTCTTTCATTATCTATATAAAAGTCAGGATAAACATTTTGTTTCCTTTTTTCAAACACACATATCTTCGTTTTACTAACATTGATTTTTAAGCCCCATTTTACAGAGTAATGATGTATAGCATCTATTTGTGACTGCAGACTATTTTGATCAGTAGTGAACAATACTATGTCATCAGCAAATAAGATCATGTACATAGACAATAGTTCAAAATCTTTTTCAGTTAATGCATTAAAATTCATATTTTCAGCAATATCATTTATAAAGAGTATAAAGAGCAAGGGAGATAAGGGCTCACCCTGTTTTAAACCGATAGTTACATTGAAGAAGTCAGAAATATTCATGTTACTTGACATTTTTACACAAGCTTGAACATTACAATATATACATTTTAACATGTTAATCATTTTACAGCTTATACCTGATTGTATCAATTTAGTCCATAAAGCATCTCTGTTAACTGTATCAAAGGCCCTTTGGTAATCAATGAAAATGCACCATAATTTTGACTTTCTAGATAAAACCTTTTGTATAATAGCATGTAATAGGAAAATAGCATCTGTTGTAGAACGCCCATCACGGAAACCATATTGAGAGTCATTAAATACATTTTCTTGTTCACACCAGTTATTGATACGGTTTCTTAATACTAATGAAAATATTTTTCCAATAACGTTTATTAATGTGATACCTCTATAATTCGAAGGTATATCCTTATCACCCTTCTTATATATTGGGACAATAACTCCCTTAGACCATGCCTCAGGGTATACACAGTTATCATAAATGTAATTAAAAATGGTACATAAATAGGGAGATATAACATTATTTGCATCAATAAAGAAATCAGAAACATTATTATCATAGTCACAACTTTTATATCTCTTAAGAGAACATATTGTTTTTTTAACTTCTTCTACAGAAATGGCTCTATCAAGATATTCCACATTTACAGCTTCATCACGTTCTGAATGAAATAGATCATTCATGAACTGATTTTGAGTATCATCTGATATATTTTGAAAATGATTTTTAAACTCATCAAGGCTAACATTAGAATTGAAACCATTAGCAGATCTAAATTTCTTGATATATTTCCAAAACTTGCGAGGAGACGTTTTGCTAATATTAGCCATCTTGACTTTTTCTCTATTAAAGAACTTGTTTTTAGCCAATCTTTTTACTTTAATGAATTGTTTTCTACAATTTAGCATGGATAATTTATTTTCCTCCGATCTTATACGAGCAAAACGTCTCTTCGAATCATGGAACATCTTTTTAGCATATTTACACTCATCATTAAACCATAGCGACTTTCGCTTCTTTTGTTTAGGACGATTATTACATGTTTTACCATAACATGAAAATGAAATATCATAGACAGTATCAGAAAAGCATTGCATACACTGATCAATATCGTATACACCTTGTAACAGGTTATCATTTATTTCGTTAAAACTGTTACATTTGCTATGCAACAGATTTAAAAACTCTTCATTTTCTGACGAGTTCCATACAATTTTATCAAATTCTACATAATCGTTCGGTATATCTTTTATACAACCACAAAGAGAAAATGTTAAAGGACAATGGTCAGAATATTCATTAACATCAAAAACAAACATATTAGAGATATTCTTATAACTATCAAGGTTTGAAATTACGTAGTCCACTAAGCTAGATACTGGTTTATTTCTATATACTGAATTGTAAGTACATTTACCATCGTCTTTTCTACCATTCAAAATACAAAGATTATTTTCCTTGCAAAGAGTCAATAATTTCGACCCATAATTATTAAACCCATTATCCCGATTTTCTCGCACAGGTAAATCAGCTCCAGATATACCTGTCTCAGGTAAATCGACATAACGGCTCAAATTAAGGTCAGTAATGTAATCCGGATAAATTCCCGTTCGGCTATTCAGGTCACCTAATAAATAGATATCTCCTTTATTACAATATTTACGTATTTCAGTATTCAAACATTCAAAGAAATCAAAATCATACAGAATAGAATTAATATTTCGGTATACAGCGGAGTCTTCCGGCGGAATATAACAAATGCAGAAATAAGTATCACTGTTAGACTTCAAGCAGAGTTTATCAATTTTAAACCAGATAAAACCTCTATGATCAATGTTTAATAATTGTATATAGTTTTTGTAATAGCTTTTATAATATACAATTACTCCTCCGCTGTAGCGTTTAGCCTTAGTATTAGATTTCGGACGTGGACAATTAAAGCAATCATAACCGTCAATATTAACGTTTTTACTAGAAGCATTCCAAGTTTCATTAAACAACAGAAAATCAAAATCACAAACAAAATTTAAGAAATCAGAGTCTTGTAATTTTGAACAAAGACCTTGCACATTCCATAAAAGGAACGATAAATGTCCCTGATCATTTTCCTAGCTCTCACTATAACCGGAGGATGCCACTGTATCGACAGTATACATTTTATTGTCTATGTACAGCTTATCGTAAGATAAGTATGCTGACTTGCCGCTTTTCTTAGCGCTGATCATTACCGGAAGTAAAGTTTTTCTGCGTTCCTGAATGGACTTCGGGAACTGATCACTAACGCTGATCATCGGCTTCGTCGGTGCTACATCCTGCATGACATCTGTATCCGACGGCCTGTCGTCGGAAGTACCCGATGCTTTAGCACCAGTAGCATGAGGTCCCTTAGCACTGTGAGAGGCTTTCCTCGCCTCGTTATAACTTTTCCACAATTCTTGTGCTTTTTGTTTAATTAAAAGCTTGTCAGGATAGTGGTTAAACATAGCAACAATCGGTCTTGTTTTGCGATTATCGTATTTTGCACTAAGTCTATGCGCTCTTTCAATTTTTATAACGTCATGCGCATTGGGAATATTTAAGGAGTCATTTAAGTAGTTCAGGACAAGCTTAGCACAATCTTCAGTCTTTCTTGCTGCTGGTGTCTTTTCCTCTGGAAAGCCATGAAATAGGAGGTTACATCTCATCGATCGGGCTCTCAGGTCATCAATGTCGTCTGGCACCGATTTCAAAGACTCAAACTCAGAAGTTAATTTTGCTACTCTATCAGTGAACATTTCATTAACACGTAGGCCAGGAGATCTATTTACGATACGCATCATTCTGGCATGAAATTCCCCCTGGTAAATGTTGACTCTCAGAATGTTCTTCCACTGGTATTTAGACGGAAACTTAGCTGTGTTTAAGTATGTCAATAACACATCAGTTAGGCCGTACTTTTGAAGGACTTTGTAGGTATCTGGAATAAATCCATAAACTTGTCTTTCATCATTGAAATTTTATAGTCTATCTCCGCTTCAACTGAATGGAGTCCAGTACAGCTCAGTGATATATCGGTGTTAGCATATGGCGGAAGATTTTGAACAAGTTTCACACAGAACCTATGGCTACGCTCTAAATAGAACAGACTGGATTTTGATAAACTGCTCCATAGCTCACAACCAAATAGTGCTTTCGGAATGATCACAGACTTACAGATGGTAGCCCAAGTAGCCGGATTGATTCCATTTTGGTTAATAGAGTTATTCATTATGCTCAACAGTGTACCACGTAGTTTATTGTTTGCCTCACGAACAGAGTCAGATGGGCACATGTATTTATGTAATTATCGCAAATTATGCCTAAATGAGTATATTGTTCGACTTCATTGATTGTTTCTAAACCAAGCTTCCATTCACGCTGGTTTTGATTGTATTCGCTTTTACTTTCATTAAATACTACAACAGAGCACTTTGATGGACTGTACAAAAATCTCCACTTTTCAGAATA